>NC_082711.1:132522533-133122533 GCF_030144855.1 Hypanus sabinus
CACTTAGGTATTCTGTCTGGGTAGCCTCCAACCTAATTGTATGAACATCGATTTCTCAAACTTCCAGTATGGGCCCCTCCCCTTCACCATTCCCCATCATCGCTTCCCTCTGGTGTTCCTCTCCCCTTTTTCTTTCCTCCATGGCCTTCTGTTCTCTCCCATAGGACACCCCCTTCTCCAGCCCTGTATCTCTTTCACCACATAACTTCCTAACTCTTTACTTCACCCCTCCCCCTCCAGGTTTCACCTATCACCTGTGCTTCTCTCTCCCCTCCCCTACCTTTTAAATCTATTCCTCATCTTTTTTTCTCCAGTGCTGCCTAAGGGTCTCAGCCAAAAATGTCAACAGTACTTTTATCCATAGATGCTGTCTGAACTGCAGAGTTCCTCCAGCATTTTGTGTGTGTTGGTTAAGTAACCAATACTCTATTTTAGCTATACAAGAACTATTGCATAATTGAATAACAAGGATTATTTCAAAGTCATACAACATCAAAACAAGCTCATCCAATAGCGATATGTGAGGATAGTACCTAGAAATAACTGTAGTAAGAGGATGATAAGAGCTTCAAAGACTTCCTGCTGATCAATTTAATTAAATTTGGGTTACATACCGGTCCCAGGCTTCTCTCTGCTTTTGCGTGAAGGGTTTGACAGCTCGGACAGATCTTTCTTGTGACAATAGGACATTCGCATATTGAACCAAGCAGTAGATCCACAGATTCCCATCCGCTGTGATCCCCAACACACGCTTCTCGTTCCTGTCTCCCAATTCTGCAGAATCACCCAGTGGAGGCAGGGAATTCAGATGGTTCAATAGACTAAGGACATTAAAAAAACTGATTAAATATGCCAAATCACCATCACCAAACATCAGTGATGACAATAGGAGATGGAAAACAATATCAGCCGATTTTAGGCCAAAGGTAAACAAATATTAGGAGAAACAAAATTATAAAAGCTGTGCTTTATAAAGCATGGAATAGCAATGCTTACCCAAAGAAGGCGTTTGAAATTGTTTCCCGTGTGCTTTCATCCAGGGGAACAGTCAGTTTGACTTCGGTCTCTGGGATGTCAGGTGTATAATGTTTTGCTCCAAAGAAACCATGGAAGAAAATAAACCTAGATCCAGAAAAGATTCTGCTTCACTTAAGTGCATTAATGGGAATAGTGAGACACTGAGGAAAGAGGGGCAGAAAACAGGGAGAACGACAGAAAGAAGGGTTTAAAATTGGGGAGGGGGCTGGGTCAGAGGAGAAGAAGAAATGCTCAGGCTGCAGGGAGAATTGTATAGAGGGCAAGGAGAGTTGGGCTGGAGAGAGGAAATGAGCTTCGTGTTGGGGTTGGAAGAATTAGTTTAGGAAAGAGAATGGGAAGAGAAGGAAGAGGCAAGGGAAGGAGAGCTAGGCAGGCAGATAGGAGGGCTATGGGGTAAAGGAGAATCAGGCAGGCACAGGGTGTTCCCTGGCAAATCCAGGAAAAGGGCAGTGAATAAGTATAAAGGATTTTTGTCCCTGAAGTACAGTCATGAACCAGATGAATTTTTAAATGACAATCAAATGGTTTACTTATTACTTATAAATTTCATTGCAAGAAAAAAAATCTTGCATAATTCAAACAGGTCCTAAAAGACTACTCACAAACAGATGCTAGAAATCCAAGCAACACACAGAAAATGATGAGGGAACTCAACAGGTCAGGCAGCATCTGTGGAAAAGAGTAAACAGTTCGTGGCTGATGAAGGGTCTCGGTCTGAAACGTCAACTGTTTACTCTTTTTCAAAAATGTTAAGTTCCTCCAGTATTTTGCGTGTGTCGCCTAAAAGACTTCTCCTCATTTCTCCAGAAACTGGAAAATAGTGTGGAAATGCTGCTAGGTCTAACGAGTTAACTTGTCCTGCAGAGAAAGTGCATCTGAACATTGGCTTTGCTATTTTGCTTCTTAGTTCTCTGAAACTTTAAAACTCTGTTTCTGATTCTGTAGGTGCTGTCTGACATGCTGAGTATTCAGATTTTTCTGTTTTAGTTACTTGCTTTTTGGAGACAGACACAACTGCGGAGTTGTATTTAGTATTTAAAAAATGTTAAATGGAGTCTGAATGCCACTGATCTGGCCCTCAGTAGATTGTGGATCTCATGGTTAATGCAGGGCTTCTGCATTGGAGTGATTTTGTGAGGATATACTAGTCTATAAAAAAAGAAAGTCAACTTGCCAACCACATAAAATACAAGAGGTCCAGGTATAATCTCCAGAAAGCCATCCCACATGCAAAGTGGCAAATCTAAAATCAAACAATTTACTTAAGGATGCTCAACAGCTGCAGCACGGTAAGAATGCCATCACCTCCTACAAAGTGAAACGAAGCAACATAAAATGTTGCATTCCCAGATAAACTCAATATCTTCCATTCTCATTTTGACTATCAAAACATAGAGGAACCATCATGAGCTCCTGCAGCCCCCAACAATAATGTGAGTTCAGTCTCTAGGCCAATGTAAGAGCATCCTTCAGGAAGGAGAACCCACAGAAAGCATCTGGCCCAGACAGGGTACCTGGTCAAGTACTAAAGACCTGTGATGATCGACTGGTCGGAGTGTTCACTGAGATTTTTAACCTCTCGTTTTGACAGTCTAAGTAGTCCACATCAAATAGGTTTCAATTATACCAGTAGAAATAAGTTGCAATGACTATCATCCAATAGCACTTACATTCACTGTGATAAAAGTGCTTTGATAGGTTGATGATGAAACATATCAACTCCTAACTGATAAGTGGCTTGGATCTGCTCCAATTTGCATACCAGCACAACAGGTCTATAGCAGATGCCATTTCATTGGCTCTTCACTCAACACTGGAACATCAGGATGCCCTTCACTGACTACAGCTCTGCATTCAAAACCATCATCCCTCAAAATGAATCAATAAGCTCCAAGACCTAGGCCTCAATACCACCTTGTGCAACTGGATCCTCGACTTCCTTACATGCAGACCTGTCAGTTCTGATTGGCAACATCTCCTCCACAATCACCATCAGCACAGGTGGATCATAAGGCTAACACACGGAAATCTGCAGATGCTGGAAATTCAAGCAACACACACAAAATGCTGGTGGAACGCAGCAGGCCAGGCAGCATCTATAGGAAAAAGCACTGTGGACGTTTCAGGCCGAGACCCTTTGTCAGGACTAACTGAAAGGAAAGATAGTAAGAGATTTGAAAGTAGGAGGGGAGGGGAAAATGCAAAATGATAGGAGAAGACCGGAGGATCACAAGGCTGTGTACTTAGTCCCCTGATCTACTTGGTTTATACGATAGACTGAGGTTAAGCACAGCTCCAATACTTAAGTTTGTTGATGGCACCACTGTCATTGGTTAAATCAAAGGTGGTGATGAATCAGCATTTAGGAGAGAGATTGAAAATTTGGCTGAGTGGTGGCACAACAACATCCTCTTACTCAATGTCAGCAAGACCAAGGAGCTGATTACTGACTATAAGAGGTGGAAACCGGAAGCCCTTGAGCCAATCCTCATCAGGAGATCAGAGAAGGAGAGAGTCAGCAACTTTAAGTTCCTCAGTAGTATAATTTTAGAGGATCTGTCCTGGGTCCAGCACGCAAGTGTTGTACCAAAGAAAGCATAGGAACGCCTTTGTTTTCTTACAAGTTTGCAAAGATTCAACACATTACTTGAAACTGTGACAAATTTCTATAGATATGCAGTGGAGTGTATATTAACTGCATCATGAGTGCATCATGGCCTGGTATGGAAACACAAATGCCCTTGAAAGGAAACTCCTACAAAAAGTAGTGGATACAGACCAGTTCATCTGCTGCCCTACCCATCATTGAGCACATCTAAAAAGCAGCATCCGTCATTAAGATCTCCCACCATTAAGGTCATGCTTGCTTCTTGTTGCAGCCACCAGGAGCCTTGGAATCCACACCACCAGGTTCAGGAAGAGTTATTACTCCTCTACCATCAGGCTCTTGAACCACAGTGGACAACTTCACTCATCCCAACAACCTCACTTTCAGGGGCTCATCTCATCTTCTTGTTATGAATGCACCACAGCTCTGAGGGGCCGAAGGGGCAGGGGGAATCGCAAGAGCATTATTGGGTTGGCTCAGAGGACCCAGGAAATGAGAGAGACCTGGCCATTGTCTCCTGGAGACCACGTTTGTGGATTGGGGACTATGCTACGTGCAAGCCCTCGGGCAAAGTGGGCTGGTTGAGAGAGGGATTGCATCATCCCAACCTGATTGACATCTGAGACCCCGTGAGGAAGTATAAAAGAGGGTCTGGGGGGAACAACCCCTTTCAGACGCACCAGAAGAAACGCTAGCGATCCCGTAATAGCCGGAAGCCATTTGAAGGAAGCCACGTGCGTTCGGTTCCCTTGCCTGGGGGCTGGTGGCTGGTACCACAGAAAACGACTTGGAACTAACAACGGGGAACCAACTCCCCCGACGCAACAGATTGGCTTCGTAAAAGTCCCGGGCAAGTTTAAAACCGTCTCTCTTAAACCCAAAAGCTGCAGCTTGAAAGGACAGTGACTTCTATCTTTCCATCGGACAATACAATATCCCCTAGACAAACGATACAGCTATTGCTTAATTGATGATTATTATTATACCCGCGTTTTTAGATTGAGTATTGACGATGTATTTTATCTGAATGTCTGTATTAATCTTATTTTTGTGCCCCTTTACAAATAAAGACTTTTAAAAATAGTACCATCAGACTTCAACGGACCTCTCTATCTTTGCTGGTAAGTGATCCAGTTATAGGATTACGTAACATTCTCAATATTTATTGCTTATTTAATTATTATTTATTTTTGTATCTACACAGTTTGTCACCTTTTGCATACTGTTTGTTTGTCCATCTTGTGTGTGGTCTTTCACTGTGTTCTATTTCTATTGTGCTTCTTTGTATTGCTGTGAATGCCCGCAGGAAAATAAATCTCAGGATTGTATATGGTGACATATGTGGACTTCGATAATAAACTTACTTCAAACTTTACGGCATACGCCCTCCTTAATATACACATACTCACCTGGCAATATCCATTACCAGATCCTCCTCTTTCTTCACTTGACTGTTCTCTACAATTGAGATCAAACGCGCAACAATCCACGTCCTCAGTCGCATCACTGAGCGCTGAGTTCTGTAAAACATCCAGAACGAGGTCAGCGTGGGCTGCCACAACATAGGACTTCCCTGTCAAACACTTCATTAATTGCAGAGAATAGACTAATTCTGTACGCATTGACTAGCTGCAGGGTAACCTCAGAGCACCAACCAATAGGATTCCGTATAGTTAAGCCATCCTTATCATCTCTTGATACAGTGGCAAATCCCAAATTAACCAATCCACTTAACATTTGCTCCAGCAGGTTTCAGTCTAGTCATCAACAATGGTGAAATCATATTTCAGAGATGGCAAGTAACTGAATTTAGCAGATTGTTCAGGCTGAAACCAGTGATAAACAGGATGCAAATTTTACTGCCAATTTCTGCTGTATCATCCTAGTCATATTTTACCTGTTCAGTCAAAAATCATACATTCATTCTCATTGGGGCTTTCGTACTTCCAAAATTCACCCTCAGCTCTTTCTGATAACAAGTTTTGTTTTTACAGAGTGGTAGGGGCACTGGACGTGCTGTCAGGGGTGGTGGTAGAAGCAAATACACGAGGGACATCTATGAGATTCTTAGATGGGCACATAGACGAAGGAAAATGGAAGGCTAAGTGGGATGGAAAGACTAGATTCATCTTTTAGTCGGTTAAAAGGTCAGCACAACATCGTGGGCCAAAAAGGTAGGGTTCTATTTTGTCTTGCTCCTAGGCTTAGATTCACTTAGATCATTTTAAAAACTCAAACCAACAATATCTTGAAGATTTTAAGTTTCTAAAGAGGGTCAGAATGATCAAAGTTCATAAACACTTCAAAAACATAATTGCCAATGGGTTTCACTCCTTACAAGACAAAGTGCAAACAGCATTTTCTTATTCATGGTCCCCTACACATCGATGATGTTCCCTGTCATCTAGTGCCATCTCCTGTTTCATAGAGGCAAAACAGTTCAGTAAATTGAACAGCAACTCACTGGTCAGCTGCTTGTTGGTTCTCTTTCTGTCGCTTGGTGCTGAAGTCTACGCAGCTGTTCAAGTCTGGGCTGATGAACATGTTTTTCAACCAATCGACGTACTTCAACAAAACTGAAGACTGTAGATGACAAACTACCTTCCAATAGCTGGGAATAACGGGATGGCCATTGTTAGTGAGGCATGAGAACCCCTTTATCACCATGAACTGCTTTGCCTCATCCTGGGTGTTTTCAAGAAACGAGTCAACATACTTCTCCATTTCAGGTGCAAATCTGAACCGTTTTTGTAACTAAAAAAGAAATATTTTTATTAAATCATTTTCAGTCCCCATAATAAACATCCCCACATCCCAAGCCCACTTTCACTGGACTAGAACAATGCCATTCTTCACCAAATCAAAGCTACAAAACCTAAAGTCACAGGTACATTTCGTCTTTAAATCAATTCTCTCTCAAGCATCTCACATCAGTCACACAGGACTGGAAGGCAACAGTTTGATTAAAGAGATAGATTTTGAGAAGCAGTAGCTGAAGAGTTAATACAGCTTACAGGAAAGTTAACAATAATCATGAACTCAGTTAAGATACTGAGAAGAAGTGGTAGAGGCAGGTTTGATTTTGTCATTAAAAAAAAATTGGATAGGTATATGGACAGGAAAGGAATGGAGGGTTATGGGCTGAGTGCAGGTAGGTGGGACTAGGTGAGAGTAAGCGTTCGGCACGGACTAGAAGGGCCGAGATGGCCTGTTTCTGTGGTGTAATTGTTATATGGTTAAGATACACTGCCGCATTGAGATAGCCTCCTGGGCTGTGACTGGTTAAAGATTCCAATGGCACGACTATTACCAACAAAATCTCAGATGGTGACGAGGATGCATACAGGAGTGAGATAGATCAGTTGGTTGAGTGGTGTCATAACAACAACTTTGTATTCAACGTCAGCAAGACCAAGGAATTGGTTGTGTACTTCAGGAAGGGTAGGTCGAAGGAACAGTGTCAAGTTCCCAGGTGTCAACATCTCTGAAGATCTATCCTGGGCACAATATATTCATGCACTTATGAAGAAAGCATGCTAGTAGGTATACTTCAGTAGGACTTTTAGATTTGGTATGTCACCGAAGATGGCAAATTTCTACAGAAGGACCATGGAGAACATTCTAACTGGTTGCATCACAGTCTGGTATGGTGGGGGTCACAGGATCAGAAGAAGCTGCAGAGGGTTGTAAACTCAACCACAATGG
This sequence comes from Hypanus sabinus, assembly GCF_030144855.1. Taxonomy (NCBI): domain Eukaryota; kingdom Metazoa; phylum Chordata; class Chondrichthyes; order Myliobatiformes; family Dasyatidae; genus Hypanus; species Hypanus sabinus. Next base: position 132,529,885 of record NC_082711.1, read on the forward strand.
GCAGCAGCCTCCCTGCAGTCAAAGATATCTTCAAAAGGTGATGCCTCCAACAGGGGACAGCTATCGTAAAGGACCTCACCACCCAAGACATGCCCCCTTCTCATTAGTACTATCAGAGGAGGTACAGGAACCTGAAGACACACTAAACATTTTAGCAACAGCTTCTTCCCCTCTGCCATACGATTTCTGAACAGACTATGAACCCATGAATACCACCTATATTGGCACTCTTTTTGCACTATTAATTTATATTTTTTAAAATCAGCATTTCTTATAAACTATGGTACATTTTATATATTGCACTGTACTACTGCCACAAAGCAACAAATTTCACGGTGTATGTCAGCGATGATAAACCTGATTCTGGCTCAATTCAGACTAGCTAGATCAATAGCAGCCCGCCCGGGCAGCGGAGCAAGTACCACTTAGAACCATCAAGCTAACAAATGGTTCTAGCAGCGTGCAGCCACTTGGTGATCAAAGGGTCCACATTCTGCCTGCAACAAGTCACCATTTAAAGCATGAATACTAAATTAGACTATGCTGCCATCAGATTATCTTATAGAGCTGTTAAAGGCACTAACACAGAACCAGAACGAAGCATTCCAGCACCTCTGTGTACCCATTACCTTCACAGCATTGTGCTTCACTTTATTCATTGCCTTTGATTTGACGGCTGTAACAAGGGCTCAACTGTCAGGAATTGCCAACAACATAGCACAAAATTGACAGCAATTCAGAAAAATGCCAACACATAGTAAAATCCTTCACAGAATGCTGATTTTCAAACTTAGCTAGTAGCTGGAAATCAAAGAGCTGCCAAAGGTTTCAGTAAGTTACAAATTACTTACACTGGAAAACACTTTCACAATTCAGCCCTTGTTTCATGAGGTGTGAGTAAATTTTTAATGTGCATTACTTTTCTTTAAGCATGTGCTGCCATTGCAAGGGTCTTAATGGATTGGGAATAGTGACCTAGTCCATCTTGTAAATGTTTGCAATGTGCCAATAATGACACAGCCTGTAGAGATGATTATAGAACACAGAACAGCACAGCACAGACCCTCCATGTTGTGCTGACCCATATAATCCGTTAAAAAAAAGTACTAAACCCACACTACACCATAACCCATTTTTTTTTTCATCCATGCGCCTGTCCAAGAGGCTCTTAAATACCCCTAATGTTTTAGCCACCACCACCATCCCTGGCAAGTCATTCCAGGCACTCACAACCCTCTGTGTAAAAAACTTACCCCTGATGTCTCCCCTAAACTTCCCTCCCTTAATTTTGTACATATGCCCTCTGGTGTTTGCTATTGGTGCCCTGGGAAACAGGTACTGACTATCCACCCTATCTATGCCTCTCATAATCTTGTAGACCTCTATCAAGTCCCCTCTCATTCTTCTACGCTCCAAAGAGAAAAGTCCCAGCTCTGCTAACCTTGCTGCATATGACTTGTTCTCCAATCCAGGCAACATCCTGGTAAATCTCCTCTGCACCCTCTCCATAGCTTCCACATCCTTCCTATAATGAGGTGACCAGAACTGAACACAATACTCTAAGTGCAGTCTCACAAGAGATTTGTAGAGTTGCAACATGACCTCTCTACTCTTGAACTCAATCCCCCTGTTAATGAAGCCTAGCATCCCATTGGTCTTCTTAACTACCCTATCAACCTGTGCAGTGACCTTGAGGGATGTATGGATTTGAACCCCAAGATCCCTTTGTTCATCCACACTCTTAAGTAATTGACCATTAATCCTGTACTCAGTCTTCTGGTTTGTCCTTCCAAAATGCATCACCTCACACTTGTCTGGATTGAACTCCATCTGCCATTTTTCTGCCCAACTCTGCAGCCTGTCTATATCCTCTTGTAACCTTCGACCACCTATAGCTCCATCCACTACTCCTCCAATCTTCGTGTCATCCGCAAACTTATTCACCCATCCTTCCGCCTCTACATCCAGGTCATTTATAAAAATCACAAATAGCAGGGGCTCCAGGACAGATCCCTGTGGCACTCTATTGGTCACTGACCACCAGGCAGAATACTTTCAATAGACAGTAGGTGCAGGAGTAGGCCATTCGGCCCTTCTAACCAGCACTGCCATTCACTGTGATCACGGCTGATCATACACAATCAGTACCCTGTTCCTGCCCTCTCCCCATATCCCTTGACCCCGCTACCTATAAGAGCTCTATCTAACTCTCTCTTGAATGCATCCAGAGATTTACCCTCCACTGTCTTCTGGGGCAGAGCATTCCACATATCCACCACTCTCTGGGTGAAATTATTCTTAAAACTGTGGCTCTAGTTCTGGACTCGCCCATCAGCGGAAACATGCTTCCTGCCTCCAGCGTGTCCAATCCCTTAATAATCTTATATGTTTCAATCAGATCCCCTCTCATCCTTCTAAATTCCAGTGTATACAAGCCCAGTTGCTCCAATCTTTCAACACATGACAGTCCTGCCATTCCGGGAATTAACCTTGTGAACCTATGCTGCACTCCCTCAATAGCAAGAATGGCCTTCCTCAAATTTGGAGACCAAAACTGCACACAATACTCTAGGTGGGGTCTCACCAGGGCCCTGTACAGCTGCAGAAGGACCTCTTTACTCCTATACTCAATTCCTCTTGTTATAAAGGCCAGCATGCCATTAGCTTTCTTCACTGCCTGCTGTACCTGCATGCTTGCTTTCATTGACTGATGTACAAGAACACATAGATCTCGTTGTACTTCCCCTTTTCCTAACTTGACTCCATTTAGATTGTAATCTGCCTTCCTGTTCTTGCCACCAAAGTGGATAACCTCACATTTATCCACATTAAACTGCATCTGCCACACATCTGCCCACTCACCCAACCTGTCCAAGTCACCCTGCATTCTCATAACATCTTCCTGACATTTCACACTGCCACCCAGCTTTGTGTCATCAGCAAATTTGCTAATGTTACTTTTAATCCCTTCATCTAAATCATTAATGTATATTGTAAACAGCACCAAACCTTGCGGTACCCCACTGGTCACAGCCTGCCATTCCAAAAGGGACCCGTTAATCACTATTCTTTGTTTCCTGTCAGCCATGCAATTTTCAATCCATGTCAGTACTCTGCCCCCAATACCATGTGCCCTAATTTTGCCCACTAATCTCCTATGTGGGACTTTATCAAAAGCTTTCTGGAAGTCCAGGTACACTACATCCACTGGCTCTCCCTTGTCCATTTTCATAGTTACGTCCTCAAAAAACTCCAGAAGATTAGTTAAGCATGATTTTCCTTTCATAAATCCATGCTGACTCGGACTGATGCTTCTACTGCTATCCAAATGTGTCGTAATTTCGTCTTTTATAATTGACTCCATCATCTTTCCCACCACTGACTTCAGGCTAACCGGTCTATAATTCCCTGTTTTCTCTCTCCTCTCCTTTCCTTCCACAACTACCCTCTGCTTTCTTCCTTTAAGCCAATTTTTTATCCAAACAGCCAAGATTCCACTTATCCCATGCCTCATGACTTTCTGGATGAGTCTCTCATGAGGGACCTTGTCAAATGCTTTGCTAAAGTCCATGTAGACCACATCCTCTGCCCTACCCTCATCAATTTCTTTTGTTACCTCTTCAAAAAACTCAATCAGGCTCGTGAGGCACAATCTTCCCTTCACAATGCCATGTTGACTATCCATGAGTAGACTGTACTTCTCCAAATGCGATTAGATCTTATCCTTAAGAATCCTTTCCACTAGTTTGAATACCACTGACGTAAGACTCACCGGTCTATAGTTCCCAGGTTTCTCCCTATTACCTTTCTAAAACAAGGGAAATACATTTGCCATTCTCCAGTCCTCTGGTACTTCCCTTGCAGCCAAAGACGATTCAAAGATCATGGCTAATGCTCCTGTGATCTCTTCTCTCAATTCCCACAACAACCTGGGGTGTATCACATCTGGCCCTGGGGATTTATCAATCTTAATGTTTTTAAGAAGATCCAACACTTCTTCTTCCCTAATCTCCACATTGTCCAGCACACAGGCCTGCTCTACTTCGACCTCATCCTGATCAAGATCCTTTTCACTTGTGAATACTGAAGCAAAGTATTCATTTAGGACCTCCCCAACCTCCTCCGCCTCCAAGCACATGTTGCCCTCTTTATCCTTTACCAGTCCCACCTTTGTTCTCGTCATCCTCCTATTCTTCACATACACATAGAACACCTTGGGGTTCTCCTTAATCCTACATGCCAAGGCCTTCTCATGCCCCCTTTGAGCTCTCCCAAGTCCTTTCTTTAGCAAACACGAGGAAATCTGCAGATGCTGGAAATTCAAACAACAACATACAAAAAATGCTGGTGGAACACAGCAGGCCAGGCAGCATCTATACGGAGAAGCGCTGTTGACGTTTTGGGCTGAGACCCTTCATCAGGACTAACCGAAAGGAAAGATAGTAAGAAATTTAAGTAAGATTTCCTTTCGATTAGTCCTGACGAAGGGTCTCGGCCCGAAATGTCGACAGCGCTTCTCTCTATAGATGCTGCCTGGCCTGCTGTGTTCCACCAGCATTCTGTGTGTGTCCTTTCTTTAGCTCCTTCCTGGCTACCCTATATTTCTCATAAGCCCCTCCTACTTCCTGCTTCCTATATCTAACATATGCTTCCTTTTTCCTCTTGACGAGTTGCCTCAAATGTTTCGTCAGCCACTGTTCCCTTTTCCTATCACTTTTTCCTTGCCTCAGTGGGACAAACCTACCCTGAACCCAGCTCAAGTGGTCCCTAAACTTCTCCCACATTACTTCTGTGCTTTCCCCTTTGAACATCTGTTTCCAATTTACTCTTGCTAGTTCCTGCCTCATCCCTTCAAAGTTAGCCCTTCCCCAGTTAAGCACTTTACCATTCCGTCTGATTTTATCCCTTTCCATAGCTATGCTGAAGCTAAGGGAGTTGTGGTCACTCTCACCAAAATGCTCCCCCACAAAGAGGACTGTCACCTGACCAGGTTCATTACCCAGAACTAGATCCAGTATAGCCTCTCCTCTCGTCAGCCAGTCCACATGCTGTGTTAAGAATCCTTCTTGAACACACCTGACAAATTCAGTCCCATCTATCCCCCTTGCACTCAGGAGGTGCCAGTCAATATGAGGGAAGCTGAAATCACCTATAACTACTACCCTGTATTTCCTGCTCCATTCTAAAATCTGCCTGTTTATCTGCTCCTCAGTGCCCCAAGGGCTATTTGGGGGCCTACAGACTACTCCCAGCACAGTGATTGATCCCTTCCTATTTCTGACTTCCACCCAGACTGACTCCGTGGACACTCCTTCTGCAGCGTCCTCCCTTTCTATAGCTGTGATACTATCCCTGACCAGCAATGCCACTCCCCCCCCCCCCCCTTTTCTACCTCCCATCCTATTCCTTTTAAAACAACTGAACCCCGGGACCTGCATCATCCAATCCTGCCCTTCCTCCAACCAAGTTTCAGTAACGGCCACAACATCGTAGTTCCACGTACTACTCCATGCTCTAAGTTCATCCTCCTTGTTCCTAATACTCCTAGCATTGAAATAGACACATTTCTACCCCTTTAACTGGCTACAGTTATGTTCTGTCCCCTGCCTGTCCTTCCTCATCAACTCCGAACTCTTAGCATCATGCCCTTGTCCTTCTACCTTAATCCCTGCACTCACATTCTGATTCCCACCCCCTTGCCAAACTAGTTTAAACCCGCCCCAACAGTTCTATCAAACCTGACCGCCAGAATATTGGTCCCCCTGGGATTCAAGAGCAACCCATCCTTTTTGTACAGGTCACACCCATCCCAAAAGAGGTCCCAATGATCCAGAAATCTGAATCCCTGCCCCCTGCTTCAATCCATCAGCCACGCATTTATCCTCCACCTCATTCTATTCCTATTCTCACTGTCGCGTGGCATACACAGTAATCCCGAGACTACTACCTTTGAGGTCCTGCTTTTCAACTTCCTTCCTAACTCCCTGTAGTCTTCTTTCAAGACCCCTTCCCTTTTCCTAACTATGTCATTGGTACCAATATGTATCACAACCTCTGGCTGTTCTCCCTCCCACCGCAGGATATCTTGGACGCGATCAGAAACAACCCGGACCCTGGCACCTGGGAGGCAAACTACCAACTGAATTGTTGCTTCCCCCAGGTAGGCTGTTCCCCCCCCCCCCCCCCCCATTCAACAGTACTCAAACAGGAGTACTTATTGTCAATGGGTACAGCCACAGAAGTACTCTCTAGTACCTGACACTTCCCCTTCCCTCTCCTGACTGTGACCCATTTCGCTATCCGCTGTGGCCCTGGAGTGACCACCTGTCTATAACTCCTCTCTATCACCTCCTCACTCTCCCTGACCAGACGAAGGTCATCGAGCTGCATCTCCAGTTCCCTAATTGATGATGAACTCATCAATTTTATATCTGTCTAAGTCAGCAAAATTTAAAGGATTAGAAAGGGTGTGCGATAATTAAAATTACATTTTTTGTCTTAGTGTTTATGTACATGAAAATGATATTAAATATATTGAAATCTCAAGATTATAAATTTTTAAAGTTTACATTTCAGCTTCAAACTTGTGTATTTTACACTATTTGCTGCATAGTAAGACATTATTAGTTTCTTGGTTCAGTTGTCTGGAATATCTTGTGTTCATTGAAGAAGAAATAAGGATATGTCTTGGCCATTTGCTTGTTTCACATCAATTTTTCCTGTAACAGCTCTAAAGATCTATCTTCTCCTCCACAAACATAGAAGCTCTGTGTAGTAGCATTGTATTTATTTTCTGTCTGTATTGTATTTTGTGGTGTGTTTATTATAGTAATCTGTCATGTGGGTTGGGGCGTAGTAGAAGCAAATGAGTATTGTTATGTATTCACGCTTTGTCTTAGTTTAGTCTAATCCAGTGGAGAGGGAGTTAGCCATAGGGGATAATACATTTTTGTTGACTTCACTTAGTTATGCTATTTGATCATTAACTTCATTAATTAGAATGCTTAGTTACATTAATTACGCTATTATACCACTTAGTATCGTTAGTTACACTATTATACACTGTTATATTGCTAATGTAATTTCATTAGCAAACATGAGGAAATCTGCAGATGCTGGAAATTCAAACAACACACACAAAATGCTGGTTTTTCAACTGCTGGTGATTCAAACAACACGCCAGCATTTTGTGTGTGTTGTTTTAATTTCATTACTTTTTTTTGCTACAAGATTGTTCGTCTTTGCTGGTTTCGTAACAAAGGATCAAACATACCTTTTTGATTTGGAACTTCATTATCTGGAAGTGTGTCATACAGTGTTGATTAACTCTGGCTTAGTCTCTCACAGTTTTAGTTAGTTTTCAAATAACTACTATACTCGGTTTCTACATTGTATTTGCTAGTTTATTCATAATTCAATGTTTGCCATTGAATTCTCAGGCTAACCACTCTTCCCCACAACTTTAATGCTCGTTATTTAACTCGTAGATGAAACTTAGAGAATTTTCAAATATTTATTAAATTATCTTTATGGTTCAATTACTGGTACACCTTTGAAACTAGTTTTCAAAATATTGCATTTATTGTTTAGATCTGAATAGTGATAGCTTACATTAAATTCTGATTTAGTTTGATGGGCTGCACTTCAAGAGTATTATTCTCATTGATTTCTTAATAGAAATGATGAAATTAACAAAAACCTTGGCTACCAACAGTTGGACAGGTCTCTAAACAAAAATGTAATTTCAAAATATATAATACAGATTACTAACAGTTTGCCATTCATTCAAAAGGCTTCATAACTTAATTACTATAACCACAATCTTGTGATGAGAAGCTTTTTCAAAATGTGTAAAGTATAATCAATTCACCCTTGATGTGACATTTCTACAGCTGTACGGTGGAAAGCATTCTGACAGGTTACATTACAGCTTGTATGCAGGCACCAATGTACAACATCACAAGAGGCTGCAGAGGTTTATAAACACACCCAGCTCCATCAAGGGCATACCCATCCCACCATCAAAGATATCTTCAAGTGACAATTCCTCAAGGTATCACGCATCAGTAAGGACCCTCACCATCCAGGACATGCCCCTTTCTCATTATTATTATGGAGGAAGTACAGGAACTTGAAGACCCAGACTTAATGATTTAGCAATAGCTTCTTTCCCTCCACTGGCAGATTTCTGAACAGTTCGGGAACACTACCTTATAATTCTTTTTTTTAAAAAACACTATTTAAATATTTTTGTAATTTATAGATTATGTCTGAAACAAATTTCACATTATGTCAGTGATAATAAATCTGATTGTGATTTGATTGTTAGCTATTTTCAACATTAACACCTCATTCTCCTGTAAATCCCCTGCCTAAGAAATCACTAAGTCCTTTAATACATCATGCCCTGTTCGTGCCAGCAATCTATCAGCTACCAGGGAAGGAAGGGACTTTTCAAGTGATGGCATTTTTACAGTCCTATGATAACCCTTTCATGATCTGTCAGCTGTAGGTCAGTTAAAGCAAATACCTCTAAATGTTTATACCTAAACCTCAGATTCTGATCATAGCAAAGCACCTGCCTACTGTAGCAGTAAATGTACTGCCACCTGGAACCTCCCAGAAACTGTGATAACTTGCTTCCTGACCACAGAGATCCTGATTCTAGAGACTACTGCGTGTGAAAATCCCAGGAGACAAGCAGGTTCTGAGATATTTAAAACGCCCTGCCTGGCACCAACAATCATTTCACAGTCACTTAGATCACATTTTCTCCTCATTCTGATATATGATCTGAACAACAACTGAACCTCTTGACCATGACTGCGTGCTCTAGGCACTGAATTGCTGCCATGTGATTGGCTGATTAGATATTTGCATTAATGAGGTATACCGAATATAGTGGTAACTGAATGTAGCTTTCTCAATCAGGCCCAATCTGAACAATGCTCAGCTTCAAATTATATACACAACGTTTGTACATTTTCTAACAGAGCTTCAGAGTCACAAACTGAATTCCATGCATTCTGGACTTCATCTATTCTTTCACATAGTCTAAAATCTATGGAGCATATGCATCTTAGCTTCTCTCTATCCTGCCACAAGCTTTTAAAATCATCTAACAACAATTTCTGGTTTTATCTAATCATTTCAACTCTTCTCAATTATTTCATTTATTGATTCTAGATTAGAAAAACAAGGATGTAATGCCGAGGCTTTATAAGGAACTGGTGAGGCCTCATTTGGAGAACTGTGAGCAGTACTGGGTCTTTACCTTTAAGAAAGGATGTGCTGACAATAGAGAAAGGTCAAACCTCTGGGCTTGTACTCACTAGAAGTTAGAAGAATGAGGGGGATCTCATTGAAAGTTGAACAGCTGAGGTTGAGTGAATGTAGGGAAAATGTTTCCTATAGTGGGGGGGGGGGTCTAGGACTAGAGGGTACAGCCTCAGAAAAGAGGGATAGAGTTGAAAAGAGGAATTTAGAATAGAGTTGAGGAAGAATTTCCTTAACCAGAGGATGGTGAATCTGTGGAATATATTGCAGAGGCTTAAAAACCCAAGGGCAGTACAAACCACCCAGTATTGTTCATACTGGGTGGTTCAAGATTAGCAACCAAAAGATAAGGCTATGTACAGCGAGTATGGAAGTCTCAAGTTCTGCAAAGATCTCAAACTGATGCTCTTCTGCCCCCCAAAAATCTATGCAAATGCTTGAAAAAGCACCACCACTTTCCTGCCTCACATACTGCTAATCAAGAGGAACTATTTTCTTAATACCTTGCTCAAACAGCTAAGATTTTAGTCCAGAAATGAAAAAATGCTACAGAGAATCAAGGATTCTGATGCTTAACATTACAAAAGACAAATAACATACCTGGGCTGAAACCACATGGTCCCCATAGTGCCTCATCACTTCTCCTGTGAGAACAAGGTTGAGCTGAGACAGATTTAGCAATGGTAACGTACCACCAAGTAACCGGAAACACAGATAACTGGATAAGAGAACACAGGAGATTACAAGGAGATATAATGAGATGAGTCCAATGAGGTTCACAAAAAATGAGTCCAGGATTGAATGGCTTGTCATGTGAAGAACGTTTGATGGCTCTGGGCCTGCATTCACTGGAATTCAGAAGAATGAAGGGACCTCATTGAAATCTATTGAATGGTAAAAGGCATTGATATGGAGAAGATGCTTTATTGATGGTGGAAGAGTCCAAGACCAGAGACACAACCTCAGAATAGAGGGATGGCCTTTTAGAAAGGAGATAAAGGAGATGAGGAGGAATTTCTTCAGCCAGGGAGTGGTGAACTGTGGAATTCTTTGCCACGGACGGCTGTGGAGGCCAAATTTTTAAGTATATTTAAGGCAGAGGTTGATAGATTCTTAATTGGTCAGGGCATGAAAGGATATGGAGAGAAGGCAGGAGATTGGGGCCGAGAGGAAAATTGGATCAGCCATGGTGAAGCACACTCAATGGGCCAAATGGCCTAGCTCTGCTCTTATACCGTATAGTCTTATGGTCTAATAAATCAAATTGGGACTGAAACAAGAAAATTTATTTTCCATAAAAATGGTCAAATGACAACTAATTGCCTGAAATTGCTTCCTGACCCCAAAATGGTAGTCTCAAGCCTGCCATTTTTTATATATTAGATAATAATTGATATTAGATGCATGTTTGACACAATAAAGTAGGATAGAAAGCTTCACTGCCATATCAGAGATGCCTGGTGATTCCCTCCCTCTTGGGGGAAAAACAGAACTTAATTTTTTTGTGACTTGGAAAGAGATAAGTGAAAGGACTAAATTTTATTACCACTTAATCAAAGTTCATATTTAATTGCTTATTTAATACTTTTAATCCTGAGCTGCATAATTAAGATTAGATTTTAACCTTCCTTAACCCCCAGCCCAACTACGTTGGGAGATTGAATTGTTGGGGATTTGTAGCTTTCTTTGTAAGTTAAATGAAGCTCAGTTCTTGTATTCTCCAAAATTATAGTAAGATTACATTTTAGCATGACTAAGTAAAGGAACAAGATTGTCACTGCTACTTGTAAATGCCCATTTATAAGAATAAACAAGTTTAAAATAGTTTAAAAATTCCACCCTATATGGCCTAAAACACTGAATTAAATGTTGGCCTTTGATACTGATGGAGATTAGGGCAAATTCCTTATATTTTCTTGAAAATAGTAGCACAAGATTTGATTCAGCTTGTCATCTGAAAGATGCCACCAAACCAGTAGTCACTCAACGTGGCACAGATCAGCCAGTATCTGTGCATCGTTCATGCAGCCTTCCTGATAACCTAAATGCTTTTTAGATATTAACCATCAAAGTTTAACAGCATTTCAGTAATCAATATCTAGATCCTCAATAGCAGAAAAAAACCTGATGGAGTAGTTGAAATTAGGTTGAAAAGTATTCCAATATTCAAAATCTGAACTGATGTCAGAAGGTTGTAGGGATGGTCATGGGGAGATGTAAGATCAAGGGAAATGAAACAAAGCTTTCAATTCAAGGTGCAGTCAGACTATCAGCTGGTGTTGCTCAATGAGCCTAAGACAATACACAAATATGAATGAATGCAAGTTGGGATGTAGGGACTAGAGCTCAAGTTTATGGTTGGAAAAAACAATACTGGCCTAATGGGAGCTGGAATAGGCAACCTCAGAGGAGAAAAATAACACCAATAAAGATTTCAGCAAAAAATTAACTACACCAAAGTAAAATAAAGCAAAAATCAGTGGTCGAGGTGATTAATGTATGATTTACTTGTGCTTTTATTTAAATTTATGATACTACAACTCATGAAGCTCGAATACAGTGCATTTTGCATCAACTGTATGTAGTCTGACAAAAGAGAATTTTTCTCCAGAACATTACACTAGACTATGGTTTGAAAAACTCATAATTTCTAACACTCCTTGAAGGAGCATTTACAGCCAAAAAACCCAAACCAATATACTGAAGGTACTGAATGTCTGACGTGTAAAATACTTCCAGAAATATTCAGCAGTTAGACAGCATCCTAAAAGAATACACAATGTGGAACATTTCTAATCAGTGGCCTTTCATCAGAGTTGGGAAAAAGTGCCACAAGAAAGAAGATGCAGAGGGGAGAGGGGAAAGAAAAAAACAGTAGGAAATGTGCCTGATAAGGTGGAAGGCACAGATTAAAAATTGGAAGGCATTTATAGTGCCATGAAAAAGATGGTAATAATTGAAATTATCTCACCATTCCCACTTTATAGCACGGACAATGCTTTGAAGTATTTAACTGCCTATGAACTGAAGAAATATTCTGAGTTCTCAGCAGATGCAAATATCCCTTTTGCAGCTGCAGACTAATGACTGGACATTGATGCTGTGATGTCATTGGTACATACCTGGTGGGCCCCGAATGGTCTTTGAGCAAGCCATTTTCCACTAGTTCCTTCCAAAATCTTTCAAAAGTGCCCTCGTGTAAGGCAACACGCACCAGATCCATGGCCAATGGCGGCAGAGTCTGATCCTTCCTCACAGACTTAGCAGCAAGTTTCAACAACTCAATTAACCTGCACCAAAAGGAAAGGCTGGTGTAATATATGGTAGAAATGCAAGCAGGCCTCATCATTATTGCCACCAATTTTGAGAAGCCTACTTTGTGCAGGGTGCTGACGCTTGGAGACTACCCAGATTTACTAGCAGGTATCAGCCCTGAGGGGTTGATATGGACAAAAAAAAAGAGGTGGTAGCATTGCTCTCCTGGGAGGAGTGCAAATTTAATTTTAAAAAAAACAGAGAAAAATAAACAACTGCAGATATGGGAAATCTGAATTGAAATTGAAAGTGCAGGAAATATTCAGGTCAGGCAGCATCTGTGCAAAGACAAACAGAATTAGTGTTCCAGGTCACTGACCTTCCATTAGTAACATGAACAGTTAGATCAAGCACTCCTTACTTTTATGGAAGATCTGATAAAGATGCTCAAAGCTATGTAAAAGTATAAGCAACTTCAAGAGGCTGACAGCTTGGTTACCAGGTGCACAAACTTAAGATAATTAGCAAAAGGCAAAGGGGCTGAGAATTCTATTGAAACAAAACTGCAAGTTATGAAGAACAAGAATGCATTCCAACTGAATGGAAAAATGATTCCATTGTAACTTCCAAAAAGGAAAATGATATGTATTCTTGAAAAGCAAATTCTGCATAACTACAGGAAGAGCAGTGCTGAGTTTTGCTATAAGGGCAGTGGTAATAATACAGAATCTGTGAGGAATGAAATCATGAAAAGCAGGGGAAAGACAACACAGGTGGGAGTGGTATCCAGACTCCCAATGTGTGACCTCTCAATAGGGCAGAATATATAGGAAAATATGTAGGGCATGGCTGAAGGAAAGTGCAATTGTCAGCTGAGATTTCAGTCTACATATCGATTCAGTCTACACCCTCAGACTGGCAAGTAGATTATAGAAAAATTTGTGAATGCATCAGAGACTGCTTCTTTGAACAGTATCTGGGAAATAGGATAGCTTAGATTTAGTTGGGAGTAATGAAGGATTAATAAGAAGTTCAAAAGCACCGTGCTAGAATTTCAGATGTAGTTTAAGGATGAACACCAGAGGATTGTAACTACTGTCTTGAATTTAAATAAAGACAATTATAAGAGTATGTAGACAGCATTGTCTATGGTACACTGGGGAAATAAGCCAAGAGACAGGTCAGATGAACAGTGACAGATAATCCAACAGCTTGTCCATAACACTCAGCAGAAATGTATCCCAATTAGAAAGAGAGACCCCATAGAGGCACAATCTGTAGTTAGCGAAGGAGGTCAAGGAAAAGGTTAAATTGAAAAGTAGGGTATATAAGATGTCAACGGCTTGTGCTTGGCCACAGAACTAGAAGGATTTTAAAATCTAGCAATGAAAGACTGAAAAAACTCAGGAAAAAGATTGCTTTTTCTTGAAAAAATATTAAATCACAAACTAAGTTTCTATGGAATTGTAAAAAGGATGTAGGTAGCTAAGGTTAATAAGCCGCCACATCATAAAGTGCTTTGGGAGTCAGTGGGGTCATGAAAGATGATAAATGATTACATCTGTTCCCATATCAGTCCCAAATCCCATTGAGTTTTTAAATATTAAACATTAAAATATATGACTTACTTGGGGATATTTCCAGATGACAAAATAGAAGAGGATCCAAGCAAAGTTTTCAGATTCTGAGGCTTCAGAACATTTGGGAAGCGTTGGAGAGCTACCAAGAGCAAATGCAACTGCGATGGGGTGCTGAGAGCAGACGACATGTCATCTTTTAAGGCTTCAAACAGAATCTTTTTAAAAACATCTTCTGGGGTCTGTGCCAAGGTAAAACATAATTATAAAAGAGAATATGAACTATCCTGCACTGAAATTTACTTCCACGTGATTGCCAACACTGCAGAATCTCAAAATATAAACTGCTTGATAGCTGCTCTCCATTACTTTTACTACATTAAATTTATACCAAGTCCTTGATAACGACAGGGTATGGACCCTGCTTTTATCATAGACATCCTTTTTATTCAATACCCCAAATAAATTGAAACACACAATATTCTAAAAACAGTAATATTCATTAATAAATGATAAAATATTTAAACACCCAAGAGGAAATGACATTAGTTAATGAACTATTTCTACTCAATTACTGTAAGTTACTAAGAGTGACAGATTTTTAGATCAGTCTCCAGTCCAATACCACAGCTTAAAAAGCTGTTGGTGGGAATCTGATCATCTTATTCATTTAGACTGATTCCTCAATACATATACATATCCATTTGAAAAAAAAAATTGGATTAGGCTTGGGTTGGCCACAGGATAACATGGCCAGAGTGTACTGTATAGCAATGAAATAGACCCAACTTGTTCACACAAACCCCCTCACCTAACTCATCCAATCACATCAGCATGACCTTTCAATTCTTCTAAACAACTTCTATCCATTTTACTCATTAGCACCTCCAAGCTATTTGTCTCAATTACTTTATGTTAGTCAGTCTCATATTAAACTCAAATTGCATTCTTATTGGACTTAATCGGCACACTTTCTCTCATGACATCTAATATTTGACAACTGATCTGTGGAAAACTCTACAATACCAGATCTCCCCAAAACATTATTTTGTTCTTAGTTCCATCCTACTGCTTACAATCTTTCCTGAAGGTCATCACCTCTTTTTTGGGACAATTACTGTAATTTTTCTTTATGCATTCTCTCCACTAGATATTATTCTGGCACAAGTGAAGAAAAAGCTATTTGAACCTGTAGCTATCACAAGCAGTTAAGGATTGGTCTTCATCAGAGTCCCATTTATGTTTATCCTAGAATAAGCTGAAATACAGGCACTGAGTTCTTGGTAAAGGGAGCAGAAGTCACTCATACTCGTGTTTGGTGCTTGAGAAGAGACCAGTTAGTTATCTCTGTACAAGCCATGTAACTACCATTGCTAATGTGTCTGTAGATTTCAGCTGCTCATTACATCAACTAAATGAGTCACAAGAAGATAAAGATTTGAAGATTAACTCTATTTGTCACATGAACATTGAAACAAGGTGATATTTCTATCAACTGTTATGTACTAGTGACACATGACAGTGGTGCCCTTGTATGTGACTGGGGTTGAAGCTGTACTGGACTTGAGGTGATGGTCTTGTGATGGTGGAATGACGTCATTTTCCCGCCAGTAGAGATCATGTGATGGGTTTTTTTTTACAGGTTATAAAAGGTAGACCCCACCCTGTGAGGGGCCGTTCGTGGCTGGATTTGCCAGGTTGACTTCATGCCACTGCGTGTTTGAAGTGATGACGCAGTTTAGTTGAAGGATGAAGTTTTTATTTAATGCCTAAAGTTTAAGAGGTCATTGCCAGCAGGTTCTTTATGATTCTGCTAGTTCGAGAAATTAGTGGAGAGTGAAGATTGGAAGTTGGAAGTTAAAGATCGAGGAGAATCGCTTTCTACGGTGAAACGGGGGCAACCTTTGTTTGATCCTTATTTGGAAGGATTTTGTTGACTATCTTCGTGTTAATCCCTAGGTTTAACTAGAAAGGATTGAAGGTAGTGGAGAAGGAAAGGTCAGTGCCTTTAAGCCGTTCTGTTTCGTAAATTCTTCGTGGGAAGTTCGACGTCGGGGATTGGAGCAAGCGAAGTGAAAGAAAATTTAAATCGTCCTATAAAGTCTCTCCTTTTAAATGGACTGTGAGCATATCGAACTTTTGGCAATACCACTTTTAAGAACTGTTTTTGGAATATCACTTTAAGAACTGTTTGGGCTGCCGCTCAGCAGCTGTTTCCGGTTACGGTAGTGTTTGTTTACTTTTGGGGGGTTTGTTTTCGGTGTTTAATAAACGTGTTGTTTGTTATAAGAAACCCTTGCCGAACTCATATATTTCTTGTTGCCTGAATACATAACACAACAAAGTCCAAGGATTATCCTGGAAGCAGCCTGCAAATGTCACCATGCTTCCAGCCCCAACACAGAACATCCACCATTTACTAATCTTAACTTGCACGTCTTTGGAATATGGGAAACCATGTCACTGGAGCAAATTCACGTGCTCGCAGGGAGAACATTCAAACTCCTTATAGACAGTAGTAGGAAATGAACACTGATTGTGATCACTGGCACTGTAAAGTGTTATGTTAACCACTAGGCTACCATGCCATCCATAACGCGATCACAATTCCAATTATGATACTATGCTATAACCCAGCTTAAAAATGGGTTTTATGCATGAAAACCAAGATGAACTAATGCCTCAAAATGTGGAGCAGCCACCAAAGAGAATATCTTGATGTCAGGACCAGAATTTTTACTTGAGTAAAGCCATGGTTTAATTCAGGTGTGGCACTTGTTCTACTTTCAAGGATAATCGCCAGGAGGAAGATGAGTGGGGAAGGATGAATGGACAAGGGAGTCATGTAGGGAACGATCCCTCCGAAAAGCAGAAAATTGGAGGGAGGGGGGGAAGCCAAAAGATATGGTTGGTGGTGGGATCCCGTTGGAGATGACAGAAGTTATAGAGAATTGGTCTTCTGGTTTCAGAGTCAGACTTGGTGCTAGACATGGAGACTGTGGGTGGCAGGTCAAGACAAGAGGAACCCTATCCCAGCAATTAAAATTCAGCATTTTAAAAATACATTCAACTAGTCTAATTCAAAGCCTTACCTCAGATAGAATGTCCACAATAGTTTTCCCTGGCAGATCCCGGAGGTGTTGCTTATATTGACTGAGACTTTGCAACAGTCGGACTGACTCCAAGAGAACATCAGGCTCCTAGCAACAATTTTGAATTAAACATGAAAACTCAAATATCCAAACTTAACATATCATTGCATTTCCATAAACAAAAGTAAAATCAGCCATTTAATCAGGCAGGTTAATATTGGATACTACTTCAAAATAGATATAGATAATTATAGACGTTTGAGAGTGATTTAGTAAAAGTATGCAAAACCAGTAAACATTTCAGAAACAGACAGGCAAGGTCACTTTGGAAAGACAACAGGTAAAAAACGTAGGTAAAGAACAGGTAAAGATTGTGGAGTGCAGTAAACGAGATCTGCTGGACTTCACAGAAGTCCTTGGAGGACAGTATAA
Organism: Hypanus sabinus; assembly: GCF_030144855.1. NCBI lineage: Eukaryota > Metazoa > Chordata > Chondrichthyes > Myliobatiformes > Dasyatidae > Hypanus > Hypanus sabinus. The sequence goes on from NC_082711.1 coordinate 132,547,517, forward strand.
GAGAAGGAGAAGAACTCATGAGGCTGTGATAATAATGTGAGATGACAAGTGACACCCGAGTATGCTGATTCAATTCAAGCAGAACCGAAGGAACTGAGAAACATAATGTGGAAAATGAACAAGCAAACTTCTACAGTGCAAACCACGGAAAAACACAGCCACTTTTCGCAGCATCTGCAAACACTAAAAAACAGAAAATCACACCTCCTACTTTTAAGTCTAAATCATTAATATATCTTATAAACTGCATCAGACCAAGGAAAATAAACTGTGTGGAATTTGGCTTGCTGTCAATACAATGTTAACAATTACTCTGCTTCCTTCCAGTGTAATCGGATTCAATTTTCCTTCCTCCTTGGGCTTTTACATTTTTTAAACATCAATTCAAGACTTCTGAAAAACCTTGCTGAAACATGTGAAATTGCATCAGAAGCAACGTCCTCACTGATCATGCCTGTTATCTCTTCAACAAAACCAAGCAAGATACACAGATACAACTTTCTGTTACCTTTGATTAATCAGCATCTTTCAAAGCAAAATCCCTTGGAAAAGATTTGTCATCTGCCTACTACTGAAGATGCTTACTTTATTGACTAGCTCCATCATTAAACAACACATTGACAGCTTCCAAAACCTCTGGCAGATCTTTTCAAGGAGGACTGAAATAATACAAGGTTTAAACCACTGTCCTCAGAGCTTCTGCATTTCTCTCTTTTAACAGTCTGGCATACATTTCATCCTGGTGGGGCAAGTCATTTTTTTTTAAAAAAAGATGCTAACCTCTTTCATACTTCCATTTTTAATGATTGGGGGAAGTATTGTTCTAAACTGTCCCCGAAGGGTCTTGGCCCAAAACTTTGACTATCTATTCATTTCCATACATACTGCCTGACCCTGTAAGTTCCTCCACATTTTATGTGTGTTGCTTTGGACTTCCAGTATCTGCAGACTTTCTCACATTTATGATCTGCGATATTGCTCTTTTTTCAAGAGGATCCAAAATATTCATCAACAACCAAGGCTAAATTCTGCATATCCTAAGTCCGAAAGCCTAAATAAATGCCACAATACACAGGTTACCTTTTTCGTCTCTAAATGACTCTATTCTTTCCCTAGTTATCTTTTGTTCTTGAACAATATTTTAATTTTACTTATCAAAATCTTTTCATCCCTTCACTTTGTTTTCCTAGTTTCTTTTTTTAATTTCACACTTCTATACTTCACGGTCTTCCAAGCTGTCTGCTATCTCAAGCTCTCAGCATTTGACATAACTTCAAGCATTTACTTCTTGAATCAACCTGTACAACCTTAATCACATGTTTAGCTCCACTACGACCACTACACAACACGCTTTTTTCTGTTCTAATTCTGTTTGTCCTGTAAAAACTGTATAATTTATGTTTAAAATATGTTTTTCTTGTGAATACTGCTTTTCTGATGCAATGTGCCAGTGACGCTGCTGCAGGTAAGCTTTTCATTGCTCTCATGCACACACGTGACAATAAACTCTACTTTTGACATTTTCACTCCTTTTAACTTTAAAGTAACTTATGAATCAAAGATTCAAAGTACATTTATTATCAAAGTATATACACAGAATACAACTCTGAGATTCGTCCTCCCCCAGGTAGCCTCGAAACATCATTGCACCCATCCCTAGAAAAACATCACCCAATGTGCAAAAAAAAAGAACAAATTGCGCAAACAGCAAAAGCAGGCGAACAACATAAAAACAAGAGTACTCAGTTTAGTTCCCTGCAGGCCACAGAGCCAATCTTCGCTGAAACACTCCAGTCCACTTCACTTGCCCTGATCAAACATTCAAAAACAGCAAAAAAAAATGGCAACTAGAATCCAGAAACACATGCAACAGGAATCTCAAAATCCCACAAAATGAATCCACGTCTCGCCTATCAATCCTTGCAACATGGATCCCAAGACTCTTGCACTTTCCTTGGCTAGCAGCTAGCAAGAGGGAGTAAGACCGGCCAAATGCAGGCAGATGGTGCTGAACACCCACTCGTCCTCCATTCTTGCTCTTGTTGACTTCAACCTTGCTCGACACCTCAATCAGACAGAAGCAATGCAGTCGATCATGGGCTCGTGCCCTATCTCCAGTCTGCACACTCTACCACAAACTTCACCGAACTCCTTCGGCGATAGCAAAGCATGAGATTGGTCAATCAGCCCAAAAACACACCATCAAGCTGTCCATAATCCACACAGTTTAGCAGTAGAATCATATTTGACAGGAGTAGTAATAAAAGTAGTTGATTCGTGCATTATCTGCATGATATCCTGTTGTTCACTGGTGCCATCTTTAGAACAATATAGAAGAGTCTTTGGCAGTCCTCCCCTTTCTCTACATAGGTACACTTACCCTATACTGTACTTAAGTCGCATACTTAAATGTCCGGTTAATTTAACCACTGATTTGCCAACAGAGAGTGTTTTTTCTTCCACTTTTGCTAAATGGCTTCCATTTCAGAACACTGGCCTAACTCCACTTGCAAGCTTCCTCCTCTAACACACTTGCTCTCTTCCATAACCATAAATCTTACTGAATTACATTACCTATTACAAAATATTTTCTCACTGCCATTCTTACAACCCAATCAACGTTGTTTCCCACAGCTATATACAGAATAATTGTAGCCTTTCCTCTGCACCCTACCCGACCTCCTTGATGGGCTTGCTACATGCTGCTTACAACATTTCTCCTGATTGCAACGTGAATTCTGTGCCTTCTACACCTTTACAGACTAATGGAATCCAATTAATTGGTAAGTGATCCCTTCCATTATTAATGTCCTAATTTTTTTCTACTTCTTAACTTTTCCTATAATTTGCTCAACTACCTCCCTCAGATAGCTACTCAGAGGACTACATCAACTTCCAAGAAAGTGACATTCCCTTCCTGGAGTTCCGGTTTAAGATGGCGCTGGTGAAACACAGCACTTCCATCTGGTGGCTAACAAAACAAGGAAGACAACTAAATACTTTCTTAATTACATTTTTTTTCCTGGCAAATGATCATCACAAACAATAGTCTGTAACTTCCCTTTGGACTTGAAGGCAATTTGATGTGGCAGAACCAAAGCACGGTGAGGTGGTGGGCCCATCGCCAAGAGTGAGGAAAACCCAAGATTTGATCAATTTAAGTTCCGCGCTGATCCAGAGAGGTCAGTTACAGGCCAAATCAAGCTGGCAAGTTCTGGCCACCAGAGCGTATCAAATGGCTTTTTAGAGCAGTTTGTTGTTGAGCCATCTATTAGGGGATCAGCTAAACTGGATTGGGTGTTATGTAATAAACTTTAGGTGATTAGGGAGCTTAAGGTAAAAGAACCAATGTTCACAATATGGGGTCCTGGCCCCAGAGCGTGTCATGGTGCAAGAACCCGATGTTTGGACATCAATTTAGGCACTGGGTCGAATTGAAAAGGTCAAGGTGTCAGGGCACCGAGGTGAGGAATGGACTGGTTCAGCTCACTGCTGAACAAAGGGTCTTGGATTCTCTCAGCGGACTTCAGTTTAGAACGCCATTTGCTTGCAGTTACTGGTTATTGTGTTCTTTTTCTCTGTACATTGGATGTTTAGCAGTCTTCTTTATTCTTTTTGAGTTTCTTTATTTCACGGCTGCCTGTTAGGAGATGAATCTCAAGGTTGTATACTGTATACATACATTGATAAATGTACTTTGAACTTTGTTCTTTCCTGACAATTCTTATACCATTCTCTGCACTCTTTCAACCTTATTAGTATCCTTCCTGTAATTTCAGTGACCCTTTATTCGGTTATCCTTTATCAAGACCACACCAAGGAAAAACAGATCTCTATCTTCACACACAAAACAGTTAGCTTTGATTTTTTCAAGAGGCATTTGGAGAGTCTGCAGTTACCTTTAATAATCTTCCAGATTGTGAAAGTGCCAAGACACCAAAGAAGTTTCCAAATGCAGCATTTCTGATGAGTTTCTAAAATAAGAAAACACACACTGAGTTAATGCAACGGTGTGATAGCTGGTTGTGTGGTTTAGGGTTATTCGTATTGTCTACCAGTGATAGGAAATGATTGAGGAAAATGATTCTTCTGTGCAAATGTGCTAGACCTGCATTGAGAACTTTAGAGGATCTGACCCAACATGAACTGTTCTCTTGATGTGGCAAAGAAGATTGAATGAGGATTCTTTAAATGTTATGGTTACAAAAGTTCATTACCATTTGCGGTTGGTGCAAGAACTAGGGGACACAAATCTAAAGTAGTGATCAAGAGATACAGGGTGGGCACAGGTAAAAGCTGTTTTATATATCGAACACAGCAAGCAGTAATAACTCAGGAATTCATTGCCTGCAAGTCTAGTTGAGACAGAATTAATGAATTTCAAAGGGCAATTGGACAGACAAGAGGGAGAATAATTTACAGGGCTGTGTGTGAAGGAAACAGATTGCTCTACAAGAAGCTGGCTCAGACTCAACATCAAAGGCTTCCCTCTGCAATACAACACTTTTGAGTGGAATAAACAGTACACCATTCATGGCATGCAAAATCAGCAAGATTAACAAACTATCCTACAGCATATCACATTGTTTTAGACCATCAGAAGAACCCAAGAAGATTCTAATCAGCAGCATGGCTTCCCACCTTTCCTGGCCTGAAAACCTAGTGATAATTCACTAATCAGGAACAAGAGCAAGCAGATCACTTTTACTTCTTACTCACAGAAAGAACAAATCATCTTAAACCACCCCTTTCTCCTGCTATTACAACCAAATTAGAAAATTCAAAACAGCAACAGGGAGAATGATTACAGATTTAAACCTCAACCCAACCACATGATGGCTCAGCGGTTCCACAGCTACCCAACCAGTAATCCAGAAATCCCAGCTTGGTTGACAATAATTCAGAAAGGGAATGTATGACGTAATCACTTGTGAAGTGATTACTTTATTCCTATCTAAACATTCAAGGATTGAGCAAAGATTAATAGATGCCTGTGTAAGAATAAAGTTACATGATACCCCTTATGTGTAACAAATATCCACTCACATCATCCTGCAGCACTGGAAGAGGCCTCTGCAGCCTTCTGATCCACATCAGTTCTCTGTACTTGCTCATTTCCCTCTCTCTTCAACATACTTCCACGATTATTTAATCTCTTCCCTATAGATACTGTTAGGCATTCCATAGCTCATCAACTAAATTTTAAAATAATATTTTTCTTAATACCTCTGACAGTGAGAGAGAAACATAACATAGAAAACAGGCCCTTCAGCCCACTGTATTTTTCTTAGCCATCCAGTGCCCGTCTCTGCTAAACCTATTATGGAACACACTGTCCAGAATATTCTTTGGCATGACATCTCAAGTGCTATTTTCACTACTTCCTAATGTTGTGATAGTGCTGGCCTCCATCAGCTCCCACAGGAAAAGCATTCCAGATTTAAATCAACTTCATTCAAGTGAACAAAAACTTCTTCCTTAAATTCCAAATTCCTTACCTTCTATCTTAAACCTATATCCTCTAGCTCTACACAAGAAAATCTACAGACGCTGGAAATTCAAACAACACACGCAAAATGCTGGTGGAACACAGCAGGCCAGGCAGCATCTATAGGAAGAAGCACTGTCGATGTTTCGGGCCGAGACACTTCGTCAGGACTAACTGAAAGATAGTTAAGAGTTTGTAAGTAGGAGAGGGAGAGGGAAATGCGAAATGATAGAAGACCAGAGGGGGTGGGGTGAAGCAGAAGGTGAATAGCAAAAGGGATACAGAGCTGGAGAAGGGAAAGGATCATGGGACGGGAGGCCTAGGGAGAAAGAAAGAGGGAGGGGAGCACCAGAGGAAGATGGAGAACAGGCAGAGTGATGGGCAGAAAAAGAGATAAAACAAGGAGGGAGCAAAAAAAACTAAATATATCAGGGATGGGGTAAGAAGGGAAGGAGCACAGAAGTTAGAGAAGTCAATGTTCGTACCATCAGGTTGGAGACTACCCAGCTTGTATATAAGATGTTGTTCCTCCAACCCGAGTGTGGCTTCATCTTGACAGTAGAGGAGACCATGGATAGACATATCAGAATGGGAATCGGACACGGGAATTAAAATGTGTGGCCACTGGGAAATCCTGCTTTCTCTGGCGGACAGAAAGTAGGTGTTCAGCGAAACTGTCTCCCAGTCTGCATCGGGTCTCACCAATATATAAAAGGCCACACCAGGAGCACCGGACGCAGTATACCACACCAGCTGACTCACAGGTGAAGTGTCACCTCACCTGGAAGGACTGTCTGGGGCCCTGAATGGTGGTGAGGGAGGAAGTGTAAGGGCAGGTGTAGCACTTGTTCCGCTTACAAGGATAAGTGCCAGGAGGGAGATCGGTGGGAAGGGATGGTGGGGGGAAATCGAATGGACAAGGGAGTCACGTAGGGAGCGATCCCGGCAGAAAGCAGAAGGGGGGGGGGAGGGAAAGATGTGCTTGGTAGTGGGATCCTGTTGGAGGTGGCGGAAGTTACGGAGAATTATACGTTGAACCCGGAGGCTGGTGGGGTGGTAGGTGAGGACAAGGGGAACCCTATCCCGAGTGGGGTGGTGGGCAGATGGGGTGAAGGCAGATGTAAAATGTGAGAGATCCTCTAGCTCCTAGATCCGAGATCCTCTAGATCCTTTGCTAAGGAGAAAAGCTCCTCACTATCTAAACTCTGGCTTCTCATGGCTAAAATCCTCTATCAATATTGATAGAGTTGCTAATGGAAGCATTGAGATATATAAATGCTCCACAGCATTAATTAAATTATGCCTTTTTATCACCAGCTCACAAGACTATATTTTCAGGATTCAACATACCAAAGTTCTGAAATTTCTGGTAACTTTTATTAGATCAAGTCAATCAGTTTAGCTACAATGAAAAGAACCCATTTTCTCAAGCGCTCTGTTTTTCAAAATTGCACTATTCTGATGCAAGAACACTGAACTATATGTGGTATTGTAGCTGCAGCATAACTATTTACTCATATTTTTATAACTCTAGTTATGAAACGAAAGGTTCCATTTATTTCTCCCCACCTCCTACCCATTCAAAAGTGCTATCACTTTGTTCTCCCACTTTCAATCATATGAAAATGTGTTACAGTATGACTCTGCTAATTGGACACCCTCACGACTCTGGTGGTGCCAGACTAGCAGATTTTTCAAACCACTGGATTTTTACAAATTAGTTTTTTTTTTATAAGCTTCTACAATGCGACAAAACAGTAAAAAGGTTTATACAGTGCAAAACAAACATATCAAATGTATGGCCATAGTAGAATTGTATAAAGTTAGATACCACCCCACCCTCCCACTACCCAACTCCAAGCCAACCTTACAATATATAAAAAAGTTAATCAGAACTTTTATCACCACAGAGCTGTATTTATAAAAAGGTATATTGCCTACTACCTGAGCTATAATATCTTTACACATTAAAAAAACGTAAGTCTTAACCAAAAGAAGCTGGAAGTAAGGGATTTAAATGCAAAAGAGGGAGGGATGCACCCTTAATCTAAATGGGAATTATAAGAATATTCAAGGAAAGGTCCCCACTTTATGTCCGAATTAAGAAGTGAATGATGAATTATGTCTAAGCAGGACATAATGTCTCTGAGACATTGAGCACGAGTGGGCGGGGCAGCATCTCTCCACCTGCACGTCTGGCCAAGAAAAGCGAAAGACAATGTATGACGCTTAGTCGGACTCAGATGAGTGTCAACTTCTCCTGAAGTGCCAAAAAGAGCAATCAGGATATAGGTGCCAAGTAGCAATGAAGTATATGAGATAAAGTTAAAAAGACATCTCTCCAAAATTTCTCCAAGCTACGACAAGCTCAATACATATAAGGGAAGCCTCACCTCCTTTACACTTGGATTTTTTTTATTATTCTTAATACACATATCTTACAGATGGCGACAAGATAGTATACAGGGGGGACATCACGTGATGATGTAGGGTCGAGACGTTGGGATTCCAGCTCCCTCGCAAAAAGTAATGAAATAGGGTTTAAATGAAGAAGAGTTAACAAATATCTATTAGAAACTATTTATAAGCAACTCAGGATTATCTTTTGATATGGCTCCTAAACTGAAACAGAAGGAAGTTACTACTTCGAAGACTGCGCAAATCGGCGGGGAAAAAGGCCTAGCCGTCTTGGCGAAGCCTCGGACTCAAGTTGGATCTTCTCCCGACGAAGTGCTCGGCATTTCTGATGATGCAGGAAAAGAAGTTGCAGCAATGTCGGTGGTCTCTAAGAAAAAACGGCAAGAACGCATGTGCGGAAGTATGCATGAACAGATGTTAACAACTACAAGCTTCAACTACTGTTGGAAGTGAAATTGAAAGTGAGTCGGAAGTTGAAACGGACTCTTTGGGAAATCCAGAAGAAAAAGAAGAAGAAAAGAAGGAAGAGATTAAAGGAAACATAAAAGATAGCCTGATATATATAATGAATGAATTAAAAGTTATAAGAACAGATATGGCGAATGTATTTAAAGCTATAAGAACAGATATAAGAAGCATACAGAATACACTTGATAATGTGGTGGAAGAACAAAAGAAGATGGATAATAAAGTTAAAGAGATGGAAGTAAAAATAGAAGAAAACACGGAAAGAACAGAAAAGATAGAATACAATAATCTTGCCTGGACAACAGAAAGAAAACGGATGATAGAAAAAATGGATGCGCTTGAGAACTCTAGTAGACAAAATAATATTAAAATTGTTGGTCTTATGGAAGGTACAGAGGGAGAAAATCCAATAAAATTCTTTCAAGAATGGATTCCGAAAATTTTGGAAATGAAAGTAGTAAGTCAAGTAATTGAAATTGAAAGAGCACACAGAGCTTTAAGACCACGACCTCAACAAGATCAAAATCCAAGATCAATTTTGATAAAATGTTTAAGGTACCAAGATAAAGAAATGATCTTGAAGGCAGCTACTCAAGGTGCTAAAAAGAGAAATGGGCCATTGATAGTAGAAGGGAAAAGAGTTTTTTGTTATCCAGACATAAGCTACGATCTGTTGAAGAGGCGGAAGAAATTTAATCCAGTGAAAAAATCTTTATGGGAAAAGGGCTATAAATTTTTATTGAGCTACCCAGCAAAATTGATAATTTTCCTGGATAATGGAGAAAGAGGAATCTTCGTTGACTACCAGAAAGCGGAAGAATTTGTACAAGAATTACCTGATGTCCATGAAGAAGACTAAAGAATTATAGAAATGAAATGGACTAATGATGAAGACTGAAACAAGGTTGGACCTGATGGACATTTATAAGAAAAAAAAACGGTCGAGGAGTATTAATTGAGAGTAGAGACATTAATTTTTTTTTTCTTTTCTTTATTGATATATTTTTTTTTGCAGGGGAACTGGAGGAGCTCCTGATCGATGGCTGCGAGTTTCACGTGTACAATCATGGCGATTGCCATGACCCGTAAAATGGGGCATGGGGGTAATGTTGTGTTCTTTTTATTCGCAACATTAGTGGGGGGTATTTTGTTTTTTTTTCTTATATATTAGTTATCTTTTTTCTATTTTTCTTCTTCTTTGCCTGGATGATTGGGGAGAGACTCATAGCAACATAGAGAATTTTAAAGAATTCCCAAGGTACTATGAATGATTAAATTACTTAATTTTTCAAGTTTTAATGTTAATGGAATTAATGGACCTGTGAAAAGAAAAAGAGTTTTAACATATATTAAGAAAATGAAAGGAGATATAGCTTTTTTACAAGAAACACATTTAACAGAAACAGAACATAAGAAATTAAAGAGAGATTGGGTTGGAAACATCATTGCAGCTTCATTTATTTCAAAATCGAGAGGAGTTGCAATTCTGGTTAATAAATCTTTACCAATTAAAATACAAAATGTAATAATTGATTCTGGGGGGAGATATGTGATTATACATTGTCAAATTTTTGCAGAATTATGGACTTTTATGAACATTTATGCACCAAATGAAAATGATGCAAAATTTATACAAGAAGTTTTTTTGAACTTGGCTGATGCACATGATAAAATATTAATAGGTGGAGATTTTAATTTTTGTTTAGATCCAGTTCTGGATAGATCAACTAAAGGTGCTATAAAATCAAAAGTAACAAAACTAACTTTATCATTAATGAAAGATTTAAATCTGATTGATATATGGAGAAAAATTAATCCAAGAGAAAGAGATTACTCATTTTATTCAAAGACATAAAACTTACTCAAGGATTGATTTTTTTTATTATCAAAAAATATTCAAGATAGAGTGAAAAGTGTGGAATATAAAGCAAGAATATTGTCAGATCATTCCCCCTTGATAATGACAATGATAATGATGAATAAGGAGGAATCGATTTATAGATGGAGATTTAATTCAACTCTATTAAAACGTCAAGATTTTTGTGATTTTATGAAAAAACAAATTCAATTTTTTTTTGGATACAAATCTACATTCAGTTGAGGATAAAATTGTATTATGGGAAGCGATGAAAGCATATTTAAGGGGTCAGATTATAAGTTATACATCTAAAATTAAAAAGGAATATGCAGCAGTAATAGATCAATTGGAAAAAGATACATAAAGTTAGAAAAAGAATCTCAAAGATATATGACAGAAGAAAAATGAAGACAACTTATTAATAAAAAACAATATAATACACTCCAGACATATCGTACAGAAAAAGTAATTATGAGAACTAAACAGAAATATTATGAATTAGGTGAAAGATTGCATAAAATTCTTGCTTGGCAGTTGAAAACAGAACAGGTTTCTAAACAATAAATGCAATTAGAACAAGTGTAAATAAGGTTACTGATAAGCCTTTAGAAATTAATGAAACTTTCAAAAACTTTTATACTGAACTATATCAATCAGAATCACAAAATAAGACTGCTGAGATAGATAGATTTTTTTATCACAAATAACCCTTCCAAAATTAAATTTGGAAGAACAGAAAGGATTAGATATGCCCTTTACATTAAAAGAGGTTGAAGAAGCTTTAGCATCACTTCAGAGTAATAAATCCCCAGGAGAAGATGGTTTTCCTCCAGAGTTTTATAAAAAATTTAAAGATTTATTAATTCCTCCTTTTATGGAATTAATATACCAAGTGGAAAGAATGCATAAACTTCCGCAATCTTTTTTAACAGCAATCATAACTGTATTGCCAAAAAAAGATAGAGACCCTTTAAAACCAACATCATACAGGCCTATTTCTTTGTTGAATACAGATTATAAAATACCAGCAAAAATTTTATCTAATAGAATATCTAAATATTTACCAAAATTAATACATATGGGTCAAACAGGTTTTATTAAAAATAGACAATCAATGGATAATATAACTTGGTTACTTAGTATTATTCATCTGGCACAAAAAAGAGGAAATGAGTGTGGCAGTTGCTTTAGATGCAGAAAAAGCATTTGATAGATTGGAATGGGATTTTTTATTTAAAGTATTGGAAAAATATGAGTTAGGAAAATCTTTTATACAATGGATTAAAACTTTAAATACTAATCCTGAAGCTAAAGTAGTTACAAATGGTCAGATTTCAATACCATTTTGCTTAATGAGGTCAACTAGACAAGGCTGCCCATTATCACCTGCTTTATTTGTATTGGCAATAGAACCATTAGCAGAATTAATTAGAACAGATTCAGATATTGGGGGCTTCAGAGTTAATCAAGAAGAATACAAGATTAATTTATTGCTGATGATGTTTTAATCTATTTAACAAACCCATTGCAATCGTTGCAAAGATTATCTTTTAGATTGGAAGAATATGGGAAAGTATCAGGCTATAAAGTAAATTGGGATAAAACTGAAATTTTACCCCTCACCAAAGGAAATTACAATCAATGTTGATTAGCAACTCAATTTAGATGGTCAATGAATGGGATAAAATATTTAGATATTAGAGTTGATAATGATGTAAAAAATTTATATAAACAAAATTATTTGCCATTATTAAAAAAAATAAAAGAGGATCTTGACAAATGGATGATGTTACCAATAATATTAATAGGTAGAGTTAACGCTGTAAAAATGAATATATTTCCTAGATTGCAATATTTATTTCAAAATTTACCAATACAATTACCTCAGAAGTTTTTTCAAGAACTGAATAAATATGTAAGGAAATTTCTTTGGAAAGGTAAGATGTCAAGAATATCATTGGAAAAATTGACATGTAAATTTGATCTAGGAGGGTTACAACTTCCAAATTTTAAGAATTATTATAAAGCAAATCAACCGATTTATTGCGTCCTTTTTTTGATGAAGAAAAATCGGCATGGATTAAAATAGAATTGGATAAGATAGGAGAAAATATACCAGAAGATTTTATATATAAATGGGAATCCAAATGGATACGGGAAAAAAAAGAATCTCCTACATTAAGACACTTCATTGATTTATGGAATAAGGTAAATATAGATGATGAGATAAAGAAATCTTTATTAGCAAAAAAGAACTTTAATTCAAAATAGGCTTATTCCTTTTACAATGGACAATAAACTTTTACATAATTGGTTCCAAAAAGGGATTAAATATATAGGTGATTGTTTCGAAGGAGGTATATTGATGTCGTTTGATAAAATATCAAATAACACTCTTTTCTGTTATTTTCAATTATGAGCCTATTTACGAGAAAAGCTGGGACAAACAATGTTGATGCCAAAACCTAGTGTAATAGAAATATTGATTCAGAAAGGAAGAATTAAAAAATTTACATCTTGTATGTATAATTTGATTCAAAAGCAAATAATTAAATTAGGAATTCATAAATCAAGACAAAAATGGGAATCTGATTTGAATGTTAAAATTGATGGGAAAAACTGGTCAAGATTATGTTTTGATAGTATGAGAAATACAATAAATGTTTGACTTAGATTAATACAATATAATTTTTTACATCAATTATGTATAACACCACAGAAAATAAATAGATTAAATTCAAATATGTCTGACCAATGTTTTCGATGTAATCAAGAAATTGGTACCTTTTTACATTCTACTTGGTCTTGTTTTAAAATTCAACCATTTTGGATAAATTTAAGACTTTTATTGGAACAAATTACTGGAGTACAACTCCCACATAGTCCACTATTATCTTTATTAGGAGACATTAAAGGGACAATACCGAAACTTAAATTGAACAAGTATCAGAAAAAATTTATAAAAATTGCATTGGCAGTAGCCAAAAAAGTTATCGCAGTTAGTTGGAAATCTGATTTATATTTACCTATGGATCGTTGGAATAATGAAATATATAGTTGTATTCCACTTGAAAAAATTACATATAATTTAAGAAATGAATATGATATATTTTTGAAAATTTGGCTCCCATACTTACAAAAGATAGGATTAAATACATAGGTTCTTTGAAGATAAAATTATAGTAATTGTGGAAAGTAAAAAATAAATATCAAAATTATTTTGAACTCCATGGAGCATGTGGGGATCCTCCGATATCCAGGCAATCTTTCTCTTCTTTCTTTTTTTTTCTTTAGATAAGGATTGGGGGGGGGGGTGTAAGGGGAGGGGGGAGGGTTAATATTATCTTCCTTACTATTTTACTATTACATTTATTCTTTGTAATTTCTAAAATTTAATATTTAATAAATAACTAAAGAAAGAAAGATAGTATACAGGAATGAGATAGATCAGCTAGTTGAGTGGTGTTGTAAAATAACCTTAAGGTCAAGATCAACAAAGCTAGAAACTTTGTACTTTAGGAAAGGGAAGTCAGTCAAACACTCATCAGTCCTGTTTGAGGGGTCTGCGGAGGAAAGTGTGAGCATCTTCAAGTTTCTGGATGTCAACATTTTAGAGGATCTGTCTTCTGGGCCTGGCTCTGAGATTCATCATGTCAAAAACTCTGACAAGCTTTTGCAGATGTATGGTGGAAAACATTCTGCTGGTATTGAAATTCCGATGCATAGGAATGCAAGATGCTACAGTGAGTGGTGAATGCAGCCAGTTCTAGTACAGCTAAAGCTCTCCCTTCCATTGAGGGCATTTTCAAAAGGCAACATCCATCATCAGGGACACCCACCATCCAGGCAATGCCTTTTCCTCAATGCTGCCATCAGGCGGGAGGTACAGGAGCCTGAGGACCAACACCTCAAGATTCAATAGCAGCTTCTTCCCCACTGCAATCAGATTCTAGAAACAAGCTGAAAAACACAAACACTACCTCAGACCATATTTCTTCCTCATTCTCTCTACACTTGTACTAGTATCTTATGCTTGTTGTTCATTTTAGTGCTGGTGTAATTTAGATGCAAGTTGTATTAGCTTGTTTGTCATTTTGAAATGGAATATGCTTTTGCAGCTACAAAAAGCTAAATTTCAAGGCATTTATGCTTTTAAATATGATGCACAATGGGACAAAAATATTCCAATGAATCTGATGAGTTTAAAGGAAGATTTTCCTGCACCTCCACAAACATACACCAAATCTTAAATACAGCATGGGACAGATTTTATTTATGAAAATATCTGAAATAAACAGTCAGGATCTGCCATCTGTACACATTTTAGAAGCTGCAACCTGGTCAAGTCAAGTCACTTTTTATTGTCGTTTCGACCATATCTGCTGGTACAGTACACAGTAAAAATGAGACAACTTTTTTTTCAGGACCATGGTGCTACATGAAACAGTACAAAAACTCCACTAAACTACGTAAACACAACACAGAAAAAAACAACACCAGACTACAGACCTACCCAGGACTGCATAAAGTGCACAAAACAGTGCAGGCATTTCAATAAATAATAAACAAGACAACAGGCACAGTAGAGGGCAGTAAGTTGGTGTCAGTCCAGGCTCTGGGTATTGAGGAGTCTGATGGCTTGGGGGAAGAAACTGTTACATAGTCTGCTTGTGAGAGTCACATCCATTGTACCAGTAATACAGACCAACCTTGGCAGACAGCAGGTCTGCATGGAATGAGGACTTAGTGCAATAATGAATAAACCAGATGTCAAACCATCAGATATGGATTTTCAGAGTTTTGCTGCAGTCTGAAATACTGCTAACCTCCTTGGAAAACCTTATTTATTCAATCCATGCAAACCCCCTTTACTCTTCTCCCAACAGATATTGCATCTTGCACATTTGACATCTCATCCAACATGACCAATAAAATATTGTAACATCTTCATTTTTGTACATGATCACAGAGAAAGTGATAACATTCCAAGTTTTACATTGCTCTAAAATAGTTAAAATTACATACATGAAGACACCCGTACTCAATGTAAGTTTCAAGCATAATACTTAAAATCCTATTTTCAACCACACACACCTTTTTGGTTTTCATTATATCATGTTTCATTTTAATCTGCTTCAGGATTGCTTGGAGAGGGATCTTCTCATTGAACTGCAAGACCTGTTAGTAAAGAAAAATCAGAATTTTAAAAAAGCATCTCTACACATCTTAAACAGGGAACCAATGGCCGAGGAATGAAAGAGAGTAATAGCCATTAGAGTCACTGATTCAGCAAAGGCATCTTCCAACTGAACTGCACCATTCTTTTACCAGGTACACAACTGAACCACTTCCACCAAGTAAGACATGTCCAATCCCAGGATGAACTGTTAAAGGAATTCTGAGACTGGCCATATTATTGGAATCCTCAATGCTGAGAAGTACAAGCAGATTTTCACCCATCACACAATACCATCAGAGAGGTGTATGATCAATTCCAACTTCATTCTGCAGCAGGACAATGACCCCAAACACACAGCAAAGATCATGAAGAACAAGGATTTCTACAACAGATGATATAGCCTCAACAGAGCCCTGAACTCAACGTCATCGAGGCTGACTGGGAATACTTGGAGAGACAGCAGAAGTTTGCAGAAGAAGTGCAGCAAGTTCTCCAAGACACTTGAAACAACCTACCAGCCAATTTTCTTATAAAACTGCACAACAATGTACAGAAGAGAATTGATGCAGTTTCAAAGGCAAACTTTGATTTGATTTAGTTGTTTTTTTACTGTATACTGCACTTCAAGGTAATATTTTTGAAATTTACAAACCTTTAATTTCATTACTTTTGAAAGCACCATTGCTTTATGGACAAACACGAGGAAATCTGCAGATGCTGGAAATTCAAGCAACACACAAAATGCTGGTGGAATGCAGCAGGCCAGGCAGCATTGCTTTATGGAGTTTTTTTCCACGTGTGCCTAAGACTTTGGTGAGGCCAAAAATTTGGAGTACAGAGTGCACTTCTGGTCAGATTGAAAAGTACAAAGATCTACAAGGAGGTTGGAGGGACTTGAGGACCTGCGTATTAGGGAAAGGTTAAATTAGGTTATTACTTTATACCCTTAAGTGTAGTCGGATGAGGAGAGATTTGATGGAAGTATACAAAATTATGAGTGGTATAGATAGGGTAAATGCAAGCAGACTTTTCCACTGAAGTTGGATGAGGGTTGAACAAGAGGTCATATGTTAAGGGTGAAAGTTGAAATATTCAAAGGGTACCTGAGGGGGAATTTCTTCATTCGGGGGTGGGGGTGAAAGTGCATGGATGGGAGGGGTACAGAGGGCTATGGTCCAGGTGAAAGTCGATAGGAGCAGGTAGAAAATCAGTCTGCCATGGACTAGATCAACCGACCAGTTGTGTAGTGGCATCGGCACCAGACTCTGAGGCTAATGGTTTGAATTCGGCTGGCTCCTTGCACACTTTCCATCTGTGCTGGGTTGAACGTCCAGCTGGCAACTCAGCCTCATTAAAACAGACAAAACAATGGCAGGGTTGCCACCCGATGCGCCACAAGGCGTGAAACGGAGCAGCAAGGGACAAGATGGACCTAAGGGCTTGTTTCTAGGCTGTAGTGTTGTGTGACTCTACAACTTCCCTCATCCCCCAGGTTCCACCATTAACTTAGAGCAATGATTTAGGAAGGTGCATGACATGATAGCATTTATTACAGACAATTTGAATGGGATGTGTGAGGAAACCAGAGGACTTCAACGAAACCTGCACAGTCAGAGTGGGTAAGTGCAAACTCCACACAGAAGGTACCAATGTTGGGATCGAACCCTGGTTTCTGGTGTTATGTGGCTGTAGCTTCACTAGCTGTGCCTCTGTGCTATCCAAATACACGCCAGGTATTGAAGAGAAATTAGGAGAATAAGGAAATAGTGAAACTGCTCTGCAAGCCACAATACACATAAAGGCAAGCTGACTGTCCTACATCTGAAGAAAATATGGAGACAAAAAATTCAAATCTTCCATAATATGGTAACATATCACCTGCCTTACTTTACGTTGTTCGTCAATGACCCATGATCAAGCATGTCCATGTCCCTTTGAACATTATAACCACCTAATTTCCCAAGGATAATGTCATTTATTCTCTTTGCTTATTGACCTTATCAAAATCCTTCTAAAAATCCATACACAGCACATCTCCTATGTCCTTTTCATCTTTTCTACTAGTTATGTTCTCAAAGCACTTCAGCAGATTAATCAAACATTGTTTTCCATTCATCTATGCTGGTTCTGCTCAACCTTGCTCAACCCACGGTGTTCTGATAGTACACCTTTCATTACTGATCCCAACATTTTCATTATCTGTCCAATATTATCCTGTTACTGTTTGAGGTAACTTCATTGTTTATTCTTTCTTACTTCTAACATCTGTACATCAGTGCTGTTACGTACACGCAACGGTTTAAAAAAAAACGGCAGCCGACTCCACCTGAGCTTGAAAGGGCACACAGGGTCTACGTTCCCCGCGCAATTTTGGGCTCACGCCCACGACCGGTAATTTTGTGCTTTCATCAATATCAGGTGAAAAACCGTTTGATTATGGAGGCGCGCCGCAGAAGTACTTTTGCTTTTCGAAATTCAATCATTCACTTTGTGGATGATTATGCCCCCCCAGGTTTTGAAGATGCGTGCTGAGTTTAAAGGTGTGATGAAGGTGCATATCGATCGTGGACTTAGACCCTCACTTCGCAATCCTGCCGATCTTTGAATTACGCTCTCTAATGGAGAATAGAAGTGGTTTAAGTCAGTGAAGGAGGCTGAGGCATTTGTTGGAAGTCTTCCGGCTATCCAGACTTTCTCAGAACCCGGTCGGACCTTCTAAAATGGTGGATAAGTACCTCTCGTAGTAAAAGTATTCTTTTCCGGACTCCGACTTCACTTGAATAACTCAGACACTATCTATTGAAACTCCAAGGGATGTAGACAATCTCTCCCTGGACTTGGTGCATTTTTTCTAAATAGATATTCTGTGCTTAATGCTTCCCTGCGGATGTTTAGATTGTACTTGTGTATTCTATTTCATTCTTGTATAACTTTATAGAGTTCTACAATTGACTCTAACTTGCTTTGGAGGTTTGCTGTTTTTTATTGAAGGCCTCCCTGTTGGTTGATTTACAGTTTAAGTATTGCTGCCTTTTTTTTTTCTGTAAATGGTTGATAAGTACTCTCCTCGAACCTAGAATTTCCCCCTTTTCTCCCTCCCTTTTTTTTCCTCTCCTTTTAATCTTCTATAATTTTTCGCAGGTAGGTTAGTTTTGGTATTCCTTTGATTTTCTTTGTATTAAGTTTTAATACATCTGCAGAAGTTGTTCCTATCTGTAATTATGTTTTCCAATGCATAAACTGGCTACCATTTGCTATATTATTTATACGGAACTGTTGTTAATGACACAGATCTGGAAGTCATATTTGGGTTAATTTCTTTGGTAGAGCTAGCTGCTTTTTTTGGTAGCCGTCTAGTTGTGGGTTGCGAGGGTGGGGTGGGTTTTCCAGTTTTAACATCACTCTCTGTTTCTATTGCTTTTCTTTGTTACTCAGGACATGTTTATGTTTTGATTCTACGAATCTATGTTTACATTTCTGCTCCCAGACTGTTATTGTATTGCTTGACTTTTTGTATGCCTGCTGCCTTTTATACATTAACAATTGATAATGGCTAGTACACTTAAATTTGTGAGCTGGAATGTAAAGGGATTGAATCATCCTGTTAAAAGAAGGAAGGTCTTCTCACATATTAAACAACTCAAAGCTGACATTGCTTTCCTTCAAGAAACCCATATTCGTTGTTCTGATAACTCCCGGCTTTTGTCAAAGTGGGCAGGTCAGCATTTTCATTCATCCTTTGCCGCTAAAGCTGGGGGGGGGTCTCCATCCTTATTAACTCGAATATTCCTTTTGAACTCCATAATAAGATATCTGATACAAATGGCTGTTTTATTATTGTTTCTGGTAAACTATATAATACTAAAGTTGTACTAGCAAACCTGTATGCCCCCAACTTTGATGATGTTAATTTTTTAAACGTTTTTTTTCCTCACTACCAGACTTAAACTCATACTCTCTTATACTGGGTGGTGACTTCAATTGTTGGTTAGATCCTAATTTGGATCGATCGTCCTCTGTTACTAGACCACCTTCTAAATCTGCCTTAGCTATCCAATCGTTTCTCTCTAATTATGGTATCTCTGATATATGGCGTTTTCTTCATCCTACTGAGAGAGATTATTCTTTTTTTTCACGTGTTCACCATACCTTTACTAGAATTGACTACTTCTTACTCGATAACCAACTCATTCCATTTGTCTATTCTTATGATTATCAGAGTATACTGATTTCTGACCATGCCCCAATTACTCTCTCTTTAAACTTTCCTGGTCTCCCTCAGAGGAACAAACACTGGTGGTTTGATTCGACTTTATTATCGGATGATGATTTTCTAAAATTTATTAAGGATCAGATAACCTTTTATTTTAACACTAATACAGCACCTGAAGTGTCATCCCAGATTGTCTGGGATGCCATTAAAGCATATCTGAGGGGTCAAGTAATCTCCTATACAGCAAATCTTAATAGAAAGTCCTGTGCAGATCGATTAGACCTCATTAACCAGATTAAACAATTGGATCAACTGTATGCTCGGGGGGGGGGGGGGGGGGGAGTTTCAAGATGGCGACGTAAACATCTGCCTTTTAGGCGCTCTTCATTTTTTCAACTATAATCACCCTTTAATCAAATCTTTTCGTATTTAATCATATGGGTTGACACTTACGATTTACTTTTTTTTTTAAAAAACTGTTCTTGATTTAATCTTTTTAAACTTAAAATGGCTACAGCTAAGAAATCATCTAAAGAGCCTGTATCCCTCGAGGCAATTTCTAATCTTCTGGATACTAAACTAGCAAGTTTGGAAAGTAAACTTACCTCGAAAATGTCTGAGCTTGAAGAAGTTGTTAGATCGCTTGATACCAAGCTTCAATCGCAGGCATTAGATATTCAATGGCATGAAGACAAGATCGCGACTCTTGAAGAGTTAGTTCGTCAAAAAATACATACAATTGAAACACTGGAGAAAAAGGTACTGTCGACTGCTCAAACAGTAGAGCATTATGAGTTTAAAGTCACCGATCTTGAAAACTGATCTCGCAGACAGAACTTGCGAATCATTGGACTTCCCGAAAATGTTGAGTCTGGTGACTTAATTGATTTTTTCTCTAACTTACTGTGGGAAGTTTTTGGTGCTGATGCTTTGAAAGTTAAACCCACTATTGATCGCGCCCACAGAGTTTCGAGATTCTCGGCCTCGAGCGACAAGTCACGGGCTGTGATTGTTGGCCTCCATTATCCTCGGGAGAAAGAGCTCTTAATTCATTTAGCTCGTCAGAAAGATATGCTTTCTCACAGAAACAATAAGTTTCGTATTGTTGAAGATTATTCGTTTGAAGTGATGAGAGAAAGAATCGCTTTTAAACCAGTGATGGCAGAGATTCATCAGATCGGACTTAAACAAGCTTTAAGATACCCAGCAAATCTCAGAGTTACTTTGGGCGACGGCAGCCTGCGCTTCTTTAAAACTCCGACAGACGCGAAGAAATTCCTCGAGGAATATCGATCTTCTACCATAAGTTGAACTATGTGTTATATCTTTGTTGACTCCCCTCAATGGTTTTTTAATGTAAGAAAATTTGGTTTTTTTCCTTAAAAAATGCCTGCAAATGTTGAAGAATTTTTGGAGAGAAGATGCCATTTCGTTTTGGGCTTTAATTCATGAAGCCACATTATAGCTTTTTACTTTGGTCTGTAGACCTGGTTTTTTTTTTATTTTATCACGGTTATAGATGCTCTTTCAATTTTACTATAATGATTTTTTTAAATTCTTTTTCTCTGAATTGTGTATACACATCTATAATTTGTAATAAGATTTTTTTTAAGATGTCGTTTCTTCTTCCCATACGACTTTGCTTTCCGTGCTCGTTTATTTGTTTGCTTGTACTTGAATATGGGATGAATGTTTTGGATTTTTAGACCTTTTTTGTATTGTAGCGATTATTGAATCCTTTTTCTATTCTATTTTGATGACTTTTTTTTTACTTTTTTTTTGATCGATTGGTGAATTTACATTTATATTTTGTAATATGGTTTTTTCAAAATGTCGTTTCTTCTTCCCATAAATCTTTGCCCTTGGAACATGTCATCTACTTGTATTTGAATATGGGATTTTTCTTAAAGGCATATTACACTTTTTTTAAAACTCTAATGTTTATTCTTTTTTTTAATTAATGATTTTTTGTTTTATTATATTACATTTTTTTCTCTTTTTGATTGACATATCTTTTTTTTTATCAACCCTTCATCTAAACCTGGGTGTTGTATAGTCTTTTCTTACCTTTTCGTGGAGTTGCCATCTTGATATGGGGGTAATATTAGTATTAGTTTGTGCGCCTGCCGCTTGGCTTTTTTTCGAGGGTTGGGGGAGGGGGTAGGGATCTTTTTTCACGCTTTTGCTTTTTATTTTTTTTGCTTTTAGTTTATGGGCCGACTTTAAATTATTAATATTGTTGAAGTGTCATGTCCTCCGGTTGCTCCTGAATCATTTCCCCTTCTTCCTGAGTTATGGGTTATGTGTCTTTTTAATCTTTTATGATATATACAATTAATATTGGCATGATGGATAAGTCTATTAATTTTATCTCCTGGAATACTAATGGCTTAAACCATCCGATTAAACATAAAAAAATATTTAAAGTTTTCCATAGACTAAATGCTAATATTATTTTCTTACAGGAGACCCATATTAGGAGGGAGGATAATCAACGCTTTTTTAGGTTCTGGGAGGGCCAACAATTTCACTCGAATTTTACTGCCAAAATTAGGGGTGTGTCTATTTTTATAGACCCCTCAATTTCATTCACACATCATGAAACTATCTCTGACCCACAGGGCAGATTTTTGTTGATTGCTGGTTCACTTTTTAATCGAAAAGTGGCTTCAGTTAATATCTATGCTCCAAACTTTGACTGCCCTGAATTTTTTAAACGTTTATTTACTTCTCTTCCTAATTTAAATGAACATATGTTGATAATGGGTGGAGATTTCAATTGTTGTTTAAATCCTTTGATGGATAAATCTAAACCTATTCGAACTTTTCCGAATAGATCAGCCTCACTTATTAATTCCTTTATGGTTGATTCAGGAATTACTGAAATATGGCGTTTTTTGAATCCTAAAGATAAAGAATTTTCATTTTTTTCACATGTATATCATAGTTATTCTAGAATTGATTATTTTCTTATTGATCACCATTTATTAACAGATGTTACTGATTGTAAATATGATTCTATTGCGATTTCGGATCATGCTCCTTTGAAGTTGTCTATTAAGGTATTGGATTCCTCCATTAACACTAGATCTTGGAGACTCAACGCTACTTTGCTTCAAGATCCAGAATTTATCACCTTCTTAGAACAGCAAATTGACTTGTTTTTTTCAATAAATTATATCGAAGAGATTGACAGAGGAATACTCTGGGATTCTTTTAAGGCTTTTATCTGCGGACAAATTATCTCATAATCTGCTGGTAAAAGAAAACAAAGGTATCTTGATATAGCTATGTTGGTGGATAAAATTAAAGAAATTTATAAGATTTATTCCGTGACTCCTACCAAAGAACTTTATAAGAAGAGAGTTGAGCTTCAAATGGAACATAGCTTATTATTATCTTCTTCAATTGAGAATCAATTAATTAAGACCAGGGCTCAATTTTATATTCATAGTGATCAAACTGGTAAATTATTAGCTAATCAATTAAAGGCTATTTCGACTAAGCGACAAATTATTAAAATTCGTAAACAAGATGGTAATTTGACTACTGCTCATAAAGAAATTAATAAAACTTTCCAAGATTTTTAGAAATCTTTATATCAATCAGAATCTGATGGCGATCTGTCCATGATGGATGATTTTTTAAATAATTTGAATATTCCTAAACTGACTGATGAAGATCGGAGTTTGTTTGATGCTCCTATTTCTATGGCTGAAGTAGGAGAGGCTATTTCATCAATGAATTCAGGGAAAGCCCCTGGTCCTGATGGCTATATTATGGAATTTTTTAAAACTTTTTCTTCTTCGCTTTCCCCATGGTTATGTGAAACTTTCAATGATGCATTTACTAAGAAGAGATTATCTCAGTCTTTTTATGATGCTACTATTTCTCTAATTCTTAAAAAAGATCAGGATCCTACCTTATGTGCATCCTATCACCCTATATCGCTATTAAATGTAGATTCTAAGATTCTTACAAAAATTTTAGCTACTAGGTTAGAGAAGATACTATCACAGATTATTTCAGAAGATCAAACTGGGTTTATTAAGAACTCCCTTTTCAATGTTAGAAAATTGATTAATATAATTTATACCTCTTCACCCAGAACCCCAGAATGTGTCATTTCATTAGATGCTGAAAAAGCTTTTGATAGAGTTGAATGGACATATTTATTTAATGCTTTAAAAAATTTTAATTTTAGTTCTAAATTTATATCATGGATTAAACTATTATAAACCTGTTGCTTCTGTTCTTACAAATAATCATAGATCCTCTTTTTTTCCAATTATCTCGCGGTACGAGACAAGGTTGTCCTTTAAGTCCTTTATTATTTAATATTGCACTAGAACCTTTAGCCATTGCTATTCGTGAATCACCTAATATTTTTGGTATTACCTGTAATGAGAAGTTATATATCACTATATGCTGATGACTTGTTATATATTTCTGATCCTGATAGGTCTATTCCCGCTATTCTATCCTTGTTGGTTCAGTTTGGTAGTTTTTCTGGTTATAAATTAAATTTGAATAAGAGTGAATTATTCCCTTTAAATGCGCAAACTTTACTGAATAACAGGGTACCATTTAAAGTTGTTACTGATAACTTCACTTACCTAGGTATAAAAATTACCAAGAAACATAAAGATTTATTTAGATTGAATTTTTTACCTTTGCTCCATCAAATTCAACAACTTACTACTAGATGGTCTCCCTTATCCTTATCATTGGTTTGTCGGATTAATGCTATTAAAATGATCGTTTTACCGAATTTTTAATATTTATTTCAAGCTTTACCAATTTTTATTCCTAAATCTTTTTTTGACAACATATTCAAAAATTTCCTCATTTGTGTGGCAAAATAAAAACCCCAGGTTAAGTAAAAAACAGTTTCAGAAACCTAAAAAAGATGGTGGTTTAGCTTTACCTAACTTTAGATTTTACTATTGGGCGAATAATATTCGAAACTTAATATACTAGAAACAAGATTTGGATTCACCATTATGCCCACAGTGGGTAAATTTGGAATGTAATGATGCACGAGGATACCCTTTATTCTCCGTTCTTGGTTCTTCTCTTCCCGTTGATTTAGTCAAGTTCAATAAACAGATATCTAACCCTATTGTCAAACACACATTACAAATTTGGTTTCAATTTCGTAAGTTTTTCACTCTGAGAAATTTTGTTCTTGATAGCCCTATCTTATTTAACTTTTTTTTTTAAACCCTCCTTAATAGATCAAGCCTTTAGCGTATGGAAAAGGAAAGGTGATGCTTTCGTGATCTTTTTTTTGAAGGTAGTCTGATGTCTTTTGACCAACTTTCTAATAAATTTAAGTTACCTAAAACTTATTTTTTTTTAGATATTTACAAGTCAGAAACTTTTTATATAAAGTTTTACCATCCTTTCCCAATTCAACTCCGATGGATTTTTTAGATATAATTTTTACCTTAAATCCTTGTCAGAAGGGTTCAGTGGCTCTTATTTATAAAATGATCATGAAGATACAACCAGAAATGTCAGGTAGAATTAAACAAGAGTGGGAAAAAGAGCTTCAATATACTATATCAACAGAAAAATGGGAAAAAATTTTACAAATGGTTAACTCTTCTTCTATATGTGCTAAACATGCTTTAATACAACTTAAGGTGGTACATAGAGCCCACATGTCTAAAGATAAGCTTGCTCGATTCTACTCCTATATTAACCCTCAATGTGACAGATGTCACTCAGTTGCTTCATTGACCCACATGTTTTGGTCATGTCCCACCTTACATAACTATTGGAAGGATATATTTGCTATCATTTCCTCAGTTTGGAATATTGAGTTACAACCCCATTTTATCACTGCAATTTTTGGTATACCAATTGAGGATGGTAGTCAATTCTCCCCTTCAATTAGACAAATGATCGCCTTTGCAACTCTAATGGCTAGAAGGTCTATATTACAAAATTGGAAAGAAGTAAACCCTCCTACGTTTCAGTGGTTCTCTCAAACTATTTCTTGTTTGAGCTTAGAAAAAATTAGAAGTACTATTTTTGATCCATCAATTAAATTTGAAGAAACTTGGGGACCGTTTGTTCGACATTTTCATATGAGTTAATTTGACCTCTTCCGGATCTTTTCTTTTTTTATCCTTGTTCTGGTTTGGAGTTCCGGAGTTCTTGACACTATCATGTATATATAAACTATTATTATTGCCCATGTTATTTTAGGTTTATTGCTTTATTTTAATATATTTTTTCTCTCTTTTTGAGATTATCCTTTTTCATATACAATTAATACAGGTTTGATTATTTTATGATGTTCTTTGCTGATATCTCAATAAGATATTGATATCTTATTACTAATTTAACTTCAAGCCTAGTGTATTTATAACCTATTCAATATTATGTTATGTTATATTTTTATTTTTTTTGTATATGAAACTCAATAAAAAGATTGAAAAAGGAAGGATTAACTGTATGCTCAAACTAAGACTCCTGAACTATACAAGAAGCGTGTAGAACTTCAAGCTAAATTCAATCTTCTGTCTACTCAACCTGTTGAACGCCAACTTCTCAAAAATAAGAGTCGCTTTTACATTCATGGTGACAAATCTGGTAAATTTCTAGCCAATCAGCTGAGGCGTTCCAAAGCCAAACAACATATTACAAAGATCCGGAAGGAGAACGGAGACTTTACATCGGATCATTTAGAAATTAATGACGCATTCAAAAATTTCTATTCTCGACTTTATTCCTCTGAATCTTTGAATGACAATATCTCTGAATATCAATTTTTAAATAATCTGAATATGGCTTTCATCTGATTTTAAAGCCAAACTTAATGCGCCTATATCATCAGAAGAAATATCTTTTGCAATTTCTGCATCGTCCTCAGGGAAATCTCCTGGACTTGATGGGTTCCCCGTAGAATTTTATAAATCATTCTCCTCACTTCTTTCTCCTCAGTTATTCTCAGTATTATTTGACTCATTTAATTGCGGCAAATTGCCACCCTCTTTTAATGAGGCATCTATTATTCTTTTATTTAAAAAGGGCAAAGACCCAACAGAGTGTTCCTCGTATAGGCCAATCTCTTTGCTTAATGTTGATGTTAAAATCTTGGCTAAAGTTTTGGCTTATAGATTAGAAATTGTTATTCCCTCCATTATCTCTGATGACCAAACTGGTTTTATTAAAAACCGTCTCCCTTTTTTTAAACATTCGGCGTCTATTCAATATTTTATATTCATCTCCAACTGGGATTCCTGAATGTGTTATTTCCCTCAAAGCAGAGAAAGCATTTGATCGTATAGAGTGGAACTACCTTTTTGCAGTTCTGGAAAAATTTGACTTCGGTCAAAGTTTTATCTCTTGGATCAAATTGCTGTATCTGTGTCCTACTGCCTCTGTTTTAACTAATTTTCAGAAATCCCAGTTACTTAACCTCAAACGTGGCATCTGTCAGGGATGCCCTTTAAGTCCCTTTCTCTTTGATTTGGCTATAGAACCTTTGGCGATAGCATTTCGAAATTGTCCTGAATTGACCGGGATTTGGAGAGGGGGTGTTGAGCATAAAGTTTCTCTTTATGCTGATGACTTATTACTTTTTCTTTCAAATCCGTCTACATCCTTACCTCCAATGTTCTCACTTCTTGACCAGTTTAGCCAGTTCTCTGGCTATAAACTTAATTTACATAAGAGCGAACTTTTCCCAATTAATAAAGAAGCACAAGAATTAACATTTTGTGATCTCCCTTTTAAAGTAGTCCATAATCAATTTACTTATCTTGGGATTACAGTCACAAGGAAGTTTAAAGATCTCTTTCATGAAAATTTTGCCAATCTTGCATATACTATAAAACAGAATCTGGTACAATGGTCACCTCTATCTATGTCTTTGGTAGGTCGTATTAATGTCGTTAAAATGTATGTTCTCCCTAAACTTTTATACTTATTTCAATCAATCACAATTTTTATTCCTAAATCTTTTTTTGATTCCTTAGACTCTATTATTTTGTCATATCTGTGGAAGAATAAGCGCTCTAGAATTAATAAAGTCTATCTCCAAAAACCTAAAAAAGAGGGTGGCATGGCTTTACCTAACTTTTGTTTATATTACTGGGAAGCCAATATACGTTGTGCTACCTTTTGGTCTTTTTTCCATGGCCAACCCGAGTGCCCTAATTGGGTGGCAATGGAGCTGAACTCCACTGAAGATTTACCTATCTCTGCACTTCTTGGCTATGTACTCCCTAGTAGCTTGTCCAGATTAATAGTTAATCCTCTTGTTAGACACTATTTGGGCTCAGTTTAGGAAATTTTATGGTTTCCATGGTTTTTCCGTTTCCAGCCCTGTCGTACATAATCACCTTTTTCTACCCACTACGTATGACTCAGCATTCGATGATTGGTATAGGAAGGGCATTAGACATTTTGAAGATCTTTTTATTGATAATCGCTTCGCTTCTTTCCAACAGCTCTCTGCTAAGTTCAATCTGCCCAATGCTCATTTTTTTAGATATCTCCAAATTAGATACTTTATTGTTCCTTTAATTCCTAACTTCCCTGAAATGCCTGAGAAAAATGTTATGGACTTTTTTCTTTCCATTAATCCACTAGATAAAGGTTTAATATCAAGTATTCAAGATAAATTAGCAACCTTACGACGTGCCCCTGTGGATAAAATTAAAATGGCATGGGAGCAGGATTTAAATACCTCCTTATCTGATGAGACTTGGGACTCGATTCTCAAATCAGTTAATACAACCTCTCTGTGTGCTCGCCATTGCCTCTTACAGTTTAAGATTGTTCATAGAGCCCATATGTCTAAATCTAAATTATCTCAATTTTACCCTAACATCAGTCCGCTTTGTGATAAATGCAAAAGGGGCGAGGCCTCTCTCATTCATATGTACTGGTTTTGTCCTAGCTTGGAGAAATTTTGGAAAGATGTCTTTATAACGTTATCGTATATTCTGAATCACCATCTAGAACCAAACCCTTTAATTGCTCTGTTCGGTTTCTGGGGTGAGACAGATTTACGTCTGAGTTCTTCTAAGTGTCGAATATTATCATTTGCCTCTCTCCTGGCTAGACGTTTAATCCTTCTTAGGTGGAGAGATGTTGCCCCGCCCATGCTCAATGGCTTGATGATATTATGGCCTGCTTGGACCTTGAAAAAATTCATTATTCAATTCTTAATTCGGACTTAAAAGTTCCATAAGGTCTGGGGACCTTTCATTGAGTACTTTCATAACCTTCCTCCTAACTAAGGTTTTTTTTTTCTGGTCCCTTGCTTTCAGCTCCTTTTTCTTTTTGGTAGTAGGCATTGATATCTTCTGTTGCTAAGTGTATTCACAGTTTGGGGGTTTGATTGTCCTGATTTATATTCTCTATATTGTGTTGTGGGTGGTCTGGAGTTTCCTTTTTTTGTTTTGTGTTGTGGGGCTTGGGGAGGACACTAATTTTACTTGTCTTCAATTTGGGTGCTTTTTTAATTATCTTTCTCTGTATCAGATTGTTATTGTATGCTTATTTTTGCACTGTATCAATGTCCTTCATTTTGATCTGGGTTTTTTTTTATCTGTAGTTATGTAGAAAATGTATAAAAAAAAACAATAAAAAAAACAGCAGCAAGAGAATACATTTGGAGTCTGGTGTTGATGTTAAAAACCACGACTTATTAGTAACTACTTAATATACTGACTTAAACCAGGTAAATCAAAAGTTAGCACGAAGTACACTGCAGATGCTGGGGTCAAAGCAACACGTACAACAAGCTGGAGGAACTCAGCAGGTCAGGCAGCATCTGTGGAAACGAGCAGTCAATGTTTCAGGCCGAGACCCTTCGTCAGGACTGAAGAGGGAGGGGGCAGGGGCCCTATAAAGAAGGTGGGGGGAGGGGAAAGTGCCAGGTGAAAAACCAATCAGAGGAAAGATCAAAGGGTGGGGAAGGGGATAGGCAGGAGAGGTGAAGAAGGAATGTAAGGTGAAAGCACTGTGTAGTAGAAGAAGGCAGAATCATGGGAGAGGTGATAGGCAGCTGGAGGAGGAGGCAGAGTGAAACTGGGATGGGGAAGAGAGAGAGAGGGAATTACCGGAAGTTGGAGAATTCGATGTTCATACCGAGGGGCTGGAGGCTACCCAGACGGTATATGAGGTGTTGCTCCTCTAACCTGAGTTTGGCCTCATCATGGCAGTAGAGGAGGCCATGTATGGACATATCCGAATGGGAATGTGAAGGAGAGTTGAAGTGGGTGGTAACCGGGAGATCTTGTCTGTTGTGGCGGATCGAGCCGAGGTGCTCGATGAAGCTGTCCCCCAATCTGCGTTGGGTCTAACCGATGTAGAGGAGGCTGCACCAGGAGCACCGGATGCAATAGATGACCCCAACAGACTCACAAGTGAAGTGTTGCCAAACCTGGAAGGACTGTTTGGAGCCCTGAATGGTGGTAAGAGAGGAGGTGTAGTTTGCCCCTAACTTCCAACCAGCCCTCAAATTCACTTGGTCCATCTCGGACACTTCTCTCCCCTTTCTCAATCTCTTGGTCTCCATTCCTGGAGACAGGCTGTCCACTGACATCTTTTATAAACCCACTGACTCTCATAACTACCTCGACTATACCTCTTCCCACCCTGTCAAATGCAAAAATGCTATTCCCTATTCCCAGTTAGTCTGTCTCTGCCACATCTGCTCCCAGAATGAGACTTTCCGTTCCAGGACATCTCAAATGTCCTTTTTCTTTAAGGATTGTGGTTTCCCTTCTGCCGTCATCAATGATGCCCTCACCCGCATCTCCTCCATTTCCCACACTTCGGCCCTCACCCCATCCTCCCGTCACAACAGGGACCGAGTTCCCCTTGTCCTCACCTACAACCCCTCCAGATCCAGCACATTATCCACAAATTCCGCCACCTTCAACAGGACCCCTCCACTAAGGACATCTTTCCCTCTCTACCCCTCTCCGCTTTTCACAGGGATTGATCCCTCCACGACTGCCTGGTCCACACGTCCCTCCCCACAGATCTCCCACCTGACACTTATCCCTGCAAGCGTAAGTGCTACACCTGTCCCTACACCTCCCCTCTTACTACCATTCAGGGCCCCAAACAATCCTTCCAGATGAGGCAACACTTCACTTGTGAGTCTGTTAGGGTCATCTATCGCATCCAGTGCTCCCAGTGCGGCCTCCTCTACATCAGCGAGACCCGATGCAGATTGGAGGACCACTTCATCGAGCACCTCCGCTCCATCCGCCACAACAGACAAGATCTCCCGGTTACCACCCACTTCAACTCTGCTTCACATTCCCATTCGGATATGTCCATACATGGCCTCCTCTACTGCCATGAGGCCAAACTCAGGTTGGAGGAGCAACACCTCATATACCATCTGGGCAGTCTCCAGCCCCTTGCATTGAACATTGAATTCTCCAGCTTCCGGTAATTCCCTCCCTTTCCCTTCCCCCATCCCACTTTCACTCTGCCTCCTCCTCCAGTTGCTTATCACCTCCCTCATGGTGCCACCTCCTTCTACTACCCATAGTGCTTTCCCCTTACATTCCTTCTTCACCTTTCCTGCCTATACCCTCCCCCACCCCTTGATCTTTTCTCTGATTGGTTTTTCACTTGGCACCTACCAGCCTTCTCCTTCCCACCCTCCCCCCACCTTCTTTATAGGGCCCCTGCCCCCTCCCTCTTCAGTCCTGATGAGGGGTCTCAGCCCGAAACAGTGACTGCTCGTTTTCACGGATGCTGCCTGACCTGCTGAGTTCCTCCAGCGTGCTGTACGTGTAACTGTAAACATCGTCCATCATATAACTCCACCTCTCTCACCATAGCAACCCAAAAGCAGTACTGTAATCAGTTTCTCTCTCTCTCTTAAAGGCACAGTCCATGTCCGTCACAGTGCATTTGTAATGCTGCAGTGACACAGTAATTTCCTTCAGGTTCAATAAAATATCTATCTCTCTAATAGGTCAATAGCCCCCCATTTAGCCTCTCCCTCTCTTTGTGCAGTTTAGTATACTTGCTACCATCCAATCCACAGACCTGCAGAATCTACAGTACAGAACTTTTGAAAGAGTATCCACCATCTCAAAACAATCCCTTTCAAATTTTGGGATGTAGGTCAGCAGGTTCTTGGACTGACTGGTTTCAGGCTCATCAACAAATATAATACTAATTTTTTCAGCTAATATTTTGTTCCTTCATTCTCAAACCACATTTGTCTCCTGTCTATATCTTGCAGGTTTTATCCATACATTTCCTCAAAGAAAGAAACAAAGTCATTGTTTAATTCCTTTGCCATTTCCTTATTCCACATGAGAACCCCTTTGGGGTCCTAACATTTTACTGTCATTCATTTTATGGGGTTTTCTTCTGTTTCTTGGATGTCTGCGAAGAGTAATTTCATGTTGTATACTGTGTACATTCTGATATTAAGTTGAACAATTGATCCATTATAAATTCTCCTGTTTGTCTGGAAAGGGATCACACTTGTGAATTGGTGTTGTTAATGAAAAATAGAAGGGGAGGAATAAAGTAACAGGAACATCAAGGAGAATTCGATGTACATTAGTCTCCAACTTTTTATACCCTCAGCACATTGTCTCATTAAACATAGCGTCTAACCTGTGCCAGGGCCAAGCTGAAGCCAGGACGGGCTGTTTCACGAGTTGCTGCCAGGCCCTCAATGAGTCGCTTGAGCGCATATTGAAGCTCATCACCCTGGAAAAAGAGTGAAGAATTACTCTAAATTTGTGCTGGGTGAAGAAAGAGTCCATAGCTTATGGTATCCAAAGGCAAAAGGATGCCATAAACTGTGACATGCTGATATTAAACATCAATAGTGGATGAATGGCAACAGAGATCAGTGAAGGAACGTGAAGAAAATGGAGATGAATAAATGGCTGATGCAGAGGAAAGGTCACAAAATCATTTAGGAATAGGAGAAGAGAGGCAGCTGGGGAGGAGGGGGAGACAAACATAGCTGGAGAGACGAGTCAAAGGAAAGAGAAGTGAACAGGGTAGAGGTAAAATAGGCTAATGAATGGAGGGCAGGATGATGATGTAGTCTATACCTTAATAGGAAATGGACTGGATTAAGAATAAAAGAGCTGGATCATACATAATGGTGGGAGGAGAGTGGTACAGATGATCCCAAAGGACAGGGCATTTGCATATGGAAGCAGGGTGAGAGATCTTGGGGATAGAGGCAGCTAGATTGAGGATGGAGATGAGGTACACAGAGTCTGGTACCTGGATTGGGGGAGGGGATTTGCCAATGCTTGGATCTAGCAAGATAGGCAAAGAGATAGATTCTGAAAAGCTTTCATGGAGAAGGAATAGGATAGATAGTCTAATATCTGAAGACATAGGAGATTGTAGATGCTGTCATCTGGAACAAAAAACAAGCAGCTGGAGGATCACAGCAGGTCAAAGAACATCCATGCAGGCATAGGGAAAGTCAAACTTTTGGATCAGGTCCCAGTATCAGAACTGGATACTGAATAAAGAAGGTGATGCAACAGCTGGTAAATGATAGGTGGGTTGAGGAAAGCAGAGATGTGGGGTGGGGTCTGGAGCACAGCCACCACTCACCTCCTGCCCACACAGTCACCACCCTCTCTGCAATCATGAGACCCAACCCCCCCCCCCCCCCACCGACCTCCCCTCCCTAA
Source organism: Hypanus sabinus (assembly GCF_030144855.1). Lineage (NCBI taxonomy): Eukaryota > Metazoa > Chordata > Chondrichthyes > Myliobatiformes > Dasyatidae > Hypanus > Hypanus sabinus. The sequence continues at coordinate 132,580,811 of NC_082711.1, forward strand.
CACCTCCACACTGACTGGTATTCCCCACCCCTTCCACACTGTGTCCCCCACACGCTTGGTTGCTCTCCCCACTGCACTGCACTGCACACTCCCCCACACACACCTCATCTCCCAGCACCCATTCAGTCTCTTGCTCCCACTCTTCCCAGTCCATTTCAAACAGCCTCAGTCACATCTTCTCCTCACTCTCTGTCCCACCCAAGACCACCCCTCCATGTACCCCCTTCCAACTAATGCTGCTCATAGTCTCTTCCTGCCTGTTCCCCTCCTCACCTAGTTACCCCCTTCCAGCCCAGCGTCTCCCCTTTCCTCACCTCGCTGCTCCTTAGGTACTCGAGCAGTCCACTGATGCCACGCAGCCGCACCTCCTGCTCAGGTTTGGCGATATCCCAGAAGAAGTCGAGGAACTCGCGGTTTTGCTGAAGTAACCTCTTAGTACCGGCAACCCCCGCACAAGCCTCTGGCCGATCGCCCGGCACCGCGTTGCCCTCCTGCTCCACCATGCTGCCGCCGGGGTCCTTCGCAAGGTCACCACCCCTAGCGACTGCCCCAAAACGCGCCTGCGATTTATTTCCGGAGGGTTTGAGAACGGTGATGATATCGGTGCGATCCCACTGTGGGTAAGCTTCGGAATGCCAATCAGCTTACAAAAATATTCTGCAAGCAGTAACGGGGAGGACGGCCAGTCCACTCACTCTCAGTCTGCAGCAACACCCGAAGTTCTGGGGCACTCAAGAGGATCCGGTGTCATGGTAGGGGGTAGAGAGAGCACAGGGGGCAAAGATTGTGTCGGGTCGAATCTCCGCAGAAGGACTGGTGCAGATTGTGAGTGGCTTCAGATTCCAGCATCTGTGGTCTCCTGTGTGTCAGCTTCAGGTAACTTCCGAACAGTATCTCAAGCATTTTCCATTTCATTGGAGGTTGTTTAAATTCTATCTCACAATTTTCCAACATCTCCAGTTCAATCGTTTGATTTCGAGGGCTATTAGGAATCTAAAACCCTTGGGAAGCTTATTTTAAACTGAAGATTTTGCAATTGTTCGATTTCGAGGGACATACGCGCGAGAGGAGTCGTATAACAAAGCAACTGAATGAAGTTTCATGAAGGGAAAACAAGGATGAAATGAACGAACGTAAATTAATTATTTTTGTAAATTTTGCAGCTGATGAGGTAGAGGACAGTGACCGGAGACGGTCCATGGTGAACGGGCCGAGCACTGACGAAGGCGCCGCGGGGCAGGCGGGTTGCCATGGAGCCGACGGCTTGTCTGTGTTGGGCAGAAGGACATGGCGGATTTCGACAGTTACAATGATCGGCAGCAGTTTGGCAGCGGCGGGGTCCGGGGGTAGGTACCAGTGGAGAGTTCGTGTGGGAAATGGGTGGCTGGTGGTGGGTCCGGGGGTAGAACCGGGAGAGGGGGTGGGTCGGGTGGGCCCGGGGGTAGAACCGGGAGAGGGGGTGGGTCGGGTGGGCCCGGGGGTAGAACCGGGAGAGGGGGTGGGTCGGGTGGGCCCGGGGGTAGAACCGGGAGAGGGGGTGGGTCCGGTGGGCCCGGGGGTAGAACCGGGAGAGGGGGTGGGTCGGGTGGGCCCGGGGGTAGAACCGGGAGAGGGGGTGGGTCGGGTGGGCCCGGGGGTAGAACAGGGAGAGGGGGTGGGTCGGGTGGGCCCGGGGGTAGAACCGGGAGAGGGGGTGGGTCGGGTGGGCCCGGGGGTAGAACAGGGAGAGGGGGTGGGTCGGGTGGGCCCGGGGGTAGAACCGGGAGAGGGGGTGGGTCGGGTGGGCCCGGGGGTAGAACCGGGAGAGGGGGTGGGTCGGGTGGGCCCGGGGGTAGAACCGGGAGAGGGGGTGGGTCGGGTGGGCCCGGGGGTAGAACAGGGAGAGGGGGTGGGTCGGGTGGGCCCGGGGGTAGAACCGGGAGAGGGGGTGGGTCGGGTGGGCCCGGGGGTAGAACCGGGAGAGGGGGTGGGGTGAGGTTGGGGCCAGGAGTGGTAATGGGAGAAGGGGGTGTAATGGTGGTGGGCCCAGGGGTAGAACCAGGAGAGAGGGTACTGGGCCCAGAGGTAGACCGGGAGAGAGGGTGGTGGTGGGCCCAGGGCTAGAACCGGGAGAGGGGATAGTGTGAGGGTGGGGGTGGGCCCGTGGGTAGAACTGGGAGAGGGGTTGGTGGTGGGGCCAGGAGTGGTACTGGGACATTAGGTAGTGGTAAGCCTAGGGGTAATGCGGGAGAGGATGCTGGAGGTAAGCCCAGGGGTAGTATCAGCTGGGGGTGGTTTTTAAGGCAGGGGTGGGCAAACTTTTTGACTTGTGGGCCACAAAGGGTTCTAAAATTTGACAGGGGGGCCGGACCAGGAGCAGATGGTAATGTTTTGGTAATACACCTCATAAGAGAAAATAAAATATCATGGGATATGTAGAAAACATGTGCTTTAATTTCAATTGAAAATGAACAAATGCATTACAACAAAAATATCTGTCTTTGAAGTCCCATGGTATTTAGCTATTTATTGAAATGACTTTTAAAACACTGAAAATTAAATGAATAAAATACAGCTTTTTTTTAATAGTAACAGTTATTATTTTAAAGCACTGAAAATTCTGTTATCCTTCAAGATATTATCATAATCACTCTCCTCCTGACTGTCTTTATTTCAAAAACGGTAGGAGATGCAGGTCTACTTGTCCTGCTCCTTCTTATTCAATTGTCCCCTGTGCCAAAACTCAACAACGACCAGCACAAAGACAGAACAATGATAGCGTGCCAGTATGCGGAGCACGTTATTTGATCTAGAGCGCATTTTTTATTTTGAGAATGTACGTGCACCTGCGCACTACTCATGTCCATCACTTAACAGAAATGACATGTAACATGTAAGGCTTATTGAAAATATTTTCAAATGCATTTTTTACATAACACAACGAAGAAACTTATTTTTAATTTCAGTGGGAACAGTGTTGTTGGTTTCCCTTTTTAGCCAGCGCATCAAAGTCTGGATTTAGTTTTATTGTGGCGATTCTCAGGATGGATCTGAGGTGTTGGTCAGTTAACTTGGATCTGTGGCTGGCTTTGTTGATGTTCATGACGCTGAACGCCTGTTCACACTAATAGGTCGAGCCGAACAAAGAGTAAAGCGCAAATGTGGAGTAATACGCTGCACCTCAACAAAGGTCAATGTATATAGAGTGCGTCATCTATTAGGAAAATGCCAGAATTGCGGGGAAAAAACGTTAACAAGGTTTATTAATATAATTTCATCAAGTTCTGCGGGCCGGATTAAAATGCTTAACGGGCCGCAGTTTGCCCATGCCTGTTCTAAGGGGTAAGATGGGAGGGGTGAGGAGTTAGTTGTGGTGAGTCCAGGGTAGTATCAGAGGTGTGGGGGGGCCTGGCGGTGGTGGGTCCAGCAGTACTATCAGTGGGATTGTGAGCTGTGGTGGTCCCAAGGGTAGTACAGACTGAGGTGGGGGTAGTGCTCTGGTGATGGGAACAGAGGTAATACTGTGTGTTGGATCGACACCAGAAGTGCAGGTGGCTGAATTTTGGTACAGGGAGGAGGTTTTGATGGATATGGGAGGGTGTGATTAGCGGGCTTTGTGTATGGACTATGGAGCTGTTGGGGTCAGTACTCTGGGTGGGGACAGCTGCTGGGCCGAAGGTTGATGTAGGGGAGAAGATTTGGCGGTGGGGGAGGAGGAGGGTAATGGGTAAAGATACTGGGGAAGGTGTTTGTGGGAATGAGTGTATCTACCAGGTGTGTGACAGTAGGTAACTATGCATGAGGGTGCCTGGTTGGGGTTAGCTGCCAGGGATGGCTTTGAGAGGAAGCAGGCTGGAAGATGTCTGTCAGCACACCACTCCCCAGGATTACCGACTGAAACCACACACATTCTCTGAATACATTACTCCTCAAAATAACATAATTACATTTTTGTGTGCCACGGATTCGACTTAATTTTAACTTTTGTTGCCACGATTTTCTTTGCCTCACAAAGTACATAGTTTAATAAACAGTATGAGATTATCACTTCCATTCTTGCAGTAGCCCAGCTGAGTAACTTTCATTTGATAGCTCAATTTGTAAATTGCGAAATTTATTTAAATCCAAAATTTCAGACGAGATGATCTCAGGAAAGTGACAAACAGACGTTGCTAAGTGAAGAAAATATTTTAAGCAAGTCTTGTTCTCTCTGGTGTAAAACTGTATTATTCATCCAGTGGAGGAAACTTATTTCAAAGCAGCATTTATTATGATATCTAAAGTGGTATTTATTTTTGTATAGTGCTTATTGTGAGTTTAAGGACTATTAATTATGGCACACCACGTCTCTCACTTATTCATTGGTCCTCAGTTGCCCGCTGAGCTCATTAGTGATAGTTCTGCTATTTAGAGTAATTAGGGTTGGGTTTTGGTGTGTTTAGAGACTCCATGTCATGACAACCTTATAGATGTCCAGTAAACTGTTTGCTTTGCTGTGTTACTGTATGTATTTGAAGCTTTCTTCAGTATCATCTTACTAAAGTTTCTTAGTCACACCCTCTAGAGTTTACGACTGCTTGTTGGAGGCTTCCTAAGGCTGGTTATTTTATGTAGATCTTCTTTATCCCAATCCTCACTCCCAAGTTATGGGGAGAAAACTTCTGAATGTTTACAATAAATTACAGAGAGCATTAGATGTTCACTAAATGCACAGACAGATAGCTCTTGATTTTATTGACTGCTGCTAAAATGGCTTTGATTTTTAATGTAAAAATTATGACAGGCACATGGCATGTATTTTGCCTGAAATTATTTTTGTGAATTTAACTCAAACATGAACCAATTGGGAGTTTAACTGTTTTGTCCTGTGAAGCCTTAGAATTATGCAGCATGAACACATGCCCTTTGATCTAAATTGTAATTGTAACCTCGTGCCACATGCTCTGCCAGCTCGTTCCATATACCCAGTATCCTTAATGTGGAAAAGTTTGCTCTTCAGCTGTCTTTTAAATATTTCTCCTCTCACTATAAGTCCATAATTTCTAATTTTAGTTTCTTTACTATGTTGCTGTCCACCTTGTCTATGCCCCACAGGAGTCTATAAACTTCTGAAATGTCATCCCTCAGCCGCTTTCACTGTAATAAAACAACTTCAGCTTTCCAGTCTCATCAACGTTGCATATCTTTTCTGCACCCTTTCGAGCTTAATCACATCCATCTTGTAGAACCAGATGTGGTTGTATCAGCATCCTATTATTTATTTGGTAATCCCATCAATTGTTATCACTTCTAATAAAGATTTACTAGAATTTATTATAGAAATCCTAGAAAGCAGATTGTTTTGCTATGTGCTGTAATGTGAAGCTGCATCATCTACATATGTGAAGAAACACAAGTTTAAAAAAAATTGATTTTGTTTCCTTTATTCCATAAATTCTGTAAGAGCAAATTATATCTGCAGCTCAATTTTTTGGGTAGTGATCTGTGAATTCTGTAAGGATAAATTTCTGTAACTTGACAGCCATAACGTGAGGTCACCTGTATTTAACCCATGGAATATTTTTCCTTCTGTTTATTGTAGCAAATAATGTTGAGTGTATCAATAGCAATTGTTGTCTATTCACAAAATTTGCTAAACTTTGAGCCAAGTATTAGCCAAGCCATGATGCTCATCAAATAATTGGAAAGAAATAATGGTATAATTGAATTTTCCAGGAGGATATAATCTAGATTTTCTTTTTCCTTCACAGTTTTGACTTGGTAGTTTCTGTTTGAGTATTTCTTATAAAAATAACAGATTAGCTATATGAATAAACACCATTCATTTTTGAGGTTCATGTTTTTGAAAGAAATTACTGTTTCCACTGTTGAGGAAATTCCTATAAGCATCTGTATCCTGCTTTTCTGACAACTTTGTCATGGTGTGGCCATCTCTAATATGAAGACTGGAATTTTGTGCAGATTCTGCAAGCCATCTGAAAATTGACAAACTTCAACAGATGTGTAGTGGAGAGTATGCTGACTGGTTGCATCACGACCTGGTTTGGAAACAACATGGAAAGATCTACAGACCAGACCATCACAGGAAAAGCCAAGGAGTACTGTCACATGAAAGTGGCGTCCATCATTTAGGACCCCCACCACTCAGGCCCTGTTCTTCTCGCTGCTGTCATCAGGAAGGAGGTACAAAAGCCTCAACTCCCACACCACCAGGTTTAGGAATCCTTCAAACATCCGGCTCTTGAACCAGCATGGACAATTCCACTTACCCCTACATTGAACTGATTTCACAACCTATGGACTGACTTTCAAGAACACTACAAATCATATTCACAATATTATTTATTATTATTGTATTTCCAGTTTGTTGTCTTGTGCACATTGGTTGTTTGCCTTTGTTTAGTGCAATTTTCATTGATTCTATTGTGTTTCTTTGTATCTACTGTGAATGCTCGCAAGAAAATATTTGTACTTTGATAAATGAATAGTTGAAGATGCCTGAGTATATACTGAATATAAGCTTGAATATATACTGCTGAATCTGAATAACAATCAGTGATAAATTAGAACTGAGTTCTTAAGACCATAGTTATACTTAAACTCAATTTTGTTCTTTATTAATTTGTTTAATGGACATCTACTCCAAAATTGAATGTTTTAGTCTACAAGGAAGCTGTTTCATTGTGTTGTGCGTCAGTTGACATTTCAGTTCCCTTCGAACTTGTTGAGTAGGATATTTATGTCACGATAGTGATCTGCATTGATCAAATTTTTTTTCATTTAGTGGGTAGTGGTGGGAAGAGAGGGATTGGCAAGTAGTAAATAGAAAAAGAAACCTTTAAGAATATGAAACAGTATAGTACAGGATGGGTTTACAGCCCACAATGTTATGCCAACCTACTCCACAGTCAACCTAACACTTCCCTCCTACACAGCCCATAACCCTCCATTATGTTCCATTCATGTACCTGTCTGCGAGACTCTTAAATGACCTTGTTGAATCAGCATCTGTCAACTCCAGCAGTGCATTCTAAGCCCCTATCACTGTGTAAAAGAGAAAAAGAAATCTTATCTCTACTTACCTTAAATGGATGTCCTTTGGAAAAATGTGCACTCTCCATATGCCTCTCATAATCTTATATACCTGCCTGATTTGGGGGTGGGGGGGTGGGCAGTTGGCTGTTTACCGAGGCAGAAGCGTAGGCGGAGTCCATGAAGGAGAGGTAGGTTTCCGTGATGAGCTGAGCTGTGTGTCCATAATACTTTTCAGATTATTTCTGTCTCAGGTAGAACAGTTGCTGTACCTAACCATGATGCATCTAGAAAATCTGGTGAGGGTCAAAGTGGGCATGCCAAATTTGTTTTAGCTTCCTGAGAAAGTAGAGGCACTGATTACGTGGTTGGACCATGACACGCTATTGATGATGTTCATTCCTGGACACTTGAAGTTTTCAGCTGTCTCAACATCAGCAGTGTGTGCATTGTTATTCCCCCACCCTCCCCTCCACTTGCTGTAGTTTGACCAGCTGTTTCATTTTTTCTGTCCTTGAGACAAAATCATGACACTATTCCACTAAACTATCACTTTCCTGTACTCCAGCTCATCATTGTTTGAGATGTGGCCCATGATAGTGATGTCACCTGCAAACATGCATGGAGTGAGAGTGGGATCTGGCTACACAGTCATGAGTGAATAGGGAGAAGAGTTGGGTTGAGGATGCAACCATGTGGGGCACCGGTTTTGAGAATCAAGGTGGAAGAATCAGGTTTATTATCACCAGCATGTGTCATGAAATTTGTTAACTTAGCAGCAGCAGTTCAATGCAATACATAAAATAGAAAGAAAAAAAATAATAAGTAGATCAATTACAGTATATTTATATAGAACAGATTAAAAAATCATGTGTGTGCCTTCAGGCTTCAGTACCTCCTACCTGATAGTAACAGTGAGAAAAGGGCATGTCCAGAGTGCTGGGGGTCCTCAATAATGGATGCTGCCTTTCTGAGACACCTAGTGATTGTGATTCGTTAGTCAGGAAGTCAAGGGTTCAGTTGCAAAGGGAGGTGTTGAGTCCCTTGTTCAGGTGTGTGAAATAGTGTTTATTTGGAATTATAGTATTAAAGGCAGAGCTGTGGTCAATAAATAGTCTCTGTCTAATAGTTTAGTGTTTGTTTTGAATTACAATAATATTGAAGCCAAGAATCAGACTGAAGTGATGTGACTAGTAGATCCTGTAAGAGACAAGTATCTGTTCCCCTTTTGCTCTGTATTCTGTGTTGTGTGTTTATAATGTTAATTGGACACATGAGTGAGGACATGGTAAAAGCAAAGCGAATAAGTTATGTATTCAAAGTACCTTTATTATCCAAGAATGTTTAAATTACAGAACCTTGAGATTTGTTTGCTCACAGGTAGTCACAAAACAAGAAATGAAAAAGAAACCAATTAAAGAAAAAAGCATAAAAATAAAAGACCAACAGCCGATAAGCAAGAGAAAAAAACACATCATGCAAAGTATTGAAGCGAGCAACAGCAATCCGAACCAAAATTGAGTACTTAGATCTGAACCCCAGAGTAGGCTAAAAACCTGGCTTATCAGTTAATCATATTAGCGGATACGGAGCATAACAGCCAGGAAAGTCTTCATAGCCTCAGCGTTGTAGAGAGAGAGAGAGAGGAGAGACCGTCGTGGAGGACAAGTGAAATCGGTTTCCAGAGCAATCCAACCTCACACCCAGGTTAGTTGTACGGGCACTGAATCTCCTCTGCCCAGGCTCCGACTTCCCTTGGTGCCCAGTGCAATCCAACCTACACCCAGGTTAGTTGTATGGGCATTGGGACTCCATCTGCAATGATTCTACAAAACACCACCTCAGCTCATCCCCTGAACTTACCTCACCACGCTTGCCTTTGCACTGTTTGTGGTGATAATTATATACAGTTTACCTCAAAAAAGGTATTTTTAGTCATGTCTTTAGCCAGATTTCTTAACTGTCTGACTACCAGAAAGCTGTCACACACTTTTGGTAGCGTCATCTTAACCGGAAGCTTATTTCATGGCAGTTTGTAGCAGAGGCCAGTGGGGGGTCATATCTTTGCTGACCACTGGATAACGCTCAATAATGCTTAATTGTATGTTTGCTAATTGCTATTACAGGATCAAATGAAATTTGTGACTTTTGGAGCAATCATTGGAACTGTGGGCATGTCACTCGAGTCTGTATGGTCGCAGGCAGGTGGCAATTGTTTTGTTTGAATTTGAATCAGTTTTGCTGCTACAGATCCTAATTGATACTTGGTGTAATTAATGGAGAAAAGGTCCCAGGAAAAAATATTTTAAAGAGATTACTTAACTGTTGCATAATCTGTGTCAGAAGTTCAATATTTGTTAATGAATGCAAGAAGGAAATTATTTTAATGGACAATAAATTGTTTTAAATAATAATAACAGTTAACAGGAATCTCTGAGAACTGTTAATCTGCACTAATTTGTATGTTAATGTTAGAGTAATTTATTTCCATTCCCCCTTATTTTCAGTTAAATCATTTATTTGCAAAATCAAATGACATGTTTCTTCTGTTACGCATATTTAAATCATATTGCATGTAATTAGGAGTTGGAATTTGAATTCAGTACACATAATTTGAAGTGAGGAACTCCAGTATAGAAAACTGAAGGATTAATGGTCCCCAATAAAGATTAGTTTCAAAGACCACTTGATTTAAATCAAAATTATTCATCTCAATGAACATGGTTGAACAACTTAATATGATTGTGTCAAAATTATTGACATCTATAGTGTTTGCAGGTAGCCAATGAATAAAATAACAAGAGTTCAATTTAAATTAAAAAATAGAACAAGCAAGGTACCCTAACATCATTTCTACATGATTGTGTGCTTTTGTTTTTAAAGATAATGGACAGTGTTTATGAGTTGTGATCCTTAAGACTATGTTGATCCAGGCATATACTGTATCATACAGCAGAAGGTACAGTAAAGGTCCAGTAATCTGGCATCCTTGGGTTTCAGTCACATTGGACAAGCAGATACATTGTACTGCTAGATGTTATATTTATATCCAATTACACTCTGTTACATAGTTGTATAGTAAATTTCCAGTGAACCTGGAGTTTAAAAGGAGTGGGGAATTCACAAGCACAGCAGACTGTCCTCCAGCTGCAACCCTACCCACAGTCTTGTGCACCGATGTTTTGGATCCCAACCCTGACTGCAGCTGCCCACTCAGTTTACAGTCCAGACTCCGACAGGAACGGCATTGTGGACCTCCAACTCCAGACCCCTCCATTCTGAGTGAGCCAGATGCTGGACTGTGAGGGTTTTCGTACAATTGAATGCCAAATTATCAGAGTCTTACTTTCCACATATTACTTTCTCAGTTTATATATTCCATACTTAACTAATGTACTTCCTGGCAAATGAGGTCACGGAATATATTTAAGGATCAAATCTTCTGTAATTGTTAGAAAATAAAAATATATATAGTACTTTGTTTTATAATTGTTTTGTGACCAATCTTTACACAATATGAATTATACCAGACATTTTACTGCTGTAAGCCATACTCAAATTTAATGCTCAAAGTAAATTAATTTTTTATATGAATTCAACTTTTCAATAAATTTTATTTAGTTTAGCGTCAACTGCTATTTCTGATAGCTTTGGATGCATAAGACAAGCTTCATTTTTACTTTATTATTATTATAAATTGAATAGCTGACGCTGAAATCCCATCGTAAAAGAAGCCAGTCTCAAGTCAATTCTGTTTACTCTAGCTCAGGGTTTCCCAACCTTGGGGAACCTGACCCCTCTTGCTTAATGGTATTGGACAATGGCATAAAGGTTGGGATCCCTTACTCTAGGTGAGAACACTGAAAATCGCAAAGACTACTGGATCAGACAACATCCCAGCCTTACTTCTCAGGACTAGCTGCTCCTCTGGCAATATGAAAAATTGACCGTGGATATCCCATTGATTTAAAAAAAAACAGCACTAGTTCAATCTGGCAAATTATTTACTGCTAGTCTCAGCAAAGTGATGGATAGGGGTGGTAAGGGTGTTATTGAGTGGCCTATATCAGTCGGTGACTTATTGATAGCTGATAAGGATTTTACCATAGCCACTTGCCTGCTGATGACATTACAGCCTTATTCCAAACATGTACAGAAGACCAGAGGTGAGCTAAGAGTGACTGTGCCAATTGTTGAACCATACCAAAGATGGGACATCACTGCAGGTGTTCAACAGGGATTTGTTCTGGCTCCAGTTATCTTCAGCTACTTCATCCATAGCATCTGAAGGGGGATTGTTTACAGATGATTGTACATTGTTGAATTTCATTCCCAACTGCTTGGATAATGCCTATATGCAGCAAGACGTAGATAAAGTTCAGGCACTGATAAGTGGGAAGTCACATTTGTACCACCAACATGTGCCAGATGATGAGCATCTCTAATGAGAGAATCTAATCACCGACCTACCTTTGACATTCAATGGCATTACAATTATCTGTATTTCTCACCTGGTGGTCATCATTGGCCAGAACTTCAACTGGATCATACACACAAATATTGTCATTGAATTATACACGTGTACACCACCAAATGAAACAACGTTCCTTCAGACCAAGGTGCACAACACAATATATAACTCACACACAACATATAAAGTAATATTACAACAAATAAGTTAACAACACCGTCCATTTACAACATGTTAAAAAGTAAACATATAATGCTACTGGCGCTTCATACTTGATGAGGCCTGGGTGGCAGCAGGGAGTTCAGTAGCCTTATGGCCTGCAGGAAGAAGCTGTTCCCCATCCTAACGGTTCTTGCATTAGGCAGGATGTACCAATGCTATGGTATGTCGTGCCTAATTTTTTTGGCGGGGGGGGGGGTAATTTACAATGATCCTCTTGCAATCCTTTGAAATTCCCATACCAGATGATGATGATGATGATGCAGCTGGTCAAGAGACTCTATTCATCTCCTATAGAAATTGGTTGGATGTCATGGGGTGGAGGGAGGGACACTCACTCGCCTCAATCTCAGCAAATGGAGATGATGCTGTGCTTTTTTCATCAACGAGGTGGTGTTGAGGGACCAGGTGAGATTGTCCATTACCAGAAAGTTGGTATTCCTAACTCTCCACAGACAGGCCATGCAGTAAGAAATGGCCAGCTTGTACTTTACCTACCATTCCACCTCCTCTTTGTTCGCCACCTAGTCACTTTTGGTGAGGCCAACCACTATTGTGTCATCAATGAACTTGATTCATTTATAATGATCTAGCAGTACAGTCATATGTCAGCAGTGTGAACAGCAATAAGCTGAGCATGCAGCCCTGGGAGTGGCTGGTGCTCAGCACGATGCCATGAGTGATGCTTTTGCCAATGTGAACTGACTGGCTTTTCTGTCAAGACATTCAAGATCCAGTTACAAAGATGGAGGTTGAGACCCAACAAGGACAGTTTTACAAACCAGCCTCTGAGTATGTCCCACCTCTTGACACCCTTAGAACTTCTCATATATACAAGGCACAAGATGGAGTACTCTCCATTTCCCAGGATGAGCATAGCACCAACAACTCTAATGAAACTCAATGCTTCCAGGACAAAACAGTCCAATTGATTAGTACTAAATTAGCTACAGTAAGTATTCATACATGTTACCCTGGGATGCAGGAGCTGGTCACAGGGAAAAAGTGCACATTCCACATAGGTACCAGTGGAGGTCAGGATCCAACCTGGACTGCTGAAGCTTTGAGGCTGTAGCTCTTAACTGCTGTACTATTGGGATGCAGCAGATACCAGAGATGAATAGGAGAGAATGGAATGGCATTCCTTCAAACACAGGAGGTTGTGACGGGATTTGACAGAAGGATTTAAAAGAGTATAATTATTGTTCTCATTGACAGAAAAGGGGCTAGAAAATGAAGGTGGTTAGAAAAATGATTCTGTTGATTTGCTTTAATTGTTTGAAGAGTAGATTACATTCTTGGAAATGTGTTGAGAGATCTGGATAAGTATCAAAAAGGTGAAAAAATACAGGGTTCTAAGGAAGGTGGGACTGATTGGTCTGTAGAGATTGAATGGCTTCCATTTATGGTGTAAACATTTTGTTCTCTAATGCTAGACCTTCAATACAGCTTCAGCGTAACTTTGCTTTTAAAATCTTATTGTCTGGATATAAATAAACTCTCGTGCTTGATTTATTCTAATGGTATTGCTGTGTGGAGCAACTTAGTGAATGGTACATTTGAGACCCCTTTGTTCTTCTAACGAATTTCAAAGTTCAAAGTAAATTTATCATCAAAGTACCTATATATCACCATATACAATCCTGCCATTTATTTTCTTGTGGGCATATTCAATAAATCCAATAAACGTAATAGGATCAATGAAAGACCACACTAATGGTGGACAACCAGTGTGCAAAAGACAACAAATAGTTCAAATACAAAAAGAAAGAAAAAAAGTAATGATATTAATAACAACAATAAATATTGAGAACATGAGATGAAGAGTCTTTGAAAGAGAGTCTATAGGTTATGAAAACAGTTCAGTGATGAGGCCAGTGAAGTTGAGCAAAGTTATCTCCTCTAGTTCAGGTGCCTGATGGTTGAGGCTAATAACTTTTGCTGAACGTGGTGGTGTGTATCCTGATGGCAACATGAGAAGACAGAATGTCTGGGTGGTGGGAGTCCAGATGATGAATGGTACTCGGTATAAATATGCCCAACAGTAGTAGGGAAGGCTTTACCTGTTTGGAGTGGGCCCTATCCGCTACTTTTTGTGGGATTTTCCATTAAAGGCCATTAGTGTTTCAGTACCAGGCAGCAGGTCAGTATAATCTCCACCTCATATCTTCAGAAGTTTGTCAGAGTTTTAGAAGTGATGCCGAATCTTCGCAAACTTCTAAAGAAGCAGAGGCGCTACTGTGTTTTCATTGTAATTGTACTTACATGGGGATAACATAGAGGAATTTAAAGTTGCTGAGCCTCTCCACCTCTGATCTCCCGATGAAGACTGGCTCATGGACCATCTTCCTACTGAAGTCAATAATCAGCTCCTTGGCCTTGCTAACATGGGTAAGAAGTTGTTGTGGCACCACTCAGTCAGATTTTAAACCTCCCTGCTATATGCTGATTTGTCACCACCTTTGATTCGGCCTACAGCAGTGGTGTCATCATCAAACTTAAATATGGCATTGAAGTTGTGCTTAGCCACGCAGTCATAAGTGTAAGGTGAGTAGAGCAGGGGACTAAGCATGCAGCCTTGTGGTGTTCCTGTGCCGATGGAGATTGTGGAGGAGTTATTGTTGCCAATCCAAACTGACTGGAGTTTGCAAGTGAGGAAATCGAAGATCCAGTTGCACAAGGAGATATTGAGGCCAAAGCCTTAAAGCTTATTGATTATTAGAAGTCCATGACAACTGTGGTGTATTTGTTCAGATCACAGGTGAGTCCTCGAACACAGTGCAGTCTACTGATTTGAAGCAATCGCGTAGCCACTCCTTTGTCTCCCACAACCACCTCTTTGTTGTCCTAATCTCCAGAGCCTTTGCTTTAGCTTCTACCTCTATGCAGGTAGGAGAAGAACAGTCAAGTGATTAGATTACCTGATGTGCGGTCTGGGCATGGAATGATAGGGATTCCTTATCTGAGTATAGCTATAGTCTAGTGTGTTGGGACCTTTAGTGCTACAGGTTATATGCCGATGGTAATTGGGCAGGGATTTCTTCAAACAAGCGTGATTGAAATCCCTTACTATGATATCTGTCAGGGTGGACTGTTTCTGGTTTGCTGATGACATCCTGCAGTATCTCAAGCGCTTGATTATAGTTGGCCACTGGTGGTAAGTAAATTGCTGTCAGCATCACAGAGAAGAACCCGCTTTGTAAATAGAACAATTACCATTTGATCATTACATGTTCAAGTCAGGGAACTCAAGTATGACACAATCATCACATTGGAGCACCACAGAGAGTTTATCATGAAACACACAGCTCCATCTTGTGCCTTTTTCAAATCAGTAGTTAAGTCCATCCTGTGTATCAGGAAGCTGTGGGTCCTGTGAGCCTCTTTGCCGTATCTGAGTAAGTCAAATCTTCGTAAAACACAGAACACAAATTTTCATTTCCATTTGATACAACAGTCTTGCCCTCAGGTCCTGTTTTGTTCTCCAGTGACTGCATATTTGCTAACAAGATACAGGGCAGAGGGGGCCTCATCCCTGTGCATTTCAGTCTGGCTTGGTGTTCCTCCCTTCTGCCTCGCTTCTGGCCATGGCAATGAACCTTCATCCACTTGAGAGTTAAATACGTTGAGTCCTTCAAAAGATTGTGAAATATGTATTTTGTTAAGTTGATTTAAAAGTATTTTGCTTAAATGGGAATTACATGCAGCTGATAGCATGAGAGTAATTCAAGACTTGTATTTAGAAATATTGTAAGTGGCCTGCAGAACATTGCTGTGGTTCATTGATGCAAATTTGTATCTTTCAATGTACTGTTTATACATTTATTTATTCTAAACCTCATCTGCCAGTTACTTGCACATTCTACAAGTTTATGTATTCCTGGAATTATTTGTAGTCCTCCTATACACCCTCTTACTCTTCCCCACCAAAAATTAGTCCCATTCACAACTTTAGAAATTGTTTTTCATTAAGTCTAAATCATTAATGTAAATGGTGGTTAATAACCCTCAGTAACAATCTTTGTGAGCACATCAGAGCACAGCTTTCACTCTGAATGTCTGCCTTTTACTCTCTGGCATTGCTTTGTCTTGAAGCCAGTCAACGATCCATTCTGCAACGTGGCTCCTGAATCTCCCATCAATCTTGTGTATTAGTGTGTCATGGGATACCTTTTGAAAATGTAAGCAAGTTATATATATTACGTTGTGCTTAAAGCTTCTATAAATTCTTTGAATCTAGTTATGGTAGTCCAGTTACAATCTTATAAAGTGAAAGTTACCTATTCTAAATGACAGTAAGAGGCTTTATTCTTTATACAACTCACTATCATCACTGTCAATGACACTGTATATCTACTTATATTCACTGAATTCCTTTGTAATTTTAGTCGCAATGAGTCTCTTTACCTTGGATTTAAAATTCTTGCTCTCCAGGAAGCAGGAGTTTATCTGTTTGGTCATTCCTCTAATAATAATTTTCACCCCAAAGTTTTCACAGTGCCATTGCAATAGCAGGTCTAGATGAAAAAGCCCAGGTCCCTCTTGAATTTTTGGGCACATCGTTAATAGTTTGGAGAAGGTGGGCAATTTGCTCCTGTCAATGTCTGTAGGATGAGATAGTTGGATGATTGGAGTATCTCTTTTCTACTGTGAAAGTGGAGAGGAGTCCAAGGAGGAAGAATATAAGAAATATGGTATTACGGAATAATTAGCAAGTCAGCTATAACAGCTCTTGTTACGTAGTTGATATTTTTCAGTTGACCCTTGACTGAACAGTTGCCACATGGACTTCTGAGAAACTTACATTGTAAATATTCTTGACCCACAAGCGTAGAATTAGCAACTCCATCCAACAAAATTATGAATTATGTACCTTCCATGGAGTTGATTTTTTTTAAAGTTCATCTATTTTGTCTTCTCTCTTCATCATAGTCATTTGACACAATGATATCTTGAATTTTAACAAATCAATTTGCTAGTGCACAACAGATTTAGGAATGACACAAAATTAAACCTCTGTAGTGGAGAACTTTGCATAGTCAAAGTTTTACCAAATTATTCAATCTGTATTCAAGTATGTTATTTTCCAAAGAAATCTATCTGGTCTGAATAAATGATCCTAGGCCAGGCATGGGCAAACTACAGCCCGGGGGCCATATGCGGCCCATTAAGCTTTTTAATCCGGCCCGCAGAACTTGATGAAATTATATTAATAAACCTTGTTAATGTTTTTTCCCCGCAATTCTGGCGTTTTCCCAATAGATGACGCACTCTATATACATTGACCTTTGTTGAGGTGCAGCGTATTACTCCACATTTGCGCTTTACTCTTTGTTCGGCTCGACCTATTAGTGTGAACAGGCGTTCAGCGTCATGAACATCAACAAAGCCAGCCACAGATCCAAGTTAACTGACCAACACCTCAGATCCATCCTGAGAATCGCCACAACTAAACTAAATCCAGACTTTGATGCGCTGGCTAAAAAGGGAGACCAACAACACTGTTCCCACTGAAATTAAAAATAAGTTTCTTCGTTGTGTTATGTAAAAAATGCATTTGAAAATATTTTTTTCAATAAGCCTTACATGTTACATGTCATTTCTGTTAAGTGATGGACATGAGTAGTGCGCAGGTGCACGTACGTTCTCAAAATAAAAAATGTGCTCCAGATCAAATAACGTGCTCCGCATACTGGCGCGCTGTCACTGTTCTGTCATTGTGCTGGTCGTTGTTGAGTTTTGGCACAGGGGACAATTGAATAAGAAGGAGCAGGACAAGTAGACCTGCATCTCCTACCGTTTTTGAAATAAAGACAGTCAGGAGGAGAGTGATGTTGATAATATCTTGAAGGATAACAGAATTTTCAGTGCTTTAAAATAATAACTGTTACGATTGAAAAAAGCTGTATTTTATTCATTTAATTTTCAGTGTTTTAAAAGTCATTTCAATAAATAGCTAAATACCATGGGACTTCAAAGACAGATATTTTGTTGTAATGCATTTGTTCATTTTCAATTGAAATTAAAGCACATGTTTTCTACATATCCCATGATATTTTATTTTCTCTTATGAGGTGTATTACCAAAACACTCCGTCCATCTGCTCCTGGTCCGGCCCCCCTGTCAAATTTTAGAACCCTTTGTGGCCCACAAGTCAAAAAGTTTGCCCACGCCTGTCCTAGGCTATATTTTGAAACAACATGTGCCCAGTTAGTTTTCCTTTGGATAATGAATGACAATACTGGGGGGGGGGGGAGGAGGGGAGGAAATCTACTAAGACAGAATAAAAAGAATGTATCTTAAAAAAAGACAGGAAATCTTTCACCGCCTGTTAGAATGAAACATCATTGATCCCTTTCAAAATCTCCAAGGTTAACTATCATTGCCAAAATCGTGATTCATCACTTCCAGTCGATGTGACTGTTGAAGATATTCCAATTAACTTTGTTATTTCAGAATTTTACAAGAGCAATGATCTTTATCAAGAAGCCTTATGCCAATCTGCTTTATCTGCTTTATCAAGATTAATTACCTGACTGCACAAAATGCTGAGCAATTAGCAGAAGATTGAAGCTTATCTCTTACTCTGCAAATTGCAGGATTTTTAACAAACTAAACACTGATAGCCATTAACTTTTAGTTATTTCTGTTCCAATATGTCCAATGGAATATATCTCAATAGGCACATGCTGTAAATATTAGGCACTGGTATTGAATGAATTTATGTCCAAATGTATTAATTCATGGATCCTTTCTATAAGGTGATGGCATCAGTTGGCTTTGCCAAACAGTTCCTCTTCATTTCATATGCAATTTCAGAAATGAATAGATTGCAGCTTAGCTTTTCTGTCAAAATGTACGTCAAAAGACACCAAAAGGTATTCTCTATTTCATCAGAATCAGGGTTAATATCACTGGTATATGTTATGAAATACAGTACATTGTCTTACGGCAGCAGTATATCGCAATACATAATAAAATATATAAATAACAATAAGAGAGATATATGTATATCTATATATGTGTGTGTATGTGTTGAACATAAAATTAAGTAAATAGTGCAAAAAGAGAACAAAAAAAGAAAAAAAAATAGTGAGGGTACTGTTCATGGGTTCATCGTCCACTCAGAAATCTAATGGTGGAGGGGAAGAAACTGTTCCTAAAACAGTGAGTGTGTGTCTTCATGAACGTGTACCCCTTCTTCAATTGTAGCAATGAGAAGACATGCCCTGGGCGATAGCAGTCCTTTATGGCGGATGCTGCCTTTTTGAGGCATGCCTTGATGTTGGGGAAGCTGGTACCCATGATGGAACTAGATGAGTTTGCTTTTTCTGATTCTGTGCAGAGCTCCCTCCATACCAGACAGTGAAGCAAGTAGTTAAAATTCTCTACATGGTACATGTGTAGAAATTTGCAAGAGTCTTTGGTGACATACCAAGTCTCCTCAAACTCCTAATGAGATATAGTCATTGCCATGCCTTACTTGTAATTGCATCATTCTGATAGATCTTCAGAGATGTTGACACCTAGGAATTACCCTTTCCACAGCTGATTCCTCAAGAACGCTGGTGTGTGTTTTCAAATTCCCTTTCCTGAAGTCCATAATAAATTCCTTGGTCTTACTGACATTGAGTGCAAGGTTGTTGTTGTGACACTCAGCCAGCTGATCTGTTCCACTCCTGTACAGCTCCTCATCACCATCTTGAAATTTTACTGACAATAGTTGTGTCATGGGCAGGTTTTTAGATGATGTTAGAGCTGTGCCTAGCCACATAGTCATGGGTGTAGAGAGAGTAGAGCAGTGAGATAAGCATGCATCCTTGAGGTGTGCCAGTGTTTGTCAGCGAAGAGGAGATGGTATTTCCAGTCTGTACTGACTAATCTCCCAATGTACAGAGGCCTAGGTTTTGGAGCTTGTTGATTAGTACTGACGGTATGATTAAGGTCCATGTCCTTGATTCTAGCTATGATCAACCTCTCAAAGCACTTCATCAGAGTAGATCTGAATGCAACTGAGTAATAATCATTGAGAAAGCTCACCCTCCTCTCCTTGTGCACTGGTATGTTTGTTGCCCTTTTGAAACAGGTATGAACCTCCGGCTGCAGTAGTGAGGGACTGAAGATGTCTTTGAACACTCCCACCAGTTGGTTGGCATAGGTTTTCAATACCTTACTAAGTACATCATCAGGGCCTGATGCTCTGCAAGAGTTCACCCTTGTGAAAGATTTTCTAACATTATCCTCCGAGATCGAGATAACAGGATCACTAGATAATACAGGCATTCAGACAGGTGTAGTTTTATTCTCCCTTTCAATGCGTGCATAAAAAACATTTTGCTCATCTGGAAGTGAAGCATTTCAGCCATTCATGATGTTAGATTTTGCCTTGTAGGAAGTAATGGCCTGCAAACCCTGCCAGAGCTCATGTGCATCTGATTCATTTTCTAACTTCAAATGGAGTAGCTTTTTCACTCTTAAATTGGCCTTCTGAATGTTGTAACTGAACTTCTTGTATACAGAGGTTCTGGATCATTGTACTTGAATACCTCAGATCTATCCCTCAGCAAACTACAAATCACCCAGTTTATCTACAGGCCATTTTTGCGTATGTCCAGGTATGTTCTCGAAGGCACCCACTCATCCACACAGGTCTTGATGAAGTTGGTGACAACCATACATATTCATTAAGATTCGAAGATGAATCCCTGAATATTGTCTAGTTCACCGACTCAAAGCAGCCCTGTAAGTGCTCCCATCACCTCCCTTCTTGGTCCTCATCACTGATGCTGTAGATTTTAGTCTCAGTCTGTACACGGGGAGTAGGAGTACAGCTAGGTGATCAGACTT
The DNA here is from genome assembly GCF_030144855.1 of Hypanus sabinus. Lineage (NCBI taxonomy): Eukaryota > Metazoa > Chordata > Chondrichthyes > Myliobatiformes > Dasyatidae > Hypanus > Hypanus sabinus. The sequence continues at coordinate 132,601,359 of NC_082711.1, forward strand.
CTAATTTCATACCTTGGATCTTTAGTTTCTTTTGTGCAGTTGTTTCTACACAACACTCTTAGTTATTTGGAATTATTTATCAGTTAATACACCCATTAATAGTATGTGTTAAATTAAAACGTATTTCCCTCTTGCAAGAATAATATGGATATTTGAAATAATTATACAGATTAACTAGTGGAGTATCATTACAAAAATGCTGATTTAAATAACTGGGTAACTGGTTTGTTTTCTGATATTTTTTCCACACATTATTCTACTTTCTTCACTATTAGCGTTTGCCACTCATTCATGGGTTCACCCACAGCATTGTGAATTATTACAAAATACAATCAGCAACTTCTTTCCTCTTTAAATGCAGCAGGTGAATTGTAATAGTTTTATTCTCCTTGTTTGAAAATGAGGATTTTATATTTTGAAAGCAGGATTGATTTGAATTGGCTAGACCATTCATCTCACATTGGACAGGGTTCTGACATTCTGATTCAAGTATCTCGCCCAAATCGTTATTACTAAAGCTACAGACACATTGCCTTGTTTATTGCTTCACTTCTCAACATATCTTTGCCCTATAAAAATTAAATTAATCATACACGTGACTGTTGTGTGCCAACTCTCTTTTGCCATTTGTAAAGTTATTCAATGATTTAAATAGTTCAATTGAATATCAGAGAATGTATACAGTATACAACCAGAAATTCTTACTCTTTGTAGATAAAATCCTTTGACTAATTATCCATAAATTGTATTGCTTTATACGTATCTTTGTAAAATTTGCTTTAATTTGAGAGATATTTCAGATGCATCAGTGATCGAAATATTGTGATCTTTCAGATCATGGATTGTTTCAAACCATCTTAGTGACCTTTGGTGATAATGAGACTGTCACAAGAAAGCAATAGAAAATTCGGTTTTATTGCTTTCAGTTCATCCAGATGTTTGGAATTGGTTGAGAGGGCCTTCAGTCATTTCTGACCAAGATGAATACACAAGTTCTAGTACATTTACTGTATATACTATTCCTAGTGTAAATAGAGAGATTGAGAAATAGACAGATAGATCACAAGTACATTGAAACACATAGGATGTATTGGGGGTGGCATGCAAGTGTTGCTACACATTCCTTCTCTGTCATAGCGTGCCCACAATGTTCAGCAGAACAACACAAGCAACAGCAACAGCAGTAACAGCAAAGCAGACCCCTCTCCCACTCACCTAGCCACCCTCTGACATAAATAGACACAACTCGAACCCTAGGACAAGCCTCTGAACTCTATTCCTTGGCCCCAGACTCACAAACTCACAGACGTGGGGCTACAACCATCAATACCAGGCCTGGACTCACATACATCAGGCCTCTGACGTCTGGACATGGCAACCCAAGGTCTTTGACCTTAAGGCTTCAACCTCTGTACTTGTCTGCTCATTGTATTGCTGTTCCAATGCCATGAGACATTAACAGTGTTTATCAGGTTCAAAACCAACCAATCCCAACAGAACATCTCTTCCTAATAAGCTGAAATAGAAGGAGCAGGCTTGGTATGTATTGTTCTGTTTTGTAACTCCAAAATGTAAAACTAATTGAAAGAAAAAATGCTGGAGCAGGGGATAACTCTTGTATGTTTAGTTTTAATTTAGTGAGGCATGTGTATATGGCATTGCATAACAACATATGTCATTCATGGACTTTGTGTATATAACCCATAATGAATATTGGAAAAAATAAAGAATGCTTATTCAAGCAATATGTGCAATACCTTAAGATGTGACTAAGATTCCAATGCTCCTAATTCAGCGCATGGAATGTGGAACAAAACCAGAACATCCAGAGGAAATTGTCAGAGCCACAGAAAGATACAAGATAGCAAATGAGTTCAGGATCAAAACAGATTAGTGGAGTTGTTAACTAGCATTTCTAACTATCGTGCCTCTGTGCCGCATCTAGCACTATGTTAGACCATGAGTTATAGAAGCAGAATTAGGCCATTTTGCCCATTCAGTTTGCTCCACCATTCCATCATGGCTGATTTATTATCTCCCTCAACCCCATTCTCCTGTCTTCTTCTCATAACCTCTGACATCCTTACTGGTCAAGAACCTATTAACCTCACTTTAACATACTCAATGACTTGGCCTCCGCAGGTGTCTGTGGCAATGAATTCCACAGTTTTACCTCCCTCTGGCTAAAGAAATTCTTTTATATCTCTGTTCTGAATGGATGCCTTTGTACTCAAGGATGTGCCCTTTAGTTCTAGATTCCTCATAGACACCATAGGAGTATATAGGTGACATATGGTACTTGGATAATAAATTATTTTTGAACTTTGAACTTTATAGGAAACATGCACTCTGTGTCCACTCTACTAGAACATAAATATTCCATAGGTTTCAATAAGATTCCCCCCCCCCCCATTCTTCTAAACTCTAGCAAGTATAGGCCTAGAGCCTTCAAAAGCTACTCCTGCATTAACCCTTTCATTCCTGAGATCATTCTCTAGACCCTCCAATGCCAGCAGGTCCTTCCTTAGATAAGGGGCCCAAAACTGTTCACATTACTCCAAGTGCAGTGTGACCAATGCCTCATAAAGCCTTAGCATCATATTCTTGCTTCTATATTCTAGTATTCTCAAAATGAATGGTATTATTGCATTTGCCTTCCTTATTCCTGACTCAACCTGAAAGTTAACCTTCAGGGAATCCTGTATGAGGACTCTCAAGTACCTTTGTGTCCCTGATTTCTGAATTTGCTCCCTGTTTAGAAAATAGTCAGGTTTGATGTTGTGAGCGGAATCAAAGGTGGTGATGAATCAGAGGGGGATTGAAAATTTGGTTGAGTGATGCCATATCAACAATCCCGCAATGTCAGCAAGACCAAGGGACTGATCATAGATTTCAGGTGAGGTCTATGAGCCAGTCCTCACTGGAGAATCAGAGGTGGAGAGGGTTAGCAAATTTAAATTCCTGGTGTTATATTTCAGAGGATCTGTCCTAGACCCAGCATGCAAGTGCAATTGCAAAGAAAGCTCAGCAATTGCTCTGCTTCCTTAGGAGTCTACAGAAATTCAGCATGACCACTAAAACTGCCCAAAATCTACAAGCAGGACTGTCCTGGCTCTATCCTTTCTTCTCTAATCCAAACTCTTCTCACTTACATCCCTGATATATTTGATGGTCTTTTGACCGACTGTTTCCAATTCCCCGGCCCCAACAACCTTATCATTTCCATGGGCATATAATGTCTTTACATTTCCATCCCACATCAGGATGGTGAGAGGGTCCTCTGCTTCCTCCCGGAGCAGAGGTCCAACCAGTTCCCCTCCTCCAACAAATTCAGTCACCTAACTGAATCTGTTCTCGCATTGAACAACTTCTCATTCAACCCCATTAACTTCCTCCAGATCTAAGGTGTAGCTATAGACATCTGCGTGGGTCTATACTGTACCTGTAATTTTGTGGGATATGTGGAACAGTCTTTGATTCAGTGCCACCAGGTCCCAACCCCTCAGCTCGTTTTATCATGTTGGTGCTTGCTCTGGTACTGCCTCCAGTACTCATTCGCTAATCACAGTTTCATTAATTTTGCTGCCAACTTCCAGCCTACGCTCACCTTCATATGGTTATTTTGGTTTCCTTGTTCTCTCTCATATCCACCTCAAAAGATATGCTAGCTACTAATATCTGTTACAAGCCCACTGACTTCTAGGGCCATCTGAACTATTTTTCATCCCACCCTTCCTCCTGTGAGGACTTCATTTCCATCATTCCAATTCATCCATCTCAATCATACTTGCTCTGGTGATGAGACTTTCTTTACAGGTGCCTCTGAAATGTCCTGCTTTGTTCTGAAATCTGGCTTTCCTTTAACTATTGTTTAACAAAGCCCTTGACTGCATCTCATCTATTTCCTATGTCTCTGTTCTCATCCTTCCCCTCTAGGACAGAGCAAGGAAAGAGTTCCCCTGGCCTTCTCCTTCCACTCCACCAGCCTCCACATTCAACAGACTATCCTCCACAATCCCGGTGAACAACGAAGAGATTCCTCCACCAAACTCATCTTTCCTCTTCTCCATTTCATTTCAGCATTTGACACATTCCATTCCCTTCATGACTCCCTACTCCATTTATCCATTCCCACTAACCATCTCCTTCAGCATTTTCTCTTGCAAACATTGTTTTTTTTTTCACCTATTTCCTTCCCCATGTTCAGGAATCCAAACAGTCTTTCTAGGTGAAGCAGTGATTCACTTGCATTTTTTTCCAATCCAGTGTTCACATTGTGATCTTCTGTACATTGCAGAGACCAAACACAGAGGTGACTACTTCATGGAATACTAGTATTGAGACAATAGGGATAACTCTGAAATTCCCATTACCTGCCGCTAAAATTCTCATTCCTACTCCCATACTGACCCATCAGTTTGTGGCTTCCTGCACTGTCACAGTGAGACCCAATGCAAGCATGACGAGCATCACATCTTCTATCGGAGCACTTTGCACTCTTCTGGACTCAATTGAATTCTACAACTTCATGTAACTTAATTCTCAGTCATCCACCTGTGATATCAACTCAGCTTGTTTCTTCTTTCCACTCTGGAGCTGGACTTGTTGAGCCTGACCTGCTCCTACATTCTTTTTAGTCTGTGCTCTTTCACCTATGTTCTCACTCTTCAGCATTTCCCATTCACTATTTGACCTGATAGCCTGTTTATAGATTATCCCCATGGTCACCCTGGTTTTACTCTATCAGCAATAACCCCTCCCTACCCTCCCTGCAGCTTTAAAAAAACTTTTTGTCTTCTTTTCAGTTCTGAGGAAGGGTCTCTGACCTGAAACATTGACTGTATTTCTCCGAGTATTTTCAGCACTTTCTGTTTAAGAATCATAACAACTCCATCGCCCATGGGTTTCCCTCCAATCCTGACCTAAGAACAGACTCTGTGTTTGTTTTATTAGATGCACTTCCTCATTAATGTAAATATCTAATCAGCTAATCATGTGGCAGCAACTCAATGCATAAAAGCATGCTGAAATGTCAAAAGGTTCAGTTATTTTTCAGACTAAACAGCGGAATGAGGAAGAAATGTGATCTAAGTGACTTTGACCATGGAATGATTGTTGGTGCCAGACAGGGCAGTTTGAGTATCTCAGAAACTGCTGATTTCCTGTGATTTTCACTCACTACAGTCTCCAGAGAATGGTGCAAAATAAAACATCCAGTGAGTGCAGTTGTGTGGGTGAAAACACGTCATTAATGAGAGAGGTCAGGAGAGGATGGACAGACTGGTTCAAGCTGACAAGACGACAGTAACTCAAATAACTTCATGTAGTGTCTTCTGGAAATATGGAATATAGCAAGTAGTAATTTCAATAGCAATCAATCTTCAGATTGGAATATGGATTGTAGATTGAATTTAAAATGCAGCTCAGAATAATGGTCTTCCTGAGTTAAGTTGTTTGCATGGGTTAAATTGTTTGATCTGATTGTGTACTCAGAGATTGCAGTTATCAACATTCATTTTGGGTGCCTGGAGTGTTGGTGCGGAGATCTAGGTTTCTAAAAATGATGTGTAATTCAAAGGAAGCATTTTGAATGCACAATAACTATAGAAATTGTACTGCTGTTACCTTTGATATTTAGCATATAAAAATGTGATGTAATGTTGGGACAGTGAGCGTTTCTCCAGAATGACTCCAAATACTGTCAGCTTGTGTGTACTGAATAAAGATTTCTATACTGTGAGCCTTATGTCTCTCTGGTGGCGTTCGTTGACAGTCACAACAACAGTGGTGTGCAGAAGCGCATCTTAAGAATGCACAGCATGTCAATCCTTGAAGTAGAGGGGCTTCAGCAGCAGAAGATCATGACCATGTACTCTAAATGTCAGAAGTCTTTACCCTTAAGCACCATGCAAATATCTTCACCTGAAGCAATAAAGAATCTTTAGAATGTGTCTTGCCACTAATTTCTCAAGGGATAATAAATGTTGGCCATGCCAACTATGTGCTAGAAGGCCTCGTCCTCCTTGGTGGTAGAGGCTTGGGTTTGGGAAGTTCTTGAGCAAGTAGCTGCCACGCATTTTGTAGATGGTACGCACTGTTGCCACAGTGTGGCAGTGGTGAAGAAAAGGAAGGTACATGGTGATGGACAGGATGCTAATCAAGTGGGCTGCTTTTTCCCAGATTGCAGTAAGTTTCTTGAACACTGCTGAAGTTGCACCAATCCAGACAAATGGAGAAAATTACATCACACTCTTCCCTTATATCTTGGAGATACCAATAAATAGATCTACAGAACCCTGGCATATTTAAACAATGTATTTTGATCAATTTCAGTCTTGTAATCTTTAGAGCTATATCTGTTTTTCAATTTATTATCAGTAGCATAAAAATTGTTAATTTGTGTGTTGTTGTAATTGTAAATTACTTGGATCTTGGACTCAAGTATCAAATAGCTGACCCCCAAATCTCTAGTCCAAGTAGGTTGGCCCTGGATGGACCAATGTAACGAATGGGATAGGTTTTCTTCTCATAAGCTGAAGGTGGAGCTACTGTATTGTATTACACAATAACTATAAGTATTTAGAAATGGTCACACAAAAATTAGATTTACCTACTGATATAGCAAAAGCATTACATTTTTAACTTTGATTTTCAGCACTTAATTTAGTACTTGCCCAACTTCTTCCAGCAATGAATTGATTGCTACTTCTTTATTAGAAAACAATTATAAGCCATCTGCAGGTAATAAACAGGTTCTGTTTTTACAGTTTTCAAGATCTTATCTGTAAGTTGGGAAGTACACAAAATCACTTAGCATAGCTCCACAGTATTGTAATGAATAGCAGTAAGAGTACATCAAACTGATAAGAAAGAACAATTACTCAAAGTGGAGAGAAAAAGGGAACTTGTCCTGTCTGTCAGAATGCAGAACAGCCTGTATAGCCTATGGAGATCTTGAAGAACACATTCCTCATTCAATCCATATACTAATATTAATTGTCTCCTTCTTTGATACTTTTTGGTCTCCTGTGATTTGGAATTTCTCATCATCAGGAAGCTAGAAAATTATTATCCTCATCTACCTATTGGTTATTGGGATTCTAAAAGCCAGCAGCAGGGTAAAATGAACCTGAATACCACTTAGACTTTGATGAGTGTGACACAGTCTCTGAATATGTATTTATAGTAATGTTTTTCCACTGTGAATCTCTGGTAGAAAAAGTTGTGCGTATCACTACCGCAATTAAGTGATGTTTTATATAGCTTTTGGCTCTTCTAGATTGGAAATTATAATTGTGTTTATCTTAAAGATTTGTTCATTTCCTCCTTCCCCCTCTCTCTCCCAGATCTTGAGAATTTTTTTAGGTTGTGATTTTAGGAACAAATCTAGGAGAAAAATATTAGATTCTAAATCCTAAATTCAGAGGAAACTAGTGAAATCTCTATTTCTATTCAGACTGTAAATGCAGGATTTAATTTGGTAATCCTAATTTATTAAGAGAGAAAATTTTGCCTTGAAGTAAGCATAGTCCATCGTCGTGGCTACCTGACGAGGTCGAGGATGATGGTCTTCGTTGTGTTTCCACAGAGCGAAGATGCCTCTGCGTGTATTTGTTTAACGTGTACTTGATGTTGCACTCCAAGAAGCTCACGATACTTCACAAATCAACCAACTGATTCCAATGGCATGGAAACCACAACGATTGGAGCTGATGGATTTGTTGCAGCCTTCATCCACCTTCACAGCCGTTGAGTGCAAAGTAACTTCGTCCACCTGTTCTACCGTTGAGGTCTTGGTTGGATTGTTCTTTGTCAGGGTGAGGTCCCTGACCTTACCCTGAGGTCTCGACCTTACTGCCATGGGTGACCCTACCAGGAGCATAGCTCCAGACGGCATTGCTCTCGGGATCTCAGGACCACACAAGCTTCTCCACCATGACAAGGTGACAATCCATGAAGAAGATCAGCGTAATAAGTGTTTTACGTTCCATTTTTACTATTGTTTTCTGATTTACAGCATTTTGGCAGTATCTTAAATAGGTTTAGAATAAGTGATAAAGAGATTTAGAAGCGATTTTAGGAAGAATTTTTAATCTCAAAGGGTGGCTGAAATCCTGCATACAACCTGAATGAGTGGAGGAAGCAAGTACACTCACAATGTTTAAGTATCAAAATAAACACTTGTATCCCAGTGCGTAGAAGACTACAGGGCAAATGCTGATAAATGGGTTTAGTATTGCTGGGTACATGAAGAATCTATCTTTACTATGGTCGTTGGTTAAAGAACCTGTTTCTGTGCTGTATAACTCATATATTCAGATCCTTATTAGTTTATATGTGGTGAAGTGTCTTGCTAACATAAAGCTCAGAGTAAACAATATTCTGTATATGGTAATAGTGTACAACAATGAGAGCCAAACAATGAAATGGTGTAGAGTATAATAGTGCATAAAGAAATGCTGAAGTGCCAATAATGGAAGAGGTAGAATTAAGGGTGGGAAAATGTGGCAGCATCACTTGGAAGGGGATGTGGAAGAGGATGAGTACTAAGTTTGAACACCCCTTAAACGAAAATCCAAAATCTTAAACCTCCAAAACCCTAAATGTTTTTGAATGCTGACTTGACGCCACCAATGGAAATTTCTGTAAGGTGCTGGGAAGGTTCCCTGGCAATGCACAAGTCTCCGTGCACCACAGACAGTTCTGAGAAGTAACCTCACATGCCCTGAGTGGGGCCCTGTTGGCACCAGTATGTTTTTAGCAGTCATCATAACCAGACCTTCGTGCGTTACAGTGATTACCATGTGTTTTGAGCTTTTTCTCTGCTCTGTGCTATGAAGATATTGTTGAAAATGTCAAAATAGCCTATGGATAATAGTGAAAAGAAAAAGAGTAAGCATTTATGTTTATCTATAACACAGAAAGTCAAGTTCTTGGAAAAACTTGACAGCAGTGTAAGTGTGAAACATGTGACAGAGGAGCATGTTGTTGGAACAACCACTATCTACAACCTGGAGAAACAGAAGGGCAAAGTGTTAAAGTTCTATGCTGAAAATAATGAAAAATAGAAAAACAAAAAATGAAGATCTTGATTGTGCATTGAAAGAGAGAATTCATCAGCATTGGAGGGAGCATATGCCACTCAGTGGTATGCTGATCATGAAATAAACAAAGGTCTATCACCGTGAACTGAAAATTGAAGGTAATTGTGAATATTCAGCAGGCTGGTTGCAGAAATTTAAGAAAAGGCATGGCATTATTTTTTTAAAGATTTGTAGTGGTAAACTATTTGCTCATCATAAAGCAGCAGAGAAATTCATTGATGAATTTGCCAAGATCATCGCTGATGAGAATCTAACACACTGAACTGCTGCATCAGTATGATGAACAGTGTATGACAAAGCCTGCTTGCTGGTAGCACATAAATTCAGATTTGGGAATGATGGACTTTCCACCTGGGCGGCCAAGGTAGTGATAGTTTACCTTTCTGGTGATTCAATGGAGACATTGTTGTTTCATGCACAAATTTTTTGAAGGTTTATAAACCTACCTTCAGGTAATATGTATAAACTGTAAATGTAACGTAAATGGATTTCATGTTTAGACTTGGGTCCCATTCCCAAGCTAAACATTCAAAGTAAAGTTAAAAGTAAATTTTATTATCAAAGTACATATATGTCACCATATACAGCCCTGAGATACATTTTCCTGCAGGCATACTCAGCAATTCTATAGACTATTAACTATAACATGGTCAATGAAAGACCGACCAGAGTGCAGAAGCCAACAAACAGTGCAAATGCAAATAAATAAAAGCAATAAATAATGAAAACATGAAATAACAAAATAAAGAGTCTTTAAAGTGATATCATTGGTTATAGGAATATCTCAGTGGATGAGCAAGTGAGTGTGGTTTTCCCCTTTATTCAAGAGCCTGATGGTTGTGGGGAAATAACTTTTCTCCACCCAGTGGTATGAGTCTTGAGACTATCTCATTACATTATATGGATGTAAATCCAAACTCCGAAACACTTGCAGCCTCGAGTATTTCAGAAAAGGGGTGCTAGTGACAATGCGCCCAAAGGCCTTCAGGTAGTTTACAAAGCTACTTTCGCTTCTTCTCTTCTTTCAACTGTGATTCTGCTACTGTTGGAACCTGTGATTTACATTTTGATGGTGTATTTTCGGGCCAATTGAGCGATCTGGTGCTTTGCTGTCTCCAAGAGAGTTCGGTGAGGTTTCAAACAGAGTGTGCAGCCTGGAGACGGGCACGAGCCCATGATCGACTCCATTTCTTGCCAATCTCACTGATTAAAGCGTTGAGCAAGATTAAAATGAATGAGGACAAGAGCAGATGTTCAGCACCATCTGCCTGTGTTTGACTGGTCTCTCCTTCCCTTTTGCTCGATGCTGCCGGAGTCTTGGGTCTTGGGCAAGGTGTATAGAGTTGAAATACAGCACAGAAACAGGCCCTTTGGCCCATCTAGTCCATGCCGAAACCATTTAAGCTGTCTACTCCCAACAACCTGCACCTGGACCATAGCCCTCCATATCCATACTATCCATGTACCTATATAAATTTCTCTTAAGCACTGAAATCAAGCTTGCATGGACCGTTTGTGCTGATGGCTCAGTTGTTGCAGTTTGTGGACTGTTATCATGTGTTTCTGGTTTCTAGTTACTCCTTTTTAATTGCTATTTTGTATGATTTTGATTGGAGCAGACTGGCTTTGCAGCCTGCAGTCAAAGAACAACACAGCACTAAATTGATCTAAACTAAACTGAACATTCCTGAACTGTTTCAATGACTTTGTTGTCTTTCTGTGTTTTTCTCTTTTTTTTTGCTTGTTGGATATTTGCTGTCTTTTTTGAACAGGTTGTTTCTTTGTTTTGTGGCTGTCTGTCGGAAGATGTATACTGCATACATAGTTTGATGTAAATGTACTTTGAACCTTTGAATCAGTAATTGCTGTGCTTGACAACAATGGCCATATTCCAAAAATGATTTTTTTTAAAAGTGATACAATAGTGAAAAATCTTGCATGATTTTTCCTTTTACTAAACAAATGTTGGTCAAACTTACAACATTCCTCTCCTATCTTTGCCTTTTTATATTGTAACTACTGTATATACTTCATTTGAATGAACATTCATCAAAATTATCAAGTTAATGCAACATGTAAACCAGAAATTTGGGTACAAGTATTAATAGGTTACAATGTGGAAAGGTCACAAGTATCGGTGAAGCTTTTAAATTCTCATTGTAGCCTAAAATGACATATAGGACTCAGCACTAACACAGACCAGGAACCACAGACTGCAATAAGATTTCCACAAATTGTTTGCCTTAATGTGTAAATACATATTAATAAGAGATATTTCATATCTCTTAAATGTAAACCATGGATTGTAAACTTGGACAGAGATGGAACTAAATTTGAACAGTTAGAAATAAATTCAGAGTGATTTGATAAAACCTAGAAAGCTTTTCTGCATCCTTTCAATTGCTTATTTAATGGAAAGGTGAATAGAAAGATCAGAATGAATGTCACCTGGCCAGCCTGAAGGTTGATCTGATTTTTTTCATTTCAGAAGAGTTCGAGTTAGTGGTCCTAGAAAGCAGAAGGAATTACCAACAGAACCTCCATATACAGCTTATATAGGAAATCTACCTTTCAATATAGTACAAGGAGATATCGATGCCATTTTTAAGGATCTGAATATGAGGAGCATTCGACTAGTCAGAGACAAAGAGACAGACAAATTTAAAGGTATAGTACAAAACACTTTGGTTTGATTTTGAAGCAACATCACAAGTTTGTTTAATCATCCAATTTAGCTGCCCTCAGTTAAAAACATTCATTTAATTTTCATAATAAGATTTCAATGCATATTACAATAATTGTTTAACTTTTAAAATGGAATCTTAAAGCATTAATGTCGGTTGCATGGGTAATTGGGCACTATGAACTTGTTGGACCAGAATGTTGCATCTCTAACAAAATAAAGGGACACAACCTAATCTGAACCCAACACATATAACTCAGGACACTCAATATAATCTGTGTTGTCAGATTGTACTGCAGTCACTGGAAATCTTCCTGACAACTTATTTCCTACCTTACTTTGAAGCAAGTGCATCTGTTCAGACCTCTGAGGTGACCCTGAGCTTCTGGTTACTTATCACTATAGTTCTCCATCCCACTCCTATTCTGACCTCTCTCTTTCTCTTTGGTTTCCTTAACTGCTCCACTAAAACTGAAAGTAAGTAGAACAGGACTGCATTTCCAATGGTATATTACTCTTCAGAACTCAACAGCTGCAGCAAACCAACTTTTCCAGTCTAGTATCTCACATTTTTCAGCTTTTTCTGTTTTTGCTTTTTGTCTTTCTCATCTTTTAATATTTCAGATTTTATTCATTTCCTTATTCTTGTACCTTGTCTAGTCATTGCTTTTCTAATTCACACATCTTCCACCTTCTTTCAACCAACACCACTACCATCATTTAATATTATTCAATCTTGCCTTGTCTCCATCCTCTCATGGATCTTCTCTTTGTTCTCTCCACCTCTTTCACCTTTCTCTATAAGTTCAAACATGTTTTACTTCTAACTTTTCCCAGTTCTGCTGAAAATCAGTTTTGTCTCTGTACGAAGGTTATCTGACCTGTTGAGTATGTCCAGCATATTCTGTTTTTTTTTTTCACACACAACAGTCTCTGGAGTTTACAGGGAATGGTATGATAAACAAAAACATCCAGTTCTGTGGGTGAAAATGCCGCGGTAATGAGAGAGGTCAGAGGAGAATAGCCAGACTGGTTCAAGTTGACAGGAAGACAACAGTAACTTAAATAACCGCATGTTATAACAGTGGGGTGCAGAAGAGTATCTTTGAATGCACAGCATGTTGAACCCTAAAATGGATTAGCTACAGCAACAGATGACTATAAACTTACACTGAGTGGTACCTAATAAAGTGGCCACTGATTGTACATCTTTCTTAATTTTTTTGTATCTCCATCAAGTCACCTATCTGCCTCTAAAGCTCCAAAGAAAACAGTCCATGTCTGTAGGATATATAGTTACATATCCTCATGTAGTTAGTACACTCCAATCCAGGCAATATTCTGGTTATCCTCTTCCGGATCCTCTCTGTAGTATGTTTTATACAGCTCCAACTTGATTTCCCAGCTCTTATATTTAATACCACAATCAATCAAGACAATCATGCTGTATATCTTCTCTACCATCCTTTCACTCGAAGATCCTTCTGTACATCAATGCCCCTAAGGGTCCTACAACTTACTGCATACTTTCCTCTTGCGTTTGACCCTGCAAAATACATCATCTCACACTTGTCTGGAGTAAACTTCACCTGCCATTTCTCCTCTAAATTTCCAACTAGCTATATTCTTCTGTATACTTTGACAAACTTCCTTACTATCCACAGTCCACCAATTTTCATGTTATCTTCAAACTTATTAATTAGCTCTCCTATATTTTCATCCAGATCATTAATATAGTTTACAAACAGCGGTCTCAACACCAAACCTTGTAAAACACCACTTGTCTTCTATGGCCAAGTCAGTTTTGTATCCAACTTACCAACTTACCATGGATCTCATGTGACAATCTTCAGGACCAGCCTACCATGAGTGACATGGTCAAGTGTTTTACTGGAGTCCTCAAGGAGACAACATCTACTGCCTTATTCTTATCAATCATCTTCATCACATCTTCAAAAAACTCAGTCAAATTTGTGAGTCAGAAACCTGCTTAATATTCCTAATAAGTCCCTTCATTTCTAAACATTTATTTCTAAACTTTGTTTTCTGCCTGCCAATTCTCTATCAATGTACAATATTACCTTTATCTGCTGTAATAACCTTTTGTGTTGCAGCTAATTGAATGTCATTTAGAAATTGTAACATAATATATCCTCCTAGTTACAGCCTCAAAGGACTCTGATAGACCTGTTAAACATGGTTTGCATGATAGTAAATTGGCAGAGAACTATTACATTATTACTTAACAGAGCCACATCATGTGGTTATGAAACAACCATTGAGCACATCTACCTGAAATGTTGCTGTAGAAAAGCACCAACCATCATCAAGATGCTCATGACCCAAGCCATGCTCTTTTCTTGCTGCTGCCTTCAGGTAGAAGATACAAGTGCCTCAGGACTCACACCACCAGCTTCAACAACAGTTACTACTTTTCAACCATCAGGCTCTTGAACAAAAGAGGATAACTATACTCATTCTATTTCTGGTATTCCCACAACCAATGGTCTCACTTTAAGGACCCTTTATCTTGTTATTTCATACTTGTTATTTACTGTTATTTATTTTTGCATTTGAAATGTTGTGAATGGCTGGTAACAGCTTATATCAAAAACTACATTGCTGCCACACTAGGCATTTACCAATATACTTACTGACAGAACCACTCTGCAAGAGATGCCATAGCATCTATCTAGCACCTGGCCTCGACACACCTAGAAAACAAGGATACTTACGTCAGAATGCTGCTTCCGGATTTCAACACTTTTGTCCCACAGACTTTTATGAACAAACTGCTACTCCTCGGTCTAAATACCACACTGTGCAACTGGGCATTGAACTTCCTAACCAACAGGATACACAACCACTCCACCCTCCCCATCATCCTCAACATGGGTGCCCCTCCCCAGGGACTGTGTACTGATATCAGGCAATTACCTCTTCCTTAATATCAGCGAGACAAAGGAAATGGTTATCAACTTCAGGAGAACTCGTACCATTCACACCCCTCATTTCATCAGCAGTGCAGCAGTGGAAGCTGTGAGCAGTTTCAAACTCCTGGGAACGCAAATCTCACACAGTCTCTCATAGTCCCTGTACACATTCTACACCAATGCCTCTTCTTTGTGAGGATTCTAAAGAGAGTTGGACTGTGCACATCTATACTCAAATCATTCGACAGATGTACAGTAGAGAGCATCCTAAGAAGCTGCATCAGTATGGAAACTGCACTGCAGTAGACAGGTCAGCTCTACAATGGTTAGTCAAAATCACCCAATGCATCACTAGCACCATCAAGGACATATATACAGAAAGATGCTGGAAAAGAGCCGGTGACATCGTGAAGGATCCCACCTATCCTGCACATAGACTGTCTGTCACACTCCCATAAGGAGGCAACATATCATCCACACCAAGGCCACCAGATTCAAAAACAGTTACTTTCTACAAGCAGTATGGCTGATCAGCACCTCCACTGACTAAGCCTCCCCTTCACATCTGTAATCACTATTACTTTATCAATTCCTGTCAGTTAGTACAGACACTTCTGTGCCTAACTTCACTTTATGGACATAAAATCTGTCTACGTATAGAAGGTATCATATATTTATTGTGTATTTATATTCTTATGTGTTCTTTATCTTATTGGGTTTTTTGTGCTGCATCAGAGCTGGAGTAACTATTATTTTGTTCTCTTTTACAGTCGAATACTGGAAATGACATTAAACAATCTTGAATCTTTAGGAGTCAAATAGATGGTGACTAAGCTTATGCATCTTCATCAAGTCACCTTTCATCCTCCTTTGCTCCAAAGAGAAAAACCCTAGCTTGTTCATCCTTTCCAACTCAAGTTTTCAGTATTATTTTTTGTATGCATAGTTTTTTTAACATTGTATACTTTTTTGTATATTCTTTTGTATTTTTTCCAGTAAATGCTCGCAAGAAAATGAATCTCAAGGTAGTATATAACAACATATACGTACTTAAATAAGAAATTTACTTTGGAAGTTCCTCATAACACTTTCTCTAATCCAGGCAGCTTCCTGCTAAATCTCCTCTGCTCCCTCTCTGAAGCTTCCACATTCATCTCACATTCAGTCTGTAGTGTATTTAAACTTTCAGTAATATTTAAATAATATTGTAAATGTATTGCTTTGATTAAGCATTCTTTGGTTTCATTAATTCATTACGGTTTATGTGTAAAAGTACATGAATGGCATACGTCGTTGCACTACCATGTCATACCTTTCTAAAAGTAAAAATGAAACTAGGACACGCATCTCCCGACTCCATGTTTTCCTTTCAATTAGTTTTATGTTTTGGAGTTACAAAACATAACAATAGTGACAACGAGGTTTAACATGACATTTGGATGATTTAAATGCTGGACCAGATAGATTGGAAAGTCAGGGTGTCGGGGCCAGAGGCGGGAGTTGAGCCAGTTCTGCTCACTGCTCCACAACGTTTCTCTGTAAGCTCTAGAGACTGTTGTCCCAGGAAATCAGCAGTTTCTGAAATACTCAAACCACCCCATCTGGCACCAACAATCATTCCACAGCCAAAGTCACTTTGATCACATTGCTTCCCCATTCTGATGTTTGATCTGAACAACAACTGAACATCTTGAGCATGTCTGCATGTTTTTATGCATTGAGTTGCTGCCACATGATTGGCTGATTAGATATTTACATAATAAGGAGTACCTAATAAAGTGGCCATTTGAAAATTCCCTGTCACACACCATTTTTTTTGGAAATTGCCTGTATTTGTTATTTCAATTAATAATTCAAGTTGATTAAAATGGTACCCACAATGTAAGCTGAAAAGTTTTCTATCTTGCCCAGGCATACCTGGGCATACTTAGGCAGGGTGGACACTGCACTGCATGGCAGGACAGGTTTTGGGAAGAAAGGCTATAAACGCATTACACGCACATTGTTCTATGCATTGAGTTTACATGTATATTGGTTTGCGATCATGTTGAAGCACATGCTCGACACTCATTACACATTATGTGTACTTATTATAATAAAGTAATTGTATTTTCAGGAGTATTTGTGATATCAAAATGTCTCACCTATGTTGCAACAGTTGCAATACTTTCTGTTATATTTGTGGCAAGTATATGCTTAAATCTCAAAGATGGAGCATAAGTCTTCTTATTAAGAAAGCCTATGTGCACAACTTTGGGTGTAAAATTGGTGACCAAGAGAAAGATTGCACATCATACGCTTTCGCTCTTAGAGCTTGGCTCATAGATACTCGGAAGTCAATGCCATTTGCTGTCCCAATGATATGGCGAAGGAAGAAGAATCATGTGACAGGCTGCTACTTCTGTCTGACCAGTGTGTCTGGTTTCTCTGTCAAAAACAATACATCCATTGAATACCCCAATCTCCCTTCTGCCGTGAGACCTGTTCTACATGACAATAGTCTACTGGTACTGAAGACGCCAGAGAGACAGAGCCTGGAGGAGGCAAACAAAGGTGCCATGACGCATGAACCAGGAATGGAGAACGACACTGATATTGCTACAGATTTTGAACCCTTTATGTCAAGTGAGCCTCATCTGATAACTCAATCTGACTGAAATGACCTGGTCAGAGACTTGGCTTTGTCAAAGACAACAGCAGAATTACTGGGTTCAAGGCTGCAAGGATAGAATCTGCTGTCAGCAGACAGAAAAATTTTCGTGAAGGATTTCAGTATTTGACACAGATTTTTCCCAGAATAACTGATGCCAAGTTTAAAGAAAGCATTTTTTGTTGGCTGATTATACAATCTTGTAAAAGAAACGACCTGAACACTAGAGTTTTGCTCATCTCGAGAATGACCCTATATATCCAACTAACAATGATGACAGATGTTTTCCAACCCCTGGACAAATGTGATATCACTACTTGAAACCCCTTTTTATCAGCCTAGCTAACAGCCACTGGACTCAGCGGTGAGAAAAACACCTTCCTCAACCTCCATACGTCTGCGGTCCGTATGACTTAGGACCTTCCAAAACCGGGAAGTTGGGATGTCTCGACTCCCCCCCCACCCCCGATTCCTGAGCAGTGCGAATACTGTGTAAATACTGCCCCCATGCAATTAGTCATCAGAAAGAAGTTATGCATAAAATTTCAGCTTTATCGAACAGCTAGTAATAAAAAATAAATAAAAATTGTCCATTACAGTTAACTCATGGTCTATGTGAAAGCACACACCACCTTCTGAATGTCACTCGAAATCCATCTCGAACAAAGAGGCTCCCCCACGGGATTATTGGTCCTTCCTCCAAGAAGCCATTGATCTGCCCAAAGCACCTTGTGCAACAGGAACAGCATCCTCAGCCATCTTCCCTTCTGTCCTCTCCCAGCTCCCGCCAAAAAGACCTTGACCCACACCAGGGTCCGTCACAAAAACCTCTTCACCCAGTGTTTTCTAGATCCTGCTACTAATTTCACCATCCTGATTGGCTGTCACAACATTCGTAAGTTGAACAACATAGCCCCTTTAGCTCAAACCCAAACATGCTAAATGCAGAACAGAATGCCCTTAAAGTACTGCTAAATGAAATAACTACAGCATAGCAGTAAAAATCTTAACCAGTGCGATATATACCGATGCAGGGTTTTTACATCAATGGATACTTTCTCCTCAACAGATGCTGTACGATCTGCTGAGTTCCTTCAGTAAACTGTTGCTCCAGATTCTGGCACCTGCAGTCTCGTGTGTCTCTGACCAGGAAGTGCCAGGCAAGAAGGTAGAGGAGGGCAATTGGTGGCCAAAGGGAATTTCTCCAATCGAGTGAAATAATGTGGCTGTTAAGGAGTATTTAAGTTCTTTCTGAGCTCAGCAAACTAAAATATGCAAATGAAAGAAAAAGGGAGGAATCACAGCAAAAAGTGGCCAGTTCTGATACAAATGGAAAGAACAGTGGATAATTTCTGTCCAAATGCAACTTGATGAGACCACATTCACGTGTCCTTCCTGGGAAGTAATATTCACCTGTTAGCTTATTCTCCTACCCCTGCCCCAGCTTCTATTCTGGCTTCCTCCCCCTTCCTTTCCAGTCCTGATGAAATGTTTCACCTGAAACATTGACTCTTTATTCCTTTCCATCAATACTGCCTGACCTGCTGAGTTCCTCCAGCACTTAGTGTATGTTACTCTGGATTTCCAGCATCTGCAGAATCTTTTTGCGTTTATGTGTTGTTTCTCCTTGCTTGTTTCATAATGGATACTGAAGGTTTCCCTGTCTTCCTGTAAGAGGAGCATTCCACTAACCTGCTCTAATTGCACAATAAGAAGAAAAGAAACAAAGACATTTACCAGAAACCTACATTAGCCTTTGCCTCACCTCTCCTAAGCCTCTTGAGCCAAAGCATTAACCTCTCTATTCTAACACTGGCCCACTCACACAATGGCTGCTCCACTTAAACCTAACTTCTTTTTAATTGGCCCTTAACAAAGGGCTAACTACGCAATCTCTCAAGCCTGCCAAATGTCCTGACTGACCCTACTGGCTTTTTCAAAGCGTGCTCAAAATCCACGAGCCGGCAGTTCTGCGAATCTCAAGCCTATTGAATGTCCCAACTGGCCCAACTCACTTTTCCAAAACTCACGCTCAAAATCCACAAGCGGATAGCTCTGTATATGCAGATTTCACTGTGTATTTTATCAGAGCTTGTTAACACTAAATAATACAAACACCAAACTCTCTAATGGGCAAATATCCTGTCAGATTACACTGTCCATTAAGTGAAGCTGTAAATCAGTCTCCTGGTGTCACACAGTAACATTCTCACGACTTGAAAATATTCTGCGAGTATCAAGTCATCAAAAATTGTTTTGGAAGAAATACCAGATAGTATATAACATTGCTGCTGTCTCTTGACCAGTACCAGTCATCTGTTAAAGTGTGTGATGAGGTAATGAATTGTTGCAGAAACAAAAGTCACCAAGATTGAGTTCCTGTTCTCTGTGATCTATAAAGTGGTGGTTAATCTCCAAGGATACCTCAACCTTCTCCAGCACAGGTGAAACAGCAGGTAAAATCCAGGTGATATCCAATTGTTTCAGGGTATTTCGCTTGGAAATAAGCAGACCCAAGGGGCAAGTGTCGGAAGAGTGCATTGCATTAACTAGCTCTACCAATTCCCAAATTTGCTTAATGTTAAATGCCCATCTGGGTAGTGCACCTAGTCATGTACATTAGTCACGATGCCACCGATGATTGAATAGCCCATTGATTCTCTGACAAAATGGAATTTTAACCACTTTTTCAATACTTCAATTCATTTGTATTAAAAGCTGTTAATTCATTGGTTTTACCAACATTAGTAGGTGTAGCGTCAGTCAAATCCATAAAATCAGATTTAAATATTTTTCAGGCTTTTGTTATGTCGAATTTAATGACCTGGAATCTCTTAAAGAAGCCCTGACCTATGATGGTGCTGTAAGTACCTATTTTATGTTTGGTCATTTGGACATATATTTAAAACTGCTCTGCAGACATTTTCTACTGTAACATTCTTTTAATTATTGCACTGTACACCATCTATGCAATAGAAATAAATAGAATTGATAAACATTACCAGACTTAAAGAATATAATTAGAGTTTGGTGTTGGTTCCAAAATTAATAAAGATGCTGTCAGGATAGATCTAAGTTTGTGCGAATATTGTTTTAAGGTAACAAATCTAATAGTTTGTATTTACTTAGTGAGGCCTGGTGCCTCCACTGACCAGTCTCTATTACTTAATCTTGACATGCTGTCAGTCCTTAAGGCTGAACTTGCAGGCTGAGCTGATCCTGGAGATAATCAGTGAGACCCCAGATAATGTCAAGAGCTTGAACAAGGTTATCAGGTAAGTTGGGTGGACCAGAACAAATGTTGCTCTGGAACCCTCTGGGAGTGAACAAAGCCTTTCCCTTGCATTACAGACTATCAAGAGTAAAACAATACAAATAAGGTCAATCTCATCACTTAGTACATGGTTTTAAATCACTAAAAACATTAAAGTGCAAATAATTTCAAAAAGCAATCTATTCTTTGCTTTCTCCCTTGGAGAGCCCTGTATTTTTTCTGGTGAGTGTCTGAGAGCAGATTCCCTGGTATAAATGCTAGGGAATCTCAGTTTAATTGAATTCCATGTGGTGTCCTGGAGTGGGATGAGGAAAGAAAATCACTGGCAGAGCTCAGCCAACAAGTTCAGGAAGGTGTTGGTCAGATAATGTGGACCTGCTGCCATTTACCAGCAATACTGTGACAATATTTCTGTGACGTGAAAACATACTTTACATGTCATGTTTGTTAAGTGTGTCATCTAATTATAAGTGTTGAGCTTGTCATTTACATTATGAAGGTTAGATCATGAGTCAGATGATCTTCTCTTCAATGTTTAGGTGCATTAAATCTTTGGGCTGTTTTTTCTATGCTGTTAGCGTATAAATTCCTCTAACATGAACTTGAATACAAAACCTTTACTGGATCTGTGCACTCAAGCAGCATAGGACATAGAAAATTCACCCACAATGTTATGCTAACACTTTAACCTCCTCTAAGGTCAATCTATCCCTTCCCTCCTACATAGACTTACATTTTTCTATTATCCATGTACTTAGGTAAGAGTTTCTTAAATGCCCCTAATTTATCTTTCTCTTCTACCACTACCCCTGGTAGGGCATTCCATGTAACCACCACTTTCCATATAAAGAACTTATCTCTGGCATTCCCTGCCCCCCCCCCCCCCCACATACTTTCCTCCACTCACCTTAAAAGTATGCCTCCTTGTATTGGCATTTCTGTTCTAGGAAAACATCTCTGGCTACCCGTTCAATCTACGCCTCTTATCATCTTATCAAGTTACCTCTTATCCTCAATTGCTCCAAAGAAAAAAGCCTGAGCCTGCTCAAGCTGTCTTCATAAGACTTGCCCCCAAGTTCAGTCGGCATCCTGGTAAATCATTCTCTGCACCCTCTGCAAAGCTTCCACATCCTTCCTATAATGAAACAATCAGAACTGAGCACAATATTCCAGGTGTGGTCTAACCAGTGTTTTATAGAGCTGCAACATTACCTTGAAGCTCTTGGTCTCAAACCTCTGATTAATAATCTTCGGGAAGATAGTGGCACATTCTACGTCCAACCAGAGATGCAATTGTTTGTTCTTTATGTCTCTTTTACAATTGTAAAACACTGCTGATTATCAAAAACATCAAGTATTGCAGATCTACTCCACCAGTGAGTTGCTAGATAGTCGGGGAGATGGAGAAGCTGGGCTTGGTGTGGACTGTGTTGCTGCTTGCTTCAGAAAGTTATCAGAGATGGTGCACGAAGGTGGTGCGGGTTGTAACAGTGAGTGATTGTCTTGGATGTTTATCTTGTGATCTCAAGACACTGTCGGACATTGGTAATGTAGAATATTGCAAGCCTGGTTCATTGGTCTAGTGCATGACCGATGACAGGGGAGCTGCAAGGACTTGGTCGCAGCATGCACTAGGCTTCAGGCTGTGGTCTTGCCTGTTGCAGCTGCCCAAGAGAGAAGATAGCAGAGGTGGTGTGGCATGGAGTCCCAACCCATCGGTGCTGCTCTCCAGTGTTCGCTCAGTGGAAAACAAGCTGGATTGCTTTCATTTGTGGACTGTTGTGGGCTTGTTCATGCCCAAAACACACATCAATCTGCAAGACATAATTGTATGTTTACTTCTATCTTATGTGTGCTGTATGTGTCTTGTGCTGTGTATGGTTGTTGGTATTGTGCTTTACACCTTGGCCCTGAAAAAACGCTGTTTCATTTGGCTGTATTCATGTATGGTTGAATGACAAACTTGAACTGTAGGCCAACACACCATACACCTTCTTAACAACCCTATCAACTTGTGTGGCAACTTTGAGGGATCTATGCATGTAGACCCCAAGATCGCTCTATTCCTTCTCACTGCTAAGAATCCTGCCAGTAACCCTGTATGTTGCCTTCAAATTGGATCTTCCAAAGTGAATCACTTCACATTTTCCTGAGTTGAACCGTTTCTCAGCGCAGCTCTGCATCTTGTCAATGTTCATTAAAACATAATTAAGAATGAATGGGAGATTCAAGGTTACTGTGTTAAACTAATTTAAAATGAAATTCAAGTAATTGCCACAACTGACAAACAAGCTCAACAGAGTTTTCAATTTATAGTTAACAAAAGGTGATTGTTAATTGAACTTAAATTTATTTAAATTGATTTTAAAGATGTTGTGATTTCAGTATATGAAATAGAAATAAATCCCTGTATCTGAAGGCAATAAGATGAGCATCCCCCAAATGAATGCAATCATAGGAACTTCATTCTAATATAGAGACTCCAGGCAAACTTTGATCAGATGATAATGGTCACAGAAACATGGTTGTTATGCATTTTAAGTTATGCAGTCAGTGAGTTCCATCCAGATTTTACTGAAGCCTGGATGTTTTAATCCTTTAGTTGGCTTTATCATTCATGTGTTGCATTAAGTATTTCTGGTTTATGCCAACTGAAGAGCCAAAAAAAATCACCTTCAAAGGAATACCTGAATAAACATGATAGAACTAAGTGTAAGAAGTCGAGTGTGGATGAAATTAAGGTTTCAGCATTAATCATGAACACTCCCAAAAATCCCTGAACAATGTTCATATTAGTTTATTTAAGCAACATTCCTGCTTAGAGAAGAAAGAGGAGCTGTGAGCAGGGGAAAGAGAGGAGATTCCCTTTGAGGAAGGACAAGGATCATTCAGATGAATTTTAAATGTTGGTAGAAGAGATAACCAAATGGCTTGCAATGGAAGATAGCCATTGTAACTAAATTGACTCGGCTCCCAGAAAACTATAAAGGAAAGCAGAGGTAGAAATCTAATCAAAATGCCCCAAGGAAGTTTTGTTTTGGTTGGGGTGAAACAATGGGAAATATGAGTGTGGATCAGTATTAATTGTTTTGCATTGAAGGATGCTGAGAGAGGGACCCCTTAAGGTACATTTGAGAGAGATAAAGAGATCCTGTTCAGAGGGTGTTTGTGCAAAAAGATAATCATTTCAAGGAGATTTATGGCTCTTGTGGTAGCAGAGAAATAAAACTGACCAGTGCTGAGTTGGCCATGTCACTAATATACATCTTCTCACTCACTCTAAGTTTCATAGTTGGAATTCTACCAATATATTTATTTGTTTCCTTAATTTTATAGTAATTGTGATGATAAAAGCGCAGTGTTGCAGACTGAATAAGCTAGACCATGCAGACAAAAATTCTGATTAGAGTCTTAGAAACAGACCTTTTGGCTCATCAAGTTTGTGCCAAACCATTTAAACTGTCTACTTCCATTGACCTTACCCCTACTATCCATGTACCATTCCAAACCTCTCTTAAATGTTGAAATCAAGCTCACATGCACACTCTCACAAACCTCTGAATGAAGAAGTTTCCCTCATTTCCTCATGTGTCTCTTAAACTTTTTGTCTTTCACCCTTAGCCCATGATCTCTGGTTGTAGTCCCACCCAACCTCAGCAGAAAAATCCTGTTTGCATTTACCTATCTATCTATATACAGTATATAGTTCTTCAATGGAACTAGGTTAGGAAATTCATAATTAATGGACGCTCACAATTTATTGTCCCTGCACGAACTGTGTTGACCCCAAGTCAGCAACTTAACCCATGTATTCTACTGTTCCCTTTGTCCCTCAAACAACTTGTCCAATTTATAACACTGAAATAGGGGATCTCCGTTGACCAGACGATCGATCCTTCCTTCTCCCAGTTCCTCACGTGGGGGTTCTTCCTCTCGCTGGTGATTCTCCGGAATTATTGCTGATAGTGCAATTAAAGTGACCACCTTTGTATTCATATCAATTCACATGTAGCATTCCAGTAGGTCATGTGTCTGACTTTTAACACCTTTTTATTGGCTCTGTTCCAGCCAGCATCCATTAATACCTTCTTCCCAGCAAGTGACAACTGGTAATTCATGGCTCTTTGTTCTTAATCAACAACGAGCTTGATTCATGCAAAATAGATACTGATTGGTACAAGAGCCTGATGGTTGAGGGTGATAACTGTTCCTGAACCTTGTGGTGTGAGTGCTGAGACTCCTCACAGTACCTTCTTCATGGTGGCAGCAGTGAGAAGGGAGCATGTTCTGGGTAGTGGGGGTCCATGATGATGGATACTGCTTTCCTGCAATAACATTTCATGTCGATGTGCCCAATGGGGCGAGGGTTTTACCTGTGATGGACTAGGCTGTACCCGCTACATTTAGTAGGATTTTCTGTTCATGGCCATTGGTGTTTCCACGGCAGGCTGTGATATGCAGCCAGTCAATATGCTGTCCCCTGCACATCTACAGAAGTTTGTCAGTGTTTTAGATATCAAGAGGAATTTTCACAAACTCTTAAGGAAGCTGCCATGCTTTCTTTGTAATTGCACTTGCATGCTGGGCCCAGAACAGGTCCTTCAAAATAATAATACTGAGGAGTTTACAGTTGCGACCCTCTCCACCTCTGATCCTTAGGTGAGGACTGGCTCATGGACCTCCAGTGTCCTCCTCCTGAAGTCAATAATCAGCTCCTTGGTCTTGCTGACATTGAGTGAGAGGTTGTTGTTATGGCACCACTCAGCCAGGTTTTCAATCTCACATCTCCATAGCAGGAAGCTACGGAGAACAGAACATCTGGAGTTGGCTCTCCAGCCACCAGAGCTTCTGTCTGCAGAGCAGGCAGCATGATGGAACATGTGGCCTTCAGAAGACTGAAGTAAGTGGCTCACTGCTACTTGATTACAGAGTTCTGCCTCATCCAAGTGCATAGCATTCCTCTGGACAAAATCAACAGACAATCAAAAATGACCATGACAGTCATAAACATTCATACCCCACCGGTTCTAATTCATTAATTCCATCAATCCAGCATGGCCTTCACCAGTCTTGTAGGCCAGCAATGAGAATCAATCTTTGCTGGACTGACTTCTTGCTTTGATCCATCTAGAATATTTTATACATACGCATATGCACATGCAAACACACGCAGAAACACGCTCCTAATCACCCATAGTCATTTTGTCACCATGATTATTGCATTTTTTTAATTAACTGTAGAGAAATTGAATTCTGATATGGGGAAAGCCAGATATTTGTAAAATGCAATTTAGCTGCTAAAGCCCATGCTGGCAGCATAGAGGCCAAGAAATCTTTCTTTGTTGAATGAGTTGAAAGAACACAAAATGTTGAAGTTATGAGATAGATGCATTTTGACCCTGGACACGGTGCCTAACAAAACTGTGCATCACTTGTACCATGAATTGTGCCCTGCCAGGAATATCTCCTGGAATTGAAGAGAAATATTTAAGATTGTTATCAATAGCAGTCAAAATGGTGACAGCATTTCAAGTTTAAATCTTAAATTGCTTCGGAGATATGAAAGCAATCAATGTTTCATTCACTTCTTCTTTGATGCCTTATTTGCCATGCTGAATTCATTAAAGCTGTCACTGATATGAAGAAGCAGAAGTTGAATGTCATTTTCTGAGGAACCTGACATAAGCAGATTTGAATTTTTCATCACTTGAGATATGCCATGGCATTCAAAATAGGTTTACAAACTCTAAATGTAGTTTCCAGTGAATGTGCATAAACAAGGAGATGATAGGGTATGCACATATTCCAGCGTGAAGGTAGAAGAATGGGGGTATAACCCTCATCACATTGTTGTGCAAAATCTCCCAGAAAAGATTTTAGTGGCATTAACATTATTTGCCAAATGTGGCATGCACAAATGATCACACTGGTTTTCTTGTGCATGTCCCAGGAAGAAACGCAATAGATGCTACATAGAAGCATAGAAAACCTACAGCACAATACAGGCCCTTTGGCCCACAAAGTTGTGCCGAACATGTCCCTACCTTAGGGCTTACCCATAGCCCTATATTTTTCTAAGTTCCATGTACCTATCCAAAAGTCTCCTAAAAGACCCTATCATATCCGCCTCCACCACCGTTGGTGGCAGCCCATTCCACGCACTCACCACACTCTGTGTAAAAAAACTTACCCCTGACATCTCCTAAATACCTACTTCCAAGCACCTTAAACCTGTGTCCTCTTGTGGCAACTGTTTCAGCTTGGGAAAAAGCCTCTGACTATCCACACAATCAATGCCTCTCATCATCTTGTACACCTCTATCAGGTCACCTCTCATCCTCCGTCGCTCCAAGGAAAAAAGGCCAAGTTCACTCAAACTGTTTTCATAAGGCATGCTCCCCAATCCAGGCAACATCCTTGTAAATCTCCTGTGCACCCTTTCTATGGCTTCTACATCCTTCCTGTAGTGAGGTGACCAGAACTGAACACAGTACTTCAAGTGGGGCCTGACCAGAGTCCTATGTAGTGACAACATTACCTCTCGGCTCCTAAACTCAATCGCACAGTTGATGAAGGCCAATACACCATACGCCTTCTTAACCACAGAGTCAACCTGCTCAGCAGCTTTGAGTGTCCTATGGACTTGGACCCCAAGATCCCTCTGATCCTCCACACTGCCAAGAGTCTTACCATTAATACTAGATTCTGCCATCATATTTGATACATATTGTCAAAGAGATATTGTATCCGAGAGCCTTAGATAGCTTAGAACCTAAGGCATTGTATGTGTGAGGCAGGCACTAAATCATAAATGAAGAGATTTATAAGAATGTCAGTAGGTCATCATTACCACTCAGAATAATAGTTTAGCAAGTCAAAAAGCTAGCAAGAAGAAGAAAGGGAATGAAGAATAAAAAAAAGTTGTTCATCAAAGAACTTTTTGTTTTCTTATAAAAGGAAGGACCTGAGAAATAAGGTTTCTTGCGTCACTGGCATACAGTATTTAAATTTTAAAGTACATTACTCATCCCTAAAACTTTGCTATTCTAAATTTCTGGAGGTCTACCCTTTTCCTGTGTTTCAAATATTTGAACTGGAGTTCAGGAACCATCTGTAATGATTGACTTACAGCTCCCAAAATTTACTAGTGACCTCTGTTCAACTACTCTGCAGTTTACTTTTGATTGACAATCATAAGTTTGAATACCTCTTCTCCATCTATCAATGAAAGTGCCTAAAATAGGCCAAAATATGTGAGAGAGGACATCGAAGAAAAATAAGCAAAGAACTTGAGGACTGATTTATTCATGACAGATAACCAATGCAAAGCATTCTGCCTCAAAGGATATATTTTGCTACTAGATTATGTCTCTTGAATAGACTAGACTATGTCTCTTTCTGAATTAAATTTTACTACGGCATTGATCATGGTAAATAAACTAACAGTATTTTTTTTGACAAGAATACAATCCAACATAAAGACGTATGAACAATGAGTTAGGTGTTTAGCTTAATGAAAAAATATAAACCTCCAAATGACAAATCAGAGAAATTCTGCAGATGCTGGAAATCCAAGCAACACACACAAAATGCTGGAGAAACTCAGCAGCCAGGCAGCGTCTATGGAAAAAAGTAAACAGTCGACGTTCCGGGCTGAGACCCTTCATCAAACACGACCACAATTCGTCTTTATAATTGATCTGGGGGGAAAAGCTGTTTTCACTACTTCATCTACATGGGGTACTTTGGGAGCGTTTTACGTCAATAAGTAAGGTTTATGGCTAAGCACCATCTCTATACCCTGGACTCCACACCATTGAGAGCAATGCCGAAAAACTTCAGCTATTTAATGGGAATTGTGGTTCTGAAAGCAAATACATGTACTTTGATTGTGTTCATACTTTAAACTAATTTTTCTGTCTTTTCTTTAAGCGCTATCAAGGTTGCACTGAGTGTATCATGAATTGCTGTCTGCTGTTCCCTTACCTGACTGTACTACCGGTGTACATTTATAGCTTTGCACCAATTCTCCTTTGCTTCATAGAACTGGAACAAATCAATATGAATACCTTCAAAGAAGTTGAATAAGTTTTAACATCCGGTTGATCTCAGGATATGACAAATCAGAAAGCCACATTTCTGCACTCTGACATACTAGCTTTTGGGTTTGCTTTGTTCTTATTTGGCCATCTCCTGTTATATAACAGCAAGGTTAAGATAGACGATTGGTAATGAATTCACAACTGTCTCCCTGTCTCTGTGATGTTACTGAATTTCCTTTCCAATCCTCACACAACTACTGCACAAAGAAATAGGATCCAGAGTGGATCCTTTTGCTCCTCAAGACTATGTCATTTTCTAAATCGTGGCTGTCCTTACTGTTGTCCTCAGCATTTTCCTTCTGGTAAGATGGTGGTATGTTCCATCGCAGCAGCTTCTACATGGTTAACGAAAGGTGCATTTGTCCTTTTTAAACATTTTTTACGATTTCAAGATCCTGTTGAACATTAAGAACTTAAAGTACTGCAGGTCTACCCTGTTAGTGAGTTTCTCATCAGTGAAGAAACTGAAGCAGTTGAACTTGGTGTGGATTGGCTGCTGCCTGCATCAGAGGCATTGGTGCATGAAAGACGTGTGCAGTCTAACAACAAGTAGTCACTTTTCTTGTGATTGCAAGGCCCTGTTTGACATTGTTAATGTGGAATGTTGCATGTCTGATTCACTGATTTGTTGGTGGACAGCGGGGGAAGCTACATGGCCTTGGTTGTAGCGAGGACTAGGCCTCAAGCTGTGGTGTTGCCTGTTTACAGCCCCCAGGAGTGAGGGGTCCGATTGGTACACTCCACTGTGGGTGGTGTGGTGCAGTGTCCAGGCAGCCCTCAGTGTTCATTTGGTAGAAGACACCATATTGTGTTCAGCTGCAGATTTCTGCAACATTCATAGGCTCAAGGTCTTGGACTATATATATTTGTGAGACTATATTTTGCTGACATACGTGCTTGCTATCTTATATGCGCTGTATGTGCTTTGTGCCGTGTGTGATTGTTGCTACTGCTTGTTGCACCTTGGCCCTAAAGTAATGCTCTTTCAGCCTACAGAAGAAAATTCAAGAGATTCTGAACCACTAAGAGAAATGCTTCCTCAGCTCAAACCTAATTGATATTTTGTGACTATGCTCCCACATTGCTGATTCCCCCACCAGGGGAAATATATTCATTGGATCAACCCAAAGAATCGTATCTGCCTTAGCCATCTAAACACTTATAAATACTGACACAACCTACTTAGTCTTTTTTCATAACACAGTTTCATTCCAGAAAACAATTTAAATAATCCATACAATCTCGAAGCCAAGTATATCCATGCTTAAGTATGCTGATTACTCCAGATATGGCCTCAGCAAAGCCACATGCAACTGTTGCAAGACTCCCCTGCTCTTGTATGGAATCCCTCCTATAATAAAGACCAACATTCCACTGTCTTTTTTACCAACTGGATCTGCATGCTAGCTTTCTGTGCTTCTTATATAAGGACACTCAGTTCTCAATGAAGACCAGAATTCATTGTCTCATACCATTTAAGTAACGTGCATCCTTTTCTATTCTTCCCCCCCAATGGATATTGCAACATTTCCCTACATTATATTCCACCTGCCAATTCACTAACTTTAATTTTTGCTCACTAACCTTATCTTTGCATCAGACTTTTTATGTCATTCCTCATAACTTACCTTCCCATCTTCCTTTATTGCTAATAATCTTGGACTTCTTGTCTTATAAGTATGCCTGGCACCCAACAAGGTACAGATTGCCCGTCGGAAAATGATTTTTAACCTTACGTTCTTTTTGTGTGTCTTGTAATCAAAACTCTGTCCATATATATTATCCTTCAAAGATTCAAAGTACATTTATTATCAAGTATATGCAACCATGGAACAAAGAAACACAAACCAACACGTTCAAAGAAAAGAAAAACATCGACCCCCTCCGATGCGCAAACTACAACACAGAAAGAGTGAAAATACACTAAATCAAAAGGCATATTTCAGTTCAGCTCAGCGTTCATTATCTGCGGACTGCCCTGTTTCAAAAATCACTCCAAAGTAGCAACAAAAAAAGAAGTGACCAGAAACTAGAGCACATGATAAACCTGAATTAGAGTCCTGATCTACAGACCATGGTGATTAAACCTTGCTCTGGCACCATCCTCTGACAGCACTGAGGGAGAGATCATTCGAATGCAAGGACCTTCTCTTGAGAGCAGCAAGTGAGAGGGAGAGAGAGCCCTCTCCCAGCAGCAGTGAGTGAGAGGCTGGTAGGTGGTGTTGAACACTCACTTGCGCTCAGCACCCTCCTCATTGATTTCAGTCTTCCTTGGCACCTGGCTTCCTGGCCTCCATGCTGCATGTTTTGTTCCCAGCATGGTGGAACCCTCTTGGAGACAGCAAAGCTCCAGATTGTGTGTCCGGAAACACACTACCAGACAGTAGAGAACAGGGTCCAACAGTAACAGAACCACATCTGAAATAAAGAGAAGACATAAAAGAAGTGAAAGGAGTAGCTTTGTGAACCACCTTGAGGTTCACCTTTAATACCATGTCTCTCTTTTTATAGAGTAGCTACAGTTGTGTCACCACATCAAATGCTGTTTGGAAATCCAAATATATTTCATTCATGAGTTCCTCTTATTTAACCTGTTGACTGCATCTTCATAAACTTCAAATAAATTTCCTTTTTCCAAGACAGTCATGTTATGTGATGAGTGTACCGGAGGACTGAAGGATAGCTAATGTTGTTATGTTGTTTAAGAAAGGCTCTAAGGATAAACCAGGAAGTTATAGGCCAGTGAGCCTGACATCAGTACTGGGAAAGTTGTTGGAAGGTATTTCAGGAACCAGATATATGAGTATCTGGATAGACAGGGATTGATTAGCGATAATCAGCATGACTTTGTGTGTGATAGGTCGTGTCAAACTGATCATAGAGTTTTTCAAGGAAGTCACCAGGAAGGTTGATGAAGGCAAGGCAGTGGATTTTGTCTACATGGATTTCAGCAAGGCATTTGAAAAGATCCCACATGGGAGGTTGTTCGGGAAGGTTCAGTTGTTTGCCATTCAAGATGAGGTAATTAATTGGATTAGACAGAGAGTGGTCTCTCTGACTGGAGGCCTGACTAGTGGAGTGCTGCAGGGATCGGTACTGGGTTCATTGTTGTATGTCATCTATATGAACAATCTGGATCATAATGTGGTAAACTGTCTCAGCAGTTTTGCAGATGACACCAAGATTAGGTCTGTAGTGTACAGCAAGGAAGACCATCAGAGCTTGCAGTGGGATCTGGACCAGCTGGGAAAATGGGCTGAAAAATGTCAGATTGATTTTCCCAAGTGTGAGGTGTTGCATTTTGGGAGGACGAGCAGGGTAGGTCTGATACAGTGAACAGTAGGGATCTGAAAGTAACTGGTTTTTCATTTGGAGAAGGGAGTTGGAGGATCAGAATGGGAGTGCGGCGGGAGCCATCTTGAATTTTTCTTACTCTCAATGGAGTTAAGAGAGGCGGGACTGCGCAGGCGTGTGATGGCGGGCAGTGAAACGGGGAAGATTTAAAAAGGACACAGCCTTATACAGTGGGCAGCAGAGTGTAGGTTTAAGGGCTTTGGCTCAATAGGCTTAGGCGGAAGTGGGCAAGGCAAGGTAGATTTAGGTTTCAGATTTTCCTGTTATTTGAGGAAAGGGGAAGTATGAGTGTGAGGGCAGCTTGTTGTTCTCGGTGTCGGATGTGGGAGGTCCTGGAGTCTCCCAGCCTCCCAGAAGTCCACATCTGCGCCAGGTGCGCCGAGCTGCAGCTCCTAAGGGACCGTGTTAGGGAACTGGAGCTGCAATTCAATGACCTTCATCTGGTCAGGGAGAGTCAGGAGTTGATAGAGAGGAGTTACAGGCAGGTGGTCACACCAGGGCCACGGGAGGCAGACAGGTGGGTCACAGTTAAGAGGGGGAAGAGGAAGAATCAGGTACTAGAGAGTACCCCAGTGGCTGTACCCCTTGACAATAAGTACTCCTGTTTGAGTACTGTTGGGGGGGGACAGCCTACCTGGGGAAAGCAACAGTGGCCATGCCTCCGGCACAGAGTCTGGCCCTGTAGCTCAGAAGGGTAGGGAAAGGAAGAGGAAGGCAGTAGGGGGCTCGATAGTTAGGGGGTCAGATAGGCGATTCTGTGGATGCGATCAGGAGACCCGGATGGTTGTTTGCCTCCCTGGTGCCAGGGTTCGGGATGTTTTTGATCGCGTCCAAGATATCCTGAAATGGGAGGGTGAGGAGCCAGAGGTCATGGTACATATAGGTACCAATGACATAGGTAGGAAAAGGGAAGAGATCCTGAAAGGAGAATATAGAGAGTTAGGAAGGCAGTTGAGAAGAAGGACCACAAAGGTTGTAATCTCAGGATTACTGGCTATGCCACACGATAGTGAGAGTAGGAATGCAATGAGGTGGAGGATAAATGAGTGGCTGAGGGATTGGAGTAGGGGGCAGGGATTCAAGTTTCTGGATCATTGAGACCTCTTTTGGGACAGGTGTGACCTTGTTCAAAAAGGACGGGTTACACTTGAATCCTAGGGGGACCAATATCCTGGCGGGGAGATTTGCTAAGGCTACTGGGGAGACTTTAAACTAGAATGGTTGGGGGGTGGAAATCAATTTGAAGAGACTAGGGGAGAGGAGATTAGTTCACAAATAGAGAAAGCTAGTAGACAGTGTGTGAGGGAGGATAGGCAGTGATAGAGAAGGGGAGCGCTCAGACCGAAGATGTAGGGGAGAAGGAAGAAAAAGATAATAAAGTTGATCACATTGTTAAGGATAAAATGAGAGGAAGAGCTGGAAGTTTCTTAAATGCATCTATTTTAATGCTAGGAGCATTGTAAAAAAGGTGGATGAGCTTAGAGCATGGATTGATACCTGGAAATATGATGTTATAGCTATTTGTGAAACATGGTTGCCGGAGGGGTGTGATTGGCAACTAAATATTCCTGGATTTCGTTGCTTCAGGTGTCATAGAAAAAGAAGGGCAAGAGGAGGAGTTGTTGCATTGCTTGTCCGAGAAAATATTACAGCGGTGCTTTGGCAGGATAGATTAGAGGGCTCATCAAGAGAGGCTATTTGGGTGGAATTGAGGAATGGGAAAGGTGCAGTAACACTTATAGGGGTGTATAGACCACCTAATGGGCAGCGAGAATTGGAGGAACAAATTTGTAAGGAGATAGCAGATATTTGTAGTAAACACAAGGTTGTGATTGTGGGAGATTTTAATTTTTCACTTATAGACTGGGAGGCCCATTCTGTAAAAGGGCTGGATGGTTTGGAGTTTGTAAAATGTGTGCAGGATAGTTTTTTGCAGCAATACGTAGAGGTACCGACTAGAGAAGAGCTAGTGTTGGATCTCCTGATAGGGAATGAGATAGGTCAGGTGACGGACATATGTGTTGGGGAGCACTTCGGGTCCAGTGATCACAATACCATTAGTTTCAATATAATTATGGAGGATAGGACTGGACCCAGGGTTGAGATTTTTGATTGGAGAAAGGCTAACTTTGAGGAGATGCAAAAGGATTTAGAAGAAGTGGATTGGGACAGTTTGTTTTATGGGAAGGATGTAATAGAGAAATGGAGGTCATTTAAAGGTGAAATTTTGAGAGTACGGAATCTTTATGTTCCTGTTAGGTTGAAAGAAAAGGTTAAAAGTTTGAGAGCGCCATGGTTTTCAAGGGATATTGAAAACTTGGTTTGGAAAAAGAGGGAGGCCTACAATAAATATAGGCAGCGTGGAGTAAATGAGGTGTTCGAGGAATATAAAGAATGTAAAAAGAATCTTAAGAAAGAAATTAGAAAAGCTAAAAGAAGATACGAGGTTGCTTTGGCAAATAAGGTGAAAATAAATCTGAAGGGTTTCTACTGTTATATTAATAGCAAAAGGATAGTGAGGGATAAAATTGGCCCCTTAGAGAAACAGAGTGGACAGCTATGAAAGAAATGGGGGAGATTTTGAACAATTTCTTTTCTTCGGTATTCACTAAGGAGAAGGATATTGAATTGTGTAAGGTAAGGGAAACAAGTAGGGAAGTTATGGAAACTATGACAATTAAAGAGGAGGAAGTACTGGCACTTTTAAGGAATATAAAAGTCGATAAATCTCCGGGTCCTGACAGGATATTCCCTAGGACCTTGAGGGAAGTTGGTGTAGAAATAGCAGGGGCTCTGACAGAAGTATTTCAAATGTCATTAGAAACTGGGATGGTGCCGGAGGATTGGCGTATTGCTCATGTGGTTCCATTGTTAAAAAAGGGTTCTAAGAGTAAACCTAGCAATTATATGCCTGTCAGTTTGAAGTCAGTGGTGGGTAAATTAATGGAAAGTATTCTTAGAGATGATATATATAATTATCTGGATAGACAGGGTCTGATTAGGAATAGTCAGCATGGATTTGTGCACGGAAGGTCATGGTTGACAAATCTTATTGAATTTTTTGAAGAGGTTATGAGGAAAGTTGACGAGGGTAAAGCAGTGGATGTTGTCTATTCAGTAAGGCCTTTGACAAGGTTCCGCACGGAAGGTTAGTTAGGAAGGTTCAATCGTTAGGTATTAATATTGAAGTAGTAAAATGAATTCAACAGTGGCTGGATGGGAGATGCCAGAGAGTAGTGGTGGATAACTGTTTGTCAGGTTGGAGGCTGGTGACTAGTGGTGTGCCTCAGTGATCTATATTGGGTCCAATGTTGTTTGTTATATACATTAATGATCTGGATGATGGGGTGATAAATTGGATTAGTAAGTATGCAGATGATACTAAGATAGGTGGCATTGTGGATAATGAAGTAGGTTTTCAAAGCTTGCAGAGAGATTTAGGCCAGTTAGAAGAGTGGGCTAAACGATGGCAGATGG
Source organism: Hypanus sabinus (assembly GCF_030144855.1). NCBI lineage: Eukaryota > Metazoa > Chordata > Chondrichthyes > Myliobatiformes > Dasyatidae > Hypanus > Hypanus sabinus. The sequence continues at coordinate 132,636,936 of NC_082711.1, forward strand.
AGTTTAATGCTGATAACTGTGAGGTGCTACATTTTGGTAGGAATAATCCAAATAGGACATACATGGTAAATGGTAGGGCATTGAAGAATGCAATAGAACAGAGTGATCTAGGAATAATGGTGCATAGTTCCCTGAAGATGGAATCTCATGCGGCTAGGGTGGTGAAGAAAGCTTTTGGTATGCTCGCCTTTATAAATCAGAGCATTGAGTATAGGAGTTGGGATGTAATGTTAAAATTGTACAAGGCATTGGTAAGGCCAAATTTGGAGTATTGTGTACAGTTCTGGTCACCAAATTATAGGAAAGATATCAACAAAATAGAGAGAGTACAGAGAAGATTTACTAGAATGTTACCTGGGTTTCAGCACCTAAGTTACAGGGAAAGGTTGAACAAGTTAGGTCTTTATTCTTTGGAGCGTAGAAGGTTGAGGGGGGACTTGATAGAGGTATTTAAAATAATAAGGGGATAGATCGAGTTGACGTGGATAGGCTTTTTCCATTGAGAGTAGGGGAGATTCAAACAAGAGGACATGATTTGAGAGTTAGGGGGCAAAATAAGGGTAACTCGAGGGGGAATTTTGTTTACTCAGAGAGTGGTAGCTGTGTGGAATGAGCTTCCAGTAGAAGTGGTAGAGGCAGGTTCGATATTGTCATTTAAAGTAAAATTCGATAGGTATATGGATAGGAAAGGCTATGGGCTGAGTGCGGGCCAGTGGGACTAGGTGAGTGTAAGCGTCGGCACGGACTAGAAGGGCCAAGAAGGCCTGTTTCCGTGCTGTAATTGATATATGGTTATATGAAAGGTTCAGTAGAACAAAGGGATCTCAGAGTACAGGTCCATAATTCATTGAAAGTGGTATCACAGGTTGATACGGTCACAAAGAAAGCTTTTGGCACATTGGCCTTCATAGATCAAAGTATTGAGTACCCTGCCACAGTGGTGTCAAGAAAACAGCCTCTCTCTCAATATCGCAAAAACAAAGGAGTTGTTTGTGGACTACAGGAGGAATGGAGACAGGCTAACCCCTAGTGGCATCAATGGATATGGCATTGAGAGGGCAAACAGCTTTAAGGTCCTCAGCATCCACATCACCGAGAATCTCATGTCGTCTGTACATGCCAGCATGTGGTGAAAAAGGCACAACAGCACCTCTCTCACCTCAGTCAGTTGAAGAAGTTTGGTATGGGCCCCCAAATTCAAAAAACTTTCTATAGGGGCATAACTGAGAGAATCCGTACTGGCTGCATCAGTGCCTGGTATGGGAACTGCACTTCCCTCAATCGCAGGACTCTGCACAGAGTAGTGTGGACAGCCCATCACATCTATAGCTGTGAACTTCCCACTATTCAGGATATTTACAGTGACAGGTATGTAAAATGGCCCCAAAGGATCATTGGAGACCCAAGTCACCCCAACCACAAACTGTTCCAGCTGCTATCATCCAGGAAATGGTACCACAGCATAAAAGCCAGGACCAACAGGCTCTGGGACAGCTTCTTCCACCAGGCCTTCAGACTAATGAACTCATGCTGACACAACTGTATTTCTATGTTATACTATATTGACTATCCTGTTGTACATAATATTTTTTATAAATTACCATAATTGCACATTGCACATTTAGACAGAGATGTAATGTAAAGATTTTTACTCCTCATGTATATGAAGGATGTAAGTAATAAAGTCAGTTCAATTCATTTCAGGCATTGGAATGTCACATTGAAGTTGTATAAGACGTTTGTGAGGCCTAACTTGGAGTATTGTGTGCAGTTTTGGTCACCTACCTACAGGAAACATATAAATAAGGTTGAAAGAGTGAAGAGAAAATTTACAAGAATGAATAGATTAGAACCTTATTGCCTAGAACATAGAAGACTGAGGTGAGATTTGATAGAGGTATACAAAATTGTGAGGAGTACAGACAAGGTAAATGCAAGCGGGCTTTTTCCACTGAGGTTGGGTGAGGCTACAACCTGATGGTCATGGATGAAAGGTGAAATATTTCAGGGGAACAAGAAGGGAAACTTCTTCACTCAGAGGGTGGTGAGAGTCTGGCACAAGCTGCCAGCATAAGTGGTGGATGTGATTTCAATTTCAATGAATCAGAGAAGTTTGGATAGGTATATGGATGGCTGGGTATGGAGGGCTATAGTCCGGGTGCAGGTCAATGGAACTAGGCAGTTTGTATGGTTCGGCATGGACTAGATGGGCTGAATGGCCTGTTTATATGCCATAGTTTTCTATGACTCTATAACTCCATGTATTTGATAATAAACTTAGTCTTTTCCTGGTGACATTTGTCAGTCTTATTGGCCTATAGTTCTCTGGTTTCTCACCCTCTGTCTTTCTGTTGTCCTTTCTAGAATGCAGAGAACTATGAATGATTGCTCAACTCTTCTAGAACACCATCTGTTACAGTTCTATAGTTTTGACAATAAACTTTGGTTTAATATCTGACTATAGTCACTACTTTGAATATAAAATAGCCATGGTTCTTTACATAAGAAAACACTATTCATTTAAGAGACTTCTCTGAGCAGATCTAGAAAAAGAAGGATATTTTCAAAGTAATATGTGTTGGTATTTAAGTATGTTCAAGGCATGTTTGTGTGTAGTTTTATTGACAGGCCATGTTTATCATCCTGCAAAAATTACATTGAGAATGAATTTGGTGAAAGATTCTGGAGGAGAATTAAAAGCAGAAACTTTTATTCTATTAGTGTATTTACATGCACATCTCTTAGGCAGAACAGATAAATGTAGCCCACTGAAAAATCCATACATTTCTGAAAGATGTTGACTTGCTGAACTGGGAAACAAATTTAAAAGCAATTATATTTGAACAAACTGCTCAATAAAAGTTTGAACTGTGGAAGAATTGTATAATACATAATAAATAATATTAGCTTTAAGACAAACCTAATTATATAGATGTGACTAGACTAATTAAATTATTCAAAGGAAACAATAAATGCCACAGAAGAAACATATGCGCTCTTTTCTCATAGCTTCTCGGTGATCGATCTCTTCGGGTTGACATAGCAGAAGGCAGAAAGCAGGAAAAGGGTGGTTTTGGTTTCAGGAGATCAGATGACAGAGGAGGTGAGAGACTTATTCCCTCCTGCATGCTAATAAATTCTAACATCTCATTATGTGTATCGTGAAACTGAGTTATTATTAATATAATTATGTTGTAATGTGAACAGTTAAGTAGTTGGCTCATATTCGCAGTGTGTGTACACTCTGAGCTGACGCTTAACAGTTGCTGCGTTGATAATTAATAAGCAAAATATTTGATCTAAGTACAGAGGTTGCTATATTTAAAAGTAGTCAGGCCATTTCCCTCATGGTGGACCAAACAAATAAGATGGATGTTATATTTTTGGAACATTTTAAAGAGAATTGAAATATTGTCTCTTTCCTTTCATAGATGTAGGTTCCTTTCTTTTACATAGATGTGTCAGTGCAGGTCTATCTTAACAACAATGTTCCATATAATTTTTGGTAGTCAGTGTGCGCAAAAATCTTATGTTGTGCAATTTTGTTTTCCTGTGACAAAGGTATGTGCACACTGAATGTATACATGCCACAGTTTATGTAGGTTTACAAAATATTTGACATAAAACTGCACAGAATAAATACAAAATAACATACATATTTAAGTCACTCAGTTATTTTTTCTCTCTCCTATCTTTGGCATTTACCCATTCTTTGTAAACTCTATCTAGACTAATAGAACTTCTATCCAATTGATAGCTTTTGATTCTCATTAACATATCCAAATGACATTCACCTAAATGGTTTCTCAGCTTGTTTTTGAGTTGATTCATTAGGCTAAAACCTTGCTCACAGTCCGCACTAGACGCAAGAAAGGTTCCCCAATGTCCATCAGCTGTGCAAGGTTGCAAAGCTGTTCATTTTGAAGTACAAATGCCACCATTTGAGCAAAGTTTGAAACCAGTTTGGACTTAATTTTTTCTTGCACGGAAAATTTGAAATCATTAAACTGACTAACTATTACAGTATTTTCAGCTGGAAAGTCATGATATTTTAGACATAAGGCATTAACTTGCTCAACACCAAATATGAAGTTTATGATATGAACACTGTCCGCCAAAGATGGCTGCCGCCGTGATGCAGCTGTACAAACCAGAACAGGAAAGGTGAGGTGACGTAAATTAGTGACATGCATTGTGGTATTTGAAAAACCCACTAACTAGTTAACAGAAACATTTAGCTAAAAGATTATTTTCAATAAGTGTAATTATTAATTACTACATTATTTTTAGATAATTAACCGTTATTGTGCACATTAATTTCCTTTGTGTGCTGTAACTTAGAGGGAACATAGCTTAAGAATACTTGCTTATTTAATGGATGATTTACTTCCAAGTTTCATAAATTAGTTCAATAATTTTTCCATAATTTATGAAAGAGATATATTGATATCTAGATACTGCATTCAAAATATATTTTATGCAACTGATTTTTCGTTATGAACTCAAAACAAACTCAGTTACACTGGCCTTTAGGTGATCCCAAATGTCCTGCTTTATAGGAATGATGGTGTGATGGTTCAATTACCTGTTAGAAGTTCAAAGGCATGGACAAATAATCCAGAACCACATTTGAAATCTCACCATAGTATACAAAAACTTTAAGTTAATAACATTATATGGAATTTCAAAACAAAAGTGACCTCATTAATGGTGATGAAACAATCTAGCTGGTTCACTGTTACCCCATCTGGTCTGTATATTACTCTAGGCTTGCAGTAAGTTGGTTCATTTTTAATTGCCCTCACCCCTCACAATTAGTCCAGCAAGCCATTCAGTTTTATTAAAACTGCTACATTGAAAAGTGGTAAGAATGAATCAGAATAAAATACTTCAGATGCTAGATGTCTGAAATGAAACAGAAATGCCAGAAGTATTTACTTACTGCCTTACAAGGCAGGTTCAGCATTTCCATTCCGTTGCCAAAAGGACAAAGCTCAGAGATTCAGTAGGCATGGATCTGGGCACCAGATTTTGACATGGCAGGCTCAACCTAATTCAACTGATTTTACTGATGACCAAATTAGAAGTGTTCCAGTCACACAGTAGCCTCTTAAGCTACTCATTGAATCATACTTCACAACTAATGTCCTAATGTAATTCCTCCACTGGAAGGACAAACCTATTGTGGCATGTGTGCAGCAGGTTGTGAGTATTTAACATTAAGTGTAGTTTTCATTAAGTCCCATGACATCAGATGAAATATAGCCAGACTATTTTCTAGTTACCACAATATATCCTCCACCAGAAGAATGTAAGAAATAAGAGCAGGAGTAGGCTATCGGGCCCATTAAGCCTGCTCTGCCATTCATTAAGATCATGGCTGATCTGGCTGTAGACTCAGATTCACCTACCTGTCTTTTCTACATAACTCTTTTAATCCTCTCATTATGCAGAAAGCATAAATATATTATGACTTAAATATATTTAATGGCGTCATCTCTACTGCCTTCTTGATAACCTGTTGAGCCTACTAATCAACCTTTTGTGATGCATGCACAACCATTCCCAAATCCCTCTGCACAACAGCATGTTGCAATTATTCACCATTTAAATAAGCTGATCTTTTATTTTTCCTTCCAAGGTGGATGACCTCACATTTATCAACAGTGTACTCCATCTGTCAGACCCTTGACCACTCAATTAACCTATCTATATCTCGCTGCAGACTCTCCATATTCTCTACACAATTTTCTTTTCCACTCAATTTAGTGTCATGAGAATACTTAGATACAGGTTGAGTTATGCTTGGAAGTGGCATTGGGAGTAAGAAGGATATAAAATGTAGTCTTGGTGGGGAGCATCACTAAGAATGGCTCTGAAGTACTACCTGTGAACAAGCTAGCCAAGTCCTAAAGACATAGATGCCCGTCTGGGCCTGCAGCAGGTGGTGAGTGAGCCAATACACCCACTAGACCTAGTCCTCACCAGTCTACTTACCGATGCATCTATGGTTGGAGTGACTATTGCAGATGAGAATATAAGGTTCTACTTTATGTTAAAAGCACATTCCACCATGTTTGGAAGCACTACCATCTTGCTGAATAGCATTCAAAACTTGACATCATGAGGAGCTGAGTACTATCAACAACAGTAGAAGTATATTCCATTATAATCTGTAAATATGTGACCTTACACGTCCTTCATTCTACATTAAAATCAAGACAGGATACCAATCACAAGAAAATCTGCAGATGCTGGAAATTCAAACAACACACACAAAATGCTGGTAGAACGCAGCAGGCCAGGCAGCATCTATAGGAAGAAGCACTGCCGACGTTTTGGGCCGAGACCCTTAATCAGGACTAACTGAAAGGAAAGATAGTAAGAGATTTGAAAGTAGGAGGGGGAAGGGGAAATGCGAAATGACAGGAGAAGACCGGAGGGGGTGGGATGAAGCTAAGAGCTGGAAAGGTGATTGGCGAAAGGGATACAGAGCTGGAGAAGGGAAAGGATCATGGTACGGGAGGCCTTGGGAGAAAGAAAGGGGATACCAATTCTAGTTTGCTCAATTATCTTTAAAGTGATGATAAACATACAGAACAATAATCTTACTTACAGCAGTACTTCCTGATAGCCTCACCAATACCTGTTTTGGGTTTCACTAGCACTACATGACAGTCCTTTTCCAAATTAGGATGGCTGCCCTGGTCATCTAGGCAGTATTTGAGTGAAGGTAGCATAAAGGAGCTCTGTTGTTTTCTGTGGTAAACTATCACTGCAAAAAGTGAAGAGGTGAGCGAAGGCAAGACTGAGCCACATGGATGCGATGCAAAGGCAGAGCGTGGCATGTTCAAGGAGAAGTGATCAGAGCGAGGTCGAGGCATGGTCAAGATGGAGTTGGAGCAAGTGAATTAGAGAGGAATTTGAAGTCAAGTCAAGTTTATTGTCATTTCGACCATAACTGCTGGTACAGTGCATAGTAAAAATGAGACAATGTTGTTACATGAAACAGTACAAAAACTAGACTGAGCTACTTTAAAAAAAAAACACAGAAAAAAACTACACTAGACTACAGACCTACCCAGGACTGCATAAAGTGCACAAAACAGTTCAGGCATTACAATAAATAATAAACAAGCCAATAGGACAATAAGGTGTCAGTCCTGGCTCTGGATATTGAGGAGTCTGATAGCTTGGGGGAAGAAACTGTTACATAGTCTGGTACTGAGAGCCCGAATGCTTCGGTGCCTCTTCCCAGACGGCAGGAGGGAGAAGAGTTTGTATGAGGGGTGCGTGGGATCCTTTATAATGCTGTTTGCTTTGCAGATGCAGCATGTAGTGTAAATGTCCATGATGGCGGGAAGAGAGACCCCGACGATCTTCTCAGCTGACCTCACTATCCGCTGCAGGGTCTTGCGATCCGAGATGGTTCAATTTCCGAACCAGGCAGTGATGCAGCTGCTCAGGATGCTCTCAGTACAACCTTTGTTAGAATGTGATGAGGATGGGGGGGGGGGTGGGTGGGGAGATGGACTTCCCTCAGCCTTCGCAGAAAGTAGAGATGCTGCTGGGATTTCTTTGCTATGGAGGTGGTGTTGAGGGACCAGGTGAGATTCTCCGCCAGGTGAACACCAAGAAATTTGGTGTTCTTAATGATCTCTACCGAGGAGCCATCGATGTTCAGTGTGGAGTGGTCGCTCCGTGCCCATTCACCTAAACAAGTAGTTCTAAGCATTGAGCAAATTTGGAAAAGTCGAGTATGGCCTCAGGCTGGGCAGTGGGATACAGACCCAGTGTGTATCACTGTGGCAGGGAGTGACCCAATGTTTGGACAATTTAAACACTGGCCCAGATAGACTGAAAAGGCAGTTGTCAGGACAGGAGGTGAGGATCAGGTGATTCTGCTTGTTCTACCATGTTTACTCCTCTCTCCACGACACAGTGGCTGTGAGACTGTTCTGTCTGCTATGTGCTTCATGTCTGTGAGCTTCGTGATGATTTGTCCCACTGTGTGATGAGCTGAAACTGAGGCTATGGGCCTAATCCGGCTCCTCTGGGCTCCGGGTCGAAGGACTAAATTTGGTTCGGAATGCTGTTGTTTGCATGATTTGTGCTTTTTTCACCTTTTTTTCTCTCTCAGCGCATTGGGTGCTGATCTCTTTTTTAAATTGGGTTCTTTTGGGTTTCTTGCTTTGTGGCTACCTGTAAGTAGACAAATCTCAAGGTTGTACGATTTGTGCATACTTTGATAATAAATGTACTTCAAACTTTGAAACAAAAGTAAAAAAAGAGAACTATATGGGAAACAGTCCAATGGTTGCAGCTGTAATTTGTACAAAAGAAGATGATTATGATTATTTGAGCTCAGTCTTCAAGCCACCACAGGAGTTCTTTAGGGCATTGTCCTAGGCCCACTCATCTTCTGCTCTTTCAGCAATGAACTTCTTAACATGCTAAGATCTGAATTGGGATTTTTGGTTAATGGCAACCAAGTTCTCTAACTCCTCAGAAAATATTCTGACATTGGGCAAATAAATGCCAAGTAACATTTCTGGAACACAAGCGCCAAAGAACGGCAATCTGCAATGAGAAGGAAAGTCAGAACAGTTAATTTTGATGTCAGTGTGGACATGGTGGAGGATTACAAATACCTGGGGATACGAATTGACAATAAACTGGACTGGTCAAAGAACACTCAGGCTGTCTACAAGAAGGGTCAGAGTCGTCTCTATTTCCTGAGGAGACTGAGGTCCTTTAACATCTGCCGGATGATGCTGGGGATGTTTTACGAGTCTGTGATGGCCAGTGCTATCATGTTTGCTGTTGTGTGCTGGGGCAGCAGGCAGAGGGTAGCAGACACCAACAGAATCAACAAAATCATTCGTAAGGCCAGTGATGTTGTGAGGGTGGAACTGGACTCTGTGACAGTGATGTCTGAAAAGAGGATGCTGTCCAAGTTGCACGCCATCTTGGACAATGTCTCCCATCCATTCCATAATGTACTGGTTAGGCACAGGAGTACGTTCAGCCAGAGACTCATTCCACTGAGGTACAACACTGAGCGTCATAGGAAGTAATTCCTACCTGTGGTCATCAAACTTTACAACTCCTCCCTTGGAGTGTCAGACACCCTGAGCCAATAGGCTGGTCCTGGACTTACTTCCACTTGGAATAATTTACTTATTATTATTTAATTATTTATGGTTTTATATTGCTATATTTCTACACTATTCTTGGTTGGTGCGACTGTAACAAAACCCAATTTCCCTTGGGATCAATAAAGTATGTCTGTCTGTCTAAATAGTGCATAAATCTTCAAAGGTAATACTATCTTGATTTGGAAACATACATCGTTCTATTAAAACACTTTTTTGCTACATCTTATACCAAACAACAATTAACGCACAGTGGATCAATCTGTTAAGTTAGGCAACCTCTCCTCCTCCACTCTCACGCTGAACACTGGTATGCCTCAAGGCTGTGTGCTGAGCCCTCTTCTGTACTCCTTTTTCACCTATAACTGAGTTCCTGTACATGGATCTGACTCCATAATCAAGTTCGCAGATGACACCATGGTGATTGGCCTGATCAGAGGGGATGATGAGATGGCCTACAGGGATGAGGTCCAGCTCCTGGCCGTGTGATGTGTGGACAACAACCTGGCCCTTAACACCCAGAAAACCAAGGAGATCATTGTGGGCTTCAGGCATGCTAGGAGCCACACTCACGTCCCTATCTACATCAATGGAACTGTAGTGGAGCATTGATTCAAATTTCAAAGCTTCAAATTCCTTGGTGCCCACATTTTTGAGGATCTCACCTGGTCCCTGAACTCCTCCATCCTGATCAAAAAGACGTAACAGCGCCTTTATTTCCTATAGAGCATCAAGAAAGCTCACCTACGTTCCAGGATACTGTTGGACTTTTACTGCTGTACCACTGAGAGCATACTCACCAACTGCATCTCAGTGTGGTATGGCAATTGTCCCGTATGCAAAGCAGTCCAGTGTGTGGTGAAAACTGCCCAGTGGATTATCAGCACCCAATTGCCCACCATTGAAAACATCTACCATAAGCGCTGCCTGGGCAGGGCGAAAAGTATTATCAAAGATGCATCTCACCCTAACCATGGACTTTTTACTCTCCTGCCAACCAGTAGGCGCGACCGGAACCTTTGCTCCCACACCAGCAGGCACAGGAAGGACTTCTTCCCTGAGGCTGAGACCCTGCTGAACCTCACATCACAGCACTAAGCAATATTGCACCCATATTGGATTGTCTCAGTACTTTTATATTTGTATGCTGTAGCACTTACTTTTTATTCACAGTTATTTTGTAAATAACACTATTCTTTGCATTTCTGGTTAGATGCTAACTGCATTTCATTTGGCTTTGTATCTGTACTCGGCACAATGACAGTGAAGTTGAATCTAATCTAATAATCCATAAGATATAGGAGCAGAATTAGGCCATTTGGTCCATCAAATCTGCTCTGACATTTCATCATGGCTGATCCAATTTTCCTCTCAGCTCCAGTTTCCTGCCTTCTTCCTGTATCCCTTCATGCCCTGACCAATCAAGAATTTATCAACCTCTACCTTGAATATACATACAGGTTTGGCCTCCACAGCTGCCCGTGGCAAAGAATTCCACAGATTAACCACTCTCTGGCTAAAGAAATTCCTCCTCATCTCCATTCTAAAAGGATGCCCTTCTGTTCTGAGGTTGTGTCCTCTGGTGTCCTCTCCCACCATACGAAACATCTTCTCCACATCCACTCTATCAAGGCCTTTCACCATTCCATAGGTTTCAATGAGGTCACCCCTCATTCTTCTGAATCCCAGTGAATGCAGGCCCAGAGTCATCAGACACTCTTCATTTGACAAGCCATTCAATTCTGGAATCATTTTCGGGAAACCGCTTTGAACCCTCTCCAGTTTCAGCATATCCTTTCTAAGATTTGGGGCCCATATCTGCTCACAATACTCCAAGTGAGGCCTTACCAGTTCTTTATAAATTTTAACATCACATCCTTGCTTTTATATTCTAGACCTCTTGAAACGAATGCTACATTACATTTGCCTTCCTTACCATGGACACAACCTGCAAATTAACCTTTAGGAAATCCTGCACAAGGACTCCCAAGTCCCTTTGTGCCTCAGTTTTTTTTGTATTTTCTCTCCATTTAGAAAATAGTCAAGCCTTTCATTTCTTCAACCAAAGTGCATGACCAAACACTTCCTGACACTGTATTCTATCTGCCATTTCTTTGCCCATTCTCCTAATCTGTCTAAGTCCTTCTGTAGCCTCTTTACTTCCTCAAAACTACCTGCCCCTCCACCTATCGTCATATCATCTGCAAACTTTGCTACAAAGCCATCAATTCCATCATCCAAATCATTGACATATAATGTAAAAAGAATTGTTCCCAACATAGACCCCTTTGGAACACCACTAGTCACCGGCAACCAGTCAGAAAAGTCTCCCTTTATTTCTATTCTTTGCCTCCTGCCAATCAGCCACTGCTTTATCTGTGCTAGAATCTTTCCTGTAATACCATGTAGCTTGTTAAGCAGTCTCATGCGTGGCACCTTATCAAAGGCCTTCTGAAAATCCAATATCCAACACAACATCAACCGATTCTCCTTTGTCTGTCCTACTTGTTACTTCTTCAAAGAATTCCAACAGGTTTGTAGGCAAGGCTTTCCCTGAGGAAACCGTGCTGACTACAATCTGTTTTATCATGTGCCTCCAAGTATCCAGAGACTTCATCCTTAGTAATCGACTCCATCTTCCCAACCACTGAGGTCAGAATAACTGGCCTATAGTTTCCTTTCTTCTGCCTCTCTTCCTACTTGGAGTGACATTTGCTCATTTAGTTTACTTGCAGCGAGGGAAGAGTAGGACCACACAAGAGCCAGTGATAGTTTTGAGAAAATTAGAACACATAGTCTCTCTGTTATACACAAGTTCAAGTACAGGGTGTGTTATGTTTGTCTGCTTAATCAGTGTATTTTGCATTCTTCCAGTAATGCATCTGCTGGTCAGCAATTTATCATGGACTCAGGTTCCATCGGTATAATGTTTCAGTTACACTATTAGCAAACCACTATTGTACAATATAGGTTCCATTTTGTTACAGACAGAAATGTCATTTTGTTACTACACGTGCATTTCCGCATTCCCTCTTTTTTGTCATTTTGTGACAGCACTACATTTTACAAAATGCAGTAATAGAAATACACATATATATGGATATAAAACAATGATGCAGGTTCAAAGCCCTAATCAGAATTCCCTTTTCATCCCTCCACTTCAATGAGTGTGCATTCCTTTCCTGAATATCTCATTCGCCTTGTTATTTCACAAAAATTGTAAAAGAATAACATCCATTATTATAAAACCATAATTAGACCATAATACAGAATGGTTGCCCACCGTCCTCCCAGTGCCTCGAATAACCACCAACCATCTCCCAGAGTTGTGATACTGATCCCCCGCTTTCTTAATCTCTTTGGTAGCTTCTTGGATGTAATTTGCCAAGTTAGTTATATTTTCAGACTCGTCAGGTACGTAACTACAGCATTCTTGCCATATCAGGGCATAAGCGCCCCCTTTTTCTGATAGAATACAATCTAAAGCCATTCTGTTCTGTAATGCTAGTGTACAAACAGCCACCGGTTCTGCTGACAACTTAGTTAATGCTTGTTGGGTTTGATTTGTTTGATCAAAGTTAGTCTTGATTGCTATTTTCTCCAAAGCCAATGCTATATAATCAGTGTACAACCTCTCAGTCCCATATCCTGGAAAGGCAATCATCCAGATTCTCTCAGCCTCTGTTACCAGAGGGTGGTTATGTAATCACCCCAGGTATTGCAAGTGGGGCAAGGTAACAGCCGCCTTCCCAGTGCCATGGCTCTCTCCACTTCCCCATGTACTTCAGGGTCATGCCCAGCAACCAGGGGTAGACCTGGTAACCACATACCCCAATAAGTGTTGTTTAATGGACGGGGAAGACTGAGATTTGTCAGTTCCACATGTGTGTGGTACCTTTACTGCTCCCCAGACACTGCCCTCGGCCACTGCGCCGGACAGTTTCATCTGGTCATCGTACTTCTTGTGGCTGCACCAATCGCACTTAAAGGAGGAGCATATTATCCATTAAAGCATTCGAATGGCAATTGGTGTCTGTCTTATAACCATTCACGGTTCTCAACTTGGCTCCATTCACTCCCGAGTTATTCCTGAATGTGTACGCAAGACACTGGAATTAGATGAACCACCCATAATGGGATTCCTACTTCACAGTGGAAATTCCAGTATCGTCAGTACGAACAGAGTGGACAGGATGGTGTTGAAGTGTGTTGTGTTTTTATGGGCTGAGAAGTCTTTTTACAGTGTAAGGTGTGTTTCCACAATGATTTCTCTCTTACCTTGTGATGCACCATCAATAACTCACTCTGAGACGTAAAGGCGAGATATCGGCTTTTATTGACTGGAAGAAGGAACCAGCAGTGAGTGACCACCATACTACATCCTGGAGACTGGGAGGCCGGGCTCAGACCTCGATCACCTTTATACAGGGGTCTGTGGGAGGAGCCACAGGAGCAGTCAGCAGGGGGCGTGTCCAGACAGGCACATAGTTCACCACACCTTGATAGCTGTATTAGTCACCAAAAGTACCTGAAATGGTCCTTCAAACTAAGGTTGCAGACAATTCTTCCTCTTAAATGTCCGGACAACTATGTAATCTCCAGGCTCTATGTCATGACAGCTTATTATGAGCCATTGGTTTTCGTGCATCCTTCAGCTGTTGATGATACTTGGTGATACTTTTTATCAAGGATACACAATAGGCAACATGCTATCATCCAAAAGATGTACGTTCATTTGCTTCTGGTGGTGCATCAAACGGCAGGCACAATGGCCACCCCATTATGATTTTGTGGAGGGATAATCCAGTTGTCCTTTTAGCTGTGGCCCTAATAGTCATAAGGACCAAAGATAATACTTGTTTCCATCACAATCCAGTTTCTTCACACATTTTACTAAGCTTTTTTTTAAATGTTCTATTCATCCTGCCAAGTGAGGATGGTAGCTACAATGGAAATGAAGGTCAACTCATAAGTCCTTAAATACTTCTTCTGTTACCATATCAGTAAAGTTGTTGCTTTTTTGTTTCCAAGAGGTTCTGAACCTGAGGATGATTCCCTTCAATAAACATTCAGCTACTGTAACCGCATCATTCTTTCTACAAGGAAATGCTTCAACTCATTATGACAAAACATCATTAATGACCAATTCATAGTTATATCCTTCACACAAAGGTAATTCTATAGCATTCATTTGTAAGTGCACAAGCGGTCCATCAGAGGATGGTATATGAGATCGTTCCACTTTCACTAGTTTCCCTGGATTTTGTAAAATACATAACAAACATTGTATTACTTGAATTACAGCTTGTGATAAACCATGTTTGATTTATACAATCTATCATTCCCCTCTTCAGCCTCCAGGGAAAGAGGTTACTGTGCCCTGTAGGGCATTCGAACATTTGGGTTGATGGTCACTTTATGCAGCTCAGCTGTGGGCATCTTACCCAATTCATTTGGCTGGAGGGTGCAAAGTTGCAGTGGGACTTTGGAGAATAAAGGTTCACCATCAGCACTGAACAACAACCCTCCTACAACTTCCTGTTCAAAGATTGCCTCCTGCTCATAATGCACTAGGGAGTGAAAAAGGATCTTACCTCCTTCTAATTGCCACAGACTCCATCCAGTCACTTCCAGGACCTTCTGTCACAGCAGTCTTCGCAGATCCTTGACCATTGGTCCGAGATCTTTTGCTGCCTTACCTCTGGAAACTGCTAGAGTTAGGTGGGGTTCCCTGTAACCTGTTCTCCTAATCTCGTATCATTCACTGAACCTCATAGGGAAGTTATGCTGCCTCCGGAATACCGGAATCGCCCACATATTTCAGAAATGGAGTCCAATTTCTCATGTATAAAATAGTACTTTCCAGCTGAGTCATAATCTGTACAGCGAAGATAACAGTCTACTTACCAAGTTGTAGGTCTAAACAGAATCTAGAGATATCTTCAGAGGCTCTTGTAAAAATTTTCCAAATTCCTTGATAAGTGGGTTGTGATTAACTGTAAACTCAATCAAAACAGGTTGACTACAGCTGAAATACTACAGTCCACAGGAGCACAGGTAATAGCCCACATTCTTCCGCAAAATGCACATCCGGAGAATGATATAAATCCATGGTCTCCTATGCTAAACTCCACTGGGTCTGATTTTGGGACATTAATGGGCTGAAATCTGTTTGGGAAGGACAGAGTGCAATTTGGGCTGATGACTATTTGCATTAATACTAATTGTAGGTTCCATAGCCTGCTCTTTCAGCATTCCTGAATATTGTTCCGTTTTCTATTCAATCTTCTGTATATGTATATTATTATACAGACTCAACTCTACCTTGTGTCTCCATAATCTTAGATCAATTAGCCTTTTTAGGAAAGGCAGCATGTTCTCTCCAGATGAGGCTTTTCATTCCAGATGATGATTTCATCCTTCTTCAAAGAAAGGGGCTTCCCTTCCTCCACCACCAACACTGCCCTCAACCACATCTCTTCCATTTCATGCACATCTGTTCTCACCCCATCCTCCCACCATCCTACCAGTGATAGGGTTCCTCTTTCTGCACCTACACCCCATCAGCCTCTGCTTCCAACACATAATTCTCCATAACTTCCTCCATCTCCAATGGGATCCTACCACTAAGCACATCTTTCCCTCAAGGATCACTCCCTACATGACTCCCTTGTCCATTCATCCCTCCCTACTGATCTCTCTTCTAGCATTTATCCTCGTGCAAGTGGAACAAGTGCTACACCTGACCCTACACCTCCTCCCTCACCACCATTCAGTGCCCCAAACAATCCTTCCAGGTGAGGCAACACATCACCTGTGAGTCTGTTGGGGTCATATCTATGTCTGGTGCTCCCGGTGTGGCCTCCTGTATATAGGTAAGACCTGATATAGATTGGGATATTGCTTCACCGAGCACCTATGCCCCGTCCGCCAGAAAAAGCAGGACCTCCCAGTGGCCACCCATTTTAATTCCACTTCCCATTCCCTTTCCAATATATCTATACTTAGCCTCCTCCACTGTCATGACGAGGCCACACTTAGGATGGAGGAACAACACTTTATATTCCATCTGGGTAGCCTCCAAGGTGATGGCATGAACATCGATTTTTCAAACTTCCAGTAACACCCCCCCACTTCACCATTCCCCATTCCATATACCCTCTCTCACCTTATCTTCTTGCCTGCCCATCACCTCCCTCTGGTGCTCCTCCCCCCTTTTCTTTCTTCCATAGCCTTCTGTCCTCTCAAATTCTTCCGTCTCCAGTTCACCAATCAACTTCCCAGCTCTTTACTTCACTCCTCTCCCACTCAGTTTCACCTATCATCTTGTGTTTCTCCATCCCCTCCCCCACCCCCACCACTCTTCATCTTTTTTTTCTCCAATCCTGCTGAAGGGTCTCAGCCCGAAACATCAACTCATCTATGGGTACTCTTCTCCATAGATGCTACCTGGACTGATTGCTGAGTTCCTCCAGCATCTTGTGTGCGTTGCTTGGATTTTCAGCATCTGCAGATTTTCACTTGTATGTAATGCATCATACATATTTTTATAAAATTCTTCATTTGGCATTGTGGCAGGTTCTAGTCTAGCATTGTTATGATGTTCTTGAAAGTCCTGAAATTTAGCCTCATAAAATTCAATTTTGGGGCCCAACTATTCCCTCATTGAAGATTCCAAATCTATAATACTAGGTTCATGACACAAAAAAATAGTTTTAAGTTTCTGACTAGCTTTTTCCAAACTTGTCTCCAGGTCAGGGAGTTCTTCCATGGCCCATAATTCAGCCTTTCAAGGTCAATATACAACCTTTGGTTTCCCATCCATAATTCTTCTACCGATCCCTTCCCATAATTATTAAACATATACCATGCTGGTGTCCTCTTATTTGGGACAGGAAGGACTCCCCTTGTCCCCCGTTATGAATTTCTAGTTTCACTTCCTCACCCTACTTACTGTATAACCATATAACAACTACAGCATGGAAACAAGCCATCTCGGCCCTTCTAGTCCGTGCCGAACGCTTACTCTCACCTACTCCCATCGACCTGCATTCAGCCCATAACCCTCCATTCCTTTCCTGTCCATATACCTATCCAATTTTTTTTTAATGACAATATCGAACCTGCCTCTACGACTTCTACTGGAAGCTCATTCCACACAGCTCTGAGTAAAGAAGTTTCCCCTCCTGTTACCCCTAAACTTTTGCCCCCTAACTCTCAACTCATGTCTTCTTGTTTGAATCTCCCCTACTCTCAATGGAAAAAGCCTATCCACGTCAACTCGATCTATCCCCTTATTATTTTAAATACCTCTATCAAGTCCCCCCTCAACCTTATACGCTCCAAAGAATAAAGACCTAACTTGTTCAACCTTTCCCTGTAACTTAGGTGCTGAAACCCAGGTAACATTCTAGTAAATCTCCTCTGTACTCTCTCTATTTTGTTGACATCTTTCCTATAATTTGGTGACCAGAACTGTACACAATACTCCAAATTTGGCCTTACCAATGCCTTGTACAATTTTAACATTACATCCCAACTCCTATACTCAATGCTCTGATTTATAAAGGCCAGCATACCAAAAGCTTTCTTCACCACCCTATCCACATGAGATTCCACCTTCAGGGAACTATGTACCATTATTCCTAGATCACTCTGTTCTACTGCATTCTTCAATGCCCTACCATTTACCATGTATGTCCTATTTGGATTATTCCTACCAAAATGTAGCACCTCACACTTATCAGCATTAAACTCCATCTGCCATCTTTCAGCCCATTCTTCTAACTGGCCTAAATCTCTCTGCAAGCTTTGAAAACCTACTTCATTATCCACAACGCCACCTACCTTGGTATCATCTGCATACTTACTAATCCAATTTACCACCCCGTCATCCAGATCATTAATGTATATGACAAACAACATTGGACCCTCATTTACTCCATGCTTCCATATTTATTGTAGATCACAAGCCAAAGGAGCAGAAGTAGGTCATTCGGCCCATTGAGTCTGCTCCACCACTCCACCATGAGCTAAACTATTCTCCCACCTAGTTCCAATTTCCGGCTTTTTCCCCATATCCCTTGATACCCTATCAATCTCTTCTTTAAACACCCTCAATGATTGAGCCTCCACAGCTGTATGTGGCAAAGAATTCCATAAATCCACGACCCTCATCTCTGTTTTAAATGGGTACCCTCTAATTAGTAGAGTAGATATCTCTATTGTGTTGTCTCTTTCTTTTGTTCACTACAGCATCCTGTAGAGATTAAATTTATGAGCTTAGTTTCCACAAATATGTTTCTGATTGTCACAGCTCCTGAAGTACAGGGAATTGACATGGAAGGAAAATAGGTTTCTGTGGAGATCTGAATCAGACTGTCCAGCAGAGCTGTTTATTTAGAATGTTGAATGGAGCATGAAAGTAAAATATTTTTGACATGGCAGCATGCTGACATTGTTGGAAACTAATGGAGTATGATTTGTTTAAAGATAGGGACAAGAGAGCGCT
Organism: Hypanus sabinus; assembly: GCF_030144855.1. Classification (NCBI taxonomy): domain Eukaryota; kingdom Metazoa; phylum Chordata; class Chondrichthyes; order Myliobatiformes; family Dasyatidae; genus Hypanus; species Hypanus sabinus. Next base: position 132,655,602 of record NC_082711.1, read on the forward strand.
ATACTGGTTTTGAGAAGGAGGAGTAAGGTTAAAGCAGAACTGTGCCTCTTACTGTCTTTATACCTAAAAGAATCAGGTTAACATTAAAAACCTCTTTGAAAAATTGCAAAGGAATGCAATTAGTGAAAACTTGTATTGGATGCTTACTTCCATCAGTTTTGTGAACAGAGTTAAATTCTAGGATATGTTTTTAAAACTAACACAAACAGCATGGGAAGAATATATATATTTTGCCTTTCAGATGTGTTTGACTGAAAGTTAAACAATATACTTAGCAGAATCTTCAAGACATTACATTCCTCTGTTCCACAGCAAAGATAATAGTAATAGATTTTATTAATATATTAAGAAAATAACTGTTAATAAAGATCCTTTTCTGCTAGAGCCGGGTTACATTTGAAATTAGGAAATGACAGCGCGATCAATCTTGACAGTGGACAATGCAGTGAAAGTGCCAGCGATTAAGGCTAGGGGCTTAATAGAATCAGGAGGAGTTAAAACAAAAGTGGTATATAAATTAATGAAATTAAACACAGGTTTAGAAATACTGTATGGATTCCAGGTATTGGACACATTCCCCTGTGTATTTAATATTTAGGTAATATTTCAATCATATTGTATATATTGTTTGATTAAGCATTCTTGGTCATTTACATAATGCATTGCAGGTTATATGTAAAAGCATGTAAATGGTATAAATCATCGTGCCACCTCGTCATATGTACACACTACACCAAAAGTGAAAATGAAACCCAGTGCACGCATTCCGGACTCTCCATGTTTTTTCTTTTAAATTAGTTTTATGTTTGGGAGTTACAAAACATATCAGTGATGACAAGTAAGTTTTAAATTAACCCAAGATGATTACTTATCTGTTGAAACACAGCAAGATGTCCAAGTTAGAAAAAATCATAACACACTTTCTTTCTTTGCAAGTGGAGAAAGATGGTTGAGTGAAAAAACAAGCAGAAAACAGACAAATTCATGGGTTCGTAGATAGTGAGTACCAGATGATAATAATTTTTTTAAAAAAGCAGAAATGGCTGGCTGCATCGGAAAGATATACGTGTTCGATTGTACAAAAGATATTTGGCTGCTGTATACAGAACAAATTGTACATTATTTAGATGCAAATGAAATAGCCAATGAAAAGCGAGTGGCAATTTTGCTGAGTGCATTGGATTTAAAGGCATACAGTTTACTTGTAAGTTTAACAGCTCCAACCAAACCACCTAAAATGAGTTTTGTTGATATTGTGAAAATAATGCAGAAACATTAAGAACCAAAGCCATTGTTGACTGCAGAATGCTTTAAGTTTCATAAACAGAATCAAAAGGAAGGGGAGCCCATTTCAGCATACACTGAATTGAAGAAGTTGTATGAGCATTGTCAGTTCAATGAAGGGCTAAGAGATTGGTTAATCTGTAGAATCTTATAAAGTTGTTATAGCTGAGGATTTAAATGGACACGCTCCAACTACCTAATAAATGCTTGTGTGTGGTGAATGGTGTGTGCCTCAAGTAGCCTCTGACAACCAGGTCCAGCTCCTAGTCTTCACGTGTGGCTTAGCTACTAAGCCCAGCAGAACCATTTCTACTGACAGGAGAAAGGGCAGAGGTGGGTTATTGGTGCCACAAAACCAATCACTTCAGGCAGATGGGGCTTGTCAGCTCTGGTTGGTAGGAGAAGGAAAACTCTGATCTCAAAGTTCTGCTGCCTTGCAGCTATACCCACTCTTGGGGAAGGCTTTGGGAGTAAACTCCAAGGGCAAAATCCATAACTGGAGTCTCTAAGCCACTCCTACATTGAGTTCAATGCTGACTGGCAACTCCTGCCATGCTGCTGTTGCTAAGCTGTATCAGTCTTCGCTATTCCTTTGGGTTCATCAGATGTGTGGAGAGGGGGAGCTTGTAACATGGGCATAGCTTGCTCTCCATATTGTTCTGCCCTGGCTTGTGTATCTAGATAGCTAGGATGCAATATCCATGGTCAACTCTGACCTTCAGAGGCCTTCACCTCACCTTGCCTAGAGATGGAGTCAGAAGAATAGACCAAAGTGGTCATCACCATAAGTGCTCACAAAGAGCTTTATCGCTATAATAGGTTTACTCTGGAGTAGTATCTGAACCTGCATTTTGGCAGAAAGCTATGGACCAGATGGTGCACGGCTGTCTAAGCATTCAGTGTTACCTGGAATCATCATTGTTACCAGTGAGAATGACAAGCAACATCTTCAAAATCTTAAGACAGTGTTAAAACGATTAGAAGACTATGGGCTCAAAACATAACAGAACAAGAGTAAATTGTTTAAACCACGCATAACTTACTGTGGTCACAAGTGTGCTGAGAAAATTCAAGCATTGGTGGATGCCCTAAGGCTAAAAGACATGTCACATTTGTGGTTCTTTTTAGAATATTGTGGCGACCCACTTCCTAGCACACTCGAACTGGCTCACAAATAGTCAGCGCGCCGGCACAAAGGCCAGGCCCAAAAGGCTGCCAGGTCTGCTTCACCAACAAAGGGAAAAACCTGCGGGGGATTGTGAGTACGTACCCCTACAGCATCTGCGCCTGGGGAGGGCGGGATCAGGGAGGCTTTAAAGCAAGTCTGTGAAGTTCGAATAAAATCTTTCTTTAACTGCAGTTTACCGACTCCGTGTCGTTATTTTAGCGCTGCGTGTAGCACACTGCTACAATATGTCAATTACTATAACAATCCCTGCCAAACCTACCTACGGTGCTCCACCCTTGAACTCAATATGGAAAGAAAAGGCAATGGACAAAGAAGTGTGAGATGACTTTCCAAAAGGCAAAGGAAATGGTGACGTCAGACACTGCACTCACACATTATGATCCACAGCTTCCAGTGAAGCTGTACTGCTCACAGTTTGTAAAATTAAGACTTGGAATAAGAAAGGTCAGTGGCAGCATGGATCACAAAAAGAAGAAAGAATTCTAGTGCCCAGCAGTTTTTCAGATTGGATTTCAGAGTTCAGATTTCAGATTTTATTAATTTGTGTTATTGATTTGAATATAGTTTTGATGGATCAAATTTAAAATTTGCAATTGACCTCCCCAAGCTTGATGGTAAAGTAAGTATTAAGTAGAATAGTAACGGACTGCAAGAGGACATAAATGCAGTATATTGTCAGAATGTGATGGTAAGTGGTAGATGAAATTTAATATAGAGAAATGTGACATGATTCATTTTGGCAGAAGGAAAAATAGGCTTAATGTCATAATTGTAAAGAGCGAAGGAATGTGGGAGAATAAAACCTTCCAGTTTCAATATTTATGAATAAGTAATTGGTATTTTTGGCTTCTTGCTCTTGAATTGCTGATCAGTGCAGATTTAGAGTGTAAAGTGTACGATCTTGGCAAGATTAACCAGCACTACAGTGCAGTACATAGCACTTTTGCAGATATTGGAACTCTGCTTGATTCAAGATTTGCATGTGGGTTTATCTACACTATTGACACTATTAAAGAGATTTAAGTAGAGATACAAAGACAAGGTTACCGGGCTTTCTGTGGCATGGAAATCAATTTGTAAACTATAAATGAGCAACTTAGAACAATAAAAATGCTGGAAATACTGTGCAAATCAGCTAAATATCTATAGAGAGATAAATGGTTTCAGTTTAATATGCATTTGGGCAAATAGAATGTTGGCCTTTATTTCAAAGAATATAGAGAATAAAAGCAGAGGCATTTTATGCAGTGTACAAATGAGACCTCACCAAAATTACTGTGAACTGTTTTGTTCTTCATTTTTAAGGGAAGATATACTTACAATTGGAGAAAGTGCAGAAAAAGTTTACCAGGTTAATTCCTTGAATGAGGGGTGGATATATTGAGGACAAGCAAGCTGGGCCTGTACTCAGTGGAATTTAAAAGAATCGACTCTATTGAAGCATAAAATATTCTGAGGGAGATTGGCCTGATGGATGTCAGGATGCTGAGCAGATGTATACCCTGCTGGGGTTATCTGGAACCATGGAACATAGTTTCAGGATAAAGGGTCTGTTATTTCAATTGATAAATTGATTTATTATTCATATGTGCCAAGGTAGAGTGAAACATTTCTCAATCAGAATAATTCATTACAACAGAGTGCAGAATAAAGTGTTGCAGTTACCGTGAAAGTACACTGCAGGTAGACAATAAGGTGCAATGCCATAATGAGGTAGATTGTGAGGTCAGAAGTCCATCTTCTCCGTTGATGAGACAGAGTTGATGAGGAATTTCTTCTCTTAGGATTCTAACTTATTAGATCTCTTCATCTCAGAGCTGTGCAGGCAGAGTCTGAATGTATTGAAGGAAGATATTGACAGACATTCGAGTAAGAAAGGAGTTGGAATAAAGGGAAGAAATGGGAAAATGGTGCTGAAGTAAAAAATGGAATGGTCGTCATCTTGCTGAATGATAGTCCATCTCAATGGCCCCATTAGCCGACTCCTGCTTACGTATCAGAGGTGGGAAAAATTGAAAGTAAACCAATTTTAAGGTGCAAAGACAGGAAAAAAGGGAGGGAGACTGCAAAAGATGTAAAGTGGGTAAGAATGACAGAGACCTGGATGAAAGTAGCTGGTAAAGATACTGGTAAATATTAATATCAGAGAAGTGTAAATACAAGATGAAATAACATGTAAAAATACCTGAAGATTGGAATACTGGAAATGTATGATAAAAGGTTGGGAATTGTGAACTGCATGGAATTGTTTAAGTCATTGTTGAGGCTACAGTGCTGAACTGTACCAAATCAGAAGACAAGGTGCTGCTCCACACACAATTTGATGTTTTGCTTAATTGAAACAGGTGTAAAAGGTCAAAAATTACAGAGGTCAGAAGGAAAAGGAACAGAATTAAATTCAAGTCTAGTGTGACAATTGTAGACTGAACAAAATTGGTCAGCAAAGCAATTATCAGGCATCTGGAGTATTTTGCTCTGGAATAGAATGATTTCTGTAATTGAGAAAATTGTCACAGTGACAAGCCATTGTAGTAATTGGATTTATTCTTAATGTTTATGCATTATTACCTCCAACTGAAACATAAACACCGTCTGTGTTTTGTATTAAAGGTCCATGAGCAGTAATGACAGTTCTGCTCCTCAGGATATGTGACTAGGCTGAGATATTACTGTTAAGCTTTTATCTGAAAACCATTGATTGATTTGAGTGGGTTAGTTCTTCTTTGTTTTGATTCCTTAATAGGTTTCAGAGATGAAGACTGCAGTGAACATTCAACGGGTGGATTTGGAGGATCCAGAGTCAGGGGTGGTCGTCTTGGGGACAGACCAGGAGGAGGTGGTCGCTTTAGAGATGGGCTTCCTCGTTCTGCTATGGAGTTCAAAGAGGCAACAGAAGGTATCAAATTATTGCTTGTGTTTTCTTAAATTTGCTGTATTATTTACATTTCAAATTTGTTTCCTATTCAGTCAATATTCTGAATTTCCTCATTACATATGATTTTCAACCATCTTGATTAAATAAATATTTCAGTTCCTATTTTGTCATCTGATCTCCTTCCCCAAAGCTACCATATCCCATTCATGACCAATATATCCTTCTCCTCACTCGTTTTAGCTTTGCCACTGTCAGTCCCTTCTTTACCTGAGTGGAGAAAGGTATAGATTTATTATTGTCATATGCACTGAAGTTCAATGGGCTGAATGGCCTAATTCTGTTATATGGTCTTGTGCAGTGAAAAGTTTTATTTGCATTCCATCCAGACAGATCATTTCCAAGCATAGGTACGAAAGGGAACACAATTACAGAATGCAAAATATAGTGCACTGCAGGGAGACAAAGCAGGTGCAATGTCTAGAACAAAATAGATTGAGAGGTTAAGAGTTAAAACCTTGTGATCATCCTCAGAAGCCTATATCACAGTCCCTGAACTATTTTAATGTCTTATTTCATCCTTTCTTCAATGTCTGTTGTGAAAGTATCTCCAGTTTCTTTAGCATATATTAGTTAACAGATCAGAACTAAAAAGAAGAATCATCTCAGAGATGTATACTGCATACATACTTTGATAATTTATGAACCTTTAACAGGCCAGATCACAGATCTGCTGTCCTTTCACACCTTTCTACAGATTGTGAGCAACATTCACTAAATGCTGGAGGAATTCAACAAAATAGTTAGCATATATGGACAGGAATACACAATCAATCTTTTGGGCCAAGACCTGATAAAGTCCTGATGAAGGATCTCAGCCTGAAATATTGGCAGCTTTAGCTGTTGCCTGACTTGCTGAGTTCATCCAGTGTTTTGTGTGTGTTGCTCAACGTTTCCAGCATCTACAGAATCTCTTGTGTTTATTCATGAACTGTGGTGAACATTTAAGCAGCTGTCTGGAGGCAGGAGCTCCAGGACCTAGCATGTGAGTGCTAAAGGCAAGACTGAAGAATTGGCAGTCATGCTGAGCCATCTTGGCTTCCCCATTATCAGGGAAGCCATGTTTAATGGCATTCAATTCACTCCACATGATTTTAAGGATTAGTTGTGACCACTGGAAAGAGCAAAATCTGTGGGTCCTGACAGCATCTGGAATGTAGTACTGAAATCCTCCATTCAGAACTGCACCTCAAACTGTACCATTACAGCAGAGGCTGCTCGGCATTCTGTAACGTTGCCTGGTTACTGTTCAACCAGTCCTAAACATCAAAAAAGCTTGGGAAGTGTTGTAGACTGTGCTATTGGTGCCGCTTACCAATGACTTGTTGCCAATACCCATTTTGTGTCTCAGATCCAAGCCTTATCACAACCGGCTTGAATTCAGAGGTGAGTTGAAAAGGTAGCATTTGGTGGTGTGTGGCATCAAGAAGCCCTGGTGAAAATGAAGTCAGTGGGAATCCAAAGGGGAACAGACCAATGATTAAAGTCATAGATCGCGTAAAAGAAGATAGTGAAGGTAGTTGGAGATTAATCATCTGACACGGGAGGTATTAACACATGAGTTTCTTTAGTCAATGTCTTCTACATAACCATCTTCAGCTATTTCATCAAAGGTCTTCTCATTTTCTGATCTAAGTTAAGAAATAGGGATGTTCCTGATGATTGCACAATGTGTATTTCCATTCACAGCTTCTCTGGGTCAATAACTGGCAAAGTTTAAAGTTCAAAGTGTACTTTATTATTAAAGTACCCTTATGCCACCATATAGAATATATTAAGATTCAATTTTTGCATTCATTTACAGGAAAATAAAGAAATACAACAGAATTTATGAAAAACTATACATAAACAAAGACTGACAAACAACTAGTATGCAAAAGACAAATTGTGCAAATAATAAAATATTTAGATTACAGAAGTACCAGACAATGACCAATTTCACCTAGAGAGGAGGTTCCAGTTCCCCATGAAACTCAATACCTTTGCTGAAGTCTCCACTACCAACATTCTGTGGATTACCAATGATTAGAAGCTCAACTGAACTACCTATATAATTATCTTGGCTGCAACGGAAAGTCAAAAGCTTGGTGAATAATTCACTTCCTCATACTACAAGGTACAAGTCAGAAAAATAATAGCATATTCTTCATTTATTTCACTAAGTGGAACTACAACACATCCAAGCAACTTGACAGGTGCACCATTCATTTCCTTCTCTATTGATGCACTGTACAATGGCTGTAGTGTCTACCGTCTCCAAAAAAAACTGCAGTTACTCCCCTTAACTGTTAGGACAGCACTTCCCATGGCCTGTTTCACCAAGAGGGTCAATGGTTTAAGCTGCCATCTATACGTACCTTTTCAAGTCACATAGCTCCCTGACTTGGAAGTACATTGTCATTCTATTGTCTTTGGTCATTTTAAATCCTGGAACTCTCAACCCAATAATCTTGTAAAAACAAGCCTGAGGGCTTTGTGTGTCAATGCGAGGAGCGTTCGTAACAAGGTGGATGAATTGAATGTGCAAATAGTTATTAATGAATATGATATAGTTGGGATCACAGAGACATGGCTCCAGGGTGACCAAGGATGGGAGCTCAACATCCAGGGATATTCAATATTCAGGAAGGATAGACAGGAAAGAAAAGGAGGTGGGGTAGCATTGCTGGTTAGAGAGGAGATTAATGCAATAGAAAGGAAGGACATTAGCCTGGAGGATGTGGAATCGATATGGGTAGAGCTGCATAACACTAAGGGGCAGAAAACGCTGGTGGGAGTTGTGTACAGGCCACCTAACAGTAGTAGTGAGGTTGGGGATGGCATTAAACAGGATATTAGAAATGTGTACAATAAAGGTACAGTAGTTATAATGGGTGACTTCAATCTACATATAGATTGGGTGAACCAAATTGATAAGGGTGCTGAGGAAGAGGATTTCTTGGAATGTATGCGGGATAGTTTTATGAACCAACATGTCGAGGAACCAACTAGAGAGCAGGCCATTCTAGATTGGGTATTGAGCAATGAGGAAGGGTTAGTTAGCAATCTAGTCATGCGAGGGCCCTTGGGTAAGAGTGACCATAATATGGTGGAATTCTTCATTAAGATGGAGAGTGACATAGTTAATTCAGAAACAAAGGTTCTGAACTTAAAGAAGGGTAATTTTGAAGGTATGGGACGTGAATTAGCTAAGATAGACTGGCAAATGATACTTAAAGGGTTGACGGTGGATATGCAATGGCAAGCATTTAAAGATCGCATGGATGAACTACAACAATTATTCATCCCAGTTTGGCAAAAGAATAAACCAGGGAAGGTAGTGCACCCGAGGCTGACAAGGGAAATTAGGGATAGTATCAAGTCCAAAGAAGAAACATATAAATTAGCAAAAAAAAAAAAAAAAAAAAAAAAAAAAATCGGCACACCTGAGGACTGGGAGAAATTCAGAGACTAGCAGAGGAAGACAAAGGGCTTAATTAGGAAAGGGAAAAAAGATTATGAGAGAAAGCTGGCAGGGAACAAAAACTGACTGTAAAAACTTTTATAGATATGTGAAAAGAAAAAGATTAGTCAAAACAAATGTGGGTCCCTTACAGTCAGAAACAGGTGAATTGATCATAGGGAACAAAGACATGGCAGACCAATTGAATAACTGCTTTGGTTCTGTCTTCACTAAGGAGGACATAAATAATCTTACAGAAATAGTAAGGGACCGAGGGTCTAGTGAGATGGAGGAACTGAGGGAAATACATGTTAGTAGGGAAGTGGTGATAGGTAAATTGAGGGGATTAAAGGCAGATAAATTCCCAGGGCCAGATGGTCTGCATCCCAGAGTGCTTAAGGAAGTAGCCCAAGAAATAGTGGATGCATTAGTGATAATTTTTCAAAACTCCTTAGATTCTGGATTAGTTCCTGAGGATTGGAGGGTGGCTAATGTAACCCCACTTTTTATAAAAGGAGGGAGAGAGAAACCAGGGAATTATAGACCAGTTAGTCTGACATCGGTGGTGGGGAAAATGCTAGAGTCGGTTATCAAAGATGTGATAACAGCACGTTTGCAAAGAGGTGAAATGATCGGACAAAGTCTGCATGGATTTGTGAAAGGAAAAACATGTCTGATGAATCTTATAGAATTTTTTGAAGATGTAACTAGTAGAGTGGATAGGGGAGAGCCAGTGGATGTGGTATATTTAGATTTTCAAAAGGCTTTTGACAAGGTCCCACACAGGAGATTAGTGTGCAAACTTAAAGCACACTAATCTTTATGGTATTGGGGGTATGGTATTGTTGTGGATAGAGAATTGGTTGACAGACAGGAAGCAAGGAGTGGGAGTAAACAGGACTTTTTCAGAACGGCAGGCAGTGACTAGTGGCATACCGCAAGGCTCAGTGCTGGGACCCCAGTTGTTTACAATATATATTAATGATTTAGACGAGGGAATTAAATGCAGCATCTCCAAGTTTGTGGATGACACGAAGCTGGGCGGCGGTGTTAGCTGTGAGGAGGATGCTAAGAGGATGCAGGGTGACTTGGATAGGTTAGGTGAGTGGACAAATTCATGGCAGATGCAACTTAATGTGGATAAATGTGAGGTTATCCACTAGGAAAACAGATTATTATCTGAATGGTGCCTGATTAGGAAAAGGGGAGGTGCAACGAGACCTGGGTATCATTGTACACCAGTCATTGAAGGTGGGCATGCAGGTACAGCAGGTGGTGAAAAAGGCAAATGGTATGTTGGCATTCATAGCAAAAGGATTTGAGTACAGGAGCAGGGAGGTTCTACTGCAGTTGTACAAGGCCTTGGTGAGACTGCACCTAGAGTATAGTGTGCAGTTTTGGTCCCCTAATCTGAGGAAAAACATTCTTGCCATAGAGGGAGTACAAAGAAGGTTCACCAGATTGATTCCTGAGATGGCAGGACTTCCATATGAAGAAAGTCTGGATTGACTAGGCTTATACCCACTAGAATTTAGAAGATTGAGGGGGGATCTTATTGAAACGTATAAAATTCCGAAGGGATTGGACAGGCTAGATGCAGGAAGATTGTTTCCGATGTTGGGGAAGTCCAGAACAAGGAATCACAGTTTACGGATAAAGGGGAAGCCTTTTAGGACCGAGATGAGGAAAAACTTCTTCACACAGAGAGTGGTGAATCTGTGGAATTCTCTGTTACAGTAAACAGTTGAGGCCAGTTCATTGGCTATATTTAAGAGTAAGTTAGATATGGCCTTTGTGGCTAAAGGGATCAGGGGGTATGGAGAGAAAGCAGGTACAGGGTTCTGAGTTGGATGATCAGCCATGATCATACTGAATGGCGGTGCAGGCTTGAAGGGCCGAATGGCCTACTCCTGCACCTATTTTCTATGTTTCTAATAGCAGTGTGGGAGTACCTTCTGCGAAAAGATGGGAGTGGATCAAGAAGGAAGATCATGGCCTTAGGAGTGGGCATAAATCCTGGGCTTCCCACTAAAACTCAGATTCTGCCAGATGAATAAATGAGACAATCAAGCACCCTCTCTACATCTAATTTGCCGGTGTAATCTCCAGTGTATTCTGTTATGGAAGTTTCAAGCAGAGGATTCCATTCACAGCAGCCTACTCCTGCTATCATCTATTTCGCTCACACAAATACTCCTCCTCTGAAAGCATCACCTTCTGTTATTTTCCTTTTTGATGTGGATCAAATTTGGTCTGATCCATCACCATCTCCTTGTTGAATGCCTCTTATTGACAGCTTTTTAACTTTAATCTGCTGTTTCTGCTAAATTCTTGCTAAATCATATTTCATCCTGTTATGCTGGTTTCACACCAATTTACTTGTGTTTTCCTTGTTATTTTGTAAAACAGTGCTAAATCTGACTGAATTATATTGCTCGTAAATGTTGCCTCACTGTCAATTCTTTCCCTGGTCCAGATTCATTACCCAAAACTAAATCCAATAACAACCTCTATCTTGTTAAGCTTGCTATGTACACTTCTTCCTAAGTAACCAATGACTGATTTATGAACAAATATGAAAGAGCATTTGGGAGACTGGCAGTGTAAATTTGCTTCAGCTGATTTAATTAAAGACCTTCCACATGGCACAAAACTCATGGTCTGTATTGCAGCAATGATTCCTTTCCTGTATTCATCCAAGACCTAGACTACCTACAGCAGGTACTTTTCTTGAAAGACACCTAATGCCATCGCTGCAGCACCCTGATAGTTCATGAGAAGGACAAATAAACCTATGTCAGCAACTTTCTCCAGGGCAGTATCCCCAGCTACAATCCATTATCTCTGTTGATCAAGCAATGTTGTCTATATGGGTTTCATAAGACTCCTGAGACAGACACCCTATTCCAAGTTTGTCTTGGGACAAAATTACCAGACAGGCAGAGGGAAAAGTCAAGGGATGTACTCAAAGCCCCCTTGGGAAAAAACACATCCCTCTCTGACTGCTGGTCCACAACCTCACAAAGTGGAGAAGTACCATTTGGGATGGTATTAAGAACCTCTATCACAGCCTTACATAAACTGTGGAAGGAATGTATCACCTCACAAATAACCTCCCTACCTGCTCCATTAGGCACCTCCTCCTACTCCATCTGTGAAAGACTGTGGGTCCCATATTAGTTTCATCAGTTAGCACAAAACAGGAGTGGAAGCAAGTCATTCTTCATCCCAAGCGACTGCTTGAAATACAGGGTTTGCTACATACCATACTTTTTCATACCTCTCTTACTTCTAAAGTTAAATGTGCTTCAGAGAACAACTTACCCATAAAGAATACATGCTTGCTCTACTGAATGTGGGACATATCCAAGGAAATTGCTGTTACCACACAGAAACAACTCATCCCTGCCACCTAAGCTAGTCCCATCTGTCCACATTTGTTCCACATCCCTCTAAATCTTTCCTATCCATGTACTTGTCAAACAGTAGTTTAAATGTTGTTATTGTGCTGTATCTGCCTCAACTATTTTCTCTGGCTGTTCATTCCATATGTGCACTATCCTCTGCGCGATAAACACTCTTCTCCAGATTAGTCAATCTAGAGCCCCTTAGCCCACCCTCACCTTCTTATTCCTTCTTATCTCCTGTGGCTGCCAGCAATGTACTGTATGTCGCAGTGCCCTGTAAAACAAAGGGATTAGTCTGGCTGACCCAACGCACGGTAGTCTTGCCTGATAAGTGTTCAGTGTTAGGTCTGATGTTTGCTTGCCTATCCCCACACTGTTTCACAGCCTTAGTTGTCACTATCCTGGTAGTAATTTCCAGGAAGGTGAATCTGCCTGTTGCTCTACCCAGCTGCCCTGTGCACATAGGAACTTGCTCCAGGACTGCATCACTTCCATTAAAATCTCAATATCCTTTGCATTATTCTAATGCTCAGCCTTCCTTTTTGCAAAACAGCAGTTGTTCTCATAGTTGTTCCAAGCTACATCATTGGCGATTGCATATCTTGCACACATCCTTTGAAGTGCTTGCAGTATTTGCATTTTTGCAGCACTCTGCCAGTGCTGCATAAGGCAAAGATTAAAAATCAGATACCTATGCTACAGCACGAGGATTGTCAATATAACACCAGCACTAGGCACTACACAGTCTAACAGTCCAAGCTTGGAATTCATAAATTGCAAGATCGCTCCCTTAAAATGAGGAATTAGCCCCTCATGCCCACTCCACCATCCAATTAATTTTTGACTGATCTTCCAGTGCTGTTTTCCTGCACTAGCCCCATTTCCTTCAATTCTCTTAAGATCTAAGAATGCATCAGGCTCTCTCTCAAATGTACTTAGCACCCGAGCCTCCACAACACTCTTGGGTGGAGATTTCCAAAGGTAAGTCATTTGACTGGGCATCTGTGCAGTCAATGCTAGGCTGTCCAGATCAGGACCCGCAGTCTCAAGATAAGGAGTCAGCCATTCTAGTCAGAGGCATGAGGAAGCTTCTTCATCCAGAGGGTGGAAAATCTTTGGAAATCACCACCCAAGAGGGCTGTGGAGGCTCAGATGCTGAATATATTTAAGGCAAAGACTGGAAGAGTTTTAAGTATTACGGATCAAGAGAAATGCACAGTGCAGGAAGGTGGCGCTGGAAGATCAGTTATGATCTAATTAACTGATAAAGCAGGCACAAGCGACTGAATATCCGTCCATCTCCCCCATACAGACTCATTTCTATTTCTTCTGTCCTCATGCTAAAGTGGTAATCTTGAAATTTATGAATTCCGGTCTTGGAGAGCTAGACTGTCGTACAGTGGTACATTCACAATTCTTGTGCTTGTGTCTCCACTTCACTCTTGTACTCGTATCTACTTGCAAAAATCAGACAAAACAAAAACATTTCCCTTCCTAACAGCCTGCTGAATCTGCATACTAACATTTAATGTTCTATTATTCCTTGTGTCTCTTCCTTTAAAAACGTCTACTGTTGTGCTACAAATCTACTGTTGAGTCATAAAGCACATATAGGCCTCTGTCCCACCAAGTCCATGGCAGCTATCAAATACCTATCTGCACTAATTTCCTTTGCCAGCACGTGGTCCAGGCCATTTACATCATGGCAATTAAGTACTCATTTTGATACTGAAAAAGTACCTGCCTGTGCCACCCACTCAAACAGTGCAGTCCAACCAAATTTCAATCACCCTACAAGTGAAAAATATTCTTGCACAGTTCCCCTTAAAATTTATCAGAATCGGGTTTATTACCACTGACATACAATGTGAAATTAATTTTTTGCAGCAGCAATATAGTGCAAAAGACAAAATCTATAAAATAAAAAATAAATTGTGCAGAAGAGAAGGTTAGAGTTCATGAACCGCCTAGAGATGAAGTGAAAGAGAGGAAGAAGCTGTGTGGGTCTTCAAGCTCCTGTACCTCCTCCCTGATAGTAGTAATGAGAAGAGGGCCCTCCCTTCTTTCCCTGCTACCAACCTACTAATTTGGTATTCATGTCTAATGTCATTTATAATCTGTTTCATAAATGAAGTTTAATTTTCCAGGTAAGGCGCTTTACTGAAAGTGCTCACAGATTTCTTAAAGCAAATGGCAAATTTATCCATTCCTATTGGCTACTTATTTCTCACTATGTGCTAAATAAGAAAATGAAGACAATGTTGATGTTAGCTGCAGTTAATTATGTTGTTTCCATTGACAGTAACACTCTTCTAATGTGGGTAATATGGTGACATTAATTTTCCAAATACAGCAGAATAATTTCTTGCTGCTAGGTTTCTTAGAAAACCCATTATTTCCCATATTTTGTGCTCTGTATTAAATAATACTAGTATTCTTCTCATCTTATCTTTTACAGAAGAGAGGGCACAAAGACCCAGACTGCAACTTAAACCACGCACGGTAACTGCTCCCCTTAACCAGGTAGCCAATCCAAATTCAGCCATATTTGGTGGAGCCAAACCACGAGAGGAAAAATGTAGGCAGGAGGAGCTCGAACAAGGAAAGTAGGAACAGCACTTTCCATTTCTACCTTCAGTGGATTCCCTTTTGTCTTCTCTTACATTTATCCACTCACCCCTGAATGCATCTTGGCTTTACATGGTGATTTTTTAAAGACTCCCCAGCTTTTCTATATTTTATCACCTGCCTAGTACCCACTTTCCACCTTGAACAATTGGCTTTCTGTTAACCACAGTTACTTTGTGAAAAAAGGAGCCTGAATTAGAATTTCTGACACTACTTGCGAACATTGCTGTCCTGAGTCACTGAAGAGCAGAAACCCGACTGGCTCATCAGAACACTGTTGTATTAAGAGCTCACACCAAATAACATTGTCCAATCTGCTTGTAATGGTCTCAGATAAATGTGCGTCCACACATTTGTTTCAATTATACATTATTTACATAAATTTTTAGCATATATTATAAATAGACATCTTATTAGAATTTTGGATATGATGGAGAGATTCTCTCTGAATGGAAGTCAGGACTCTGCAGCCATGGTCAGGGAGTAAAACATTCAGTAGGACACGTCGCATCTTGTATGTTAAAACAATGAGAGGCACATACAATTTCCTCCCTGCAGGGACAAGTTTCTTTTGACGACATCCACCAGTTTTGAAATATACTGCACTATGCTTGTGTCCTATAGGCATTTCAAGCAAATGACAATCCAAAAAGTGACCTTTTTAGATTGGTCCAGGAGAACACGCATCCAACATATTTCCTTATGAGCAGGATCTGTGGCACGCTGGAGTTTTAAAGTGTCACTGAACAGAGAGTTTGGTCTTTTTACACCACTCTAAATTACTGATATTTCACATGTACACTGACCTTTAAATTAAAGATTCCCAACATTTTACAAATTACTATATATATATATATACATTGAAAGAAATAGAGAGACCAAGCACTGACCAAATATAAAGAAAAAATCCAGACAGGGAAATCATGAAAGTGAGTAATGAAATCCAACTATAATTGGTAAATGGTATATTATTATCACGTGTAACAAGGTGCAGTGAAAAGTTTTGTTTTGCAGTCTATCCATTAAACAATCTCTGCAAGCCATTTCATTATAACCGTGCAATGAGATAGTAAAAGGGAAAACAATAAAAGAACACAGTTAAAGAGAAAGTGCAGCACAGGCTGTCGATTACATGCACTCTCATAGCAATATCGAGTCCATTTGTCCATTTTATTATATATGAGGACTGTTCAATAGTCTTATAGCAACAGGATCAAAACTGTCCCTGAGTTTGGTTATACAGGTTAAGTACCCTTTACCCAAAATTCCAAAATCTGAAAACTTCTAAAATCTGAATTTTTTGAGTACTGACACATCATCACAAATGAAAAATTTCGCAAGATGCTGGGAGGGTTTCCAGGTGATGTGGAGGTCTCTGCACACCACAGACGATTCTGAGAAGTGACCTCACATATTTAGTGAACAGAAGTGAATGAAAAATAGAAAAACACTGTATAAAGCGAAGATCTCGAATGTGTGTTGCCACCGTCGGAGTGAACATACACTGCTTAACAGTATGCGGATCATGAAGCAAGCAAAGATCTATCACAGCAAACTGAAAATTGAAGGCAATTGTCAATATTCAGCAAGCTGGTTGCAGAAGTTTAACTTAATTTTTTAATCGTCTGCTGATCGTGAAAATCTAGCACCAGAACAATTTTATGATGCTGATTGTTTTTATACCTTACATAACAGCATTGAATTTTTAAAGCATCGCTAATGAAAATCTAACACCAAAATAAGTCTACAATATTGATTGTTTTTATATCTTACATAAAACCTAAAAGAAAGTAAAGTACAAATACTGTGTACAGTATTTAATCAAACCATGGCATCGTAGGTGGAGACTGAAAGCTTGCTGTTGTTCAACAGCTGATTCAGTTATTCTCTTGATGCCCTGGTGCTGCTTTTGTTACCTTGCACACATTATACTTCCATTATATTAATGGTATGTAATAATCTTTACTGTTAAGTACATTTGTGTGATAAATACATGTAAGGCACATAAATTCGGAGTTGGAAATAATGGTAATCCCGTTATTTCATTATATATTCCAAAATCTGAGAAGTGTGAAATCTGAAATACTTCTGGTTCCAAGCATTTCAGATAAGGGGTACTCATCCAGTACCTGTTATTTCTTCCGCCTGAAAGGAGGTAAAAGAGAGAGTGGGAGGGATCTTTACTGAGGAAGCGAGAAGTTTGGACAGGGTCCAGGAAAGGAGGCTGGTTTCCATGACATCCTCAGGTGTGTCCACCACTCTCTGCAGTTTTTTGCAGGACTGTGAAAGAGAAGAAAATTTTTCATTCGCAATGTTCCAAAGAGCTAAATGGAATATCATTATCATTACCATTAAGGGAAAAGATGTAGGAAACTGCTCATACAGAAAAGGTCAAACAGCATCTGTGATGAGGGAAGCAGTTAATGCCTCAGAACTGGCAAGCATTGCTAACTTGCTCATAAAGTTTGCACTTGCTTGTTTTGCATCTCCTGTAGGATGGTCCAAGAACATCCATCCCAGGCTGCAAGCAAAATTTTTGACAGCTGGGTAATTTTGCTGGTTAATCTCTGGTTAATCCAAGAACAGCCTCACTCAAATGCTTACAATATTCAGGAACATTCAAATAAAATTTTAAGTAATTAAAAATGATTTAGTCTACACACAAATTTGAGATAATATAAGTAGTAAAGTACAAAACCTATTAAATAAAATCAAATAATTAAAACTGATTCCATCACATTGTACTTGATTGATAATAAATGAATCTTGAATGATCAAAGAATTTGTAAATTATACAAGCTTGAGATTTGTTTGCTCACATGTAGCTACAAAACAAGAAACCCAAAAGAATCCAATTAAAGAAAAGAAATAAAAATAAAGAGTAATAAAAGATGACCCCTCAATGTACAAAAGAAAAAAAATACAAATCCTGCAAACACAGTGAACAACAGCATTTTGAACCAAAAATGAGCTCTCAGATCTAAACCTTGGAGCAGCCCAGAGCAGGCCCAAAGCCTCGCTTATCAGTTCATTTGATTAGCAGGCACAGAGCACAACAGCTGAGACAGTCTTCACAGCCTCAGCACCATCGCAGAGAACAAGCGTTCTCATCTCATCATGACTGAGAGGCACCACACTACACTATTACAGCTCGGTGCATCGGAATTTGGAGTTCAATTCCAGCATCCTCTGTAAACAAGTTTGTAAGTTCCTTCCCATGTGCATGAGGGTTTCCTCCCTCAGTCCAAAATCATACCGGTTAGCAGGTTAATTATAAATTGTCCCAGAATCACTGGGTTGCTGGGTGGCACAGCTCGAAGGACTGGAAGGGCCTGCTCGTCGCAATATCTCTAAATAAAATAAAATCATTCCTCTCTAAGGATTCTACAGCTCATGTTCTCAGTACTATTTATTTATTATTGGCACAATCTATCATCCTTTGCAGTGGGATGTTTGTCAATCTTTATTATGAATAGCTTTTCAAATACTCCATTTATTTTTTTCATTTCCTGTAAATGTCTGCATGAAAATGTATCTGACGGTAATATATACACCAAGTGGCCATTTTCTTATATACAGATGTACACCTGCTCATTAATGCAAATATCTAATCAGCCAATCATGTGGCAGCAACTCAGTGCATAAAAGCATGCAGACGTGGCCAAGAGGTTCAATTGTTGCTCATAGTGTACACCAGAATATGAAGAAATGTGATCCAAGTGACTTTGACCATGGAATGATTGCTGGTGCCAGACAGGGTGGTTTGAGTACATCAGAAACTGTTGATCTCCTGGGGTTTTCATGCACAACAGTCTCTAGAGTTTACAGGGACTAGTGTGAAAAACATTCAGTGAGTGGCAGTTTTGTGGGTGAAAATGCCTTGTTAATGAGAAAGGTCTCTTTCCTTTTACACCTTTCTGCACAAACGCAGGGGTGCAAACCTATGTGTCACTTTCAAACAACAACACACACAAAATGCTGGTGGAACACAGCAGGCAGGGCATCATCTATACGGAGAAACACTGTCAACGTTTCGGGCCGAGACCCTTCGTCAGGACTAACTGAAAGGAAAGATAGTAAGAGATTTGAAAGTAGTGGGGGGAGGGGGAAATGTGAAATGATAGGAGGAGACCGGAAGGGGTGGGATGAGGCTAAGAGCTGGAAAGGTGATTGGCGGAAGTGATACCGAACTGGATAAGGGAAAGGGTCATGGGACAAGAGGCCTCTGGAGAAAGACGGGGGGGGGGGGGGGGAAGCAGCAGAGGGAGATGGAGAACAGGCAAACAACTAAATATGTCAGGGATGGGGTAAGAAGGAGAGGAGGAGCATTAACGGAAGTTAGAGAAGTCAATGTTCATGCCATCAGGTTGGAGGCTACCCAGCCGGTATATAAGGTGTTGTTCCTTCAACCTGATTTTGGATGTATTCGTCACTTTCGTCCTGACAGAATTGGCTAGGAAGGTACAGCTTGACAGTACTTGCAGATGTTTGAAGTCAATCATCCAAGCCCTAGAACTTCGCTCTGTGACACCACACACAGAAAGCCGGAGAATCTCATGGTCAGGCAGCATCCATGCAGAGGAATGGACAGTTAATGTTTTGGATTGAGATCCTTCATCATTACAGGAAAGAAAGGGGAAAGAGAGCCAATATAAAAAAGTGGGGACAAAGGATGGAGCAAGAGCTGGCAGTAATAGGTGGATTAGGAGAGGGAACGAGAGAATGGGAATGATGTAAAAAGCCAGAAGGTGGTAGATGTAAGTGACAAAGGGCTGAAGAAGATGGAATCTAATAGAAGAGGATGGTGGACCATTGAATTAAGGGAAGGAAATGGGAAGGGAAACTGGAAGGAGGAGTTTGTGGGTGATGAGCAGATGGGAGGGGGAAAGAGAAGGGGTAATGGGGGGGGGGCAGTGGGATCTCAGGGGAAACAAAGGGACAGGACAGAGACCAGAGTGCAGATATCTGCAAAGGATTGTATCAATTCCATTTACAGCTCATCAAATGATGTGGTCTTTGCCTGTATACAGCATGGCATTGATAACATTCTGGCTGACAGGGGTGGATACAGTAAGTGGCACATAATATTTGAGCTACAAACCTAGCAGGCACTGAACATCAAAAATGATGTTCACTCCCTGAAGAGGTCCTGGGTACTTTGTAGGCTAGTACCCAAGATGGAACTGACTAGATTTACAACCCTCCACAGCTTCTTTCTGTCCTGTGCAGTAAGCATACATTTCAGATGTTATAATGGAAAGTAGGTCTTTAATGATGCACTGAAGATGTTTGGGCTTCCAATACTGTTTGAAGACCTCCCATAGCAACTTCTTAGGGCCAGAAAGACTGCCAACCCTTTTTATGTATTTCTGAGCTCCAACAACACTCACCATGTGTCATATACAGATTCATGGCATACACGTGCCAGGCATTGAGCATATCCAATAACAACCAAACCAACCAACCTCATAGAAACTCCTATAAATATTATGTCTGCAAAAGCAGATCAGAGGTTGCCTATCACCTCCTGGCAACCAGATAAATAATATGGTAGTGTTCATGGGTTTACAGAGATTCAGAAATCTGATCACATTGAGGAAGGCAGATGCAATGTTTGCTTTCATTTCAAGAGGTCTAGAATATAGGAGCAAGGACATAATGCTGAGGCTTTATAAGACATTGTTCATGATGCACTAGAAGTATTGTGAGCAGTTTTGGGCCGCTTATCTAAGAAGAGATGTGCTGGCATTGGAGAGGGTCCCGAGGAGGTTCACATGAATATTTCTAGGGATGAAAGAGTTATCATATGAGGAGCATTTGATTGTTCTGGGCCTGTACTCACTGGAGATTAGAAGAATGAGGTGAGGGAAGGGGGTCTCATTGAAACCTATTGAATATTAAAGAAGCCTAGATAGAGTGGATATGGAGAGCATATTTCCTACAGTGGGTGAGTCTAGGACCAGAGGGCACAGCCTCAGAATAGAAAGTTGTCCATTTAGAACAGAGATGAGAAGGAATTTCATTAGCCAGAGGGTGGTGAATCTCTGGAATTCATTGTCACCAACGGCTGTGGAGGCCAAGTCATTACGTATATTTAAAGTGGACGTTGGTAGATTCTTCATTAGTCAGGGCATCAAAGGTTACTGGGAGAAGGCAGGAGAACGGGGTTGAGAAGGATAATAAATCTGCCATGATGGAATGGTGGAGCAGACTCAAGGGGCTGAGCACCCTAATTCTGCACCTATGTCTTATGGCCTAATAAAAATAAGAGTATTTTGTACATAGAAATGCAATGACTGGAAGAAAGTTGTGCTTGAATTCAATCTGGATCACTGAGAACTGTGTGCTCAGCAAGCTTGATGAACAAAGGAATGATTCAGTTATTTTCATTCCATCTTCGTACGGCATTGGCACTGCCTCTAGCCTCTATCTAGATGCTACCTATTCCAAAAAGTGGACATTTCATAAATGTTTTACACTTGTGGGAGAGGAAAAAGATTTGGATTAAGCTGGAGTGGGTTGGGTATCCAGATGATAAATAATCCAAATGACTGCAGTGCAGCTTCAGTGAGGAGCTACCCATCTTGTAAGTGTCAGAAAATGTTGCATATCTATGTCTCAGTCTATTTTAGTCACCTTCCAGCTCAACCAGTGGGTGCAACATACCTTCACTCGTATCCTACTGAATATGAAACAGTTTGTCACAGTCTGGAGAGGATTTTTTCTCTCCTGTCAAGCTGATTATACTGAATGCATGTAATTCACCATAAAGCTTAGGGTAACATTGAAGAACACTGCCAATCCAGAGGATTGTCCTTATTTTGCTCCAGTAATGATAAGCAGAGATAACAACCATATTTAAATTATTTTTTATTTGTGTCATAAAGTTGCCTGATGCTTTATAGAGTCAAATTGTTGAGAGCTTACCTGATGATTTTTATCAATTGATTGACAAGTCTACCACCCATTATTTGCTGTACTTCCTGGTGAAATCATGCATGTTTATCAATGTTCAGTTGGCAAGGTTGTGCCTTTGTTATCTTTGTCTTTTTTTTTAGTACCTCTACTTCTTTTCTGATGCTATTGCCATCCCTCAGGTTTCTTCCTGTCCAAGGGCGAACTCAGGCTTTGTATAACATGCAACCTTTATATACTAATTACCTTGGCCTCACCATTGCAATCCCCATGAGAGGTCATAGACCATTTATGGATTACAAAGGAGGTGCTTGCTGTCTTGAGGAAAATTAGGGTGGATAAATCCCCATAGTCTAATGCTATGTTCCCTCAGACCTTGCAGGGACCCTATCCTTAGCTATGGGTAAGGTCCCAGAGGATTGGAGGATAGCTAATGTTCCATTATTTAAGAAAGGCTCTAAGAATAAGCCAGGAAATTATTGGCGTTGAACCTGACATCACTAATTGGTAGGTTAATGGAAGGTGATCTAAGGGACCAGACATATATTTGGATAGGTAGGGACTGATTAGGGGTAATTAACATGGCTTTATGCACAGTAGGTCACGTCTAACTAATCTTATAGTTTTTCAGGGAGGTTTCCAGGAAAGTTGATGAAGGAAAGCCAATGGATGTTGTCTATATGAACAAGGTCCCGCATGGGAGGTTGGTCAAGAAGGTTATGTTGCTTGGCGTTCAGTATCCATGTTAGATGTGTTGTTGCTTGTCATCTATATCAGCACATTTTTGGATGATTTGCACCAAGATTGGCGAGATAGTGGACGGTGAGGAAGGATATCAAAGCTTGAGGAAGGATACCAAATCTGGACCAGCTAGAAACATGGGCACTTCAAGAGGACAACCCAGGGCAGGACTTAGATGTGAACAGTAGGATACTGAGGAGTGAGGTAAAACAGAGGGACCTAGGAATACAGATCCATAATTTCCTGAAAATGTCATTACAGTAGATAATATCATAAAGAGAGCTTTTGGCAGATAAGCCCTCATAGATCAATGTATTGAGCACAGGAGATGGGATGTAATGTTGAAGTTGTTTAAGACATCGTTGAGGCCTAATTTGAAGTATGCATATTCAATTCTGCTCACCTATCTACAGGAAAGATACAATAAGATTGAAAGAGTGCAGAGAAAATTTACGAGGATGTTGCTGGGACTTGAGGCCTGAGCTACAGGGAATGGTTGAGTAAGTCAGGATTCTATTTCATAGAACATTGGGCAATGAGGGGATTTAATAGAGGTATACAAAATTATAAGGGGTATAGATAGGGTTTTTTTCTAGAGGAAAGCAGGATTTTCCCCCTCTAGAGAGCTAGAGGTCATGAGTTAAGTGTGAAGGTGAAATGTTTAAGGGGAGCATGAGGGGGAAGTTCGTCACTCAGAGGGTGGTGAGAATTTGGAATGAGATGCCAGTGAAAGTAGTGGATGTGGGTTGCATTAGAACATTTAAGAGAAATCGGGATAGGTACATGGTTAGGCGGGTATGGAAGGCTACAGTCCGGGTGCAGGTCAATGAGACTATGTAGATTAATAGTTTGCCACAGACTAGATAGGGTGAAGAGCCTGTTTCTGTACTGTAGTATTCTGAGATTCTTTTCTGAGCCTGCTGCTGTGTAGAGTACAGTCTAAGACCATAACAATTGATCAGCCTTGGCCATAAACTCTACAAGGGCTGTGCCCTTCTCCAAGAGCGGCTTCTGTGTCAATGGGATGGGAAGGTTGCAGTTAGTCTGGTCTGGCCTCAGATACTAGCCAAGAAGAATAAAGGAATTCATTTTGATGGGAGTAAGTCTCATGACAGAGATCAAAGATAAGAACTTTAATCTTTTCAGTATTTAGTTGTGGGGGCATTTGAACACAGGGTGATTGGACAAGGAAAGAGGTCCTTTGGCTCACTCCTTCCACATCAAACATGAAGTACAGTACCATCAACACTCATTCCAAATTCCCATTCATTTTCCCTCCCCCACCCCTCCAGGCTATACCAACAACCTACTCACTGGCAGCAACTTACAGCAGCCAGTTCATCTGCCAAACCACATGTTTTTGGAATTGCGAAGAAACTGTAACATTCAGACATTCAAACTGCACACAGCCTGGGTTGCTGGAGCTTTTGGTTGAATTACGCCACAGGACCACCAAGAATGAGTATCAAAAGATCAATGTGATGTAGTAGAGGTTCAACGACAAAGGCTGGAGTTGCAAAGGTTGGGCTAGAAACTCATTTGTACAGCACTGAAAGTAAGTTGTAAGGTTGGCAAATCCCCTAACCTTGCGTGAAACAATCCACTGCACATTCCTAGGTGTCTTTGTGCTAGTTGTTAATATAATATATTCATTTTTGGATGAAGTTTTTCACATTCACGCATTGGTTTTCCTATCATTGATCTAACCCAGATGATATCAGTAGCCAAAATTCATCATCAATGGCATTTTCAATAGCAAGAGATTTGATAAACAGGTCACTGATGGATCATGGAAGAACTGACTCTTAATGATGTTGAAGCCTTGAAGATATTTATATTTAAAGAGCTAACAAAAATAAACCTACATTCATGGCTTCACTTTACTTGCAATTCACTTTGCTGCAAGCAAAACTGACCCATGGCTGGGCGTTTATTACAAACTCCATGAAGACACAGCTGTGTAAATGATACATCCATGTGGACAATATCAGAGGAATTCTGCACCCAATATGTCATCACCCAGGATTCACAGCAACCTCTGCTACTACCTACGTATGTGGGAGGATCTATGTCCACAACATGATACTAAATCATATCTGTGACCTGAAAACCTCAATCCAGAAGTGAGGATTTTGTGCAGTAGTTAATTCCATGCACAGTTCCTTAGCATACAAAGTTCAAGTTCAAGTTCATTGTCATCTGACTGTATAAGGGGTGATTGATAAGTTCTACCTAAGGTAGAAGGAGATGAGTTATTAACTTCAAATTTTCTGCATTATCAGTTGAAGAGTTGAACTGGATGTGCATGTAACAAGAGCATCTTGGACTTCCAGGTGGTCCACAGTAGGGGTGATTAATAAGTTCATGACCTAAGGTAGAAGGAGACGAGTTATACAGCTCAGTTCAACTTTGAGTGAAAACACAGGAAGTTTGAAGTCAATAACTCATTTCCTTCTACCTTAAGCCATGAACATATCAATCACCCCTGCTGTGGACCACTTCTGGAGGTCCAAGGCAGCAACTTCTACAAAGAAGGGATCCATATGCTCCACGACCACTGGACTAAGTGTGTAAATGTAGGAAAAATAAATGTGCTAGGTTTTCTAAAATTGACTCCTTCTATCTTAGGCCACAAACTTATCAATCACCCCACGGACATAATGTACGACCAAACAAAACAACGTCCCTCCAGACTGCTGTGTACCCACAAAACATTTATCACACATAGCACATGACACAAAATATCTCCACAAATCAGCTAATAAAATATTATTCAAAATACACAGGTAAACATATACCATGGCTAGTACAGTAAACAACTCCCTGCCCTATGAATGAAACCTCGATGATGGCAGGGTATTCTGTAGTCTCACTCACAGCCTGAGGGAAGAAGCAGTCTGGCAGTCCTAGTTCTAACGCTCCTCTACCTCCCTCCTGATGATAGTGCGGTAGTGGGTCAAAGAAATTGTAGGATGCAGTCTTACAATCTGATGCCTTGCAGCTTCCATACCACACAATGATGCAGGATGCTCAATAGTGTTAGAATGGGGGCAGGGAGCCTTGCGCATCTAAATCTCCTAAAGTGTAGATGCTGCTGTGCCTTCTTGATTAATGAGGACGTGTTGTGGGTTCAGGTGAGATTGTCCATTGTGTGCACACCAAGGAATTTTACGCTCTTCGCTCTCTCCATGGCAGAGCCATTGACGTGCAGTGGGGAGTTGTCAACTTGCACCTTCCTGAATCCACAATCATCTCTTTTGTCTTGGAAAAGTCTGCTGGTGCTGGAAATCCAAAGCAACACACACAAAATGCTGGAAGAACTGAGCAGATCAGACAGCATCTATGGAAATGAATAGACAGTTGACATTTCAGGCCAAGACCCTTCTTTAGGATGGAGGAGGATACCTGATTAAAAATGTGGGGCGAGGGGAAGGAGGCTAGCTGAAAGGTGATAGGTGAAACCAGGTGGGTGGGAAAGGTCAAAGTCGGGAGAAGAAGGAATCCAATGTCTATCTGTGTCTATGATTCTGTGTCTATTTTCTTTTCTAGTCACAGAAGCCTACAATTCACTTTCAGTTAGCCAGACATCGAAACAAGTGCCAACTCAAAACCAAATAACTAATTAACTATTCAGTTGTCATCAACATTAAGCCTTGCAAAATAATGACTGTTATTTCTCTTTGCCTTCACTTCACTTTTCAAGATAACTCTTCCTGTATCTTGAATCATTTTTGGAGGTTAAGATGAACAGACCCTTTAATTTACAAACCTTACAGGTTCTCATCAAAGGGCCCAGTAAAGAACAGTTACAATTAAAAACACTCAAGAAGTATTTGGGATCAGAACAATGCAATGCAGTAAGACTACACAATGGAATCTGAAGGGGGTCTTAGTAATTTTATAGAGTTTATAGGGTCATACAAGATAAGAACAGTCCTTTCAGGCTATCATGTCCATGCCAAACACCCAATTACACTAATCTCATTCTGTTCTCTCCATATTCAAAGAGCTCTTACCAGACTCAACCACTCATCTACACACTAGGATAATATATAGTGGCTAATTAATCTTAATTAATTTTCCCTATAGATGCTGCCTGACCTGCTGAGCAGTACCAGAACTTATTTACTTTTGGATTTTCAACATCTGTAGCTTTTCCCTTTCAGAGCTCAAAGGGGTAAATATACCTGGTTCTGGGTATCCCATGGCAATAACAAGTAAATTCTTATCAATAGATAGGATCCAATAATAAGGATCTGCTTCCCTCCCATACACAGCGCATTTTCCTTGCAAGATTTGAAGAATGCTCCCAATGCTCACTCAGATCCTTCCGTCTTTTCAACTGTTAAATTCAATAGTCTTCTCACCTCTGTGACAAATTTCACGACGTATGCCAGTGCTATTAAACCTATTTCTGATACTGATGGTAAACTCCAGTTTCACATCCCACTCCAAAATGCATAGAAATCTAGATTGACATTAAAGAGCTGTTAAGGGTAAGCATCTTACAGTTATGTGCCATCTGTTGTATGAAAGATCAATCAGAGGCTCCATCTGCTCTCCCAGGAAACCCATTAGACAATATTTATCCTTCAGTGAACATCACTGAAAACCAAATTATCTGGCCTTTGCCACATTGCTGTTATGAGCTGGCTATGTGCAAATTAATATTCCATTTCTGGTTACAACAGAAGCTACACTTCATGGCTTTAGCATTCTTTTGGATGTCTCAAAAGGACGTAAAATGTGTTCGTTGGGTGCAAATCTCCTTTTCTACAGATGATACTGCAAATGGTGCGCCATCCGGTGGCCTTCATGAGCATTGCTAAAACTTGTTCAAACTGAAGTTCAGAGATCACAGAACCATAGAACATTACAGCACGGAAACAGGTCTTTTGGCCCTTCTTGGCTGTGCCGAACCATTTTTCTCCTAGTCCCACTGGCCTGTACCTGGGCCATATCCCCATACACCTCTCACCCATGTTCCTGGTCAAATTTTTCTTAAATGTTAAAAGTGAGCCGGCATTTACCACTTCATCTGGCAGCTCATTCCACACTCCCACCACTCTCTGTGTGAAGAAACCCCCTAATTTTCCCTTTAAACTTTTCCCCCTTAACCCATGTCCTCTGTTTTTTTTCTCCCCTAGCCTCAGTGGAAAAAGCCTGCTTGCATTCACTCTATCTACACCCATCATAATTTTATATACCTCTATCAAGTCTCCACTCATTCTTTTGCGCTCCAGGGAATAAAGTCCTAACCTATTCAACCTTTCTCAAGTTTCTCAAACTTTCTCAAACCTTTCTGAGTTTGTAATTCAGTTTCTCAAGTCCCGGCAACATCCTTGTAAACCTTCTCTATGCTCTTTCAACTTTATTAATATCCTTCCTGTAATTCAGTGACCAAAACTGCACACAATACTCCAAATTCACCAATGCCTTATACAACCTCACCATAACATTCCAACTCTTATACTCAATACTTAGATTTATCAAGGCCAATGTACCAAAAGCTCTCTTTACTACCCTATCGACCTGTGACGCCACTTTTAGGGAATTTTATAGCTGTATTCCTAGATCCCTCTGTTCTACTACACTTCTCAGTGCCCTACCATTTACTTTGTATATTCTGCCTTGGTTTTTCCTTCCAAAGTGCAATACCTCACACTTGTGAGCAGGTCATCAAGCTTTCACTAAAAATAAAGATGCAGGTTCTTTAATACAGGGAAGCTGTCAAGATTTATTTTTTTATGTGGAGGCAAAATATGTCTTGCCATGGCATTAATTTTGGTCAGGTTAACCAAAATAAAAAGCTACCAGCCATACATATGTTTACAGAAACACCCACTCTAATTCCATGTTCATCAGAGTGGTTGAAGTCTTTGAACACCCACTTTACGTAAAGATACATACATCTGTTTATTTGTGGTGAGGTGAGGCTGGAAAATATTAGTTACTGACCAACTGGTTAAAATTTTATTCTATAAACAAGTCGGCTTTCCATTAAGCAAAATGTTTTTGAAATGTTTAGAAAGAGCAAAAAACCACATTATATCTAGAAATATGGCTTTCGGAACTAGATTATTGTGAAGATAAATAAGATAACAAGTAGCAGATTTTCTAACTGTTGTCTATTTAATATTAGGTAATGTTGCAAATATATAGTTTGATTAAGCAATGTTTGTTTACATGATTCATTACGGGTTAAATGTACAAAGTAAAGAATGGCATATCTCATTACTCCACCACATCATATGCGTACACCTCACTAAAGTAAAACTAAACGTTACTCCCTGGCTCCATGTTTTTCTTTTCTATGGGTCTAGTCAAAAAAGCTCCAAAATCTGGGCCTCTGTACTTCCATCTGTAACTGGATCCTTGATTTTCTCATTGGAAATTTTTACTGATGTTCTGTGGAGAGCATTCTAACTGGCTGCATCACCATCTAGTATGAGGGCCTACTGCACAGGATCGAAATAAGCTGCAGAAAGTTGTAAACCCAGACAGCTCCATCATGGGGACTAGCTCCCCACCATCCAGGACATCTTCAATGGTGATAACTGAAAAACGCGGCACCCATCAGTAAGGACACTCAATGCCCAAGACATGCCCTCTTCTCATTGCTACCATCAGGGTGGAGGTACAGGAGCCTGAAGGTACACATTCAATGATTCAGAAACAGCTTCTTCCACTCTGCCATCTGATTTCTGAATGGACACTGGACCCAAGAACACGACATCACTACTCTTTTTTTTTTCTCTTATTGCACTAATTATTCATATATATATACTTCTGTAGTTTACAGTTTTTATAATTATGTATTACAATGTACTACCGCCGCGTAACAACAAATTTCACGATATATGCCAGTGATATTAAACCCATTTGTGATTCTGATTCTGATTTCATGAAACTTAACAGTACTCAGAATGAATTGAGCAGTATTGTGAAGCCAATGATTAGCAAGTGCTGGTGTTACTGAGTGGAAAGTTACACAGTTTGCTTGGAAGTTTAACTGCTCCGAGCAACATGCTGAAATTAGCTTTGCTCGTATGCTCATGTTGTGAAAGTAACGCAGGAACATTTATAGAAACAAAACCATTGTTAATTGCAGAACGTTTTACCTTTCATAAGTGGAACCAAAAGGAAGGTGACTCTATTACAGCTTATGTGGCTGAATTGAAGAGATTGTCTGAGCATTGTCAGTCTAGTGATGGGCTTAACGATCCACCGAGACATTGTTTAGTTGCGGAATCTTACAAGAAAACATTCAAAAGCGGCTCCTAACAGAAGCACAACTCACATTTAAAAGAGCAGTTGAAGTCACAGTATCAATCGAGACAGCATCCAGAGATGCGGTCAGGAATGAAAGCGAACGTGAAGAAAATTGCAATGACAGAAACCATCCTGGCCAAACAAGTTGAATTAATGTTGTTGCAGGGACTCATGTACACCAGACAAATGCAGGATTACAGGTGAAACTTGAATGTAACAGAGTATATGTACTCAGAGCATGTTGGGAAAACAAAAATAAGTGGTCTGCACAGGGGAGAGAAAAAGATAAGTCAAGTAGCAGTTTTAAAAAGAGAATCTACATGCTTATGATGAAATATCTGGTAATGATGAGAGTGACACCAGACAAGCTAGCCTGACAATTCACAACATGAAAACTAACAAGAGACAAACAAAATGGCCTACACCAGAAGTGAATGGATAATTAATTAATTAATTAGAATGGGGGGGGTGGGGCGGGGAGAGAAAACATAGAAACATAGAAAATAGGTGCAGGAGTAGGCCATTCAGCCCTTTGAGCCTGACCGCCATTCAGTATGATCATGGCTGATCATCCAACTCAGAACCCTGTACCTGCTTTCTCTCCATACCCCCGATCCCTTTAGCCACAAGGGCCATATCTAACTTACTCTTAAGTATAGCCAATGAACCGGCCTTAACTGTTTCCTGTGGCAGAGAATTCCACAGATTCACCACTCTCTGTTGAAGAAGTTTTTCCTCATCTCAGTCCTAAAAGGCTTCCCCTTTATCCTTAAACTGTGACCCCTCGTTCTGGACTTCCCCAACATCGGAAACAATCTTCCTGCATCTAGCCTGTCCAATCCCTTTAGAATTTTATACGTTTCAATAAGATCCCCCCTCAATCTTCTAAATTCCAGTGAGTATAAGCCTAGTCAATCCAGTCTTTCTTCATATGAAAGTCCTGCCATCCCAGGAATCAATCTGGTGAACCTTCTCTGTACTCCCTCTATGGCAAGAATGTCTTTCATCAGATTAGGGGACCAAAACTGCACACAATACTCTAGGTGTGGTCTCACCAAGGCCTTGTACAACTGCTCCTGTACTCAAATCATTTTGCTATGAATGCCAACATACCATTTGCCTTTTTCACTGCCTGCTGTACCTGCATGCCCACCTTCAATGACTGGTGTACAATGACACCCAGGTCTCGTTGCACCTCCCCTTTTCCTAATTGGCCACCATTCAGATAATAATCTGTTTTCCTAGTGGATAACCTCACATTTATCCACATTAAATTGCATCTGCCATGAATTTGCCCACTCACCTAACATATCCAAGTCACCCTGCATCCTCTTAGCATCCTCCTCACAGCTAACACCGCCGCCCAGCTTTGTGTCATCCGCAAACTTGGAGATGCTGCATTTAATTCCCTCGTCTAAATCATTAATATATATTGTAAACAACTGGGGTCCCAGCACTGAGCCTTGTGGTACCCCACTAGTCACTGCCTGCAATTCTGAAAAGGTCCCGTTTACTCCCACTCTTTGCTTCTTATCTGCCAACCAATTCTCTATCCACATCAATACCATACCCCCAATACCGTGTGCTTTAAGTTTGCACACTAATCTCCTGTGTGGGACCTTGTCAAAAGCATTTTGAAAATCTAAATATACCACATCCACTGGCTGTCCCCATCCACTCTACTAGTTACATCTTCAAAAAATTCTATAAGATTCGTCAGACATGATTTTCCTTTCACAAATCCCTGCTGACTTTCTCCGATGATTTCGCCTCTTTCCAAATGTGCTGTTATCACATCTTTGATAACCGACTCTAGCATTTTCCCCACCACCAATGTCAGACTAATTGGTCTACAATTCCCCAGTTTCTCTCTCCCTCCTTTTTTAAAAAGTGGGGTTACATTAGCCACCCTCCAATCCTCAGGAACTAATCCAGAATCTAAGGAGTTTTGAAAAATTATCACTAATGCAACCACTATTTCTGGGCCACTTCCTTAAGCACTCCAGGATGCAGACCATCTGGCCCTGGGGATTTATCTGCCTTTGATCCCCTCAATTTACCTAACACCACTTCCCTACTATCATGTATTTCCCTCAGTTCCTCCATCTCACTAGACCCTTGGTCCCTTACTATTTCTGTAAGATTATTTATGTCCTCCTTAGTGAAGACAGAACCAAAGCAGTTATTCAATTGGTCTGCCATGTCCTTGTTCCCTATGATCAATTCACCTGTTTCTGACCGTAAGGGACCTACATTTGTCTTGACCAATCCTTTTCTTTTCACATATCTATAAAAGCTTTTACAGTCAGTTTTTATGTTCCCTGCCAGCTTTCTCTCATAATCTTTTTTCACTTTCCTAATTAAGCCCTTTGTCCTCCTCTGCTGGTCTCTGAATTACTCCCAGTCCTCAGGTGTGCCGCTTTTTTTTTTGCTGATTTATATGTTTCTTCTTTGGACTTGATACTATGTCTAATTTTCCTTGTCAGCCACGGGTGCACTACCTTCCCTGGTTTATTCTTTTGCCAAACTGGGATGAACAATTGTTGTAATTCATCCATGCAATCTTTAAATGCTTGCCATTGCATATCCACCGTCAACCCTTTAAGTATCATTTGCCAGTCTATCTTAGCTAATTCACATCTCATACCTTCAAAATTACCCTTCTTTAAGTTCAGAACCTTTGTTTCTGAATTAACTATGTCTCTCTCCATCTTAATGAAGAATTCCACCATATTATGGTCACTCTTACCCAAGGGGCCTCGCACGACAAGATTGCTAACTAACCCTTCCTCATTGCTCAATACCCAATCTAGAACGGCCTGCTCTCTAGTTGGTTCCTCGACATGTTGGTTCAGAAAACCATCCCGCATACATTCCAAGAAATCCTCTTCCTCAGCACCCTTACCAATTTGGTTCACCCAATCTATATGTAGATTGAAGTCACCCATTATAACTACTGTTCCTTTATTGCACGCATTTCTAATTTCCTGTTTAATGCCATCCCCAACCTCACTACTACTGTTAGGTGGCCTGTACACAACTCCCACCAGCATTTTCTGCCCCTTAGTGTTATGCAGCTCCACCCATATCGATTCTGCATCCTCCAGGCTAATGTCCTTCCTTTCTATTGTGTTAATCTCCTCTCTAACCAGCAATGCTACCCCACCTCCTTTTCTTTCCTGTCTATCCCTCCTGAATATTGAATATTCCTGGATGTTGAGCTCCCATCCTTGGTCACCCTGGAGCCACATTTCTGTGATCCCAACTATATCATATTCATTAGTAACTATCTGCACATTCAATTCATCCACCTTGTTACGAATGCTCCTCGCATTGACACACAAAGCCTTCAGGCTTGTTTTTACAACACTCTTAGCCCTTATACAATTATGTTGAAAAGTGGCTCTTTTTGCTTTTTGCCCTGGATTTGCCTGCCTGCCACTTTTACTTTTCACCTTACTACTTTTTGCTTCTACCCTCATTTTACACCCCTCTGTCTCTCTGCACTTGTTCCCATCCCCCTGCCACATTAGTTTAAAGCCCCCTGAACAGCAGTAGCAAACGCTCCCCCTAGGACATTGGTTCCAGTCCAGCTCAGGAGCAGACTGTCCTGTTTATACCAGTCCCACCTCCCCCAGAACTGGTTCCAATGCCCCAGAAATTTGAATCCCTCCCTCTTGCACCATTTTTCAAGCCACGTATTCATCTGAAATATCCTCCTATTTCTACTCTGACTAGCACGTGGCACAGGTAGTAATCCAGACATTATCACCTTTGTGGTCCTACTTTTTAGTTTATCTCCTAACTCCCTAAATTCACCTTTTAGGACCTCATCCCATTTTTTACCTATATCGTTGGTACCTATGTGCACCACGACCACTGGCTGTTCACCCTCTCATTCCAGAATGTCCTGCAGCCACTCAGAGACATCCTTGACCCTTGCACCAGGGAGGCAACATACCATCCTGGAGTCTCGTTTGCGGCCGCAGAAACACCTAGCTATTCCCCTTACATCGAATCCCCTATCACTATAGCTCTCCCACTCCTTTTCCTTCTCTCCTGTGCCACAGAGCCACCCGTGGTGCATTGAACTCAGCTGCTGCTGCCTTCCCCTGATGAGACATCTCCCCCAGCCATATCCAAAACAGTATATCTGTTTAGGAGGGAGATGACCCCAGGGGACTCCTGCACTACCTGCCTACTGCTACGCTGTCTATTGGCCACCCCTTCCCTTTCTGCCTGTGTAGCCTTTACCTGCGGTGTGGCCAACTCACTGAACGTGTTATTCACGACTTTCTCAGCATCGCAGATGCTCCAGTATGAATCCAAACACAGCTCCAGGCACTCAATGCTGTCTGCCAGAAGCTGCAGTTGGACACACTTCCTGCACATATAGTCGTCAGGGACACTGGAAGTATCCCTGATTTCCCACATGCTGTAGGATGAACAAACCACTGGGCTGATCTCAGCTGCCATTACCTACCCAATACTTGCCTCAACTTTTGAAACATTCTCCTTTGAAAGGAACTTACTCGGCCTTACCTCACTTGGAGTGAAGCTCATCCTCCGCCTCTTCTTGTTGAAGCCTCTCGAGTCAAAGCCTCAAATCTCCACTCCTTCACTGACCACTTTCCACAGGCCGCTCTGCTTGAGGTAACCCTCTATTTATTTGTTTGAGCTTTTCAAACTGCTTGGTCACCTGACCTCGATTGCCCAATCAGCTGCTTTCTGCAGAGTCTGAGTTATTCAAACCTTGATTGTCTAATCAACGGCTTTCTGCTGAGCTCTTCAAATCTTGATTGACTTGATTGCACAGTCCAACTGCCAAAACTGCCAGAATCTCTTGAGTCAAAGCCTCAATTCTCCACTCCTTCACTGGCCCACTCACTGGACACTGGCTTGGGTGTATCAGTAATTCAACAAACTGAGACTGAACAACATTTCAATGATGCTGAACTGAAGTCTGCAGATATCCCACTAAGAACTTATACTGGAGAAACAATTGCTCCTGTGGGAATGACATCTGTAACCATGAAATACAACAACCAACAAGCCACATTGGGCACATATGTGGTGAAAACAAGAGGGCCAGCATTGGGGGGTCGTGACTGGCTGAGACAACTACAAATTGATTGGAAATCCATCCACTGCTTGCATGCCACATCCCCTCCACTAGAGACAACTGAAAGCGAATTATGAAAGGCTTTGGATGATGCCACAGCAGTGTTCAAGGATGGCATTGGAAAACTCAAAACATATGAATAGTGGTAAATGAAAATGACAAAGCCAGGTTTTACAAAGCCCATCTGGTTCTTTATACCATCTCTGATAAAATAGCCAATCACCTCGATCGCATAGAGACTGAAGGATTTCTTGGTTGAGTGGAGCCCGTGGGCGACACCAGCAGACCCAGTAGCCCAGATTAATGGCCCTATCATGATCTGTGGTGATTCTAAGGCTACCATCAACCCAGTATAGTAAGTAGATCAGTACTCTCTGCCCAGAATAGAAGGTATCTTCTTCTGGAAGAAAACACTTCAGCAAAGTGGACTTAGCTGAGGCCTACCTACAGGTGGAGAGGAAGAAGAGTCCAAAGTGTTTTTTACCATTAACACAAGGGGCACATTGGGAATAATAGGCTTATTTTTGGAGTAGCATCTGCACTGGCACTCTGGCAGAAAGCTATGGACCAGGTGCTGCAAGGCTGCCCGGGCACTCAGTGTTACCTGGATGACATCATTGGTACCAGTGAGGATGACAAGGAGCATCTCGAAAATCTCAAAGAAGTGTTAAAATAATTAGAAGATTATGGGCTCGGAGCATGATGCAACAAGTGCTAATTCTTTAAACTAAGCATCACATTGTGGTCTCATACTAGGACACAATATTTACACAAGCGTGTTGAGAAAATTCAAGCAGTGGTCAATGTCCAAGGCCAAAGGATGTCACAGTTTTGGTCCTTTTAAGGATTTGTCAATTTTCATAACAGCTAAACCTGGCTGCTATGCTCCACCCATTGAACTCATGACTACAGATCAGGAAGAAATGGACAAAGCAGAGTGAGGTGTCTTTCCAAAAGATAAAGGAAATGGTGACATCATACACTATACTCACACTTTATGATCCACATCATCCAGTGAAGCTCTTGTGAAGCCTTACCGTATGGCATAGGTGCAGTCATGTCACCTGTTATAAGTGATGGAAGTGAATGCCCCATGTCATTATGTTCCCTTACCACTGCAGAGAAAAACTGTGCACAGATTGACAGTGAGGTTTTTAATCTGGTCCGGAGTATTATATTGGGATTGATACCAGCAGTGGTAATAGTCATTATATTGGAACTGATACTGGTAGTGCTATTGACATTATATTGGGACTGATATTGGTATTGGCATTATATTGGGATTGATATTGGAAGTGTTATCAGCATTATATTGGGATAGATATTTATATTGATTCTTTGTTGTCATGTGCACTAAAATATAGTGATGTCAGGATGCTGGAACAGGGATCCAATCGCAGACCCAGTAATGAACACACAGTGATATTAATTGAGTAACAAATCCCAAGGTGCAAACAAAGTCAGCATCAAAGTTCAGGCAGAGATTAAAACATCCAGAGAAATCCAAAAACCAGAATCAGGAACCAGGTAGAGTTGATATACAGACAGAGTACAGATACAAATGCTGGAAAGGCTCAGGAAAATTCACTGGCACAATCTGGCCACATACAGGTGAAAACACAGGACTGAAATACACTGAGCAATAAACAGAGAGGCAGATGATAGGTGGAGCACAATGAGACACAGGTGGCAGCAATACAGGTAATAATGAGAAACAGATGAGAGATGGAGTACTCAGTGATACAGGGGCTGGAGTGGAGCAGGAGCGGGGACAGGAGCACATGGCAATACAAAACCAGACTGACAGATGGGGGAAACACACAGAAAGACAGAGTTCAACTGGAGGAACTGATAAGTGAACAAAATTTGTCTTTGTGTCATTCAGACAGATCACCCAATACATAATTACACTGAGGTAGTAGAAAGCAAAACAGAATGAAGAATAGAGTGTTACAGTTACACAGAACTGTAGTACTGGGTGACTGATGAGGTGCAAGGGTCATGACGAGATAGATGGGGAGTTCATGAGTTCATCTTTAGCATCTAAGAGATCCATGGGACTGTAAGATATAGAAGCAAAGTTAGGCCATTCAGCCCATCAAATCTGCCCCACCATTCAATCATGGTTGATTTTTAATTCCATTCTCCTGCCCCCTCTGTAACCCCCTTACTAATCAAGAACCAATCAATCTGCCTTAAACACATCCAAGTGACATGGCCTCTACTGCCCCCCTTGGCCATGAATTCCTCTGATTGACTACCCTCTGGCTGCAGAAGAACCCTCCTCATCTCTGTTCTAAAAGGATGTCCCTTTGTTCTGAGGCTGTACCCTTGGATCCTAGACTCTCCCACTAATGGAAACATTCTCTAAATATCCACTCTATCTGTACCCTTGGATCCTAGACTCTCCCACTAATGGAAATATCCTCTCCACATCCACTCTATCTAGTCTCTTTGCTCAAGAGCTTGCTAACAGTGGGATAGGAGCCCTCCTTGAGTCTGGTATGTGGAACTAGGAGGGAGAGTGTGCAGGAAAGGAAGGAAAAACGGGAGTAGCGGAGGTAAGTTAATAGTGCAGTCTGGAGCACAAAGCAGGCGATGGAAGGAAGTGTGAAGAAACCCATTTCCCCCCGGCAGATGTTGTGCAAAGCTGTGGGAAGATCACTTCCACTCTGATGGTGACAAGGGCCTCAGTGCTAAGGCCCAGTGTTACAAGCAAGCGATCGGTTCACCTCCATCAAGCTGTCCTTCATTGTCAGGAGACAGCAGCACTGCCCATCTACATCCTAACTGGATATCCCGACAGTGCTAGACCTCACCAATACATACCTTGGTCAGACTAAGTGGGGACACAACAGCTACTTTGCTAGCCTGATGGAAAGCCCATCAGTTATGCAGCCAGTTGCACAATATCAATAATATCAAATCTGATATCAAATTTTGATATCAAATCAAATATTATACAGCATTTTGGTGAAAACAGCTGACAATGTTAAATATCTAATCCCAATGTCATATACTGGTGTGGCCAAAAACAAATACATCTTCAATAGATTACAAGAAATGCTGCTTGAAAATATTTACAACGCTAATAGAGATTCAGGGACTGCAGCATACAGAAGCTGAAGTTTAGCATATAATCCCAAATGTGAACATAAATTTTGTACAGTGCTGCCTTTTAATTGTATTTACCCACAGGTGAATGTGATTAAATATAAGTTCCTCTGAACTTCATGTCTGCAATGAATATACCCAAACATTTAATCAGAATGGTAATAACCATGTCCAAAATTGCAAGTATGCACAGTACAGCAGAAAGCTTCGATGGCTTGTGATTGAACAATTACAATTGCTGCCTTCATCTACTTCATACCACAAGTGCTCTGAAACAGCATTCAGCAAGGGAACACAAACACGTTCACTGCCATTGAGAGTCTCCTCCTTGGTGAAGCAATGTTACTGGCAAACGGCAGCAATCCTTTTCTCCTCTAGGTGAAACCTACTTTAGTTCACAGAACTTTAGAAACCAATGCTATGCAAACTAATTGTTTGGCAATAGATTCCTTATAAGATTCTGCATCATAACTTTGCCCAGAGTTAAAGGGAAGCTGAAGATAAACCAGTTAAAACAATGTAAATGAGCCCAGCTGTCCAGAGGATTGGATTTTATTATTACCACAAAATACCATTACCCAAGAATTATTTTAAAACTTGCTGACATGACAAGACCAGCTCACAGTTCCGGGACTGGCTGACACATTGGTTCCGATCTAATGATGAAAGGTTATCATGACTAAACCTCCCCATTCTGACTATTGCATCTTTCCAGCTCTCCAAACGTTAAGTATTGTTCTGGATGCGAATCCTCAAATCGACATGAAATTTTCCCTGTATATAACCTCATTTAGATATGTTCATGTTAGTGATCCTTATCGCTCTTACCAGTCAGTGCTGACTCTCCCTCCCTAGTCATTATTGACTCTCTTCCCTAATCAATAATGGCTCTTTCTCCTAGTCATTACTATCTCCCCTAATCAATAACGACTCTTTCCCTGGTTAGAGTTATGTTTAGGGTTAGGGAATGTTTCTTTTTCCCAGTCATTACTATCTCCCTAATCAATAATGACTCTTTCCCTCATTCATTACTGACTCTTTCCCTTAATCAGTAATGACTCTTCCCTCAGTCATTATTGACTCCCTAATCAGTAACAACTCTTTTCCCCAGTCAGTACTATCTCCCCATTTGGTGCGTAGCCAAATGGTTAAGGCGTTCATCTAGTGATCTGAAGGTTGCTAGTTCAAACCTTGGCTGAGGCTGCGTGTGTGTCCTTGAGCAAAGCACTTAACCACACGTTGCTCTGCGATGACACCGGTGCCAAGCTGTATGGATCCTAATGCCCTTCGCTTGGACAACATTGGTGGCATGGAGAAGGGTGACTTGCAGTTTGGGCAACTGCCGGTCTTCCATTAAACAAACAAACAAACAAACAAATAAATAAATAAGTAGATAGATAAATAAATAAAAACCTTGCCAGGCTTGCTCCCTGGAAACTTTTCAAGGTGCAAATCCATGGTCTATCCAGACTAACAGAGGCCTACACACACTATACTATCTCCCCTAATCAATAATAATTCTTTTCCCCAGTCATTACTATCTCCCTAATCGATAATGACCCTTCCCCTCATTCATTACTGACTCTCTCCCCTAATCTACAACGACTCTTCCCCCCAGTCATTACTGACTCTCTCCAGCAGTCAATGCCGACTCTTGTCTATCACAAAAAGCAAGCAACTATGGTTCCAACCTTCTGAGTGAGAAACGCAGTCAACATCCAGCACCTGTAGATTGCCTGCAGATTAGTCTCTGAGTAACAGTTTGTTCTAACTATAGAAAACTGCAGCTTGGACAAGAAACTCTTAGTTTCTTTCTGTGGACAAGAACACCGAGTATGTTTCCTTTGTGGCTGATGTGCAGTTTGAGCGATATTGTTTGAAGTTTCTTATGGTTTGTTTGATTTGAAAATAATTATCTTCTCTTCCTGAATGAAAGCAGGGAAAAGAGCTTCTGAAGACCTGTCATTTACCTGCGACATCAGAACAACTTACCGACAACGACTGTTCTAGAATTTTTCAGGTTTCCAGGATTTCCAGTGTTCAGTATTGTGTTCTACATTTCACATTTGTGCTCAACCTCAGTAGTGCCATTTCTGTGCTACTGACACGCAGAAAATGACTATTGTTTCTGTTTCTTTTTCTTCCTGGCCTGTTCCTTGCTGTATGTTGAGCATACGTCCACAGTGACACTGCTTGTGACAACTGGACGTTTTGACAGTCCAGTATTCAGTGGAGAATTGCAGTAATATAATCAAGATTCTTGCCACGACTGCAAACAATGCTGGTCAAAGATGCTGCAGCGAGTTTGGTTTTGCTTCAACTTGACTTTTATAAATTTGCATAGAGTCTGAAACCAAGATCAGACACCCCCTCATACACACCTCT
This sequence comes from Hypanus sabinus, assembly GCF_030144855.1. Classification (NCBI taxonomy): domain Eukaryota; kingdom Metazoa; phylum Chordata; class Chondrichthyes; order Myliobatiformes; family Dasyatidae; genus Hypanus; species Hypanus sabinus. The sequence continues at coordinate 132,696,033 of NC_082711.1, forward strand.
CGAGCTTAATGCAGAATTGAAATCTGATAAGGCATACAGAACAGAAAAAGGCCTTTGTCTAAACCAGTCACCAAGTAGCCATTTACACTAATTCCACCCCAGTCCCATGTTATTCTTCCCAATCATCCACTCACTCACCTCTGCGAATTTACAGTGGCTAATTAATTTAGAAATCTGCACTTGCTAAGGATGTGGGAGGAAACTGGAGCAACAACAGTAACCCATGCAGTCGCAGGGAGAACGTGCAAACTCCACACAGATAGTACCTGAGGTCAGGAATAAACTTGGGTTACTGGTATGTGAGGCAGCTCCTCACACCCCATGCGCTAGCCACATAAAATCATTTTCAAAGTTAGGCAAATTAAAAAGTTAAGGAAACAAAATCAGCAAGGAATAATCACACGGTGGGTGGATTTATCAGGAAATTGGTAAATTTAACTGCATGGCTCATTTTGAATTACAATGGTGAATCTCTTTGTAAAATATACCACGTGAATTTTGGAAAACACACATTTAAACTTTCATCTGATGATAATCATGACAAATCCTGAGTTCGTATATCTCCAAAGATGAATCTAATGATTAACCCTGGGGAAAGGGCTAAGCACCTATACTGAACTGAAAGGCTTCGTAGTGAGCTGTGTAATCGTGCACTTTACAAATGGGTGAACATCAGCTCGGTGTAAAGCACAGGAAAAGTACCTGTCTAGTGACTATTGCAGGCTAAATATAGCAAATCATTTACACAGTACATTGGCAGATTAACTGGTCAAAGCAAGTTGCCCCTTATGTATTTAGTTTAGCAACACTATGACCACTTTCTACTCAAACAGACTTTGTTCTGTTTGCATTGTGTTCATTCTAGTAAAATAGTGCATAATTTATGTATAATTTGTTTTTTTTCTTAAGAGTATTGTATCTAATGCTACATGTCTGTGCTGCTGCTACAAATGTTCCACTGCATATGTATACTTCCTCACATGGCTTTCAACTTTGACGTTGTGTTTAGGGAAGTGGAAGAATCCAGGGAGAGTTGATAGGAATGAAATCGGAATTACTACAAATGCTCAAGTCTCTGCACAGATATAAAGAGGCTGATTTCATGCTGAAGACTTTTGCTTTGGTTTCTCTTATCATGTGGCCAATTCACCTGGGCTAATTATGTTGGATCCTGCTCAGGCCTCAAACTGCCATTGGCTGTGCCCTGCCACCTGGATCCAAATAAGGGCCAGTGGAATGGCTCCTCGGCCATAGATCAATGGCCCTGAATTGAGACAGACTCCATCTTGTGCGTAGGCCTCAGATTCCTCTAGAAAGCCCTAATGTACAAATGGGTTTAGTTAATAAAAAAACATACAAATAAGTAAAAAAGTATAAATTTAATTAAAGTACATGAAATTAATTAACAATATTAGAAAAAGTAAAATTAGTAAGACATTTACCATCAAGATTTTTCCATAGTATTAACAGCCCTACTGAAAAAAATATGTCAGTTGCTTGTCACGATAGGCAGGAGGAGAGTTTTCTGAAAGACCCACTAGTCCTCCAGCTCCCCATAGGCAATGAGACACTCCAGTTGCATACTTCATGGCACAGTCTCAGAATCTCCCTGGTCCACTAGCATGTCTTCCTCCCTGTGTTACTTTCCCTTATTGAAGGTGCCTTTGTGTCTGAAATGTGTACAGGGTACTTTCCACAATGGAAGGAATACCCAGTCCTTGTAAGTTTTCTGTTTCTGCCAATACTATTGCAGGCTCTACAGCGCCCCCAGGTGTCTAAGGCTGAGGAGGAGGAGAAGCAGGAAGATTCCAAGGTCGAAGTGCCTAGGGCTGCTGTGGTGAAGAAGGGCCCTTATGTATCACATTTTCTATCCCTAATAAGCACCAGCTTAGAACCAGACCATGCCGAGCATTAATGGGACCAGTCAATGAAAGTTTATTGGGCTACCTAATGGAGTCATACAACACAGAAACAATCCCTTTGATCAGACTGGACCATGTTGAGCAGGGTTCCCATCTAGTCTAGTCCCATTTACCCAGGTTAGGCCCAGATCCTTCTAAACCTTTTCATACACCTGTCCAAGTGCCTCCTAAACGTATTTAATATACCTAGCTCACAACCTCCTCTGGCAGATTGTTCCAGATTCAGACCGTGCTCTGGGTGGAAAAATTGTTCCTCATTTCCCTATGAAATCTCCTTTCTCTCACCTCAGTCAGCAGAGCCCAGGAGGAATTTCATGGGCAATACTACAGTTCAGGATTGAAGGAAGTTTGGCACAATGCCCAGTCTGTAGGCCAGATGCAACAACTGACCAAAAGTAGGAAGGTGTCCATCTTACCCAGACAAGTACTGCCTCTACTCAGTCCCTGACTAGAGCAAGCTCTTCAAAAGCCATCACGACACATTTCAGTCCCACCGGAGGTGGTTCACTATAACACACAACATCTCCAGGACTGTTCTCTCTGGAGTGAACAGTCCTGGAGGTGAATGGCGTCTTAATAAAGGTCTATATAATCAGGAGTGGCTTAAGAAGGAGAATAGTCTTCATCTTTTCCCAAGGTATGAGAAGCTTCGACTATTGGTCATTGGTTTAAAGTGAGAGGGAGAAATAAGGGGGACCTGAAAAGCAAATTCTTCACATAGAAGATGATGTGTATATGGAATGAGCTGACAGAGGAAGCTGTTGTATAGGTGGGAACCTTTACAATATTTAAAAGACATTTAGACAGTTACGTGGATACAAAAGGTTTGGAGGCATGAGGTCCAAAGCAGGAAAGTGAGTCTTACTTGGATAGGTATTTTGGTACCTTGATGAGTTGGGTGAAGGGCCTGGTTCCATGTGTATGACCCTACGACTAACAGATGAATTACTGTTCTGCACACAACGGTTTCCCAGGAAGTATTCTGTAGGGTTGGGAGATCTGAAGGTGACAGTGACAAGTGACTTGAGTCACAGCATTTTCAGATACTCATCCTCTGAGAGTCCAAGTACATTTTGCAATAATTAAAAATTCTAGTTTCAGTCCTATTCCTAGCTCTCAAATCCACAGCTTGCTTTCCCTCCACACAGTGAGGGCCCAGACCTCCCAAGGCAGGAGCTCAGCAGCCAGTTTGTTTCATTCAAGTAAGGTTAATGAGACACTGTGAGGTAGAGGCAGAATTGTTGGTAGTTCAGTGAGAATTGGAATTGATATTGGTTTATTATTTTCACATGTACACAGATTCAGCACCTGTGGAGAAGTACTTTGAGAGGTTGCTGGTGAAACATTATAACTCCTACCTGAGAAGTGACTTGGATCCACTCCAATTTGTCTCCCATCACAACAGGTCAATAGCAGATGCCATTTCATTGGCTCTTCACTCTACCTGGGAACATCTGGACCCTGAAGGTGCATACATCAGGATGCTCTTCATTGACTACAGCTCTGCATTCAACACCATCATCCCTTCAAATCTAATGAATAAGCCCCAGTACATTCTTGTGTAGCTGGATCCTCAATTTCCTCACTTGCAGAACCCAGTCAGTTCCAGTTGGCAACAGTATCTCCTCCATCATCTCCATCAGCACAAGGCTGTGTCCTAACACTCAAGATATTCTACAGATGAAGGAAATGCAGAGGAACAAACACAAAATTGCTGGAGTACATCTGAAGGTCAGGCAATATCTATGGAAATGAATAACCAGTTGACATTTCAGGTCGGATCAGGACAGGAAAGGAAGGGGGAAAATTCCTGAAAGAAAGATGGAAGAGGGGAAGGAGGACAAGCTTGGAAGGTGATAAGTCTCTTGTTCTATTCACTTTACACTTATTACTGTGAGGCTAAGTCAGCTCCAATGTCATATTTAAGTTTGCTGACGACACCAATGTTGGCCCAATCAAAGGTGGAGATGAAGCAGCAAACAGGAGGGAGATTGAAAATCAGGTTGACTGATGCCACAACAACAATCGCTGCTCAATGTCAGCAAAACCAAAAGCTGATTATTAGCTACAGGAGGTTCGTCAGCCAATTCTCATCAGCAGATCAGAGGTGGAGAGGGTCAGCAACTTTATATTCCTCAATGTCATCATTTCAGAGGATCTGTCCTGGGTCCTGCCTGTAAGTGCCATTACAAAGAAAGTACAGCAGTGCCTCTACCTTCTTTAAAGTTAGCAAAGATTCATCATGCCATCTAAAACATTGCCAAATTTCAATAGGTGCATGGTGGAGATTATGCTGGCTCGATGCATCATGGCCTGGTATGGAAACACCAATGCCTTTGAACAGAAAGAACAACAAAAAGAAGTGGATACTGCCCAGTCCCTACTATTAAGCACATCTACAAGGAGCACTGTCACAGGAAAGCAGCATCTATCATCAATGACCCCACCATCCAGGCCATACTCTGTTCTTGCTACTGCCATCAGGAAGAAGGTACAGGAGCCTCAGGTTCCACACCACCAGGTTCAGGAACAGTTATTACCCTTTAACTATCAGAGTCTTGAACCAGAGGGGACTGATCCCACAACCTATATGTTATGTTTTGTAACTTCAAAACATTAAACTAATTCAAAGGAAGACATGAGAGCCCGAAATGCGAGTCTAACTTCATTTTAACTTTAAGCGAGGTGTGCACGTATCAAGTGCAATTCATGTATTTTTACATATAACCATAATGAATTCTATAAACAACAAAGAATGCTTAATCACACAATATATATATACAAAATTACTCAAATATTACTAAAATATTAAATGCACAATACTCCTCTCTGCTTAGCTATAAACTCCAACTCAATATAAAATGCCATTGCAACTATATAAGCAGGATTCTACATAATAAAACTATTAGATACAAGTATCCACAGCAGAGTAAATTTTGCATTGTCCCATTCAGAACTGAAGATTTAAGCACTGTAGAGGATTTCTTACCCTTGTAGAACAATGTCTTTCCTGACACTTTGCTTGGCAGGTGAAATTTGTGGCTGTGAAACAATCTCAGGTTCTGGGATTTAGGAGCTGACTCAGATTGCAGGACGTGGTTCTGACAGCAGTAGTCACCTCTTCCTTTTTTTTCTTCTTCTTTTTTTCTTCCAGCTTCTGCATCTTGATCTTGGGAAGGTGCAGTTAGTTCACTGGAGTATTCTCTTATTAATCTGTCTTTTGTTTCCTTTGCAATCTGATCTCTTCTCTTGGTTTCCACATCCCCAACATCACCTGATGAATCTGTTTTCATATCTCCATTGACTTCTTTCTTTTTGGCCTTCCATCCATCCAGCTGGGCTTTGGTCTCTGCATCTACTTTTACAAATAGCTTTTGATGGCATATTCATATACCTGTCTTAATTTGCATTCAATTGGCTTTATTGTAGGGGATGTGGCATTCAAATGGTGATTACTCAAATATTACTGAAACATTAAATACACAACACCATTGACTCACTTTCAAGGACTCTAACTCATGTCCTCAATAATTGCTTCTTATTAACTTGTTTTCTTTCTTTTTGTATTAACAATGTGTTGTCTTTTTTGCACACTGGTTGTTTGTCTTTGTTGCAGGTTGTTTTTGTTTTTGATTCTATTGTTCCTCTCTGTATTTTCTGTGAATGCCTGCAAGAAAGTGAATCTCAGGATACTATATGGTGACATATGTACTTTGGTAATAAATTTACTTTGAACTTAGATACAGGTCAAATTATTTCACAGTGCTTTGAGGTAGAACAAGCTGAAACAATAACAGTAAAATGTAACAGTTACAGAGCAAGTGCAGTGCAGATAAACAATATGGTGCAAAATCATGATAAGATAGATTGTGAGGTCAAGAGTCTTATCTTCTCATTCTAGGGAGCTATTAAGTAGTTTTATAACAGTGAGGTAGAAGCTATCCTTGAGGTTGGTGTTATGTGCTTTCAGGCTTTTGTATCAATGGGAGAAAGGGAAGAGAGAACGTGCAGGTCTTTAACTATAGTGGCTGCTTTATTGAGGTAGTGAGAAGCACAGATAGAGTCTATGGAGGGGAAACTTTTAACTCTACTCCTCACCTTTTTTTCCTCCAGTCCTCTGAAAGGCCTTGGCCCAAAATGTCGACTGTACTCTGTTCCATAGGTGCTGCCTGACCTGTTGAGTTCCTCCAGCATCTTATGTGTGTTGCTTGGATTTCCAGCATCTGCAGGTTTTCTCTTGTTTGTGTGTGTTTCAAAGCTGGTTTTTATGATGTGCAGACCTGCGCCCCCAACTTTGCAGTCCTGTGTGGAGTAGTTGTCATAGCAAGCTGCTATGCATCCAGACAGAATGCTTTCTATGGTGCATCTAAGAAACCGGTGAGCATTGGCAGGGATGTAGAGAGGTTGATGAGTTTGTGGCCAAGAAAGAGAAAGAATGGCAGTAAAATTTGTTTTTACACAATTTTGCCATTAATTTTCCTAAATGAAGAAGCTTTATATTCAGAAATTAATACATGATCTGTCCAGGGTAAATAACCCATTTTGTCTCAGTTTTACACTCAAGGCTGGCACTGTGATACAGCAGGGAGAGCTGCTTCCTCATTCTTCCAGTGGCCCAGGCCCAGGCCCAGGTTCAGTGCTGATTTCCAGTATAGTCTGTGCGGAGCTTGCGCATTCTTTCTGTGACCCTGCGGCTTTTGGCCCACATTCCGGAGGCACAAAGGCTCGTTGGCTAATTGGCCAGTGTAACTTGCCCTAACATAAGAAATTATCCCTAGAAATGGTAAAATTGGGGGGATACATTGGGAATGTAGGGAGAATAAAATCAGATTAGTGTAAATGGGGGTGCGTGATCACCGGCAAGGAATTAACAGGCCGAAAGGCCTGATTCTTTGTGTGTGACTATAACTCAAGATGCTAAAGGGCAATTCTGCCACCACTAAGATAAATTAATACATTGCTTCCAGAAGTAAAATAACGCGGAAAGCAGAAACTTGAAATCAGACCAGAAAACACTTGGTTGTTCAGGTGTCAAGTGTGGAGAATGAACCAGAGATACAGTTAATTCAGCTCATTACAGTGTAGACTTCATTGTAATGCTGTTTTTATTGCGCTGCAACTGATCCAGAGTAACAATTCTTTCATTCTCTTTGACACTTGTGTACTGGAAATGACATTAAGCAATGTTGAATCTTTAACTCTACACAACATGGAGAGAGAGCAAATCATTGAAACACTTGTCTTTATCACAATAAAACACTGACGCAGCTTTGAGGTTGTCACTGCTACCAGTGCTCATTAACTGGCCCAAAGGCTGGCAAAAGTTGGCAGATGGCATGAGCTCAATATATCACAGGACGTGCAATCTACACATGGAACAAATCCTTGGAGTCTGTCTCTCAGACTAGGAATACCTCAATATTAAAGAAGGTTTATGCATTATTACAAAAGAAGCAAGAAGTTTTTGGAGTTAGAAACATCCATAGAGAGAGTGAATCCTTAGTATTGACATTATATCCCCAATTCAAGAATGTCTGACATTTGGACCATATAATTATAGAGCTCAAATCCTCAGGGTCAATCAATCACCATTGTACTTCTCCACAATAGTTCTATAATCTGCCTTTTTACCTCAAGGAAAGCTTGGAATCCCAGATATCAGCATTAACAAAATTTCTGCACTGGTAGGCCCACTGAGAGATCACCTTTAACCTTGGTGTGACCTGCCTTGGAGACTATCAACTCTTTGTCTGCTTCTCATGTGAAAGCTTTCAAAAGCCAAAACAGTGAAGAGGCTTTACTAATACCCCAATGAATCTTATTATCTCAGTTCTTGTTTGGGACAATCCACTTATTGAAGTCAAGTATTCTACAATCAGGAAGACAAGGAATACCTTGTTACACCTCAGACTGCTGTTGGGAGAACTTCAGATGGTGGCAAGGAGCTGTATGGAAGTGAGATAGATAGCTGGTTGAGTGGTATCACAACATCAGTAAGACCGGGGAATTTATTGTGATTTCAGGGAGGGGAAGTTGAGGGAACATATATCAGTCCTCAGTGAAAAGGGTGAGAAATTTTAATTTCCTGGGTGTCAACCTCTTTCAAGATTTATCCTGGGCCCAACATACTGATACAATTACAAAGAAGTAAATGACAGTAAATAGATTGCATTAAGAGTTCAGGGAGGTTGGTATGTCTCCCAAAGACTCCTGCAAATTTCTACAGATGTACTATGGAGTGCATTCTAACTTGTTCTGTCATCATCTGGTATCAGAAAAAGCTGTAGGAATGTGCAAACTCAGCCAGCTCCATAATGAACACTAACCTCCCCAGCATCAAAACATCTTCAAAAGGTGATACCTCAAAAAATGGCAGCCATCAACAAGTACCCCCATTACCCAGGACATGCTCTCTTCTCATTGCTGCCATCAAGGAGGAGGTACAGGAACCTGAAGACACACACTATTCATTTTCGTAATAGCTTCTTCCTCATCCACCATCAGATTTCTGAACAGACACCAATGAACCTTTCCCTCTCTTTTTACACTACCTGCTTGATCTACACAGCAGGTGGCCAAAGTCATTGGGTACATTTAAGGCAGAGGTTGATGGATTCTTCGTTAGTCAGGGCGTCAAATGTTGTGGGGAGAAGGCAAGAGAATGGGGTTGAGAGGGATAATAAATCAGCCATGATAGAATGGCAGAGCAGACTTGATGGGCCAAATGGCCTAATTCTACTCCTATATCTTATAATCTTTATATGTATGCCACAACACAACACATTTCATTACGTGCGCCAGTCATATTTTACCTGATTCTGATTCTGATTGCTATTTACTCTGCCAAAGAATGCAGGATGCCATACATCAGTCTCGATTACTGTTCATTACCAGCAAGGTTGACCCTAGTACTGCAGTTTTTCAGATAGTTTTCTGTGAGCCTTTGTAAGTACCCCAGACTGCCATAATCTGTGTTTGTTTAATGGAAGGAGCTGTTTGAAATGAGGGGAAGAGCCTGTCTGCAGAATGATATTGTAAAAAGCAGCCATGACACATCTCAATGCTTCAAGACTGCATCACAAGAGCTGCCATAACATGGACTCATAGAGCACAGAACCAGGCTCCCTGACTCAACTGATCCATGCCAACCAAGATACCCATCTAAACTTGCCTATTTTCAGCCCTTTTCTATTCTTTAAACCTTTTCTATTCATGGACCTGTCTACGCACCCTTTAAATGCTGGTTAATGTACCTGCTCCGACCACTCTCTCTGGCAGCTCTGTCTATAGCCTGGCCACTTTCTGGATGAAGAAACTTCTCTATCAGGATCTTATTCAATCTCTCCTCTCTCATCTTAAACATTTGCCTTTTTGTTCTTGATTTCTCAACCCTGGAAAAAGACTATGTGCCTTCACCCTCTTTCTGCCCTTCATGATTTTATACACCACTGTAAGATCAGCTCTCAGTGCTATGTTTCAATGAAAAGAGTCCCAGCCTGGTGACCCTCTCACCATAAGCCAGTTTCCTGATTCCCAGCAAGCAACTTCCTGGTAAATATAGAGGTAACCAGCTTTCTGTACACTCAATACCTGATTGAAAGGAAACATGTCTTATGCCAGTTACTTTCTAGAGTGATTTGGACTGTTGACTTAATCCTCTCTCCATCACATTTTGGGGGCCACTGCATGGCAACCTGGAATATTTGCATTTACCCCCCTTCTTAGACCCTGGTTACCAGATCTACAGCTTCAGTCCTTCAGCCTTTCCACACTAAACTTGCCAGTTTATCTCTCAGAATGTAGGTCATTTCATTTGATGCCCATGAAAAAGTTATCTGGGTTTTACCAGTTACAAAGAACTCAGGCAGTTCCAATTAGGGTCTCTGACTGGCTGTAGATGATTTGTTCATCTTCTGCATAGATAGCATTATCCTTTGCCTGATAATGTGGTAGCCCATATCAAGCAACATCATCACATCCTGCCCTTTTATACATGTGATCATAACGGTAGTGGCATCCGTCGGTTTTGAGAGACCATGGATCTGTGCCTGGAGTTTCCAGGGCGCAGGCCTGGGCAGGGTTGTATGGGAGACTGGCAGTTGCCCAAGCTGCAGGCCTTCCCCTCTCCACGCCACCGATGTTGTCCAAGGGAAGGGCACTAGGACCCATGCAGCTTGGCACCGGTGACATCGCAGAGCAAAGTGTTGTTAAGTGCCTTGCTCAAGGACAGCTGAGGCTCGAACCAGTGACCTTCAGGTTACTAGTCTGATGCCTTGCCCACTAGGCCACGCACCAACACTGTGATTATAATACCGTTGAGATAAAGTCACTCTCTGAAAAGACCAAACAGTGGTTTTCAAAGCTCAGCCTCAGGTTATACACATTGCTCCAGTAAACTCAACCACTTTTAGGTTCATCTCCTCTTCAGATTGATAGGAACCTCTTTTTTACAACTCAGTGGGTAATGACAATATATTCATAAAGTGTTACTTCATGCAATGAATACTACATGTCTGAAACGTTAAGGAGAGTGAATTTATCTCAAAGGAACTGAATGATGCTAACATTGCAAATGTATTGATCTGATTTCACCCTAAACGTATAGACTGGGAGACACTGTGAATGTAAAGAAAGCCATGCACTGTTGTTGTATTTCCTCAATACATTTTTTAATGAATAAAGTTTATTTCTGTAATGGAAAGGACTTGAATGGAGCAGAAGTGAAGGTGACTGTCAGGGAATGAAGCTGCTGGGCACATTCCGGGCTGCAAGAGTACATGAGAGAGGATGCAGGGTGCAACCAGCACACAGGCTCTTTGGGGAAGGATTGCAGCCTAAAGTTCTGCCACCACTACAGACTACATCCTATAGCAAAGCCTCTCAAACACTTCAGAGAGGCCACACCAGCGGCCATGGTGCCTTGTACCTAAAGTGTGCTAACACTGAAGTTGAGCAGTGGTGATAACACCATTGATGTAAAGAAAGCTGTTCTTGTTGGCCTGGGGGCTCTTGCACTTTATTCACTTGCCTGCACTGGACTCACATCATGTTCTGCACCCATCGCGTTATTGCTCCCCCCACCCCCTCCATGGTGTCTGCATGACACCCAAACAAAAGTTTTTCACTGTGTCTTAATACACGGGACAATAAACTGAGACCAACGACGCTAATCAGTGTCCTGATGAAGGGTCTCGGCGCCAAGCGTCGACTGTTTCCACAGATGTTGCCTGGCCTGCTGAGTTCCTCCAGGCGTTCTGTGCGGATTACTAAACTAACACCAACTTAATGAATAAAGTCTGGTTTTAAAGTTGAAAAAGAGGACTTGAGTGGAGGTACTGGAAGGGGGAATTCGCTCTTTGCCGGGGGAGAGCAGAGCTGGTGGGAAGTTGCGGCGGAGAGCTGGACCGGGCGTGAACCACAACTAAAGTCGCTGGTAGCGGTGGGATCTTTCACCGGGAGGGTGGTGGGGATACCCAGCCTGTGAGGCCAGGGCTCACGATGGCTCCCATCCTCCAGCCGCCCACGCAGAGTGCTCCCCCGGCGAAGCCCCTGCTATGACCCGGCGGCAGCTCAGGCTCCGGAGTCAGTGCATTTGGCTGGCGGCGAGCGGATGTGGTGCCGCAACTCCAGTAAAGCAGCGGAAACAGCAGCTTGAAGGGTTTTCATTTCCCCTGCCTCCCTGTTCAGTCTCTGCTCTTCCCTCGAGCTCGGGAGTAGGATGAACGGGCGCCGAGAGACCCCCTGAGGCCACAGGTAAGGGTTTCCCCGGGAGCAGCAGGTGTCGACCCGCCGGCCGGTCGAGCAGCGTCTGTGGTGGGTGGACAGGTGTGGTCGACGTTTCCAGTCGAGATACCTATCAGGGTTGGGATGGGTCAGTAACACCACGCGATATCCAGAGTGGATTTGGTCAAGAGTCGGATTAGTGGACGGGTTGTGAGAGAGTTGGGGAATCTGATTTAGAAAAAGGTTAAAGAGAAGACTAGGAGGACAATCAAACTGAACATGTCTAACGGCAGTTGTAGAGGAGGAAGAGAATTGTCGACGTTGCGTCCTTCCCCTGGACCCTAGAGAGTTGAGTTTGTCTACCTGGTGTTCTTTAAAATCCTTTTGTAAACCAGGTTCCCCAAGTTTTCCGTTTCACTAAAATCTACACTAGGTGGTTGGTGATGTTACAGGTTCATGCTGACTCTGAACCTGAACTCTCAGCCATTCCCTCCACCCACCAGATGCTGCTCCAGGTTCCAGCATGTTCGGTCTTTCATGGTTTCTGTTTAAACTTCAGTCAGGAGAGGACCACCTCAGTGAATGGGACGGGGTTGTTGCCACACAATCAATTAGACTCCTGCTCCCCGGGGAGGGGGATCTTAATCCCTGTACCCTGGAGAACTGGACAGATGCAATTCCCTGGAGTGGGGACACGGGAGACTGCTGATGTTATATTAGAGAGCTTTAAGTGATCAGCTGGAGCAACTCAGGTGGGTGGAGGAGTGAGGGCAAAGGAATTGACAATTTAGGTTAAGACCTTACATCAGGACTGGAAGGGGATATTACTTTCACTGGATACTCAGTGTAGATATATTCAAGAGTTGGATTAATGGACAGGTTTCGAGAAAGTAGGGGATTCTCTCTTAGAAAAAAGGTTTTAAAAACACTAAGGAGACTAGCAAATTCAGTGGGTTGAGCAGTGTCTGTGGAGGTAGAGTGATGGTGGAGTTTCAGGGCAAGACCGTGCTTTGGATTGTGGTTGCTTCTGACTATGATGGAGCAGGTGTACTAGGGCTGATCGGGGACTGCAGTGCAGAGCTGGGGGAGGCTGAGGGTGAACCTCTTGCCCCGGCCCCTGCTCCACCAGGGAGGTAACTTGTCCTACTGGATCCCAGCAGCCCTTCACTCAGCAGAGCCTTTGATTGAAACAACAAAGCTTCAGCAGTTGAGGACACCAGTGCCATTTATTTCAATAATAGATTTTATTCACGTTTAAAAATATACAATGAAACAATGCTAAAAAAACCTTGCATTCATGGTCAGAATATAAGACAGTAGAGCACAGTCCAGGCCCTTCAGCCTGCAATGCAGAGCGGACTTTTAACCTACTCCAAGATCAAGCTAACATTTCCCTTCAACATAACTGTCCATTTTTTCTTTGATCCATGTCACTTAAATATCCCTGATGATTCTGTTTCTACCACCAATTCTGGCAGCTCATTCCACGCATTAACAACTGTGTAAAAAAAAAACTACCGCTAACGACCCCCTATACTTCCCTTCAGTCATCTTCAAATTATGCTTTCCTGTATTAGCCATTTCTGCCCTGGGAAAAAGGTGCTGGCTGTCCTCTCTATTTGTGCCTCTTATCACTTTATATTCCTCTATCAAGTCACCTTTCATCTTCCTTTGTTCCAAAGAGAAAAGTCCTAGATCACGCAACATTTCCTCATGAGACATGATTCTCTAATCCAGGCAGTGTCCTGGTAAATCGTCTCTGCACGGTCTCTGAAGTTTCCATATTCTTCCTAAAATGAAGCGACCAGAACTGATCACTTTATACTAAGTATGCAAGCTGTAAAGGGAAAAAATACAAATGTAGCATCTTTGCCCCTCAGATGGCCCCCTGGGCTTTCATTATTCGGAGGGCTTCCTCATTCAGCTCAGCCTCTCAAAGTGTTGTTGTGGAAGGAGACTAGACTGTGGTCCTTCCTCACAGAACCTTGATATTGGCTGCACCAAGCTTCAGTGTGTCCCTCCAGCAGTTTGGGCAGTACTCCCTTGAGGAGGCCAGTGAATCAGATGCAGGGTAGTGGTGGGGAACTCTCAGTGTCAAAACTTCTGTTCATGTCACCTCCTCTTTACAATCTCTGCTTGATTTAAAGAATTAGGCTTAAGAAGGAAATTAGGAGAGCCAGAAGGGGCCGTGAGAAGGCCTTGGCGAGCAGGATTCAGGAAAACCCCAAGGCATTCTACAAGTATGTGAAGAACAAGAGGATAAGACATGAAAGAATAGGACCAATCAAGTGTGACAGTGGGAAAGTGTGTATGGAACCAGAACAAACAGCGGAGGTACTTAATGAATACTTTAATTCAGTATTCACTACGGAAAAGGATCAGTGATTATAGGGATGACTTGCAGCGGACTGAAAAGCTTGAGCATGTAGATATTAAGAAAGAGGATGTGCTGGAGCTTTTGGAAAGCATCAAGTTGGATAAGTCGCAGGGACTGGATGAGATGTACCCCAGGCTACTGTGGGAGGTGAGGGAGGAGATTGCTGGGCCTCTGGCGATGATCTTTGCATCATCAATGAGGATGGGAGAGGTTCTGACGGACAGACAGACATACTTTATTGATCTCAAGGGAAATTGGGTTTCGTTACAGTCGCACCAACCAAGAATAGTGTAGAAATATAGCAATATAAAACCAGAAATAATTAAATAATAATAAGTAAATTATGCCAAGTGGAAATAAGTCCAGGACCAGCCTATTGGCACAGGGTGTCTGACACTCCGAGGGAGGAGTTGTGAAGTTTGATGGCCACAGGCAGGAATGACTTCCTGTGACGTTCAGTGTTACATCTCGGTGGAATGAGTTTCTGGCTGAATGTACTCCCGTGCCTAACCAGTACATTATGGAGTGGATGGGAGTCATTGTCCAAGATGGTAGCAACCTGGACAGCATCCTCTTTTCAGACACCACCGTAAGAGGGTTGGAGGGTTGCGAGTGTTGTTCCTTTATTCAAGAAAGGGAGTAGATATTGCCCAGGAAATTATAAACCAGTGAGTCTTACTTCAGTGGTTGGTAAGCTGATGGAGAAGATCCTGAGAGGCAGGATTTATGAACATTTGGAGAGGAATATTATGATTAGGAATAGTCAGCATGGCTTTGTCAACGGCAGGTCGTGTCTTATGAGATTGATTGAATTTTTTGAGGATGTGACTAAACACATTGATGAAGGAAGAGCAGTAGATGTAGTGTATATGGATTTCAGCAAGACATTTGATAAGGTACCCCATAGAAGGCTTATTGAGAAAGTAAGGAGGCATGAGATCCAAGGGGACATTGCTTTGTGGATCCAGACAGACTTGCCCACGGAAGGCAAAGAGTGCTTGTGGATGAGTCATATTCTGCATGAAGGTCAGGGACCAGTGGTGTGCCTCAGGGATCTGTTCTGGAACCACTACTCTTTGTGATTTTTCTAAATGAACTGGATGAGGAAGTGGAGGGATGGGTTAGTAAGTTTGCTGATGACACAAAGGTTGGGTGTGTTGTGGATAGTGTGGAGGGCTGTCAGAGGTTACAGCAGGACATTGATAGGATGCAAAACTAGGCTGAGAAGTGGCAGATGGAGTTCAACTCAGATAAGTGTGAAGTAGTTCATTTTGGTAGGTCAAATATGATGACAGAATATAGTATTAATGGTAAGAATCATGGCAGTGTGGAGGATCAGGGGGATCTTGGGGTCCGAGTTCATAGGACACTCAAAGCAGCTGCGCAGGTTGACTCTGTGGTTAAGAAGACATACGGTGCATTGCCCTTCATCAACTGTGGGATTTGAGTTTAAGAGCTGAGAGGTAATGTTGCAGCTATATAGGACCCTAGTCAGACCCCACTTGGAGTACTGTGCTCAGTTCTGGTCGCCTCACTACAGGAAGGATGTGGAAACCATAGAAAGGGTGCAGAGGAGATTTACAAGGATGTTGGCTGGATTGGGGAGCATGTCTTATGAGAACAGGTTGAGTGAACTTGGCCTTTTCTCCTTGGAGTGACGGAGGATGAGAGGTGACCTGATAGAGGTGTATAAGATGATGAGAGGCATTGATCGTGTGGATAGTCAGAGGCTTTTTCCCAGAGCTGAAACGGTTGCCACAAGAGAACACGGGTTTAAGGTGCTGGGAAGTAATTACAGAGGTGATGTCAGGGGTAAGTTTTTTTACTCGGAGAGTGGTGAATGCGTGGAATGGGCTGCCAGCAACAGTTGTGGAGGTGGATACGATAGGGTCTTTTAAGAGACTTTTGGATAAGTACATGGAGCTTAGTAAAATAGACAGCTATGGGTAAGCTTAGTAATTTCTAAGGTATGGAGATGTTCTGCACAGCTTTGTGGGCCGAAGGGCCTGTATTGTGTTGTAGGTTTTCTATGTTTCTAATTCTCTCTTTTCACTTTTATCCACCGTGTTATTGTAATGAGAGTTAAATTGTCTAATACTGGAGCATGTGTATTTCAGGTGAAAGGGGTAAAGTTCAAAGGAAACTTTTTTCTTGTTTATGAACTGTTTTTGTACCTGGAAGATAGACTAGAGGCATTAAAAAGTCCTTAGATGGGCCCACAAATATGCAGAGAGTGGTATTATGTAGGCAAAATCATTTTGGCGTCTTGAGCTTAAATAGTTTGTCACAACATGGTGGGTGAAGGATTGTTCCCATGCTGTACCGTTCGATGTTCTATTTCTAAACAATAAGACAGCGCAGCAGGAGATGGCCCTCGTGTCTGCTTCACCGCTTAGTGAGATCAGGTTTGATCTTTTATTTCAGCAGCACTATCTTGCTCTCATCCCATGATTCACTTGAGATTTGAAAAGTCATTAATCGTTTTTGCTGAGATAAACAGTAAGGTTTCAACATAGCAGCACGGTTTCTCGACAGGCCTGCTGGAACATTGGCAAGGTTCCATACCTTCTGAATGAAGAAATCTCATCTCATGCCTGTCATGAATGACTGACCTCTTCATTTGAAATGTTAATTCTCCATCCACCCTGTCGGGCCTTACAAGAATTTATAACATTGCATTCACTATAAACTGATGGCCCAGGCCCCAGTCACTTTAATTTCTCCATGTATGGTGCATCACTGAACCTATGAGTCATCGGGTGGACCTTCACCAGACTCACTTCGATGCAAGTATGTATATACTTGAGTCAGGAGAACAGACCAGTGCATGATATTCCAGGTGCAGACCCTTTGTAGTTGAGCGAGGCATCTGTACACAAACCCTGGATCGATTACCTTCTTGATTGTTTCCTTTAGCTGCATGTCTTCCACCAGAAATCTCAGGATACGCACAGTCTCTTACCATTTATAAAATGATATTTCTTGTTTATGAAGTTGATAGTATTTAAAACTGAAAATGTTAATGAAGTGACTGCTGCTAAGGTATTAAAATAGTAACACAGTTTTTTGTGTTTAACGGTTATCTGGCCAATGACTTCACTCCAGATGCTTCCCTTGTCTCTACATCTCCACTAATCAAAATCGAGCAACCCACACTGCCATTCACCAGACCATATGAGATCTATAAACTGATACTTTGTGGCACCACCGCCACCCCCTCACAAAATATTCTTTACAAACAACAAGTTAAAAGTGGAAATTTTGTACAAATTTTAAATCTTTTAACAAGTCCCTTAGAGCATTTTGAAGTTCTCTGTTTCTTTCTGCCATTTAATATTAATATCAAATACATAGAATGTTGTCCGTGTGTCAGGACACTCTGTCCCAAAATAATTCCCATGACTTAGCAACCCTCCATTCCATAACATTATCCATGTCTCAGAGACACTGTGTCCCAGAACATTGTCCATGTCCCAGAGGCAATCTGTCCCAGAACATTGTCCCTGTCTCAGAGACACTGTGTCCCAGAACATTGTCCCTGTCTCAGAGACACTCTGTCCCAGAACATTGTCCCTGTCTCAGAGACACTGTGTCCCAGAACATTGTCCATGTCCCAGAGGCAATCTGTCCCAGAACATTGTCCCTGTCTCAGAGACACTCTGTCCCAGAACATTGTCCATGACTTAGAGACACTGTGTCCCAGAACATTGTCCATATATCCGAGACACTCTGCCCCAGAACTTCGTTTATGTCCCAAAGACAATGTCTCCCAGAACATTGTCTATGTAACCGAGACAATCTGTCCCAGAACATTGTCCATGTATCAGAGACACTCTGTCCCAGAACATTGTCCATGTCTCAGAGACACTCTGTCCCAGAACATTGTCCATGTCTCAGAGACACTCAGTCCCAGAACATTGTCCATGTCTCAGAGACTCTCTGTTCCAGAACATTGTCCACATCTCAGGGACACTCTGTCAGAGAACATTGCACACGTCTCAGAGACACTCTGTCAACGAACATTGTCCATGTCTCAGAGACACTCTGTCAACGAACATTGTCCATGTCTCAGAGACACTGTGTCCCAGAACATTGTCCGTGTCTCAGAGACAATCTGTCCCAGAACATCGTCTGTGTCTCAGAGACACTCTGTTCCAGAACATCGTCCATGACTCAGAGACACTGTGTCCCAGAACAAGGTCCAGGTATCCGAGACACTCTGTCCCAGAACATTGTCCATGTATCAGAGACACTGTGTCCCAGAACATTGTACACATTTCAGAGACACTCTGTTCCAGAACATTGTCCACGTCTCAGAGACACTCTGTCCCAGAACATTGTCCATGTCTCAGAGACACTCTGTTCCAGAACATTGTCCACATCTCAGGGACACTCTGTCAGAGAACATTGTACATGTCTCAGAGACACTCTGTTCCAGAACATTGTCCACGTCTCAGAGACACTCTGTCACCGAACATTGTCCATGTCTCAGAGACACTGTGTCCCAGAACATTGTCCGTGTCTCAGAGACAATCTGTCCCAGAACATCGTCTGTGTCTCAGAGACACTCTGTTCCAGAACATCGTCCATGACTCAGAGACACTGTGTCCCAGAACAAGGTCCAGGTATCCGAGACACTCTGTCCCAGAACATTGTCCATGTATCAGAGACACTGTGTCCCAGAACATTGTACACATTTCAGAGACACTCTGTTCCAGAACATTGTCCACGTCTCAGAGACACTCTGTCCCAGAACATTGTCCATGTCTCAGAGACACTCTGTTCCAGAACATTGTCCGCATCTCAGGGACACTCTGTCAGAGAACATTGTACATGTCTCAGAGACACTCTGTTCCAGAACATTGTCCACGTCTCAGAGACACTCTGTCACCGAACATTGTCCATGTCTCAGAGACACTCTGTCCCAGAACATTGTCCATGTCTCAGAGACACTCAGTCCCAGAACATTGTCCATGTCTCAGAGACACTGTGTCCCAGAACATTGTCCATGTATCAGAGACACTGTGTCCCAGAACATTGTCCATGTCTCAGAGACACTGTGTCCCAGAACATTGTCCATGTCTCAGAGACACTGTGTCCCAGAACATTGTCCATGTATCAGAGACACTGTGTCCCAGAACATTGTCCATGTCTCAGAGACTCTGTGTCCCAGAACATTGTACACGTCTCAGAGACACTCTGTTCCAGAACATTGTCCACATCTCAGAGACACTCTGTCACCGAACATTGTCCATGTCTCAGAGACACTCTGTCCCAGACTTTGTCCATGTATCAGAGACACTGTGTCCCAGAGCATTGTCCATGTCTCAGAGACACTGTGTCCCAGAGCATTGTCCATGTCTCAGAGATACTCTGTCCAAGTACATTGTACACGTCTCAGAGACACTCTGTTCCAGAACATTGTCCACATCTCAGAGACACTCTGTCACCGAACATTGTCCATGTCTCAGAGACACTCTGTCCCAGACTTTGTCCATGTATCAGAGACACTGTGTCCCAGAGCATTGTCCATGTCTCAGAGACACTGTGTCCCAGAGCATTGTCCATGTCTCAGAGACTCTGTGTCCCAGAACATTGTACACGTCTCAGAGACACTCTGTTCCAGAACATTGTCCACATCTCAGAGACACTCTGTCACCGAACATTGTCCATGTATCAGAGACACTCTGTCCCAGACTTTGTCCATGTATCAGAGACACTGTGTCCCAGAGCATTGTCCATGTCTCAGAGACACTGTGTCCCAGAGCATTGTCCATGTCTCAGAGATACTCTGTCCAAGTACATTGTCCATGTCCCAGGGACACTCTATCCCAGAACATTGTCCATGTCCCAGGGACTCTCTGTCCCAGAACATTTTCCATCTATCAGAAACACTGTCCCAGAACATTGTCTATGACTCAGAGACACTCTGTTCCAGAAGATTGTCCATGTCCCAGAGATACTCTGTCCCAGAACATCGTCCATGTCCCAGAGACACTCTGTCCCAGGACATTTTCCATGACTCAGAGACACTCTGTTCCAGAACATTGTCCATGTATCAGAAACAATCTGCCCCAGAACATTGTCCATGTTTCAGAGATGATCCACCCCAGAACACTTTCCCTGTCCTAGGAACTCTTTGTCTCAGAAAATTGTCCATGACCCAGGGACACTCAGTTCCTGAATATTGTCTGTGTCTCAGAAACACACTGTCCCAGAACATTGTCTGGATCCCAGAAACACTTGTCTCTGAACATTGTCCTTGTTTTAGTGACAGTCCGTCTCCGAATGTTCCTCACGCCTCAGTGACATTCCGTCTCTGAACATTGTTGATATTTCAGAGATACTCTGTTCCAGAACATTGTGTCTCTGGGACATCGTGTTCAGGAATATTATCTGTGTCTTAGGACGTTCTGACCCAGAACATTCTCTTACTTTCCAGAGACTCTCTGACCTGGAATATTAAGCATATTTAATGATAATGGGAAATTTTTCCCTTCCGCCATTACTGCCTTACTTGGTCGCTACTTCCAGCATTTTTTTTGTCTTTTCACATTATTAGTGAATGTTGATACAGTTTTGATAGCAATGTCTCTGGTTTACATTTATCAAATTCAAAGTACATTTATTATCAAGATATGTATACTATATACAACCTTGAGATGCATCTCCTTACAGGCAGTCACTAAACAGCGAAACCGAATAGAACCCAATAATAAAAAGACCATCATCAGCCAACGTGCAAAGAGATAAAATCAAATCACACAAACAAAAAATGCAAGCAATTAGCATCTATATGCTAGTTTTCACTGAATTACTTTGAAATAGAGAAGAATTGTGCTGCCCAAGATGTAAAAATTCTCCATGCAATAGGTAGAGTGGAGTGTATTGTCCTGTGTAGTGTGGAAATATTAGATAACAAATTGAACTCGGATGTAGATCACACCAAGGGTGGCCAATAGAACAGATTTATTAGCCTTTTTTAACAGCCATTTTCTGGTATGGCGCAAGTTTATTGTGGAATTTCTGAAATTACGTCTACCACTGGATTTTTGAACTATAATTGCTTCAGAATTCCCAAAAGAAAGGGAATGCATTATATGCCATATAGTTTATTAGCTCAATTGCGGATATCAGCAGGAGTGGATAAACACCATTATAAAACCATAAGAAACATCTGTATGGTCGCTCCCCACAAGCCCCGGGGACTAGCAGAACAATTAATCACCCAGTATCTGCTGCTGCTAAACCCTTCCCATCCAGACACATGGAAGTTTCCACAGTGCAATCTGACATGACCTGGATTTATTCTTTTCTTCCATGTGAAGCAAATGAAACTTTTCATTTAGCAAGATGACACTTTTTGTTCCATCCCATTGTCGTAAGTGTGCATACTGGTAAATGCTTACACTGCGAACATAGACTGTGTTTGCCTAGACACTATGGCTGCAAGCTGTGGATTCTCAGAAGATGCTGGTGTTTCTGAGTCTCCCATCTTTAATGGTTGCTCCCTTAAAAGTCTGGGAGGAAGGTGCTGGAGACAGCTGGGAGCGGGGTGGTGGGGCAGAGGTTTGGGGAGAGGAAGTAATGGAGCCCAAAGTTATTTTGGTGCAAAGGGCTCTGAGATTTCTTATTCCTGTCCTGTCTTCCTCACTGCACATTTCTCCCAATTACTCGGACTCTTTCCCCTTCCAACTATGGTCTTGTTAACCTCCATTCCATCTCTACCTCCCCCTCCCAAAGGTATACTTTCCTTCCCTCTCACTCAATTTCCCTCTTCTCTGCAGTTTCTGTCCTTCTCTCCACTCCCTTCACAGTATTTCCCTCTCCTTCACCAACATCCTCCCTTCACTTGACCCCTTTGCCTCCCTCTGCTTGCCCCACTCCCTCTCCTCTTTGCTTTCCTAATGCCTCTTCCTCCTCAGCTACTGAAGTCCCTCACCATGAGGTTCAGGCACAGCTACTTCCCTTTAACTATTCGGTTCTTGAACCAACAGGCAAAATTCTAAATGTCTACAGTTTAGGAATATATTATGCCCGCTATGACTTCCGTCGCTTTTCATTAAAATAGACTTGTTCTAATTGTGTTCTTTCCTGTACAAACTGTGTTCAATTTATATCTAATGTATATTTTTCTTGTCAGCGCAGCTTATATGATACGATACTCAGTGGTCACTTTATTCGGTACAAGGTTGGAACCCAGGGTGATCTGCTGCTGCAGCCCATCCACTTCAAGGCTCAATGTCAGAGATGCTCTTCTGTGCACCACCATTGTAACTCGTGGTTATCTGACTTACTGTCAGCTTGAACCAGTCTGGCTGGTCTTCACTGACCTCTCCCATTAATGAGGCGTTTTCACCCACAGAGCTGCCACTCACTGGATGTTTTTTACCCCTCTTTTTCACACCATTCTCTGTAATTTCTGGAGAGAGCTGTGCGTGAAAATCCCAGGAGATCAGTAGTTTCTAAAAAATACTCAAACCATTCATTCCGTCTCACACCAACAGCCAAAGTCACTCAGATCACATTTCTTCTCCACTCTGATCTCTGGTTTGAAGAGCATGACCATGTCTGCATGCTTTTATGCATTGAGTTGCTGCCACATGATTGGCTGATTAGATATTCACATTAACGGGCAGGGGTACCTAACAAAGTGGCCACTGAATGGATGTGTCTGTGATGGTGATGCAAGTAAATTTTTCATTACAACTGTACACACACGTGCATATGTCCATAAACCTGACTTTGCCGTTATTAACCCCATCTCCCAAGCTAAAATGGTGCAAGTAAAAAGTTAAAGGTTTCAGGGTTACCCTCCTCTCTGTATTTTTACATGATTTACCGCACTGCTTTGCCATTGTTGTTCCCCCAGAGTAATTACCTCTCTGTTTCCACTGAGAGCAAGTGCAGAATGATAAAGCAGTTACAGCAAACATTGAGGCCATTATGCCTGTCGTCTTTACTGGCCTCGGCATATGAGCAGTCTCTCTAGTTCCACTCTCACGACCTCTCCCCATAGCCCTGCAAGTTCTTTCTTTTCAGATATTTATCCAGTTCTCTTCTGAATATTATTAGTCAACCTGTGGCAGTGGATTCCAGAGCAAAATAAAAGCTTGTCATGTCACTTTTCCCTATCATATTCATTCTATGTCTTCTAGCTCTCAAATCCTCCACAGTGAGAAATAGTTCCTTTTGGTCTACTCTGCCTGAACCGTTTAAGAATTTAGTCACCTTTTTTGGATGTTCTCTCAATCTATTTTGAGCCGGGGAGCAATTTCAGCTTCTCCAATCTCCCCACATAACTTGTACAAAGTTGCAGTATTTTGATATTAGTTGAGGTGGTTCAGGAAATGTATTTGTTTTATCATTATGTTAAGAGTGTACCAGGGAAGAATTTTCTGACTTCTTAGTGGATTTCACAAGGTTACCTTATTTCCTGTGGTAAGTTGCTGATAGATAACGATTGACTTTACTGTGCTGGGTTTGCTACTTCACTGTTGTAGGTTTGCAGAAATATTATTGGATTGACTGTGCTGGATTTATTGATATAGTCAGAGACTTAGAGAACAAATGGAGGCTCCTGAGTCTTGAGTCCTGACAAAGGGTCTCGACCCAAAACGTTGACTGCTTCTTTCAAAGCCTGACCTGTTGAGTTCATCCAGCTTTTTTGTGTGTCTTGATTTGACCACAGCATCTGCGGTGCACTTTGTGTTTAAATGGAGACACTTGTCATTTTCCCCAACTCAATGATAGAACAGTGAGGCTTGGATCCACATTATTGTTTTTCCTTATACTACCTCAAATAATGACCTAATTCTTTTATTTAAGACCTTCCAACATGTTTTCAGATTAGTTTCAGAATGTCAAAGCTCTCTTGAAAGGAGAGATTGTGAAAGCAGTCAGGGCTATCACTCCCAATCCAGTCGTTCTGTCTTCTCCCACTTCTCTTAGACAGAAGATAGAAAAGCTTACTGTTATGGATGGAACTGAATAATAAGAAAGGTATAACTATGTTAATGGGACTATATTACAGACCATGCAACAGTCTGAGGGATTGAGAGGAACAAATTTGTAGAGATCGCAGACTGTTGCAAGAAACATGAGGTTGTTATGGTAGGTGGTTTTAACTTTCCACATATTTACTGTAAAAGGACTAGATGGGACAGACTTTCTCAAAAGTTTTCATGGAAGTTTTCTTAATCAATAGATAGAAGTCCCAGTGAGAGACTGTGCACTGCTGTTAGGGAATGAGACAGGGCAGGCGACAGAAATTTGTGTAGATGAACATTTTGCATCTAGTGATCACAATGACATTAGTTTCAAAGGAAATTAGTTGCAATAAGATAGGTCTGGTCTGTGGGTTCAGATTCTAAATTGGATAAAGACCAATTTTGATGTTATCAGAAAGGATCTGCTAAGTGTGAATTGGGACAGGCTGTTTTCTGGCGAAAGTGGCCTTCAAAAGTGAAATTTTGAGAGCACAAAGCTTGTATGTGCCTGTCAGAATAAAAAGTAAAGGAGCCTTGGTTTTCAATTGATATTGAGTCCCTGGTTAAGAAAAAATGGAGCTGTATTGTATAGGCAGGTAGGAACAAATGAGGTGCTTATGGAGTATGAGGAATGCCGGAAAATACTTAAGAAAGAACTCAGAAGATTTAAAAGAAGGCATGAGGTTCCTCCAGAAGTCTAGGTGAAGGAGAGTCCTAAGGGATTCTACAGATATGTTAAGAGCAAAAAGATTACAAGGTTCAAAATTGGTCCTCTGAAATATCAACATGGTAATCCAAGCATGGAGCAAAAGGGATGGGGGATCTTAAAAGCCCTTTCTGCATTTATATTTACTCACGAGACAGACACAGACTCTGTAGAAGCAAGGCAAAATGGTATCAACTTTGTGGACGCTGTACAGATTACAGAAGAGCTGGTGTTTGCTGCTTTGATAAATCCCCAGGGCCTGACAGGGTGTTCCCTGGTACCCTGCACAATGTAAGTGCAGCAATTGCTGGGACCCTTGCAGGGAGGTATCAGAGGATTGGAGGGTAGCCAATGTTGTTCCGCTGTTTAAGAAAGGCTCTAATGCAGATGGAATTAAATGCAGACAAGTTTGAAGTTTTGCACTTTGGGAGGACCAACGATGATAGGTCTGGAACAAAGAGATCTAGGAAAATAGGTCCATAATTCATTGAAAGTAGTATCACAGGTAGACAGGGTTGTAAAAAAATTCACCTTTATTAATCAATGTGTTGAGATGTTATGTTGAAGTTGTATAAGATATTGGCGAGGCCTAATTTGAAGTATTGTCTGCAGTTTTGGTCACCTGCCTACAGGAAATCTGAAAATAAGGTTGAAAGAGTACAGAGAAAATTTACAAAGATGTTGCTGAGTCTAGAGGACCTAAGTTATAAGGAAAGATTGAACAGGTTTGGACTTTATTCCATGGAACATAGAAGATTAAGAGGAGATTTGGTGGAGGTAAGCAAAATTATGATGGGTATAGATAGGATGAATGCAAGCAGGCTTTTTCCACTGAGGTTGGTTGGGACTACCGTGAGAGGGTGAAAAGTGAAAAGTTTAAGGGAAGCATGTGGGGAACCTTCTTCACGCAGAGCATTGTGAAACTGTGGAACGAGCTGCCAGTGAAAGTGGTGCATGCAATTTCAATTTCAATTTTTAAGAGAAGTTTGGATCGGTACATGGATGGTAGGGGTATGGAGGGCTATGGTCCAGGTGCAGGAGTAGGCAGTTCAAATCGTTTGGCATGGATAAGATGGGCTGAAGGGCCTGCTTCTGTGCTGTACTTTTCTATGACTTGACAGTATGCACCACCAGGCTCTTTCAGACTACTTTAAGGCTCCCGAACGGATCTCTCGCATGCTAAATGATTAACTCTTGATCTGCCATTCTATCTCATCATGGCCCTTGCATTTTGTTGGCCTACCTGCCCTGCAGTTTCTCTATAACTCAGCGTTATATTCTGCTTTATGTTTTTGTTGTAATTATATGCAAACAAAAGCTTTTTATTGTATCTTGATGCATGTGACAATAATAAACCAATACCAATAAATTTCCTAACTGGAAGCTAGTTTTTCCACAACTATTTCAGCTGATTATTAATCCACTTGACAAAGTTTATAATTCACTCTTTCTGTCTTCTTCAAAATGTTTCATCTTCATCTTGAAAACATAAGGGGTATGGAGGAAAGGCAGATAAATGGAAATGAGGTAATAGATCACTAATCTTATTACCGGTGGGCAGAATGAGGTTTAGGTCACTAATCATTTTACCGAAGGGTAGAATGAGTTGAAGGTACTGAATGGTCACTGCTGTTTCTTTGCAAGGCTAAAAACTCACCAGAAACACAGAGTCTGTCGGGGTGTCGACTGAATGGAAAAGAAAGCAGCCAGGTAGAACATTTAAAGCTCATGCGATCATTCTATTTGGAATGGGTTTGCGTGGGGCAGAATGCGAGAAGTGAACCATAGAACATTACAACACAGAAACAGGCCTTTTGGCCCTTCTTGTCTGTGCTGAACCATTTCTCTGCCTAGTCCCACTGACCAGCACCTGGCCCATATCCCTCCATACACCTTTCATCCATGTACCTGTCCAAGTTTTTCTTAAATGTTAAAAGTGAGCCCACATTTACCACTTCATCTGGCAGCTCATTCCATGCTCCCACTACTCTCTGTGTGAAGAAGCCCCTACCCCCCCCCCCCAATTTTCCCTTTAAACTTTTCCCCCTTAACCCATGTCCTCGGGTTTTTTTTTCTCCCCCAGCCTCAGTGGAAAGAACCTGGTTGCATTCACTCTATCTATACCCATCATAATTTTATATACCTCTATCAAGTCTTCCCTCATGCTCCTATGCTCCAGGGAATAAAGTCCTAACCTATACAATCTTTCTCTGTAACTCAGTTTCTCAAGTCCCGGCAACATCCTTGTAACCTTCTCTGCACTCTTTCAACTTTGTTAATATCCTTCTTGTAATTTGGTGACCAAATTTGGTGAATATTCTTAAAAAACAGAACCAACGGTTTAAAAAAATGAACAAAAAGACTTTTGCATTTTTGGAGTTGGGCCAAATAGCAGGTGATCCTCTCCTCTCCCGGAACTGGAATGATTATTATGGAGCTCTACTATCTTAGGTTAAGCATAAAACTAGAGAAACTGAGAATGTTCTCCGTACTCTACGCTAGGTTAACTAACAATATAACAGAGGAGGACTAAGATTGAAGGATATTGATAGAACAGACAAAGAGAAACTGGGAACTTCAGTAACCAAAAGCCACAAAGATTGGAGATGAAGAGAATTAGTTTACTCAACAAATTGCTGTGATCTGGGTAGTACTGTTGGGAAGGGAATAGATGTAGTGAGAAAGTTCCAAAGAGCCTTGGGCAGCTGGTTGAAGTGTACACATTTGCAGGAACTAATCATCTTCAAATATGTATTGGACCACAAGGTGAGCTGTATAATTCTTCAATGCCTTTTGGTATTTATTGAATTTTCTTTGTCCTTAAGTGAGTGGGTTAGGGCAGACTGACCCACCATTTACAGTTTGTTGTTCACCGCTGTGCAAATGCATCATGACTTCACTTGTAAATGGTGGCGCTACTGTTTCATTCTGCCTGAACTCAGTGATCCTAAATGTTGTGGTTAGAGTCTGAGCAAAATTAGGATTGTGCAATCTGAAATATTATTTTTGAATTTACCATAAACCCCACTAAAGGATAAATTATTCTGGGACACTCTTGGAGTATATGACTCTGTCTTGACCTATAAATAATTTTGGTAATAATGCTGAGAATGAGCTCTTTCAGTTCTATAATTTGCATTCTACAATTAATGCAAACCCTAATGTTTAATGCACATAGCAATGCTCAGAATTATTATGCAGTGAAAACTTCCACTTGACTGAAATAGATAGCAAGTTATTGCAGCTCATCTGAAAAAGTAGTTTCTGAAACAAAACAGACAGTGCAGGAAGAGCACAGTTGGTTAAACTTGAATGCATTCTCTGTGTTTGCTACAGATTCTTGCATCTGCAGTTTTATTTGCTTTCAGTAATTGGTTCTGAAGTGTGTATTTAGTCCAGTTACTTATTGAAATCATTCCAAGTTTGTTACATTTCAACATACTGTATTTGTGGCTTCTAGTTCCTTTTTTGCTGAAAGGCAGGCAAAGCAAGCCAAGGAGCTACAGTAGTGGGTGAGTTACTGGGTGGGATTCTGAGGGGTAGGATAAACAAAGACTGATTAGGAATGGTTTTGCACAGTACATGGGAAATATTGTCTCAATTATCTTTGTTTTAAGTAGTATTGCAGAAGATTGATGGATATTGTGGATATTGTCTTTATGGACTTTTGCAAGTACTTCGATGAGGACCTGCATGGAAGACTAGTCTAGAGATCCAGGGAGAGCTAACTAATTGGATACAGAATTGTGTTGGTGGTAGGAAGCAGCGTGTGATGGTGGTGTTTTTCAGACCAGTAGTATGCCAGGCACTGGTGCAGGGCCCATTGTTATACATCAGGTTTTGGATGCTTTGGATGAGACGTACAAGGTATCTTTGCAGATGACACTCAAACATAGATAGTTACCAAAAATTACAGAGAGATCTTGATCAGCTAGGTAAGGCAGCCGAAGAGAGATAAATGGTGTCCAGCCCTGATAAATGTGAAGTGCTACATTTTGAGAATCAAACCAGAGTAGAACTTTCAAAGTGAACGCCAAGCCCTGGGGAGTGTTGTCACAGAGGGAGCGGGGGCTAGTACTACAAGTACTTAGTTTCTTCTGAAAATAACATTACTGGTAACAGAGGCAGTGACGAAGGCATTTGGCACACCGGCCTTCATCAGACAGGGCACTGAGTATAGGAGTGTGAACGTTATGTTGCGAAGTGCATATGGTGTGAGGTGGAGCCTGGAATATTGAGGACAGTTTTGGTCACCCTGTTACAGGAAAGACATTGTCAAGCTGGAAAGAACACAAAAAGGCTTAGGAGAATGTTGCCACAACTTGAGGGAGTATAAGGAGAGGTTGGGCAGGTTTAGGAATTTATTCCTTGGAACAGAGGGTTGACTTTCTACAGGTGTGTAAAACCATAAGGGGCATACACAGGGTAAACGCAACTAATCTGTTTCCTAGGGGAAGGGAATTAACAATTAGAGGGCATAGGTTTTGTGGTGAACTATGTGCCTGTCTGGACACGCCCCCTGCTGACTGCTCCTGTGGCTCCTCCCACAGGCCCCTGTATAAAGGCGATCTGAGGCCTGACGCTCGGCCTCAGTCTCCAGGACATAGTATGATGGACACTCACTCCTGGTTCCTTCTTCCAGTCAATAAAAGCCGATATCTCGCCTTACGTCTCAGTGTGAGTTATTGATGGTGCATCAGGTTTAAAGTCCTAGGGGAAAGATTTAAAATGGATCTGAGTGGCAACTTCTTCATGCAGAGAGCAATGAGTCTGTTGAACAAGCTTTCAGAGGAAGTGGTTGAGGCAGATGCAATAAAAAGACATTATTATTATTATTATTATTATTATGTATTTGTTATTGTTGGATAGGAAAGGTTTGGAGGGATATGGACCAAGTGGGACTAGTTTAGTTAGTTGCCATGGATCAGTTGGGCCGAAGGACCTGTTTTCTTGCTCTATGACTACGACTCAAAAGAAAGTCACGTTTGTTTTTGACTGAACTCTTCCACTGCTATGGATTCTTTAGCACAGGGCCTCAAAAATGTCTGTGAATTCCTTACTTTTGTGGAAAACAGGTTTTTCATGCAAGCCTTTCAGAAGGTGAGGCTTCCCTCTCAGATGTACTTTTCCTGTGACCTGAGTTTAATCTGACCACAGGTATTGTCTGTATGGGGTCTGCGCATTGTGTGATCACCCTGTGCTCTCGTTCCCTCCATGTCCCAAAAACATGGGTTAGAATTTCAAAGGCCACTGTACGTTACCCCTAGTGATTATGCGAGTGATAAAAAGAATCAAAGGTGGGAGGGTTGATAGGCATAGGTGAGAGAGAATGTCAAACAGGTGACAGGAGGACCTGGACTGATAATTTTTGACAGGTGAATGCATGGCTGAAGAATTGGGCAGGCGGCAGGGTTACAGACTTCTGGATCATTGGAATCTCTTCTGCAGCATTTATGACCTGTGGGGCTGAAGGTGATATATTTGAATACACGCAGCATAAGGAGTCAGGTGGATGATCTTGTAGCACAGTTAGAGATTGGTAAGTATGAAGTTTTGGGCTTTGCTAAGTCTTGGCTGAAAGAAGATCACAGTTGGGATCTTAACATCCAAGGAAACACATTGTATTGAAAGGAGAGGCAGGGAGGCAGAGGGGGTGGGATGGCTTTGTTGGTAAAAAAGAACTCAATTTCTTTGAAGGGGGTGACATAGAGGTAGAATCATTGTGGGTAGAGTTAAGAAATTGAAAGGGTATATAACTCCTCATGGGAATTATATACCCTTTCAGTTTCTTAACTCTACCCACAACTCTTCATGGGAGTTATATAGAGGGCTCTGAACAGCAGCTAGGATGAGGGCTACAAATTGCAATGGGAGGTAAAAGGGCAATGTTGCAATAGTCATGGGGAATTTCAATATACAGGTAGATTGGGAAAAGTCAGGTTGGTGTTGGATCCCAAGAGAGGGAATTTACAAATTTGTAAATTTGTAAAAACCAACAAAAGGCAACTTAAAAAGCCACAAAGAGAGAAAAGATGAAATATGAAGGTAAGCCAACCAAAAATATAAAAGAGGATACAAAATGTTTTCTCAGATATACTGCATAAAGAGTAAAAGGGAGATGAGAGTAGACATCAGACTGCTGAAAAGTGATGCTGGAGAGGTAGTAATTGGGACAAAGAAATGGCGACTGAACTTAATAAGTATTTTGCATCTGTCTTCACTGTGGAAGACACTAGAAGTATTCCAGGAATGCAAGAGTGTCAGGGGCAGAAGTGAATGCCATTGCTGTTATTAAGAAAGTACTTGGGAAGTTAATAAGTCTTAAGTCACTTGAAGCAGATCAACTGCACTCCTGAACAAGGTAGCTGAAGAGATTATGAAGCATTTGTAACGACCTTTCAAGAATCATTAGATTCTGGAATGGTTCCAGAGGACCGGAAAATTGTGAATGTCACTCCACTCCACTTTTTAAGAAGGGAGGGAAGCAGAAGAAACAAAATTATAGGCCAGTTAGCCTGACTTCAATGGTTGGGAAGATATTGGAATCTATTTGGTTTTGTGGTGTTTAGAGACAAAATAGACTAAAGTCAGGATGGTTTCCTTATGGGGAAAAACTTGTCTGACAAATCTGTTGAAATTCCTGGAGGAAATAACTATTTGGATTTTCAGACGGCTTTTGACAAGATGCTGCACATGAGATTGCTGAACAAGAGCCTGTGGTACTAGAGGAGAGATACAGCATGAATAGAATCAACATACACACAATGCTGAAGGAACTCAACAGGCCAGGCAGCGTCTATGGACAAGAGTACAGATGATGTTTCAGGCTGAGACCTTTCAGCAGGACTGGAGAAAAAAAAGTGAGGAGTAGATTTAAAAGTTGGGGACGAGGGGAGAGAGAAACACAAGGTGATAGGCGAAACCAGGAGGGGGAGGGATGAAGTAAGGAGCTGGGAAATTGATTGGTGAAAGAGGTACAGGGCTGGAGAAGGGAAAATCTAATAATCTAAAAAGAACAGAAGGCCATGGAAGAAAGAAAATGGGGGAGGAG
This sequence comes from Hypanus sabinus, assembly GCF_030144855.1. Taxonomy (NCBI): domain Eukaryota; kingdom Metazoa; phylum Chordata; class Chondrichthyes; order Myliobatiformes; family Dasyatidae; genus Hypanus; species Hypanus sabinus. The sequence goes on from NC_082711.1 coordinate 132,727,801, forward strand.
CACTGGAGGGAGGTGATGGGCAGGCAAGGAGATGAGGTGAGAGAGGGAAAAGGGGATGGGGAATAGTGAAGGAGAGGGAGAGCATTCATTAGATTTCCAGCATCTGCAGATTTTCTTTTGTTTGAGCATGGATAGAAGATCGGCTGACTGACAGGATGCAAAGAGTGGAAATGAAGACGGTCTTCTGGCTGGCTATCTGTGATCAGTGGTGTTCCACAGGGATGTGGGACCATTTCTTTTGATGTTAATGTCAATGATTTTGATGAAGGGTTTAATGGCTTTGCAGCCAAGTTTATAGAGTTCAATGGAGGATCAGTTAGTGTTGTGGAGGCAGGAAATCTGCAAAAAGACTTAGACAGATTGAGAGAATGGCAAAGAAGTGGCAGATGGAATATAGTGTAAGAAAACGCATGGTCATACACTTTAGTAGAAGGAATAAAGGTGTGAACTATTTTCTAACTGGAGAGAAAATTCAAAAATAAGAGTTTCAAATGGGACACTGTGCAGGATTCCCTAAAGGTTAACTTGCAGCTTGAGTTGATGGAAAGGAAGGCAAATGTAACGTTAGCACTTATTTCGAGAGGGCTAGAATATAAAATCAAGGATGGAATGCTGAGGCTTGATACAGCATTGGCAAGACCATACTTGGAATATTGAGTGCAGTTTTGGGCCCCTTCTCTATGGAAAGCTGGGCTGGCATTGGAGAGGGTCCAGAGGAGGTTCACAAGAATGATTCCAGGAATGAAAGAGTTAACATCTGAAAAGCATTTGATGGCTAGAGATTACTCACTAGAGATTAGAAGAATGAGGGGGATTTCATTGAAATCTATCAACTATTGAAAGGGCTACATAGAGCTTATGTGGAGAGGATGTTTCCTATGGTGGGGAGGGGTCTAGGACCGGAGAGCACAGCCTCAGAATAGAGGGACGTCTATTTAGAACAGAGATGAAGAGGCATTTCTTTAGCCAGAGAGGAATGAATCTGTGGAATTCATTGTCACAGATGGCTGTGCAGGAGAAGTTATTGGGTATATTTAAGGTGGAGTTTGATAGGTTCTTGATTAATCTGGGCGTCAAAGGTTACAGGGAGAAGCAGGAAAATAGGGTTGAAAGGAATAATAAATTAGCCATGATGGAATGGAGCAAACTCAATGGGCTGAATGGCCTAATACTGCTGGATGTCTAATGATCTTATGATGGGTTTGCTGTCTTGGCAGCTAGCATGTTCCCAATAGCCCAGTGGCCTTCTCTGTGTTGGTTTAACACTGGATCTACCAAATATGGCTGATGTATGAGTAGATCTCAGAACCAAATTAACACATGGACCTCCATCATTGATCAACATGTGCCTTGCAGTTGGGGTCAACAAATCTGATAGATATGTTCCAGGAGGTTCCTGCCACCTCCAGGAACATATCTATCAGGAAAGCGTGACCTTCCACCTCCGACTGTCCCGCCCCAACTGATCTGCCGCTGGGTTACCTAGCACATTTATCCCCATGGTTACAGAAGGGAGGGCAGGAGAGAGGAGGAGAGGTGGGACATGATATGTGGTGCAGATGACTTCCCTTACTTTGTGTTTGTTTGCCCCTTGCTCTCTCATGCAAAGCACAATGTGAAGAGGATGTGAGCAGATTAACCTGATAATCAAATGGGTAATGAATTCATTCACTATCTCCCCTTCTCAAGAAATAATTTATAAATTCTGCAAACAGGGTGGGAGTCTGATACTTGGTTACTCACCTCTGACTACTTCAGGGTGGACTTTCTGCTGAAGGGTCTGGGTCTGAAATATTGAAATGTTGCCTGGCCTGCTGAGTTCCTCCAGCATTTTGTGTGTTTTTCTTTGATATCATCACTATTCATGTGAAATCAAACATGACTGATTAATGTGTTGCCTTGCTGGTGACTGTAGGGAGATGAGAGAAATTTCACCTCATGATGGACTAAAGGAATTCGAAGATCCCGCTAGCCATTAGTGAGTTTTGTTTTATAGATAGTGGTGGGAAGGTATGATTTGTAACTGACTAGGAAAAGAGTGGCCTATCAAATCTGTCTTCTACTCATACCATGAAAGAAGTATTTCTACGGGACAGATAATGTTGCTGTCATGGCCCAGTGGTCTCTTAGGAGAGATGAACAAAAACGGACTCTTGATCTTCCTCAATGTCTGGAGCAGATGCCATGGGACAAGACTCACATTCTGGAAGGGTACATGCCTCTCCAAAGATTCAAAGCTATTTTAGAATGTGTACACCAGCAGACTAAACTGGAAGTAATATTTTCCATAACATTATGAATATTTCTTGTGTAAAAGTGAAAATACAGTTTATTGACAAGTCAAGTTATTGTCATCTGCAGAAGTATCTGCAGGCACAGAGCATCAGATAAGCAACGTGCACAAGAAAGACATACATTTCTTGTGAGTTAAGTTCGACCAAAAGAACAGGTATTTGAATTGCAGTGCAAAGTAGTCATTGTGTTGCTGAATTGTCGTGATGAAGCTTGTGTGGTCGGGCTATGAACTGAGTGGTTGAAGGGAAGTTGCAGTTCTTGATCCTGGTGCTGTGGGACCTCAGGATTACTTTCCTCCTGCTTGAAGGTGCCTGTGAGAAGATCGGATGGTCCGGATGGTGGTGATCAATGTTGCCTTCTTGAGGCAGTGTCTCTTGCAGATACCACTGAGGGTGGGGAGGGATATGTCCATGATGTGTTGGGGTGAGTCCACTACTCTCTGCAGTCCCTGTGCATTCAGATTGCTGTACCAGATCATCATGCAACTAACCACAAAACCTGCAGATGCTGGAAATCCAAGCAACACACACAAAATGCAGGAGGGAGTCAGCAGGTCAGGCAGTATCAACGTTTTGGGCCGAGACAGCGACTGCACTCTTTTCCACAGATGCTGCCTGGCATGCAACTAATCAGGGTATTTTCAATAGTACAACTGCAGAGGTTTGTTACAGTGTTCAGTATCCAAACCTCCTTAAACTTCTAACATTGGATTCTGACATGAAAATAGCATAAAATATATTGCCAGTGCTTGGGTTGAGGAGAGAGACTATTGATTCATATTATAAGAGGAAGATGTTGTTCCTGAATCATTGACTGTGTGACTTCTGGCTTCTGTACCTCCTTCCCGATGAGTACAAGGCATGACTTGGGTGATGGGGGCCAGTAATGATGGATACTGCCTTTTTGAAGCATCACTCCATGAAGGTGTCCTGGATATTACGGAGGCTAGTGCCCCTGATGGAGCTGACTGGGTTTACAACTCTCTGCAGCTTATTTCAACCCTCACCCCCCAGCCCCCATGCCAGACGGTGATGCAGACAGTTGTGTGATACAGATGCACATGTTAATTTCCTTTGCAGATGCTGCCTGACCTGCTGAGTTGTTCCGGCAGTTCATTTTATGGTCCAGGTCCCAGTACCTACAACCTCTTGTGTCTCTACATTTCACAGAACATAGATTAGTGATTATATATCCTTAGTCCATGTACGTGTTTTTTCCAAGAGAACTCTAACTTAACATTTTCTTTTACTACTATTTTATCACTTATCATTCAATTGCCACCACATTTTGTCTACCACAGTTTATGGTGAGGCACCCTGTGGTGTGACATCTCTCCTGGTGAAAAGAAAGTTCTCCTGTTAACTCTGATCAGGGGGAAAAGCACCAGTTCCCATTGTGCCTCTCGTAATGAAAGCCTCTTCTTACTGCTGTCACCTCAGTGAATAACTTCTGCCCGAATGGTTTTTTAGTTGTAGTCTCACCTGTCCCCTCTAAGCATTAAGAGTAGTGGTTAACATAACACTTTACTGTGCAGGTAACCCAAGTTCAGTTGCTGCCGCTATATGCAAGGAGTTTGTACGTTCTCCCTGTGACCAAATGGGTTTTCTCCGGTGCTCTGGTTTCTTCCCACAGTCCAAAGAGGAACTGGTTGGTAGGTTAACTGGGAGCTGTAAATTGTCCCAATATTAGGCTAGAGTTAAGTCGGGGGGTAGTGGGCATGGCTCGAAGGGCCGGAGGGGCTGTATCTCAATAAATAAATAAGTGTAAGCTCATTTTTGCTGTAGTTTTGATGCTTTTATTAAAGTAATAATTTTACAGTTACCTGTGTACCATCTGTGCTCGATTTCTTTCCAGAGAATCAGTCCCTTCCTGTCCTTGATGACATGTTGGGTTAAAACCATATTTAGACTCAATTGGGCTCCATCAACTTGCTCTCTTGTAGTAACTTGTGCCTCTAACTACCTAAGTTTCTTTACCCCCTTTAAAGCTTTTCTTTGCAGGGAATATTTTTTATGCTTCTCTCTTCTTCCAAAGTGTTAATTTTCATTGCACGTTTATCTTTAAAACACATCGATTGACATTGGCAAGCAGATACATACATACTGTAACATCCTGTGTGTGAAAATTACTTTAAACTGTGGAAATTTTGTAATCTTGAAGTAAAATTAAACCTGAAATGCACACTTGGCAGTCTGTAGGAAGGGAGAAGTAGTTACAGACTCAGGTCGAAGACCACGCTTTCAATCTTTCCTCTGAGCCTCAGTGTTATAGCATTTCTGCGTCTACTTGAGAAGATGTTTAGTTCTTTTTTTTTCTGGTCAGAATATAACTATAACCAACAGAAGCATTCTAGAATATGGGTCTGCATTTTATTTAAAGAAGCAAGACCGTCAGCCCACAGTTCTCAGAATTTCTCACTGTATTTGCCTCTACTGTCTCTCAAAGGACAACTTCCCATCACTTAAGGCAACAGTAATGAGACCCAAAAGACTTTAAGTCATTTAGATTCAGGCAAGTTACTGGCCAATTATTTTAGGTTGAGGGTCATATGTTACAACCCACTGGGTCAGTATGATTAAGTTTTCCAGTTGCCAGTGCCCTTCCTCGCGTGCGTGAGAGTTTGTAGCAAGTTTTCCTTTTGAAAACTATCAGACCTGTCACCTGTTGAGTCACAGGTTTGGGGGTTTGAGACTTCGGCAGAAAAAATGTAGGTCAGCGCTGCAGAGCGTGCCGGGGGAATGGAAATTGATGTCAAATTGAGGTCAGACCTGTTTTCTTGGGTGGCCGTAATGGACCCCACGGCATAAGTTTGACAATCCCTGATCCTTAGCTGAGAATGATTTCTGATCACCACAGCAAACTTGTTCTTGTCACAATCATTCTAGGATCTTGCTGTGCACAGTCAGCTTACCGACAGCGACACAAAAAGATGTATTTCATTGGCCATGTATACCAACTGTACCCACTAATACTGCAACTCTTTTTAATATTAAGACAGAGCCTTTAATCCTATCTGTCATTAATGGGTTTTAGATTATTGAATCGAGTGATGGGGTAGGCCGCAGAGAACAATATGATGGAGTCCGTGCAGTTTCCATTTATGGCACATCTCTGGTTCCTGGAGGAAGAAGAGATGATCTTCCTGCTTGCAGTGCGGAAGCCCATGTGATGAGTAATCTCAATCCTATTGGATTAGAAGTTCGAAGATTCTGACTGGATAACCATGAAGGAATTGTGACAACACCAAATCAATATGGTGTGTTGCTAGGGGATTTCTGAAATGATGCCATTTCTGTGCAAGTTGTTGTTTTAGGCAGTCGATATTCTGTGTCTGAAAAGTTTTGTCAAAGGAGCCTTGATAAATTTCACTTCTTTCTCCAGAGCCTTTCGCTGTTCTGTTGTTGGGTCAATTGAAATTCTGGCCCAGGTAGACTGAAAAGACAGGGTGTTGACTGGGAGGAGAGCTGATTTCGTTTGTTCTCCGTGATGGTCATCTCCATGGTGCTGAGGCTATGAAGATTGCCCAGGCTGATGAGCTCTGTGCCCACTAATGTGATGAACTAATAATCAAGGATTTGGGCCTACTCCAGGCTGCTTTGGGGTTCAGAGTTGAGGACTCAATTTGATTTGAAATGTTGTTGTTTGCACGATTTGTATTTTTTGTCTCTTTCTTTTGCACATTGAGTGTTGATCTTTTATTTTTATTTTTATTCTTTAATTGGGTTCTTTCTGGCTTCTCGCTCTGTGGCTACCTGTGAACAAGCAAATCTCTAGGTTGCATAGTTTATACATTCTTTGATAATAAATATACTTGACGACTTTTCTCTCTGGGTCTACTTTGATCCCTTTGTTTTTCTTTCTAATGTTCCTTCTCTCTTTCACACCTTTCTCTTTCTCGTTCACACTCTCTCTCCATCACTTCCCTTCTTTTTCTTTTTCTAGTTTATGAGTCTTGATATTGAGAAGGTGAATTTAGTCCACTGGAATATTCACTTATTAATCTTTCTATTGCTCTTTTTATGATCTGATCTTCCCTTTTGGTTTCCTCACGCACAATATCATCTGACGAATCCTCTGATTTCATATTTCTATTGACTCCTTTCTTTTCGGCCTTCCATTCATCCAGCTGGGTTTTGGTCTTTGCATCTACTTTGCAAGCAGCTTTTTGTCTCCCACTTGAAGTTCACTCAATAACCTTAATGCACACAAAGTAAATTGTAGTTCTTTATTCTCACAAAAGCCAAATTAATTCCCTCCCCCTCCCCTTCCCCTGTCCCAGGTCCCTCTCTGCCTGTCTCCTTTCAACTTTCTGCTTCTTTATCTCTACAGTTCTTTCATGCTTATCCCCTCCCCCTCCCTCTTTATCTTTCTTCTGATTGGTTTTCCACCTGGTGCCTCTAGGCCCTACCCCCTCCCCTATCTCTATTACTGGGCTTCGGCCCTCTCTTCCCTCCCATTCCTGATGAAGGGTCTCTGCCTGAAACATTGGCTACTCTTTTCTCACGGATGCTGCCTGACCTGCTGAGTTCTTCCAGCGTTGTGTACGTATTCTTTGATCCACAGCATCTGCAGTTGTATTTTTGTGTATCTACTACATTTCTTCATTTACTTTCAACTGGCTTTGTTGCAGGGGATGTAGCATGAAAATGGCGGATGGATCTCCAATCAATTTGTAGTTATCTCAACAAATCACACGCCTACAATGCTGGCCCTTCTGTTTTTACCACAAACAAGCACAGTGTGGCTTGTTGGTTGTTGTATTTCACAGTTACAAATGTCATTCCCACCAAAGTTATCTTCCCTCCAGTATAAGTTCTTAGTTGAAAATCAGCAAGTGTCACTTTGCTGTCTTTGAAATGCCATTCAATCTCATTTTGTGGAATAACTGAGACAGCTGAACCAGTGTTGAATTCAATTTTAATTACTTTGCCACTCTCTTCTGGTGTAAGCCATACTGCTTGTCAATTTCTAATTTTCTCACTTCAAATTTCAAGGCCACACAGTTCTGTGTCACTCTCCTCATTATCAGAATTCTCATTGACAGCATGCAGATTAGTGCTCTTTTTGAAACTGCAACCTGACATTTCAGCTTTTTTCTCTTAAAATATACTCAATCATGTCTTCTCTTCGAAGAACGTGTGCTGTACTGCTTTTTTAAAAAACTCAACCCGTCTCTGCGTGTGCTGGGCTGCGTTTTTTAACCTGCTATGTTTTTTTTAGTTTGAACATCTCGCTGCATTTCAGCAGGTAGGAAGGCAGTTCAGGTTTGTATTTAAAATATCTCAGCACCAATGTTATATTTTGTACCTTCAAAACATTAAACTAGTTCAAAGGAAGTCATATCTAACTTCAGGTCTGCTTTAAGCGAGGTGTGCGTGTATCATGTGGTGGCATGATGATGTTATGCAATTCATGTACTTATACATATAACCCGTAATGAATAACTTAAACAGCAAATATATGACTCAAATATTATTGAAATATTAAATACACAACTGTACCTACATGGGTACATTAGTTGGGCTTCACAAAACCTCACCAGCTACATCACTTAGAACAGGCCTACAGTTTGTTGTTAAGTGGCAATGCTGGTGATGAGATTGGATGTCAATTCTCCATTGTGGACCTTGGGATGACAGATTTGGATGACCAAGGTGAAAGTTGAGAACAGGGCCTCGGAGACTGGTGGTGGGGTGGGGTGGGGTGGGGTTCGGACAGTGGGCATCATTGGGCTTAGGTGTAGAGTGCTGTGGAGGGGTGAGGGAGGGGGAGAAGACACTGCTTGGGAATGAGGATCAGAAAATGAAAGAAGATGGCTGTGTAACAGCTAATGTCATGAGAGTGGACAATGATACTTGCTGCTGACACACCTTAATCTGACTTTCCCTCCAAAAGCCCAATGCATTGTCACTAATGCTATAGAGGAAACATCATGAGATGAACCTCCAGAGGCATGAGAGGCTGAAGGTTCTGGAATCTGGAGAATCACAGCAGGTCAAGGAGCGTCTGTGGAAGGAAAAGGGAAGTTTTGGGTCAGGACTGCTCATCGAGCTGAAAGGTCTCAACCTGAAACATCACTTGTCTTTGCTCCACAGATGCTGCTTGGCCTGATGAGCTCCTCACTTTATTCTTTTGACTGAGTTTCTAGGCTGATATGGGTTGCAATTCTTCCCCAGATTACCGACTGTACTTTAAAAGACAATTATTTTTGGACTGAACTTTGGCCAAGTGACTTTTATCATATTGCAAAATACACTGCGTTTGATGTTTTTGTTTTCATAACAAATTATGTTTGATTCAAAAATTATGCCGATGTTGAATGTCATTACTGAAACAGTGTGAAAAGGCAGAGAGTCTAAATGCAATGATTAAAGTCAAAGGCAACAAGCCAGGGGTAAGGTGACTTGGGTTTAGTCACTATTGGACTTGCTTGTCTATAACTGTGATGTGGGCAAATCTGGCTTCTTAGCATTCTTTATGCTCTTACCGGGAGTCCGGTCAGGGTAGGTATAGACTGAATGACAATGAATCTTCACAGCCTGTTGTGCTCCATTAATGTGCCTCTGTCTTTTGAACTCCAGGTAGAGGGATGAACCAAGCAGAACTATGGTGGGCTGTTGTCTCTGTCCTCTTCATTTTTCCATCTGGGATCCTTGTCATGCTCTGTATGAGATGTAGAAAATCTAGGAGTCGCAGTAAGTTGAATTTTATCTTCATTTGAAGGTGTTTGATGCGTTTTGCTTTCATGAGGGATTTTCCATAGACCAGACGGAGTTTCATCTTTTGGAAGGTAGTTCTTCTCATAATCACTGAGACAGAGGAACAGTCCCTTCATCCAGCAAATCCTCACAGAACATCAACCATCCAATTATACAAATCCTCACAGAACATCAACCATCCAATTATACAAATCCTCACATTCCCATTAACTGCCCCTAGACTATCACCCACCCTAACATGAAGAGCAATTTACAGTGGCCAATTAAACTACCACCCTGAGAACGTAGACAATGCCCAAGGCCGGGATTGAACCCAAATCTCAGGCATTGTGGAGCAGTGGCTCTATCAGCTGAGCCACTGCGCTGCCCCCTATTTCTCTTTACTCCATTCAGTTGCGTTCTGCTAGCTGCCAGATACAATGCAACCAACAACATCCTGTTTTTATTTGCAGCAGGCATGCAGATGAGAGGCTAGGCCATCTGACGTGCCTGGCCAACCGGTATCCTGCCAATCTCACTCTGGCATTGCTTTCCCTCCATAGATATGTTTCTAGAATGTTACATGCATAAATAAAACAATGCAGCGTTTGGTTCAGCTTCATATGTTGTTGCATCAGAACACTTCCGGTCAGCTGCAACAGTCAAAATAGCAAACATCTTTGACAATTAAGGTACAAACTAGAATAGTCACCGGGGTTCATTTTTAATACAGGAAGCACAGTTCAATATGAGTTGTGTAACAACTAACTACTCATAGTTCTGAGTAGTTCCAGAATGTACCTTAAGAGTTTTGTCTGCAAGTATTTAGAGCTCTCATACGTTAAAAATGTGATTAATTTTAGTAGCGTATCTGGTGACTGAGATATATCTGCACTGAAATCCTGCCATGATTTTCAAATCTAACCTTTGTAGGTCAAGATTGTAAATGTCATCGAAATTGAGAGGCAGGAGGTCTAAAAATAATGCAAGATGCACAGTGAAATAAACTAGACAGACTATTTGTAGGAGTTTAATAGTTTCTGAAACCTCATGGTGTTCAGTTGATAAAATGCAAGCAGTATAACAAGTACTTTGAAAAAGATCAGCAAACTTGGCTTTATTCAAGAGTTGGGTATTGTTTGAAGTATTTCAGATGTTCCTGGATATTGCACACACCTCTGCAGTGTTAATGCTGGTGGGGAAGGCAGGGATGCTGGAAAACTGCAGTGCATTCCAAAATTTTGCAACAGATTGAGTGTCATTTTTTTCTCTTGAACTCATGCTGCAGGTGGAAGGACTGTATCTCCCTCATGTTCTGTCCAACATTACTCCATGTGCTAAACACCAGATGTAAACTTTTTGTACCAAACATCATACCTAGAAAAGTATTTTATACCCAAGGGAGACCTTAAGTGGTTTACTGCCACTGTGATGGCTTTCTTTTAAAGTATGGTTATTGTGGCTTTGCAGGAACTACAAGAAGTTCCTGCAGCATCTAACTCCTGTTAATCTTTTAATTGATTAATTGTCCCAGATGCTTTGCAGGTCAGGCAATGTGATTATAACACAGATAATAGATTAATACTGTACAAAAACAGGCTGATTCTATTCCAACCATTAAACATCCATTTACACAAAGCACAGACTAATTCCAGTTTATTTCAACAATAGCCTTGTCAGCAGATTCTACCACTCACCTATGTGCTAGGGGGCAATCTACAGTGACTAATTAACTGAGCAACCCACATGTCTTTGGGATGACAGAGGAGATTGAGACAACCAGAGGAAATCCAAGTGGTCACAGGGAGAATGTACAAACTCTACAGAGAGGGGTCAGATTTGAATTCCAATTTGCTGGAGCAGTGACGTAGATCTTCCAGCTGCACTCGATCTTCAATATAACGCTACTGGATTGTTGAAGAATTCTTGACAGGAAATTCTAACCCTGGCAGATGCTGCTTGAATTTCTGAGTGCTTTCAGAATTCTCTGTTTTATTTTAGAACTCCAGTGTCTGAGATTTTAACGTGATATTAAAGGTGGCACTTCCCACAGGAGCAGCTTGTCCCAGCACCAGTGGCCAACTGCTGCAAGGCTGCTCCTCTTTGCAGGAGTGTAGCAGGACCCAAGGGTCAGCCTCGAGCAGCCGTGGGTTGCTTCCTGGCTGTATCTTTGTGCCCTGAATGGTGGTGCTCTGCTGCAAAGGAACAAGAAAGGCACTGGCAAATTATTGGCAATAGAACTGTGAATAAAAATCGGGAGATACCCACAGACGCCCCTGATGACCCTCTGATGTCAGTCTCTGAGGCCGATTTGAGAGCATTGACGCAAGGAAAGCAACTGATCTGATAGGGTACTTGGCCGACTGGTCAACATGCCATTTCATTGGCTCTTCAGTCAATGCTGGAACATGCGGATGGTGAAGATGCAGACATCAGAATGCTGTTCATCTCTTTATTGACTACAGCACTGCATTCAACACTATCATCCCATCAAACCAATTAGCTCCAAGACCTAGGCCTCAATACCTCCTTGTGCAACTAGATCCATGACTTCCTACTTACAGACCACAGTCAATTTTACATCTCCTCCACAGTTGCCATCAGCACAGGGGCACCACAAGGCTGTGTGCTTAACTTCTGCTCTATTTAAGTTTGCTGATGACACTCTGTTGCTGGCTGACTCAAAGGAGGTGACAAATCAGCACGTAGGAGGGAGATTGAAAATCTGGCTGAATGGTGCCACAACAACCACCTCTCACTGAATGTCAACAAAATCAAAGAGCTGATTATTGCCTACAGGAGGATGAAACTGTGAGTCTCTGAGCCAGTCTGCATCGGGGGATCAGGGATGGAGAGGGTCAGCAGCATCAGAGCCTTTGGTGTTATCACTTCATCTCTTCTGGGCCCAGTATCTAAGTGACGTTACAAAGGAGGCTCTGCAGCAGCTCTACTTCCTTAGAATCTTGCAAAGTTTCGGATGTCATTTGAAGCTTTGACAATAGATGCACCGTGGCGAGTATGCTGGCTTGTTGCATCACAGCCTGGTACGGAAACATGAATGCCCTTGAATGGAAAATCCTACATAAAGTAGTGGATATGGTCCAGTCCATCAAGGGTAAAGCCCGCCCCACCATTGAGCACATCTACATGGAGCGCTGTCACAAGAAAGCAGCATCCGTCATCAAGAATCACCACTATCCAGGCCATGTTCTCTTCTTGCTGCTGCCATCAGGAAGTAGATACAGGAGCCCCAGGACTCACACCAGCAGGTTCAGGAACAGTTATTAACCATTAGCCATCAAGCTCTTGGACCAGAGGGGATAACTTCACTCACCCCAACACAGAATTGGATTCACTGTTAAGGACTCCACAACTCATGTTCCCAATATTTATTGCTTATTTATTTCTTCTTATTACTTTTTTTCCTTTTGTATGTGCAGTTTGTCACCTTTTGTAAATTGGTTGTTTGTCCATCTTTGTTGTGCAGAACTTTTCATTGATTCTATTGCATTTCTTTGCATTTACTGTGAATACCCAGAAGGAAAGGAATCTCAGGGTAGTATATAATGACATATACATACTTTGATCATAAATTTACTTTGTACTTTGAGCCTTCTACTGCACCAAGTCTGCTGACACCCACTGCATGACACATGCCCACTGCGAATGCAAAAGCATGTGAATATGCTGCTATTGATGGCATTGGAGATGTGTGTCATTGGTTATGACATTTGATTATCAATGGTTGCTGTCAGTAGCTGGAAAGGATTGTACGGTATGGATAAGTGCAGTGGGAATGTGAGGGTGGAGCTGAGTTTTGATGAAGCACAGTGGGGTGATGGTATTTGATGATGCACAGTGGGGTGATGGTATTTGATGAAGCACAGTGGGGTGATGGTATTTGATGATGCACAGTGGGGTGATGGTATTTGATGATGCACAGTAAGGCAGTTATTGGACTTGATGGATCAGAATCGGATTTAATAATCCTGACATAATAATCCTGAAATTAATTAACTTTATGGCAGCCTTACAATAAAATACGTGATAAATAAATATAAAGGAACAAAAATTGAGTTACACCAAGTCTTTTAAATAGTTAAGTTAATATAAGTAGTGAAAGATAACAGAAATAAAACGTAGTGTGGTGGTGTTCATGCATTCAGTGTCTATTTAGAGGGGAAGAAGCTATTCCTCAATCGCTGAATGCGTGCCTTCAGGCTTCTGTACCTCCTTCTTGACAGTAACAATGAGAAGAGACTGTGTCCTGGGTGGTGGGTATCCTTAGTGATGGACAACATCTTCCTTGAATAGACAACATCAATAGACAACATCACTCTTTGAAGATGTCTTGGCTACTACGGAGGTGGTACCCAAGGTAGGGCTGACTAGTTTTACACGTTTCTGCAACTTATTGCAGAACCTCACTGCGGCTCTCAGTGAGACGGTTGTTGGGTTGTGGTATTTGATGTGCTCAGTGAGGCAATAGTTAGGGTGACATTTGATGGTGCATTCAGTCAGACAGTTGCTGGCTTCGATATTGAGATGCAATTTTTGGGGGTAGGATCTGATGATGCATTTGGTTGGAGGTGACATTTGATGCATTCAGTGAGGCATTCGTTGAAGATGTTATTTGATGCACAGTTGGGGCGTGATATCTGATGGTGCACAGTGGTTGGGTTCGGATTGAGAATGCATTCCATGGCATAGTTTCTGGGGGAGGGAGTTAATCATGCTGTCAGTGGGACCCTTGTGTGTGATGTTTGATACTGCAGTCAGTGGGACATTAGTTTGCAGTGAGTTATACAAAAAGTCTGCATACTTTGGCAGGATTTGCAGACCATTACTTCCTACAAGGTGAAACCTAACATCAATGGCACTCCCAGATGAGCTCAATGCCTCTTCTGCACAATTTGAAAGGCAGAATGCAGCTACACCTGTGCAAATCCCTGAAGCCTCTGGTGATCCTATGATCTGTCTCGGAGGCCGACATCAGAACACCTTTCAAGACGGTGACCCTCGCAGGACATCTGGCCCTGTTGGTGTATCTAGTAGGGTTCTGAAAACCTGTGCCCATCAACAGGCGGGAGTGTTCAAGGACATTTCCAATCTCTCACCGCTGAAGTCACCTGCTTCAAAAGGGCGTCAATAACCTGGACAACAGCAATACCTATGTCAGCCTGCTGTTTATTAATTACAGCTCAGTGTTGAACACAATCATGCCCTCAATTGTATTCAGCAAGCTCCAAAACCTGGGCCTCTGTACCTCCCTCTGCAACTGGATCCTTAACTTTCTCATTGGGAGACCACAGTTAGTGTGGATCAGAAATAATCTCCCCCTCACTGACAATCAACAATGGCACTCTCAAGGATTTGTGCCTCGTCCACTTCTCCACTCTCTCTACATTCACAGTTGTGTGGTTAGGTACAGCTCAAACAGTATCTGTAAATTTGCTCACAACACAGTTATTGTTGGCAGAATTTCAGATGGTGACAAGGAGGCATACAGGAGGAAGAAAGGTCAACTGGTTGAGTGGTGTTGCAATTACAACCTTGCACTCACGTCATTAGGATCAAGGAATGCAGCCTGCAATCTGTCTAAATCCTGCAGGAGGACTTCGCCAGATGGGGAGAATGGGCAAACAAATGGCAAATGGAATATAGTGTAGGGAAATGTATGGCCATGCACTTTGGTAGAAGGAATAAAGGCATAGACAATTTTCTAAATGAGAAAATTCAAAATCAGAGGTGCAAAGTGACTTGGGAGCTCTTTCATTAAAGTTGATTTGCAGGTTGAATCGGTGGTAAGAACGGCATATACAGTGTTAGCAATCATTTCGAGAGGACTAGGATACAAAAGCAAGGATGTAATCCTGAGGCCTTACAAGGATTGGTCAGACCACACTTGGAGTATTGGGAGCAGTTTTGACTTCCTTATCTGAGAAAAAATGTGCTGGGATTGAAGAGAAAGTTCAGAAGAATAATGCCTGGAATGAAAGGATTAAGATATGAGGAACATTTAATGGCTCTGGGCCTGTACTCGCTGGAGTTTAGAAGAATGAGTGGGGATCTCATTGAAATCTATTGCATATTGAAAGGGCTAGAGAGAATGGATGTGGAGAGGATTTTTCCTGTAGAGGGGAGTCTAGGACCAGAGGGCTCAACCTCAGGATAGAGAGACATCCACTTAGAACCGAGATAAGGAAAATTTTCTGTGGTATTCATTGCTGTATATTGCTGTGGAGGCCAAGTCGTTGGGTATATTGAAGGTGGAGGTTGATAGGTTCTTGATTAATCAGGGCATCAAAGGCTATGGGGAGAAGGCATGTCAAGTGGGTTGAGAGGGGTAATAAATCAACCATGATGGAATGGCGGATCAGACTCAATGGGTCAAGTGGCCTAATTCTGCTCCTAGTGTCTTATGGTCCAAAAGAATTGATTGTGAACTTCGGGAAGAGGAAGCTAAGGGAACACACACCAGTAAGCAGCTTCAAATTCATGGGTGTCAACACCTCTGAAGATCTAGCCTGGACCCAACATAATGATGCAATTACAAAGAAGGCATGACAGTGGTCATATTTCATTAGGAGTTGGAGGAGACTTGACATGTCACCAAATATTCTGGCAAATTTCAACAGATGTAATGTTGAAATGTTAAATGTAATGTTCTATGTACTGTGGTGAGAGTTCTAACTGGTTGCATCACTATCTAGTCTCGAGGGGCTACTGCACAGAATCAGGGAAAACTTCAGAAAGTTGTAAACCCAGCTAGCTCCATCGTGTTAGCCTCCCAGCATTGGGGACTCCTTCAAAAGGCCATGCCTCAAAAAGATGGCATCCATTGTTAAGGTCCCCATCATCCAAGGCATGCCCCCTTCTCATTGCTACCATCAAGGAACAGGGACAAGAGTCTGAATGTACCTACTCAACGTTTCAGGGACAACTTCTTCCCCTCCGCTACATCTCCTCTCTATTGTTTTTCTTTTGCTCTCTTTTTGCATTGCTTATTTAATTTAATTTTATAGATACTTCTTATTGTAATTTATAGTTATTTTTATATATTGTGATGTATTGCAATGTACTGCTGCCATAAAACAACAAATTTCACAACATATGCCGGTGATATTAAACCTGATTCTTATTCTGGGTTTTGATGAAGCATTAGATTAATTGTGGTGGATGATAGTTGATAGACTCAGGGAGGCATTTGTTAGGAGTGTTATTTAATGTACTCTGGGAGGCAGTTGCTGGGGGAAGGATTTGATGATGCAGACAGCCAGTTGTTGAGGGGTGATATTTGATGATGCACTCAGTGAGGCAATTGTTGGGGGAGGTATTTGATGATGCAGTCAGTGAGGCAATTGTTGGGGGAGGTATTTGATGATGCAGTCAGTGAGGCAATTGTTGGGGGAGGTATTTGATGATGCAGTCAGTGAGGCAATTGTTGGGGGAGGTATTTGATGATGCACTCGGTGAGGCAATTGTTGGGGGAGGTTTTTGATGATGCACTCAGTGAGGCAATTGTTGGGGGAGGTATTTGATGATGCAGTCAGTGAGGCAATTGTTGGGGGAGGTATTTGATGCAGTCAGTGAGGCAATTGTTGGGGGAGGTATTTGATGCAGTCAGTGAGGCAATTGTTGGGGGAGGTATTTGATGATGCAGTCAGTGAGGCAATTGTTGGGGGAGGTATTTGATGATGCACTCAGTGAGACAATTGTTGGGGGAGGTTTTTGATGATGCACTCAGTGAGGCAATTGTTGGGGGAGGTATTTGATGATGCACTTGGTGAGGCAATTGTTGGGGGAGGTTTTTGATGATGCACTTGGTGAGGCAATTGTTGGGGGAGGTATTTGATGATGCACTCGGTGAGGCAATTGTTGGGGGAGGTTTTTGATGATGCACTTGGTGAGGCAATTGTTGGGGGAGGTATTTGATGATGCAGACAGGCAGTTGTTGAGAGGTGATATTTGATTATGCACTCGGTGAGGCCACTGACAGCAGTTTGCCAGTGTCCTCTGTCTTGTGTCAGCTTCTCCAGGGTTGCCCATTTCTGTGTCTTTCCTTCCTCTCTCAGGGACGAGCTTCTGTTGGCACTTCTGAATTTTTAATGGGATAGG
The DNA here is from genome assembly GCF_030144855.1 of Hypanus sabinus. NCBI lineage: Eukaryota > Metazoa > Chordata > Chondrichthyes > Myliobatiformes > Dasyatidae > Hypanus > Hypanus sabinus. The sequence continues at coordinate 132,744,912 of NC_082711.1, forward strand.
GTTGCTAGCTCCATGCTCAAGCTTCCTCCCTATGCAGCTGGGCTTGGGACTGTTTATTGTGGAGTTGCTGAGGCACTGGTTAGGGTAACACTCGGTGCACTCAGGGGGCAGTCTGCTGACATGCTCAATGGGACTGTTGTTGGCAGTGAGAATTGATGATACGTGGCGTGGAACAAGTTTGGGGGGGGAGGGTGACATTTGATAATGCCCTCAGTGAGCTCTTTGTTGGGTGGTGGTGCTTGATGGACTGAGGCGGTTTGGGGAGGGGGGGTTGATATTTGATGATACATTCTGTGAGGCAGTTGTTTGGGGGTTAACATTTGAGGATGCATACAGAGAGGCTCTCGTACAACCATAAGAGAGAATTAGGCTATTCGGCCCATTCATTGGCCCCATTCTCCTGCCTTCGCCCCTATCGAAAACCTTTCAACCTCTGTTTAAAACATACCAATGACTTGGCCTCCATAACCATCTGTGGCAATGAATTCCACAGATTTTCCAACCTGTGGCTAAAGAAAGTCCTCCTCACCTCTGTTCTAAAGGGATATCTTTCTCTTCTAAGGCTGTGCCTTCTGGTCCTAGACTCCATCAACTTCAGCAAACTCATCTTCTTTCATGCCTCTGTAGTTCCCTTTACTCCACTGTAAAACAGACACATCTGACTTTATGTGGCAGCAAACAGGAGGAAATCTGCAGATGCTGGAAATTCAAACAACACACACAAAATGCTGGTGGAACACAGCAGGCCAGGCAGCATCTATAGGAAGAAGCGCTGTCGATGTCTTGGCCCGAAACATCGACAGTGCTTCTCCTTATAGATGCTGCCTGGCCTGCTGTGTTCCATCAGCATTTTGTGTGACTTTATGTGGGATTTGATGATGCACAGACTGGGGGCAGTGTTGTGATTGGGGTTTACTCATTTAAACAGTGAGGCAGTTGCTGTGGGGTGATATTTGATGATGAACTGAAAATGAAGCAGTTGTTGGGGGTGTATTATTACAAAGGAGGCACAGTGGCAGCTCTAATTTCTTGGAAGTTTTCAGAGATTCACCAAACTTAGGCAAACTTCTGTAGAAGCACAGTGGAGAGTATATTGACTGCATCATGGCCTGGTCTGGTAAAGTCAGTTCTCGTCTGTGAAAAAGCCAGCAAAAAGTAGTGGATACAGCCCAGTCCATCACAAGTAAAGGCCTCTCCACCATTGAGCACATCTGTAAGGAGTGCAGCGGCAGGAAATCAGTGTTCACCATTGAGAATCCACCATCCAAGACATGCCGTCCTTTTCACTGCTGCCATCAAGAAGGAGGTACAGGAATCTTTGGTTCCTGTGACACCTGCTCTGTTTAGAAAATAGTTTGCACATTTATTTTTACTACTGAAGTGCATGGCCTTGCATTTTGCAACATTGAATTTCATTTGCCACTCTCTTGCCCACTCTCCTAATCTGTCTCAATCCTTCTGCAGCCTGCCTGTTCCCTCGACACTATATGCACTTCCACCAATCTTCTGTAAACTGGGCACTAAAGCATCTGTGTCTAAGTTTTTGGTGACATATCGTATCTATGCAAACTTCTAAGGAAGTAGAGGCGCTGTCAACCGTTCTTCATTCTGGGATGTGTAGATGCCAGGGATTTTAAAGCTACCTGCCTTCTCCACTTCCATTTCCCTACTGAGGACTGCTCATGGACCATCAATTTCTTTCTCCTGTGATAGGTGATCCTCTCTTTGGCTTTGCTGATATTGTTGTCGTGACACCAGCCAACCAGATTTTCAATCTCCCTCATATATGCTGATTTGAACAACAGTGGTGTTGTCAGCAAACTTAAATATGGCACTGGCGCTGTGCTTAGCCTCACAATCGTAAGAATAAAGTGAATAGAGCAGGGGGCTGAGCACAAAGCCTTGTGTAAAGCTCTGCTGATGGTGAATGTGCAGGAGATGTTGTTTCCAATCCATGCTAATTGGGATCTGCAGTTAAGAAAATGGAGGAACTAGTTGCACAGGGAGGTACTGAGATCAAAGTCTTGGTGCTTAATGATGAGTTTTGAAGGGATGATAATGTTGAATGCTGAGCCGTAGTCAATGAAGAGCATCCTGTCATGTGCACCTTCATTGTCCTGGTGTTCAGCATAGATATATAGATAAATAGGTATTTGCATGGCATTCTGCATAGGTACGTTCCAATGAGACAGGGAAAGGATGGTAGGGTACAGGAACCACGGTGAACAAAAGCTGTTGAACACCTAGTCAAGAAGAAAAGAAAAGCTTACGAAAGGTTCAAAACAACTAGGTAATGATAGAGGTCTAGAAGATTATAAGACTAGCAGGAAGGAGCTTAAGAATGAAATTAGGAGAGCCGGAAGGGGCCATAAGAAGGCCTTGGCGGACAGGATTAAGGAAAACCTCAAGGCATTCTACAAGTATGTGAAGAGCAAGAGGATAAGATTTGAGAGAATAGGACCAATCAAGTGTGACAGTGGAAAAGTGTGTATGGAACTGGAGGAGATAGCTGAGGTACTTTGCTTCAGTATTCACTACAGAAAAAGATCTTTGCAATTGTAGGGATGACTTACAGTGGACTGAAAAGTTTGAGCACATAAACATTAAGAAAGAGGATGTGTTGGAGTTTTTGGAAAGCATCAAGTTGGATATGTCTCCGGGACCAGATGAGATGTACCCCAGGCTACTGTGGGAGGTGAGGGAGGAGATTGCTGAGCCTCTGGCGATGATCTTTGCATCACTGAGGACAGAAGAGGTTCCAGAGGATTGGAGGGTTGCGGATGTTGTTCCCTTATTCAAGAAAGGGAGTAGAGATAGCCCAAGAAATTATAGACCCGTGAGTCTTATGTTAGTCGTTGGTAAGTTGATGGAAAAGATTCTGAGAGGCTGGATTTATGAACATTTGGAGAGACATAATATGATTAGGAATAATCAGCATAGCTTTGTGAAAGGCAGGTCATGCCTTATGAGCCTGATTGAATTTTTTGTGGACGTGACTAAACACGTTAATGAAGGTAGAGCAGTAGATATAGTGTATATGGATTTCAGCAAGGCATTTGATACGGTACCCCATACAAGGCTTATTGAGAAAGTAGATCCATGAGAAAGGGATCCATGAGGACCTTGCTTTGTGGATCCAAAATTGGCTTGCCCACAGAAAGCAAAGAGTGGTTGTAGAAAGGTCATAGCCTGCATGGAGTTTGGTGATCAGTGGTGTGCCTCAGGAATCTGTCTGCGACCCCTACTCTTTGTGATTTTTATAAATGACCTGGATGAGGAAGTGGAGGGATGGGTTAGTAAGTTTGCTGCTGACACCAAGGTTGGAGGTGTTGTGGATAGTGTGGAGGGCTGTCAGAGGTTACAACGGGACATTGATCAGATGCAAAACTGGGCTGTGAGGTGGCAGATGGAGTTCAACCCAGATAACTGTGAGGCGGTTCATTTTGGTAGGTCAAATATGATGGCAGAATATACTATTAATGGTAAGACTCTTAAGGTGCTTTTGGAAGTAGGTACAGAGGAGATGGTGGGGGTAAGTTTTTTATGCAGAGAGTGGTGAGTATGTGGCTGACAACTGGTTGCTGGCATTGAATCTGTGTTTGTGTTAGTGAGTTGATCTTTCACGTGGACTGCCAGAACAAACTTGACATGGCTTAAGTTTGTAGTAAGTTCATAGATCTTGCACCAGTGTTTTTGTTCATGAGGAGTAAAATGCTCCCTGTAATGTTAGGCCATTGGTTCTTAGTAGGGTTTCCAGGAAGTTACATTTGGCACTTGAGAAACTTCAACATGAAGTTTCCTCATATCTTTTCTCATGGCCTGGTTTTCAATACAGCTGCTGTGATAACTTTGATTTCATATTTCACTCCTTTGGCTGGGAGGACATTGTATGTGAATGGCTTTCCATTGCTGATATTATTTACAACTTTAGGGATTCTTTGAACACAAGAACGTTGTCCTCAGCCACCCCTGGATAATGGCTAAATTACTGGACTAGCATTCAGAGAGACATTGAGTCTTGGTGAAATTACAGTACAGAAAGAAGACATTCTGGCCATCGTCTCTCTGCTGGCTCTCAGAATAAATGCAATCTTCCTTAAGTTGCTTCAGAGACAGACCTGAACCGAAGACGACGTAACTAAACTGTATACCTTTTAAAGATTGTGATCAACAGGGTGAATGCTTCAGGTGAAGTTGAGCACAAGCACACTGAAGTACAGGTACAATGAAAAATTTGCTGGCAGCAGTTTCACGGGCATATAGGTTCAGGCAACATATGGAACTTAAATTATACATAAAGAGAGGGGAGAAAAGGCTAAATCTCGGTGGTGTAAGCGGTGGTTCGCAGTGTTCCGTTGCTGAGGTAAGGATGGGGTTGTGCAGGTTCGTTCAAGAACCTGATTATTATAGGAAAGTAGCTGTTCCTGAGCCTAGTGGTGTGAGACTTAAGGCTTCCATACCTCCTGCCTGAAGGTAGCAATGACAAGAGGACATTATCCTGAATGTGGGATGCAGCCTTCCTGAGGCAACTTCTTAAGCCAAGAACCCTTTATCAGATTTTCATTTGAGTGATATATGGGAGAGGCTTTGATATGACAGAAATTGTGCCTGGTCTGCAGATTGTTCTCAGCACTTTCTGCTCTAATCTGATATTTAGTTGTAGGGTGTAGGTGTCACTTGCAATGCCCAGCGCCAATTGCCCTTTAATTTGTCTGTGTAGATTGTAGGGTGGTTATGAGATGACCACAGTCCTGGGGAGGGCCTGGTGACAAGTGTGGGCTTGAGTGGGGAAAGGACAGAGGTTTCCTTTCCTGAGGGAGTGAAGCACCTGCAACGTGAGACTAATGTGGTGAGGCTTGTTCATGATTCTGAGGTTGCACAGCCCAGCTAGGCTCTGTGGAGCCATTTCCATAGCTCAGCTTGGTGACCAACACCTGTCAGATGAGCAAAGCAGCTGTAAGACATGGTTTAAAATCGTGCAGATCAAAGACTGAGATGCCGCAAGATGTTGAACTGGAAGCAGGACTGTATAAAGTTAGAAGGCATTTCCAGGCAGGCTGCTGAATGAAGACACGCAGAGATTTTATCTCCAGGGGGAGATGAAATGAAGTGGTAGAGGACTCACCCGAGAGAGGGCCTGGAACTAGAGGAGAGATTGTAAGACAAGATAGCCTGTGCTTTCTTGTAACACTTTCAAATCCTTCAGCGTATCTGGGGATTCCTCATTTGAGCTGCTGTATTCAGATCACAAAGGTTAACAGTCAGATCTGACCACCAAAGAGCATTAACCACTGCAGCTGGAGCAAACCTATCTTCACATCCTGTGCAACTAAAAACTATTGCAGAGTTTCACCATCATTATTTTTTATACTTCTGCCTTTCCCCACACCCCTCACCGAAAGATGCAAGCAGATATATCTCTCAGTTTTGAACTGTCCCCCGTCATTTCTGCCGCTGCTCTTCCTGGGCAATCCCTTGGCATCAAGTTGTGTTGTGGTTTCTGAGGAGGCCTGTGTAGAAACACAGTCTCTTCCCCAACTGGAGCAAGGAGCCCCCTGATGGGCAGGTGAGTGGGTGGTTAGATGGCGAGGCAAACACCTCTTCTATTTACACTGGGGTACTTCTGTGATCCTGATGAATAGTGTTGAGGTTCCCAGTACTATCCTTCCCCACTTTGAGTAGTCGTGGGCCAGAGATTCCCAAGAGTAAATGGGGATGTTGCATTCTTTTACAGAAACTTTAAGCACACCCTTGAATTGGTTCCTCAATCGGAGCTTGGGATGGAATGTCTAACTAAGGCATGCTCATGATGTACCCAGACCAGCACTGAACAAGGGCATAATGCCCTGGGAGAGAATGCCGATGTTGTTTGGCTTAGCTGGCCAGTGAAGTTGCTGCTACGGATGTACTTGTGACTGTCCACGTTTTTAACTATTACAGTTCAATCACTTCCTTTAATTTCTCCCCACACTGCCTTCCCTCTTTATCGAATCCCCATTCTGGCTCCCATCTCTCCCCTTTCCTTCTGCTCACCAAACCATCATTTCCCTCTGGCGTCCCTCCTTCTCCCCTTTCTTCCATGGTCCACTGCTCTCTCCTGTCAGATTCTTTCTTCTTCAGCCTCTACCATCTACCAGCTCCCAGCTTCTTACTTCACACCCCTCCCTGCCCACCCCCAACTGGTTTCATCTACCACCCGCTAGCTGGTACTCTTCCTTCTCCCCCACCACCTGATTCTGGCTTCAGCCCCCTTCCTTTCCAGTCGTGATGCGGTGTCTCAGTCTGAATTGTTGACCGTTTATTCTCCTCCCTAGATGCTGCCTGATTTGCTGAGTTCCTCCCGCATTTTGTGTGTGTTGGTCCAGATTACAGACATGGACAATGCTGCTGAAAGTGGCTGTGCTCGACAGCTCTTGGAGAGAACTGGCCCACAGTGAGGCCTAGTAGTTCTGGAATAGGCTGAGTGACAGACTGCCATCCGTTTTTTGTGAGTGGAGTGTGCACTCTGGTGCCTTACAGTTTCAATTTGAGTCCATTGCTCATCAATGAGCTCTCTCAGACCCATCCCAATCGTACTGGGCCGTCGAGTGCCGGCCTTAAGAGGGGAGGTCCTGTTAGGCCTGCACAGGTAGGCACCTCCCCATCTCCTAGTTACTCCCAGCTTTCAGTTACCATGTTGCCTGTTCTTTCTCATTTTGTGGCCCCTCATGACTTGTTATTTTTGAAGTCATTAGTGAAGTCCTGATTACTTATTCCTGGCCAGAGCGTCAATATGCCTCATCATCCAGGGTTCCCTTTTCCTGGCAGCCTTGCCACTCACTCTACCAGGAATGTGCAGATCTGAACTCTTGTCTCATTTTTAAAAGTCTCCCACTTGCCAAACGTCTTTTTGCCCACGAACAACCAACTTAATCAACTTTTTCAAGTTCCTGTCTCATACTGTCAACATTTGAAGTATGTTTACTGAATTTTCTTTTGCTTTTACATTTCTCATTATTTATTAGTATTTGAGTGCATTTTAATATTTTTAAAGTTAAGTTTTTGAGGGATCGTTGAATTTCTAGGTGCCAGTGGATTACTTCTTGAAATACAGTTGTTGCTGTGTTGGCAAACATGGCAGAGCATATGTACACAGCAAGATACTGTGCTGGGAAATCATTTAATCAGCTTGTGTGCTGTTGTGGAGTGTGCATGTTGTTGGAGGGCTTCTCTGCCAGTGCTTCCACCTCAGCCTTATCATCTTACAATTCTGCTTTTTTTTTCATTTCTTTGGTCAATATCCTTTCCTCTCTGTGAAGATCTTGTCACCTTGGGCTGCAACTCCATGTCTCTGGTCTCATGTTCAAACCTTGTTTGTGACTGACTTGGGACAATAAAGTCTGTCACATCTGAGCCTCATCCTGCCTTCCACACGGGAGAAGTGATGGGACTGCCGGCCCCTTTTTAAACTGGTCATTCCACTCAGTTAGATTTTCACTGAGGAGATCACAAAGGCAAATCAAACAATTAAGATGGGCTATTCCTTTCTTCAGGATTAGAACACAGAAGTGAAAAACAAATGTGATCTGAACCTTGGCTGCTAACACATTTGTGGCACCGTATCTGCCCCCCAAGTTACAACCATGAACTAGGAACATCAGAGTTCAAAAAGGACTTGTAGTGCTAGCTCTGGAATGAAATAGGCTCTCGGAGCATTGAGCTCACACACAGAGGCCCTTTAAATAGGGGAAGACTTCGAAATGATGATAAAAGTTTTGTAAACTGTTTCTGTGGGATTGCCATAGAGAAGGTATTTCCACAGCTGGGGCTTAGAAATACAAAATAATAATTAATATACAATAAACAAGTTGGAGGCAACCCTGAAATCTCTAAAAATGCTGTATTTTTCCTGCATTATGACAGACACACACAGTATTTTCTAATGTACTTCACTGGCTAGAAGACATTTTGAAGCATCTCATTGAAGGTGCATTTTGATTCACCATAAGACATAGGAGCAAAATCAGGCCATTCAGCCCATCAAATCTGCTCCGCCATTCCATCATGGCTGATCCTGGATCCCACATCCCACTCAACCCCATTACACCTGCCTTCTCGCTACATTCTTTGATGCCCTGGCCGATCAGGAAATGATCAACTTCCACCTTAAATATACACAAGGACTTGGCCTTCACTGCAATCTGTGGCAGAGCATTCCACAGATTTACTACTCTCTGGCTAAAAAAAAAAATTGCTCCTTGCCTCAGTTCTAAAGGGTCACCCCTCAATTTTGATACTGTGCAGTCTAGTTCTGGATACCCCCCACCATAGAAAGCATCTAATCCTTTCAACAGTCGGTAAGTTTCAATAAAAACCACCCCCCCCCGCATTCTTCTAAATTCCAGTTAGTACAGGCCCAAAGTTGTCAAATGCTTCTCACGTGTTAACCCCTTCATTCCCAGAAGCAACTCATAAACCTCCTCTGGACTCTCTCCAATGACAACACATCTTTTCTGAGATACAAAACTGTTCACAATACTCCAAGTGCAGCCTGATTAGTGTCTTATAAAGACTCAGCATTATCTTCTTGCCTTTGTATTCTATTCTACGTCCCTCTACGCGCACACACGTTTTTCAACCAGAGCACAAAGGATATTAATATGCGCACAAAAGGTTCGTTACCTAAAATAATATAGTAATTAATAATTATACTAATTGAAAATAATCTTTCAGCAAAATGTTTCTGTTAACTAGTTAGTCGGTTTTTCAAATACCATAATGCACGTCACTAATTTACGCCACCGCACCTTTTCTGTTCCGGTTTGTACAGCTACATCACGGCTGCAGCCATCTTCGGCGGACAGTGTTCATATCAAAAAGTTTACGAAGCTCTGTTTCAAATCCTGTAGATAGCTTACTAAGTTTTTATTGAAAAAAATATTGATTCACTATGTTGAATTCGAAAGAAGCGAAGGCGTGAAGCGCAAAAGAGCTGCAAATTCAATTAAAGTTTTGCTACGCCAACCATGTGAAGAAAACATCACAGATACAAGTTCGCTGTTGACTTCAATAAATAGTTTTTGTGTTCATTTAGAAGAAAGGTTTCCTGAAGATGAGGTACAAGAATGGTCAGCTTTTGATTTCTCCGCAATTGCAGATTGTGACTTCACATTTGGCAATGATCAAGTTAATGCCTTATATCTAAAATATCATGATTTTCTAGCTGAAAATACCGTAATAGATAGGTAAATAATTTCAAATTTTCCGTGCAAGAAAAAAGTAAATCCAAACTGATTTCAAACTTTGCTCAAATGATGGCATTTGTACTTCAAAATAAACAGTTTTGCGACCTTGGACAGTTGATGGACATTGAGGGAACCTTTCTTGCATCTAGTGTGGACTGTGAGCGAGGTTTTAGCCTAATGAATCAACTCAAAAACAAGCTGAGAAACCGTTTAGGTGAATGTCATTTGGATATGTTAATGAGAATCAAAAGCTATCAATTGGATGGAAGTTCTGTTAGTCTAGATAGAGTTTACAAAGAATGGGTAAATGCCAAAGACAGGAGAGAGAAAAAATAACTGAGTGACTTAAATATGTATGTTATTTTGTATTTATTCTGTGCAGTTTTATGTCAAATATTTTGTAAACTTACATAAACCTACATGTGTGCATTCAGTGCGCACATACTTCTGTCACAGGAAAAAAATTTGCTTAACATAAGATTTTTGCACACACTGACTACTAAAAATTAGACGGAACATTGATTCTATTCCCCTCGAAATAAATGCCAACAGTATCTATTTGTGTTGCGCAGTATAATTGTTTTTAGCTAACATTTGGTGGGTCACTGTGGTGCATTTGATGTTTGCGCGTGCGCCTATGGGATGGTTACTATGGAGCTGGTGAGTGAGCACAGTGCTTGATCAGTTCACACTCTGCAGAGGCAGTCTTTACATCACGTACAGTAGATCAGTTCTGTTTTGTATGAAGTTAGCCAAGTTATATTGGGTAAGTTCAATTAGTCAATCCTTGTCTTCTTGTTTTCTGTAACATCTGTTTCTGAGATAAATCTATGCTGTATCACCATTCAGTGTTGCAGTGATAAGTGCTTGCTTCTCTAAATGAGGCCTCAATCTATATATCTACAAATACTTCCCCCTACCGGGCAGGTGATCTCAACATCTGAAAAACACCTCTTGCTGCTTTAGCTTATAGACATTGTGTAAATCTGAAACGGGCCTCCCTGCCTGAGTAAATCTTCTTAGACTGTGCCTTGCATTGGAGGCTGACTTGCTACCACTCCAGTTTGTGCGTCCTGAGACCACAGTGGATATCGCCAGGTGGCTCAGGGGGCATTTAACAAGGCAGGGTAGTGAGCGGCTAATTTTTGAGGTGGTGCGCTCCTGCCACAGCTTCCTCAGACTAACTCCAGAACTGGGAGCGAGAGGAGGCTGTCTGGACTGTTGACCCGGTTCTGCTGTTCCCCTATGCTGCTGGTACACGGCCACTGGGTTTCCAGTCCCACCTCGACTGCTGCTACTTCATGGTGAGCAGTCATGAGCTAGCTGGCACTCAGTGGGAACGCTGCCCTTTCTCAAGGAAGTTCTGAGTGTGGTCTTCAGTCTGCCCAGTAGTCTATTTCTGTGGTTGGGATAATGGAATAAGGCCACGTTAGACCGTGACTGAAGCCAATGTCTTTAATCATTTCATTCACTTATTCATTGGTGGTCACAATAACATCAGAACTGGGAGCAAGAGTAGGCTGTCTAGACTGTCAGTCCTGTTCTGCTATTCAATGGCTGATCTGAGCGTGGACTTGCCTCCAATTAGCTGCCTTTTCTCCTTCATCCTTAATTCCCTGACTAGGAAAAAAATCTATCAATCTTAAATATATTTAATGACTTAGCCTCTACTGCTTCCTTGGGCAGAGAATTCCATAAATTCACAACGCTGTAAGAAAATCAATTTCTCTTCACCTTTGTCTTGTCTATTCCCCAGAACCTTGAGGTTATGTCCACTAGTTCTAGTCTCACTTTCCAGAAGAAACAACTTTTCTGGATCTATCTTAGATAACCCCTTAATAATTTTATGCATTTCTATAAAACCCTCCTTTGTACTTGAAGCTGTTGTGTACCAGGACATATTTCACCTGTGAATCATCGGTAGGCTGAGGCCCAGACATGATCTGTACTCTCCGCTGTAACCTGCAGGCACTCTTTCAGCTGTGCCTGGCTTGCTGGTCAGCCTCACAATGAGTTATTTTAGCATTCGTGCTTTCTCTTATTGTGATATTATTTAGCCGTCCTGAGGTCCTCGCAAAAGCACTGTCCATCTCATGTGGTCCTGGGCAATAGTTCTCCAGGAGGCATTGTCAGTGTTGCATTTTCTTATGTGTACCTGGGGGATGTCTTTGAAATGTTTCTCTTCAGCTTCTTGGGTGTTGCCCATGTTGAAAGTTAATGAATCAGGAACTTGGCATCCATGTGACTTGGTTGGCCTAGAAAAGTTGAAGTCATATTGCTTCTATGCTTGTGGTATTTGCTTGGAAGAAAACACCAGTGTTAGATTGTCTTTTAATTGTTTCCGTAAGATTTTTCTTGTGTAGCTCCTGGCCCACAAGGTTGGCACTAACCATCAATCATCTTTTTACACTAATCCTACATGAAACCCATTTTATTTTTCCCACATTCCCATCAATTCCCCCATGGTTCTTCTGCTCACCTACACATTAGGGGTAATTTGAAATGGTTAATTAACCTACCAATCTGTGCATCTTTGGAATGAAGGAGGAAATCTGAGCACCCAGAAGAAGCCCATGCAGTCACAGGGAGAGCATGAAAACTCCACACAGACAGCATGAGAGGTCAGAATTGGATGTGGGTCACTGGAACTGGGAGGCAGCAGCTCTACCTGCTGTGCACTGATTTGTCCCAACTTCTCCAGAACCTGAGTTATCTCTTGTGCTTTGACTGCATTACACCTGGATAGAGGATCGTGTGTGCCCAATAAACACATGATTGATTCTGTATCTAATTTAACTCTTGTCATTGATAAAAGACTGAGCATCAAGAATAGCTGTTCCATCAAATATAGAGTTTAAATAAACTATTACAATTAATCATCTGGCTTGCCCACAGAAGGCAAAGAGTGGTTGTAGACGGGTCATATTCTGCATGGAGGTTGGTGACCAGTGGTGTGCCTCAGGGATCTGTTCTGGGACCCTTACTCTTCGTGATTTTTATAAATGACCTGGATGAGGAGTTGGAGGGATGGGTTAGTAAGTTTGCTGATGACACAAAGGTTGGAGGTGTTGTGAATAGTGTGGAGGGCTGTCAGAGGTTACAGCGGGACATTGATAAGATGCAAAACTAGGCTGAGAAGTGGCAGATGGAGTTCAACCCAGATCAGTGTGAGGTGATAAATAAAAACACAAAATGCTGGCAGAACTCAGCAGGCCAGACAGCATCTATGGGAGGAGGTAGTGACGACGATTCGGGCCGAAACCCTGAGGTGGTTCATTTTGGTAGGTCAAATATGATGGCAGAATATAGTATTAATGGTAAGACTCTTGGCAGTGTGGAGGATCAGAGGATCTTGGGGTCCGAGTCCATAGGATGTTCAAAGCAGCTGCGGAGGTTGACTCTGTGGTTAAGAAGGCATACGGTGAATTGGCCTTCATCAACTGTGCGATTGAGTTTAGGAGCCGAGAGGTAATGTTGCAGCTATATAGGACCCTGGTCAGACCCCACTTAGAGTACTGTGCTCAGTTCTGGTCGCCTCACTACAGGAAGGATGTGGAAACTATAGAAAGGGTGCAGAGGAGATTTATAAGGATGTTGCCTGGATTAGGGAGCATGCCTTATGAGAATAGGTTGAGTGAATTCGGCCTCTTTTCCTTGGAGCGACGGAGGATGAGAGGTGACCTGATAGAGGTATACAAGATGATGAGAGGCATTGATCATGTGGATAGTCAGAGGCTTTTTCCCAGGGCTGAAATGGCTATCACGTGAGGGCACAGTTTTAAGGTGCTTTTGGAAGTAGATACAGAGGAGATGTTGGGGGTAGGTTTATTATGCAGTGCTGGTCGCCTCACTACAGGAAGGATGTGGAAACCATAGAAAGAGTGCAGAGGAGATTTACAAGGATGTTGCCTGGATTGGGGAGCATGCCTTATGAAAATAGGTTGAGTGAACTCGACCTTTTCTCCTTGGAGCGACGGAGGATGAGAGGTGACCTGATAGAGCTGTATAAGATGATGAGAGGCACTGATCATGTGGATAGCCGGAGGCTTTTACCCGGTCTGAAATGGCTATCACAGCTAGGAGCTATCACAATCATAGCTTGTGAAATGGCTATCACGAGCGGGCACAGTTTTAAGGTGCTGGGGAGTAGATACATAGGAAATGTCAGGGGTAAGTTGTTTTACGCAGAGAGTGGTGAGTGCGTAGAATGGGCTGCTGGCGATGGTGGTGGAGGCGGAAATGATCTGCTCTTTTAAGAGACTCCTGGACAGGTACTAGAGGGCTATGGGTGACCCTCGGTAATTTCTAAGGTAAGGACATAAGCGGCACAGCTTTGTGGGCCAATGGACCTGTATTATGCTGTAGGTTTTCTACGTTTCTATCATCTGAGTAACAAATAAATCAATAGCCATAAATATTGTTGTGTTGAGTTATAGTAATATTTAATAGCCTGAGTGCTGCCAGGACTTCCGAGTGAGAATTACCTGCTTCCTTCTTTTAGGCTGGCATCCAGGGCAGCAATGACGGTCCACCCTTCATCGTGTCACTAGCTTCCGCTCAGTTTTCACTACTGTCAGTCATGCAGTTCCCAGGTGGAAACTCAGAAATACCATTAGACTCAGATGGAGAAGGATTCTTCATTGCTGTTTCCATAACAATTCTGTTTTACCAGTCAGGGTTACTGGTGGACCACTTTTAGTCTGGCCTCTACCCGTTGTACCAGTTTGGCATGGGTGACCCTAACAAGAGCCAAATCATAAAGCCCTGACTCCGGCCAACACAGCTCTCTGGGTCATTGAGGCACGCAAGCCTCCAAACCACGACAAGGTTGTGGTCCTCTTGGAGGAATTACCTATTTAAAATCCAGCTGTTCTGTAACCTCTGCCCACGTGAAATCAGGCTGGAGCGGAAACAAACATTGCTCGGCCAAAGCTTTCCACCAACGGTAGCAACCCTCCCCCTAGAGATAATTTCGCAGCCCCACCCCAGCTATCAAAAGCGCTTTGAGTCTTTAAATGTCTCTTGAACATTCAAGCATGAAACAGAATTAATTCATATAAAAATATTAAAGCTTAAAATGTTTCTAAAATATTCAAAAAGAATTGAGCTGAATATAATGTAATTAAGCTGAATATAATAAAATTAATATAAATATAATTAAGCTGAAACTTACCTTTTCCCTTACTTTGAAATAAATACTGAACCTCCACCATGTCTGACTTTGTGCAGCTCAGCCATTTTATATAATAGCTCGCAGAAAATAGCAAAAAGCCAGGGAGTTCAATGCTAGCATATATTGCGAATGATAGTAGAATAATGTCAAGAAGGGATTGGCAGGAATAGCAGAACAGTTAAATTACCAAGCAAGTAATCCAGAAACCCGGGATCAAATCTGATCAGCTAAATTCTGAACTTGGAAAGACCAATTTAGTTTGGTGAAGAAGAGTGCTAAAATTATGAAGTGTGATAAAAATCCGTCCTGTTCACTAATGTCCTTCATTGGGGGAAATCTCTCACCCTTACCTGGTCTAGTCTCTGTGTGACTCAAGACCCACCCCCTGTGAGTGACTCTTCACTGTTCTCTGCAATGGGCTGGTAAAACAACTGGCGATAAAAGCTGGTCTTTTTGCCAGCAGTAGTCACTTCCAAAAAATCAAGAAAACAATTCTTGAATTGTCAGTCTGGCATTTCCCAGATAATAGCTGCACATTTGCCAGCAATGAACTTCACAACTAACGTCAGGAGAAAAGCTTGTAAACATGTGCTGTGCAGATAATGCTGTGTTTTAACCACGGTGGAAAGTCTGGTATCATATTATGTTTTGTACAAAGTGCTTCAGCTTGTTTTAGTTTCCTTCTGTGCTCATAACATGCTGGTTTCTGTGTTCCGTTTTTTTCATTTCCAGCACGAGGTAGACTCACTTGACTAGGCACTGAGTTGAGTGGAAGACTGGACGTGTTAATCTTGTGGGCGTCTTCCCCACAAAACCACAAATGTCACATTCTGGACTCGAAAATGAGCTCAGAGATGTTGCTTGTTTCTTTGAATTATGTTCAGTGACTGTCGATGAATGGTCACTGAGCCTGCTTCAGCAACAAGCAGATCGTGTAAAAGGTGCAGGAGGTGCATATTGATGTCAGAGAGGGGGAAAGTTTTAAAGTTCAGGAAGCTACAGTTTGTCTGGGGAGGGGGTTAGCGAAGTGGCAAATGGAGTTAATCCGGAGAGGTATGACAAACCTAGGGAGGAGTAATAAGGTCAGGTAATCTCAAAAAGATGCGGTGATATTGAGTAAAATGGAGGAACAGATTAACCTTAATGTCCGCCGATCCGGAAGTGGAAAAGAACAGATTAATAAAATAAATTAAAAAGCTTGAGGGGTGCTTATTTGCTTCAAGGCGTAGATTACAAGAGCTGAATGCAGTGCAGGATCTCCATGCAAAGTTTGGCCACAGCTTCGTACTGCGTGCAGTTGTGGTCACTGCATTGCAGGAGGGATGACCTACGCATGGGGGGCGGTTTGCGGGGCTGATGGAAAGAGGTGCTTGCAGGAAAGGAAAGCTGTAGCTTTGAAGAAGGGTGGAATAGGGTGAAGTCTTTGGAACAGAGGAGGCTGATGAGACAACTGAAATGTAGAAAGCTGTGAGAAGCCAGTATGTTGTTTGTCCTTCAGAGTTGGAAACGACCACGAGTTCTGTCAGATGGAGGGTTTGTGACTGAGGGTCCGGAGGTAACTGGTGAGGCCAATCCGGGCCCTGAAAGCTCGTCCACATGTGGGACACATGAGGTTAGGTGCTGCAGTGGAAGTGGAGGAGCTGCTGAGAGACAACGGAAATGTAGAAAGCTGTGAAAAGCGAGAATAGAGAGAACTATTCATCTTAACAGAGGGATCACAAAACGGTTGGTAAAAGGCAGGATGAAAAATGAAAATAATTCCTATCTTCCAGGAAGTGATGGCCTGAAACTCACTGCCCAAAGACCCTCCTTATATTTAAACAGTATCTGCATATATCCTTGAAGAGCCACGACATGCAAGGTGACCGACCCAGATCGGGAAAGTGGGATTAGAGCCACGACTGGCAGGGTGACCGACCCAGATCGGGAATGTGGGAATAGAGCCACGACATGCAGGGCGACAGACCCAGTTCGGGAAGGTGGAATTAGAGCCACGACTGGCAGGGTGACCGACCCAGATCGGGAAAGTGGGATTAGAACCACGACTGGCAGGGTGCCCGACCCAGATCGGGAAGGTGGAATTAGAGCCACGACTGGCAGGGTGACAGACTCAGATCGGGAAAGTGGGATTAAAGCCACGACTGGCAGGGTGACAGACCCAGATCGGGATGGTGGGATTAGAGCCACGACATGCAGGGTGACAGACCCAGATCGGGAAGGTGGGATTAGAGCCACGACTGGCAGGGTGACAGACCCAGATCGGGAAATTGGAAATAGAGCCACGACTGGCAGGGTGACCGACCCAGATCGGGAATGTGGGAATAGAGCCACGTTAGGCAGGGTGACCGACCCAGATAGGGAAAGTGGAATCATAACCACGACTGGCAGGGTGACAGACCCAGATCGGGAAGGTGGGATTAGATCCACCACTGGCGGGTGACCAACCCAGATCGGGAAGGTGGGATTAGAGCCACGACTGGCAGGGTGACAGACCCAGATCGGGAAAGTGGGATTAGAACCACGACTGGCAGGGTGACAGACCCAGATCGGGAAAGTGGGATTAGAACCACGACATGCAGGGTGACGGACCCAGATCGGGAAAGTGGGATTAGAACCACGACTGGCAGGGTGACAGACCCAGATCAGGAAAGTGGGATTAGAGCCACGACTGGCAGGGTGACCGACCCAGATCGGGAAATTGGGATTAGCGCCACGACTGGCAGGGTGACAGACCCAGATCAGGAAAGTGGGATTAGAGCCACGACATGCAGGGTGACCGACCCAGATCGGGAAGGTGGGATTAGAGTCACCACTGGCAGGGTGACAGACCCAGATCGGGAAAGTGGGATGAGAGCCACGACATGCAGGGTGACAGACCCAGATCGGGAAAGTGGGATTAGAGCCAGGACTGGCAGAGTGACAGACCCAGATCGGGAAAGTGGGATTAGAGCCAGGACTGGCAGGGTGACAGTCCCAGATCGGGAAAGTGGGATTAGAGCCACGACTGGCAGGGTGACAGACCCAGATCGGGAAAGAGGGATTAGAGCCACGACTGGCAGGGTGACAGACCCAGATCGGGAAAGTGGGATTAGAGCCATGACTGGCAGGGTGACCGACCCAGATCAGGAAATTGGGATTAGAGCCACGACATGCAGGGTGACAGACCCAGATCGGGAAATTGGGATTAGAGCCACGATTAGCAGGGTGACAGACCCAGGTCGGGAAGGTGGGATTAGAGCCACGACTGGCAGGGTGACAGACCCAGATCGGGAAAGAGGGATTAGAGACACGACTGGCAGGGCGACAGACCCAGATCGGGAAAGTGGGATTAGAACCACAACTGGCAGGGTGACAGACCCAGATCGGGAAAGTGGGATCAGAACCTCGACTGGCAGGGTGACAGACCCAGATCGGGAAAGTGGGATTAGAGTCACGACATGCAGGGTGACAGACCCATATCCGGAAAGTGGGATTAGACCTACCACTGGCAGGGTGACCGACAGAGATCGGGAAAGTGGGATTAGAGCCACGATTGGCAGGGTGACAGACCCAGATCGGGAAAGTGGGATCAGAACCTCGACTGGCAGGGTGACAGACCCATATCCGGAAAGTGGGATTAGACCTACCACTGGCAGGGTGACCGACAGAGATCGGGAAAGTGGGATTAGAGCCACGACTGGCAGGGTGACAGACCCAGATCGGGAAAGTGGGATTAGAGTCACGACATGCAGGGTGACCGACCCGGATCGGGAAGATGGGATTAGAATCACCACTGGCAGGGTGACAGACCCAGATCAGGAAAGTGGGATTAGAGTCACGACATGCAGGGTGACAGACCCATATCCGGAAAGTGGGATTAGACCTACCACTGGCAGGGTGACCGACAGAGATCGGGAAAGTGGGATTAGAGCCACGACTGGCAGGGTGACAGACCCAGATCGGGAAATTGGGATTAGAACCACGACATGCAGGGCGACAGACCCAGATCGGGAAAGTGGGATTAGAGCCACGAGTGGCAGGGTGACAGACCCAGATCAGGAAAGTGGGATTAGAACCACAACCGGCAGGGCGAGAGACCCAGATCGGGAAAGTGGGATTAGAACCACAACTGGCAGGGTGACAGGCCCAGATCGGGAAAGTGGGATTAGAGCCACAACATGCAGGGTGACCGACCCAGATCGGGAAAGTGGGATTAGAGCCACAACATGCAGGGTGACCGACCCAGATCGGGAAGGTGGGATTAGAATCACCACTGGCAGGGTGACCGGCCCAGATCTGGAAAGTGGGATTAGAGCCACGATTGGCAGGGTGACAGACCCAGATCGGGAAGGTGGGATTAGACCTATCACTGGCAGGGTGACCGACACAGATTGGGAAAGTGGGATTAGAACCACGACATGCAGGGCGACAGACGCAGATCGGGAAAGTGGGATTAGAGCCACGACATGCAGGGTGACAGACGCAGATCAGGAAAGTGGGATTAGACCCACGAGTGGCAGGGTGACCGACCCAGATCGGGAAGGTGGGATTAGAATCACCACTGGCAGGGTGACCGGCCCAGATCTGGAAAGTGGGATTAGAGCCACGATTGGCAGGGTGACAGACCCAGATCGGGAAGGTGGGATTAGACCTATCACTGGCAGGGTGACCGACACAGATTGGGAAAGTGGGATCAGAACCTCGACTGGCAGGGTGACAGACCCAGATCGGGAAAGTGGGATTAGAGCCACGACTGGCAGGGTGACAGACCCAGATCTGGAAAGAGGGAATAGAGCCATGACTGGCAGGGTGACAGACCCAGACCGGGAAAATGGGATTAGAGCCACGACTGGCAGGGTGACCGACCCAGATCAGGAAATTGGGATTAGAGCCACGATTAGCAGGGTGACAGACCCAGGTCGGGAAGGTGGGATTAGAGCCACGACTGGCAGGGCGACAGACGCAGATCGGGAAAGAGGGATTAGAGCCACGACTGGCAGGGCGACAGACCCAGATCGGGAAAGAGGGATTAGAGCCACGACTGGCAGGGTGACAGACCCAGATCGGGAAAGTGGGATTAGAGCCATGACTGGCAGGGTGACCGACCCAGATCAGGAAATTGGGATTAGAGCCACGACATGCAGGGTGACAGACCCAGATCGAGAAATTGGGATTAGAGCCACGATTAGCAGGGTGACAGACCCAGGTCGGGAAGGTGGGATTAGAGCCACGACTGTCAGGGTGACAGACCCAGATCGGGAAACTGGGATTAGAGCCACGACTGGCAGGGTGACCGACAGAGATCGGGAAAGTGGGATCAGAACCTCGACTGGCAGGATGACAGACCCAGATCGGGAAAGAGGGATTAGAGCCACGACATGCAGGGTGACCGACCCAGATCGGGAAGGTGGGATTAGACCTTCCACTGGCAGGGTGACCGACAGAGATCGGGAAAGTGGGATCAGAACCTCGACTGGCAGGGTGACAGACCCATATCCGGAAAGTGGGATTAGACCTACCACTGGCAGGGTGACCGACAGAGATCGGGAAAGTGGGATTAGAGCCACGATTGGCAGGGTGACAGACCCAGATCGGGAAAGTGGGATCAGAACCTCGACTGGCAGGGTGACAGACCCAGATCGGGAAAGTGGGATTAGAGCCACAACTGGCAGGGTGACCGACCCGGATCGGGAAGATGGGATTAGAATCACCACTGGCAGGGTGACAGACCCAGATCAGGAAAGTGGGATTAGAGTCACGACATGCAGGGTGACCGACCCGGATCGGGAAAGTGGGATTAGAGTCACGACATGCAGGGTGACAGACCCAGATCGGGAAAGTGGGATTAGAGTCACGACATGCAGGGTGACAGACCCAGATCGGGAAAGTGGGATTAGAGTCACGACATGCAGGGTGACCGACCCGGATCGGGAAGATGGGATTAGAATCACCACTGGCAGGGTGACAGACCCAGATCGGAAAAGTGGGATTCGAGCCACGACATGCAGGGTGACCGAACCAGATTGGGAAAGTGGGATTAGAGCCACGACTGGCAGGGTGACAGACCCAGATAGGGAAGGTTGGATTAGATCCACCACTGGCAGGGTGACCGACCCAGATCGGGAAGGTGGGATTAGAGTCACGATTGGCAGGGTGACCGACACAGATTGGGAAAGTGGGATCAGAACGTCGACTGGCAGGGTGACAGACCCAGATTGGGAAAGTGGGATTAGAACCATGACATGCAGGGCGACAGACCCAGATCGGGAAAGTGGGATTAGAGCCACGACATGCAGGGTGACAGACCCAGATCGGGAAAGTGGGAATAGAGCCAGGACTGGCAGGGTGACAGACCCAGATCGGGAAAGTGGGATCAGAACCTCGACTGGCAGGGTGACAGACCCAGATCGGGAAAGTGGGATTAGAGCCACGAGTGGCAGGGTGACAGACCCAGATCGGGAAAGTGGGATTGGAACCACAACTGGCAGGGCGAGAGACCCAGATCGGGAAAGTGGGATTAGAACCACAACTGGCAGGGTGACCGACCCAGATCAGGAAATTGGGATTAGAGCCACGACATGCAGGGTGACAGACCCAGATCGGGAAATTGGGATTAGAGCCACGATTAGCAGGGTGACAGACCCAGGTCGGGAAGGTGGGATTAGAGCCACGACTGGCAGGGTGACAGACCCAGATCGGGAAAGAGGGATTAGAGACACGACTGGCAGGGCGACAGACCCAGATCGGGAAAGTGGGATTAGAACCACAACTGGCAGGGTGACAGACCCAGATCGGGAAAGTGGGATTAGATCTTCCACTGGCAGGGTGACCGACAGAGATCGGGAAAGTGGGATCAGAACCTCGACTGGCAGGGTGACAGACCCAGATCGGGAAAGTGGGATTAGACCTACCACTGGCAGGGTGACCGACAGAGATCGGGAAAGTGGGATTAGAGCCACGATTGGCAGGGTGACAGACCCAGATCGGGAAAGTGGGATCAGAACCTCGACTGGCAGGGTGACAGACCCATATCCGGAAAGTGGGATTAGACCTACCACTGGCAGGGTGACCGACAGAGATCGGGAAAGTGGGATTAGAGCCACGACTGGCAGGGTGACAGACCCAGATCGGGAAAGTGGGATTAGAGTCACGACATGCAGGGTGACCGACCCGGATCGGGAAAGTGGGATTAGAGTCACGACTTGCAGGGTGACAGACCCATATCCGGAAAGTGGGATTAGACCTACCACTGGCAGGGTGACCGACAGAGATCGGGAAAGTGGGATTAGAGCCACGACTGGCAGGGTGACAGACCCAGATCGGGAAAGTGGGATTAGAGTCACGACATGCAGGGTGACCGACCCGGATCGGGAAATTGGGATTAGAACCACGACATGCAGGGCGACAGACCCAGATCGGGAAAGTGGGATTAGAGCCACGAGTGGCAGGGTGACAGACCCAGATCAGGAAAGTGGGATTAGAACCACAACCGGCAGGGCGAGAGACCCAGATCGGGAAAGTGGGATTAGAACCACAACTGGCAGGGTGACAGGCCCAGATCGGGAAAGTGGGATTAGAGGCACGACATGCAGGGTGACCGACCCAGATCGGGAAGGTGGGATTAGAGCCACAACATGCAGGGTGACCGACCCAGATCGGGAAAGTGGGATTAGAGCCACAACATGCAGGGTGACCGACCCAGATCGGGAAGGTGGGATTAGAATCACCACTGGCAGGGTGACCGGCCCAGATCTGGAAAGTGGGATTAGAGCCACGATTGGCAGGGTGACAGACCCAGATCGGGAAGGTGGGATTAGACCTATCACTGGCAGGGTGACCGACACAGATTGGGAAAGTGGGATCAGAACCTCGACTGGCAGGGTGACAGACCCAGATCGGGAAAGTGGGATTAGAGCCACGACTGGCAGGGTGACAGACCCAGATCTGGAAAGAGGGAATAGAGCCATGACTGGCAGGGTGACAGACCCAGACCGGGAAAATGGGATTAGAGCCACGACTGGCAGGGTGACCGACCCAGATCAGGAAATTGGGATTAGAGCCACGATTAGCAGGGTGACAGACCCAGGTCGGGAAGGTGGGATTAGAGCCACGACTGGCAGGGCGACAGACGCAGATCGGGAAAGAGGGATTAGAGCCACGACTGGCAGGGCGACAGACCCAGATCGGGAAAGAGGGATTAGAGCCACGACTGGCAGGGTGACAGACCCAGATCGGGAAAGTGGGATTAGAGCCATGACTGGCAGGGTGACCGACCCAGATCAGGAAATTGGGATTAGAGCCACGACTGGCAGGGTGACAGACCCAGATCGAGAAATTGGGATTAGAGCCACGATTAGCAGGGTGACAGACCCAGATTGGGAAAGTGGGATTAGAACCATGACATGCAGGGCGACAGACCCAGATCGGGAAAGTGGGATTAGAGCCACGACATGCAGGGTGACAGACCCAGATCGGGAAAGTGGGAATAGAGCCAGGACTGGCAGGGTGACAGACCCAGATCGGGAAAGTGGGATCAGAACCTCGACTGGCAGGGTGACAGACCCAGATCGGGAAAGTGGGATTAGAGCCACGAGTGGCAGGGTGACAGACCCAGATTGGGAAAGTGGGATTAGAACCATGACATGCAGGGCGACAGACCCAGATCGGGAAAGTGGGATTAGAGCCACGACATGCAGGGTGACAGACCCAGATCGGGAAAGTGGGAATAGAGCCAGGACTGGCAGGGTGACAGACCCAGATCGGGAAAGTGGGATCAGAACCTCGACTGGCAGGGTGACAGACCCAGATCGGGAAAGTGGGATTAGAGCCACGAGTGGCAGGGTGACAGACCCAGATCGGGAAAGTGGGATTCGAGCCACGACATGCAGGGTGACCGAACCAGATTGGGAAAGTGGGATCAGAACCTCGACTGGCAGGGTGACAGACCCAGATCGGGAAGGTGGGATTAGAGCCACGACATGCAGGGTGACAGACCCAGATCGGGAAATTGGGATTAGAGCCACGATTAGCAGGGTGACAGACCCAGGTCGGGAAGGTGGGATTAGAGCCACGACTGGCAGGGTGACAGACCCAGATCGGGAAAGAGGGATTAGAGACACGACTGGCAGGGCGACAGACCCAGATCGGGAAAGTGGGATTAGAACCACAACTGGCAGGGTGACAGACCCAGATCGGGAAAGTGGGATTAGACCTTCCACTGGCAGGGTGACCGACAGAGATCGGGAAAGTGGGATCAGAACCTCGACTGGCAGGGTGACAGACCCTGATCGGGAAAGTGGGATTAGAGTCACGACATGCAGGGTGACAGACCCATATCCGGAAAGTGGGATTAGACCTACCACTGGCAGGGTGACAGACCCAGATCGGGAAAGTGGGATTAGAGCCACGATTGGCAGGGTGACAGACCCAGATCGGGAAAGTGGGATCAGAACCTCGACTGGCAGGGTGACAGACCCAGATCGGGAAAGTGGGATTAGAGTCACGACATGCAGGGTGACCGACCCGGATCGGGAAGATGGGATTAGAGTCACGACATGCAGGGTGACCGACCCGGATCGGGAAAGTGGGATTAGAGTCACGACATGCAGGGTGACCGACCCGGATCGGGAAGATGGGATTAGAATCACCACTGGCAGGGTGACAGACCCAGATCAGGAAAGTGGGATTAGAGTCACGACATGCAGGGTGACAGACCCATATCCGGAAAGTGGGATTAGACCTACCACTGGCAGGGTGACCGACAGAGATCGGGAAAGTGGGATTAGTGCCACGACTGGCAGGGTGACAGACCCAGATCGGGAAATTGGGATTAGAACCACGACATGCAGGGCGACAGACCCAGATCGGGAAAGTGGGATTAGAGCCACGAGTGGCAGGGTGACAGACCCAGATCAGGAAAGTGGGATTAGAACCACAACCGGCAGGGCGAGAGACCCAGATCGGGAAAGTGGGATTAGAACCACAACTGGCAGGGTGACAGGCCCAGATCGGGAAAGTGGGATTAGAGGCACGACATGCAGGGTGACCGACCCAGATCGGGAAGGTGGGATTAGAGCCACAACATGCAGGGTGACCGACCCAGATCGGGAAAGTGGGATTAGAGCCACAACATGCAGGGTGACCGACCCAGATCGGGAAGGTGGGATTAGAATCACCACTGGCAGGGTGACCGGCCCAGATCTGGAAAGTGGGATTAGAGCCACGATTGGCAGGGTGACAGACCCAGATCGGGAAGGTGGGATTAGACCTATCACTGGCAGGGTGACCGACACAGATTGGGAAAGTGGGATTAGAACCACGACATGCAGGGCGACAGACGCAGATCGGGAAAGTGGGATTAGAGCCACGACATGCAGGGTGACAGACGCAGATCGGGAAAGTGGGATTAGACCCACGAGTGGCAGGGTGACCGACCCAGATCGGGAAGGTGGGATTAGAATCACCACTGGCAGGGTGACCGGCCCAGATCTGGAAAGTGGGATTAGAGCCACGATTGGCAGGGTGACAGACCCAGATCGGGAAGGTGGGATTAGACCTATCACTGGCAGGGTGACCGACACAGATTGGGAAAGTGGGATCAGAACCTCGACTGGCAGGGTGACAGAGCTAGATCGGGAAGGTGGGATTAGAGCCACGACTGGCAGGGCGACAGACCCAGATCGGGAAAGTGGGATTAGAGCTACGACTGGCAGGGTGACAGACCCAGATCGGGAAAGTGGGATTAGAGCCACGACTGGCAGGGTGACAGACCCAGATCTGGAAAGAGGGAATAGAGCCATGACTGGCAGGGTGACAGACCCAGACCGGGAAAATGGGATTAGAGCCACGACTGGCAGGGTGACCGACCCAGATCAGGAAATTGGGATTAGAGCCACGATTAGCAGGGTGACAGACCCAGGTCGGGAAGGTGGGATTAGAGCCACGACTGGCAGGGCGACAGACGCAGATCGGGAAAGAGGGATTAGAGCCACGACTGGCAGGGCGACAGACCCAGATCGGGAAAGAGGGATTAGAGCCACGACTGGCAGGGTGACAGACCCAGATCGGGAAAGTGGGATTAGAGCCATGACTGGCAGGGTGACCGACCCAGATCAGGAAATTGGGATTAGAGCCACGACATGCAGGGTGACAGACCCAGATCGAGAAATTGGGATTAGAGCCACGATTAGCAGGGTGACAGACCCAGGTCGGGAAGGTGGGATTAGAGCCACGACTGTCAGGGTGACAGACCCAGATCGGGAAACTGGGATTAGAGCCACGACTGGCAGGGTGACCGACAGAGATCGGGAAAGTGGGATCAGAACCTCGACTGGCAGGATGACAGACCCAGATCGGGAAAGAGGGATTAGAGCCATGACATGCAGGGTGACCGACCCAGATCGGGAAGGTGGGATTAGACCTTCCACTGGCAGGGTGACCGACAGAGATCGGGAAAGTGGGATCAGAACCTCGACTGGCAGGGTGACAGACCCATATCCGGAAAGTGGGATTAGACCTACCACTGGCAGGGTGACCGACAGAGATCGGGAAAGTGGGATTAGAGCCACGATTGGCAGGGTGACAGACCCAGATCGGGAAAGTGGGATCAGAACCACGACTGGCAGGGTGACAGACCCAGATCGGGAAAGTGGGATTAGAGCCACAACTGGCAGGGTGACCGACCCGGATCGGGAAGATGGGATTAGAATCACCACTGGCAGGGTGACAGACCCAGATCAGGAAAGTGGGATTAGAGTCACGACATGCAGGGTGACCGACCCGGATCGGGAAAGTGGGATTAGAGTCACGACATGCAGGGTGACAGACCCAGATCGGGAAAGTGGGATTAGAGTCACGACATGCAGGGTGACCGACCCGGATCGGGAAGATGGGATTAGAATCACCACTGGCAGGGTGACAGACCCAGATCGGAAAAGTGGGATTCGAGCCACGACATGCAGGGTGACCGAACCAGATTGGGAAAGTGGGATTAGAGCCACGACTGGCAGGGTGACAGACCCAGATAGGGAAGGTTGGATTAGATCCACCACTGGCAGGGTGACCGACCCAGATCGGGAAGGTGGGATTAGAGTCACGATTGGCAGGGTGACCGACACAGATTGGGAAAGTGGGATCAGAACGTCGACTGGCAGGGTGACAGACCCAGATCGGGAAAGTGGGATTAGAACCATGACATGCAGGGCGACAGACCCAGATCGGGAAAGTGGGATTAGAGCCACGACATGCAGGGTGACAGACCCAGATCGGGAAAGTGGGAATAGAGCCAGGACTGGCAGGGTGACAGACCCAGATCGGGAAAGTGGGATCAGAACCTCGACTGGCAGGGTGACAGACCCAGATCGGGAAAGTGGGATTAGAGCCACGAGTGGCAGGGTGACAGACCCAGATCGGGAAAGTGGGATTGGAACCACAACTGGCAGGGCGAGAGACCCAGATCGGGAAAGTGGGATTAGAACCACAACTGGCAGGGTGACAGGCCCAGATCGGGAAAGTGGGATTAGAGGCACGACATGCAGGGTGACAGACCCAGATCAGGAAAGTGGGATTAGAGCCACAACATGCAGGGTGACCGACCCAGATCGGGAAGGTGGGATTAGAATCACCACTGGCAGGGTGACCGGAGCAGATCTGGAAAGTGAGATTAGAGCCACGATTGGCAGGGTGACAGACCCAGATCGGGAAGGTGGGATTAGACCTATCACTGGCAGGGTGACCGACACAGATTGGGAAAGTGGGATTAGAACCACGACATGCAGGGTGACAGACGCAGATCGGGAAAGTGGGATTAGAGCCACGAGTGGCAGGGTGACAGACGCAGATCGGGAAGGTGGGATTAGACCTATCACTGGCAGGGTGACCGACACAGATTGGGAAAGTGGGATCAGAACCTCGACTGGCAGGGTGACAGAGCCAGATCGGGAAAGTGGGATTAGAACCACAACATGCAGGGCGACAGACCCAGATCGGGAAAGTGGGATTAGAGCCACGACATGCAGGGTGACAGACGCAGATCGGGAAAGTGGGATTAGAGCCACGACTGGCAGGGTGACAGACCCAGATCGGGAAGGTGGGATTAGACCTATCACTGGCAGGGTGACCGACACAGACTGGGAAAGTGGGATCAGAACCTCGACTGGCAGGGTGACAGACCCAGATCGGGAAAGTGGGAATAGAGCCACGACTGGCAGGGTGACAGACCCAGATCGGGAATGTGGGATTAGAACCACGACATGCAGGGCGACAGACACAGATTGGGAAAGTGGGATTAGAGCCACGACTGGCAGGGTGACTGACCCAGGTCGGGAAAGTGGGATTAGAGCCACGACTGGCAGGGTGACTGACCCAGGTCGGGAAAGTGGGATTAGAGCCACGATTGGCAGTGTGACAGACGCAGATTGGGAAAGTGGGATTAGAGGCACGACATGCAGGGTGACCGACCCAGATCGGGAAATTGGGATTAGAGTCACCACTGGCAGGGTGACCGACCCAGATCAGGAAATTGGGATTAGAGCCACGATTAGCAGGGTGACAGACCCAGATCGGGAAAGTGGGATTAGTACCACGACATGCAGGGCGACAGACACAGATTGGGAAAGTGGGATTAGAGCCACGATTGGCAGTGTGACAGACGCAGATTGGGAAAGTGGGATTAGAGGCACGACATGCAGGGTGACCGACCCAGATCGGGAAATTGGGATTAGAGTCACCACTGGCAGGGTGACCGACCCAGATCAGGAAATTGGGATTAGAGCCACGATTAGCAGGGTGACAGACCCAGGTCGGGAAGGTGGGATTAGACCCACGACTGGCAGGGCGACAGACCCAGATCGGGAAGGTGGGATTAGAGCCACGACTGGCAGGGCGACAGACCCAGATCGGGAAAGTGGGATTAGAACCACAACTGGCAGGGTGACAGACCCAGATCAGGAAAGTGGGATCAGAACCTCGACTGGCAGGGCGACCGACCCAGATCAGGAAATTGGGATTAGAGCCACGATTAGCAGGGTGACAGACCCAGGTCGGGAAGGTGGGATTAGAGCCACGACTGGCAGGGCGACAGACCCAGATCGGGAAACTGGGATTAGAGCCACGACTGGCAGGGCGACAGTCCCAGATTGGGAAAGTGGGATTAGAGCCACGACTGGCAGGGTGACGGACCCAGGTCGGGAAGGTGGGATTAGAGCCACGACTGGCAGGGTGACCGACCCAGATCGGGAAAGAGGGATTAGAGCCACGACTGGCAGGGCGACAGACCCAGATCGGGAAACTGGGATTAGAACCACAACTGGCAGGGTGACAGACCCAGATCAGGAAAGTGGGATTAGAGCCACGACTGGCAGGGTGACCGACAGAGATCGGGAAAGTGGGATCAGAACCTCGACTGGCAGGGTGACAGACCCAGATCGGGAAAGAGGGATTAGAGCCACGACATGCAGGGTGACCGACCCAGATCGGGAAGGTGGGATTAGAGCCACGATTGGCAGGGTGACAGACCCAGATCGGGAAAGTGGGATTAGACCTACCACTGGCAGGGTGACCGACAGAGATCGGGAAAGTGGGATCAGAACCTCGACTGGCAGGGTGACAGACCCATATCCGGAAAGTGGGATTAGACCTACCACTGGCAGGGTGACCGACAGAGATCGGGAAAGTGGGATTAGAGCCACGATTGGCAGGGTGACAGACCCAGATTGGGAAAGTGGGATCAGAACCTCGACTGGCAGGGTGACAGACCCAGATCGGGAAAGTGGGATTAGAGCCACGACATGCAGGGAACTGTAACCCCCTGGGTCTCCTCAGGCTCGCTCAGCTCGTTCTCGTCTAGGGGGAGCAGCCTTCAGCCCCGCCAAACTGGGTAATCAGCTGGTGTGGATGCTGTGTGATGTCCCCGCCTCACCCAAAAACAGACAGTACACCATATGCGATTAAATGAGTACAATTTATAAAGTTTACTATAACTAAGTGATTAATAACGATACAGTATATATGAAGAGAAAATTAAAGAAAAGGCACCAAACTTATCAAAGTCCAAACCACTTCGTGCACAGCCGTTGGAGCTCAATTTCTGAAGTCTTCTGGCCACCATTCGATCCCCTCCGAACTCCTCGACTCGCAGCTCAGGACCCTCCGAACTCCTCGGACTCTCCAAACAGCTCAGGACCCTCCGAGTGGTCAACCAAGCACATCTAGCTTCATCCCCCCCCCCCCTCGGAGAATCTCCGGGCCTCGGACCCCCCTTTGGGGTCCGATCCTCGCCCAGCTTAGAGCATTGCGTCCTCTCCCTCGACCCCCTCGCGCCGATCTGCCCAAAAGCCCGTCAACAAAAGCTTACAGACTCAGAAGAAAGAACATTAATCCCCATTTGGTTTACAAAGGAATACCATTCTCGTTATCAGTAAATTAGCATTCCTGCTAGTTAACAAAAAAGAAGAAACCCTCTTTACATGGGATTAGAGCCACGACATGCAGGGGGACCGACCCAGATCGGGAAAGTGGGATTAGAGCCAGGACTGGCAGGGTGACTGACCCAGATCGGGAAGGTGGGATTAGAGCCACGACTGGCAGGGTGACAGACCCAGATCGAGAAAGTGGGATTAGAGCCACGACTGGCAGGGTGATCGACCCAGATCGGGAAGGTGGGATTAGAGCCACGACTGGCAGGGTGACTGACCCAGATCGGGAAAGTGGGATTAGAGCCACGACATGCAGGGTGACTGACCCAGATCGGGAAAGTGGGATTAGAACCACGACTGGCAGGGTGACTGACCCAGATCGGGAAGGTGGCATTAGAGCTCTGACTGGCAGGGTGACAGACCCAGATCGGGAAAGTGGGAATAGAGCCTGGACTGGCAGGGTGACAGACCCAGATCAGGAAAGTGGGATTAGAGCCACGACTGGCAGGGTGACATACCCAGTTTGGGAAAGTGGGATTAGAGCCATGACTGGCAGGGTGACTGAGTAGTTTATTTTCCCCGCCTGACTTTTTACCTCCTTCCGTTCCCACCTTCCACAGACACGCATTCCCTCCAAGCAAGGCGTCTGTTCACCTGTACTTACAACCTAGTATGCTGTATTTGGTTCTCAGACTGGAGAATGCGAATGCTGATTGAGAAAGACCCCTGCTCATTCTGCAAGGGTGATCTGGAATTTCCAATTGGCTATTGGTATGGTTTGTAGCTCCAAAAACTAAAAGAAAAGAAAATGACAGGGAGCCAGGGATATACGTGTCTACTTAGGTTTTTAACTTTAGTGAGATGTACACTAATGAGGTGATGGTGTAATGATGTAAGCCAGTAACATACTTCTACAATACCTGTAAGGAAATTATGTAAATAACAAAGCATGCTTAATCAGGCAATCTATTTACAATGTTCTTCAAATATTACTGAAACATTAAATATACAACACTCCTTCCTGCTTAGCTATCAACTCCAATTCAATAAACAATGTATCTCATCATATACATGCATGTACATACATATACATACATATATAGTTCTAAGCAAAAGTCTTGGGCATATGTAAGTAAGTTCTATAAAGTCCACCATGGATCCTGCCCTCACCTGCATCTCGTATCTCCTTTATTTCCCAGATATGATGCTCACCCCGTTTTCCCACCACTTTAACAGTGATAAAGCACCTCTTCTTACCCACAAACCCATGAGCCTCCGCAACCAACACATCTTCTTCTGCAATGTCCACCATCTCCAAAGGGATCCTACCAGCAAACACATCATTATCTCTCTCTCTTCCACCCCCCCCCCACCCGCTCTCCGCAGGGATCTTTCCTTCTGTTATTCCTTTCTCCATTCATCCCTCCCCACTAATCTCCCTTCTGGCACTTATCCCTGGAAGCATTCCATATACTACCCCTGCTCAGTCAACTCCTTCCATTCAGGGCCCCAAACAGTGCTTCCAGGTGAGGCAACACTTCACTTGTGAATCTGCTGGGGTCGTCTATTGGGTCCAGTGCTTCCAATGTGGCCTCTTCTACACTGGTGAGACCTGTTGTAAATTGGTGGAGTTCTTCGTTAATCACCTCTGCTCCAATCACAAAAGCGGCAAGAGGCAAAGTTGATGAAATTGAAGAGCCCAGCATGTGTGCAGGAAGCAGCACCAAAGCAGTTGGCAATCTAGCAGAGGAAGACCTGGAGGGGCGTCACTGGGCAGGCTTGGAATGTGGACTGTTCTACTTAGCCAATGAAGAGACAGGCGTATCTGGGACCCATATGCATGCCATTGGCTAATTCTTGAGTCTGGAGAAGTGGGAGGAGCTGAAGGAAAAATTATTGAGGGGTAGGACCAGTTCTGCCTGACAGAGGAGGGTGATGGTGGAGGAGGGGAACTGGTTGATTCTTTTATTGAGGAAAAAGCAGAGAGCTTTAAGACGTTCTTGATGGGTGATAGAAGTGTATTGGCATTGGGTATCCATGGTGAAATTGAGGTGCTCAGGGGCAGGGAATTGAAAATCACTGAGGAGATCAAGAGCATGAGAAGTGTAGATGGGAAGGGACTGAACCGGGGGGGGGGGGAGGGGGGGGGGTGAAGAGAATGGAGTTGAGGTGTGAGAAGATACAAAAGCCTGAAAGCATCTACCACCAGGTGCAAGGACAGCGTCTATCCTGCCATTACAAGACTATTAAATGATCCCTTAGAATGATATGTTGGGCTCTCGGCCTCACAATACATCTTGTTATAATCTTGCACCTTATTGTTTACCTGCACTTTCTCTGTAGCCTTTACACTATTATTGTTTTATCTTGTTCTACCTCAATGCACAGTGTAATGCTCTGTTTTCCTGGGAATTACCTGGCGTGAGCGGGTGCCTCATACTGAAATACTCATAAAGACCAACTGCAGAAGTATTGAGGCCATGATCACCCAGCATCAGCTGCAGTGGCTGGGGCAAGTGATAAGGATGCCCCCATGTCGGCCCCACAGAGTGTTATATGGCCAGCTACATCATGGTCGACGCTCAGCTGGAGAGCCGGAGAAGTGCTATAAGGATCAGATGAAGAATGCTTTAAGGAAGTGCAAGATCAGACCCGAGGACCTGGAGGATGTTGCTGCTGACCGTAACACTTGGCGACAGCTGTGTAGGGATGGGGTTCGTATTCTGGAGATGGATAGAACAACCAGAAGACAGCAGAAGAGAGCCAGGAGAAATGCAGTCATGGTTGCCATCGCTACCACCACCACTCCCACATATACATGTCTCACCTGCGATGGAGCTTGTGGGTCCAGGATAAGACTATATAGTCATCAAAGATCTCACCGTTAAAGGAGTGGACGTCGTCGTCAGATTTTGATGGACAGCCGAAGAAGAAGATGTGAGACAAGCTTTTCACTATGTCTCAGTACACGTGACATGTGACAATTCAATTCCAATTGAAATTGTTGGCAGCGGATATTATGGGATCCAACCCCATGAAGATTATCTAGAGTCTGCACTGACAGTGGATGTCCAACCCAGCACAGCACTCACCTGGATCTTCCCCATAACTGTTCCTGGTCATTGCGGACCACTGACTCTACCACTAGCAAGTTATAGAAAGAGCTTGAAGGGGCTCACCAGCCAAATAGAGTTGTCTTGATGCCTTTCAGAGAGAGAAAGGCAGGCAGCAGAAGGAAGAAAGGTCTCTCGGAATTTTATTATGGATCTGATCACCATACTGATGTGGCCCCCGGTAGGACACAATGGGATATCAGCTGAGTTAGTGGAGCATCTTGAAACACCACAGGTATTGCTGAGACTAGTCTTCACTCTGATGGTCCTGATCACCAGCTGAACTCACTCCAAGGTGAAATATCCATTGATGAGGTCCTGGGAGGCCCTGCAAACCTTGTTCCTGTTACTTGAGGAATAAGGGGAAAGAAATCCAGTGGAAAAAGAAGAAATAGCAGATAAAGGCGGTAAAGAGCAGCTGGCTGAAACTCAAAGGCAGACAGGGCAGCAAGTAAGACCTGACATGGATGAGGCTGCTCAGCCTGGACACACTTCTGTAAATCCTCACTGGCATGGACGTACACAATGTGGTCACATGCAGCTGAAATTGCTGACCATGAGTATTCAGGACCTAACCAACAATGAGAATCAGCATTTTCTGCAGGAGTCTGTGACTCATATGAAAAGCAGAACAAGTATTGCCCCTATCACTGCAGAGAAACCCTTTCCCTCTTGGCAACCATAACCCATAATATATCAACTGTAAAAACTAATAATCCTTCGAAACATCCTGGACATTCAAAGCCGATGATACTAAGGTAGGAGGTGTTGTGAATAATGAGGTGCGTTTTCAAAGCTTGCAGGGAGATTTATGCCGGTTAGAAAAACGGGCTGAACATTGGCAGATAGAGTTTAATGCTGAGAAGTGTGAGGTTCTACATTTTGGCAGGAATAATCCAAATAGAACATACAGGGTAAATGCTAGGGCATTGAGGAATGCAGAGGAACAAAGAGATCTAGGAATAGCAGTACCTGAAGGTGGAGTCTCATGTAGATAGGGTGGTGAAGAAGGCTTTTGGAACGCTGGCATTGAGTACAGAAGTTGGGATGTAATGTTAAAATTGTACAAGTCATTGGTAAGGCCAAATTTGGAATATTGTGTACAGTTCTGGTCACCGAATTATAGGAGAGATATCAATAAATTAGAGAGAGTGCAGAGACGATTTACTAGGATGTTGCCTGGGTTTCAGCACTTAAGTTACAGAGAAAGGTTGAACAAGTTAGGTCTCTATTCATTGGAGCGTAGAAGGTTGAGGGGGGATTTGATCGAGGTATTTAAAATTTTGAGAGGGATAGATAGAGTTGACGTGAATAGGCTGTTTCCATTGAGAGTAGGGGAGATTCAAACGAGAGGACATGATTTGAGAGTTAGGGGGCAGAGGTTTAAGGGAAACACAAGGGGGTATTTCTTTACTCAGAGAGTGATAGCTGTGTGGAATGAGCTTCCTGTAGAAGTAGTAGAGGCAAGTTCAGTTGTGTCATTTAAGGTAAAATTGGATAGGTATATGGACAGGAAAGGAGTGGAGGGTTATGGGCTGAGTGCGGGTAGGTGGGACTAGGTGAGATTAAGAGTTCGGCATGGATTAGGAGGGCTGAGATGGCCTGTTTCCGTGCTGTGATTGTTATATGGTTATTTAAAATGCACTAATGGTTTAGAAATAAAGCAAAAAAAAAATTAAAGTAATCAGTAGTCTCAGCAAACAGAAGTAATTAAACTGTAACCTGCCTCCATTGTCCTTTCCTCCAGATATCCCCATGTGGGTGAGCACAGGGGTACACTGGTCGACAGTAATGACTGGACTCGTAATGCAGAGGGTCGAGTTCAAATTGGACTGTGCATATTAACTTGACAGAACTGCTGACTAGTTGTGAGAGATGAAGGGGAAAGGAAGTCTGCTGTGCTTGCCTGTGCTGGTCTCCTTACCACTGCAAACCCTCCGCAAATGGACAATTAGGAAGAAGCAGTAAATGCTGACCTTGCAAACAGTGTGCAGGTCCTGAAACACAATGCATTTAAAGCAGGTGTTTACTGTGGAACTGCAGACACTTCCCAGTTGGATTCAGCCGCTGTTTCTCATCTCAGAGATGCTACAGTTGAGTCTCTTGTTCACTGCAGAAATATTGCAAATTCTGCCTTCTCTGTGACTAGTTCAACTTGCATCTAGCCTTTCACAAACCTGTCTTGGCCCAGCCATTGTTATCATGTAGGAGCCAAATTGCACACAACCATCTCTCTGTATTTAGTAATGTGATAATGATGTGATCTCTTTTAATGGTTAAAATCTCCAGTTCCTTATGTAGTCTCCAGCTAACTCCACCTTAAATGTAATCTAATAATTTGGCCTGTATCATGACCATAAGACCATAAAATATAGGAGCTGAATTAGGCCATTTGGCCCATTGAGTCTGCTCTGCTCTTTCATCATGGCTGATCCACTTTCCTCTCAGCCCCAGTCTCCTGCCTTCCCCCGTTAGCTTTCATACCCTGACTAGTCAAGAACCTGTCAACCTCTGTCTTAAATATACCCAGTGACTCGGCCTCCTCAGCCACCTGTGGCAACAAATTCCACAGATTCACCACTCTGAATAAAGAAATTCCTCCTCATCTCCATTCTAAATGGACATCCCTCTATCTGTGGCTGTGTCCTCTGGTCTTTGACTCTCCGACCAAAGGAAACATCCTCTCCACATTCACTCTATCAAGGCCTTTCAACTCCCAATGGGTTTATATAAGATCCACCCTCATTCTTCTTAATTCAAGTGAATACAGGCCCAGAGCCTGTATTCAAACACTTCTCAAACTTATCGTTTTAACCCCAGAATCATTTTCTTGAACCTCTTTTGGACCCTCTCCAACGTCAGCACATCCTTTCTTAGATAAGGGGCCCAAACTGTCCACAGTATTCGACGTGAGGCTTCACCAGTGCTTTATAAAGCCTCGACATTTCATCCTTGCTTTTATATTCCATTCCCCTCAAAGTGAATGCTGAGATTACATTTGCCTTCCTCACCAATTCAACCTGCAAGTTAACCTTTAGGGAATCCTGCAAGAGGACTCCCAAGTCCCTTGACGCCTCAGATTGTTGAATTTTCTCTCCATTTAGAAAACAGTCTACACTTTGATTTCTTCTACCAAAGTGCACGACCATACACTTCCCAACACTGTATTCCATCCACCACTTCTTCGCCCATTCTCCTAATCTTCTGTAGCCTCTCTGCTTCCTCAACATTACCTGCTCCTCCACTTATCTTCATATCATTCTGCAAACTTGGCCTCAAAGCCATTAATTCCGTCATCTAAATCATTGATATATAATGTGTGGGGGTAGAGATTTCCAGAAGCTCACTACTGTCTGAGAGAAAACATTCTATGTACCCCAGTTTTAAATGACAGCCTCCTTATTTTAGCAGTGCTCTGGTTATCTCGTAAGACACCTTTATTTGCAAATCTTCCAGATATTGCTTCGTTGTTTATACCCACATATATGGCAGTAAATCCAGTCCTTATCCATACACATACATGCTTCTTGAACTCCTTCGAATCCCCTGCTGACGATACCCTACAATTTCCTCACTATTCTTTCTTAAATGAAAAGAAATGCAAGTTTGTGCTTTTGATTATTTGGATTGTTTCTTTCACAGGATGTGAGTTCCTAGAACTTGCTTGTTTTGTGCTCAGGGTCAACACAGTTAGAAGTGTGTCAGGACAACTCTACTGTCTGTCACTGATACTGATCAGGTGTCAATCGCAATACAGTCGGCAGTTCCCAGCACTTCTCCAGTGATAGTGAATGAAGTACAACAGCAATAACAATAGCAATATGTGGAATAAGATTTATTTGAAAAGCAAAGTTAGAAAAGAAAGGAATAGGACAAAGTAGAACAAGGCATATGTCACTTCTGAAAGTGAACAAACACAGATAGTTGCCTGGCCTGACACCCACAGTCATACTGCAGATGCCAACAATCACTCGTCGACTTTGTCTCTGAATAAAGCACAGGTTTGTCAGGGCATTAAGGAGAACATTCCTGAAGGTAAATGTGCTGAGAGATGAAAACTTTTTGACTGTTTACATATTCCCAGTCTTTCCTGCGTCTATTGTAAGTTTGTATATGGAAAGACTAACTTTATCATGACTTCTTGTCCAATGTCATACCCACTGGTGTAACCTTTTCATGATTTTGAAGCTCACCAGTCTGCTTTTATGGACCCACTTGAATATGAGCCAAGTTGTGTACTACTGAGATATTCCCCAATAAGACGTGAACTGCTGTTCCATGAGTGGCTGCATCCTTTGCTGGCTGGGAGAGGTCACAACCTTGAAGAATCTCAAGGCCTATCGAGTTCTGATTAATACCAAACAAAGCCAAGGTGCCTGTAAATTTGGTATCGAGGTCATAATCAATAACATGTGGTAAACCTCCATGATCACAATTTAAGGTATCCAAAATTGGTGTTGAATCCTGTGTTAAGTCCTGTGAGAATGGCCTCAACCATTTAGTGAATACACAACAACTTATAACCATATAACAATTTCAGACAGACAGACCGACAGACATACTTTATTGATCCCGAGGGAAATTGGGTTTCGTTACTGCCGCACCAACCAAGAATAGTGTAGGAATATAGCAATACAAAACCATAAATAATTAAATAATACTAAGTTAATCATGCCAAGTGGAAATAAGTCCAGGACCAGCCTATTGGCTCAGGGTATCTGACACTCTGAGGGAGGAGTTGTAAAGTTTGATGGCCACAGGCAGGAATGACTTCCTATGACGCTCAGTGTTGCATCTCGGTGGAATGAGTCTCTGGCTGAATGTACTCCTGTGCCTAACCAGTACATTATGGAGTGGATGGGAGTCATTGTCCAAGATGGCATGCAACTTGGACAGCATCCTTTTTTCAGACACTGCCATCACAGAGTCCAGTTCCACCCTCACAACATCACTGGCCTTACGAATAAGTTTGTTGATTCTGTTGGTGTCTGCTACCTTCAGCCTGCTGCCCCAGCACACAACAGCAAACGTGATAGCACTGGCCACCACAGACTCGTAGAACATCCTCAGCATCGTCTGGCAGATGTTAAAGGACCTCAGTCTCCTCAGGAAATAGAGACAGAATTACAGCACGGAAACAGGCCATCTCGGCCCTTTCTTTTTGCACTATTGAGTTATTTTGTAATTTTCGGTAAGTCTATTTCTTTGTACTGTATCGCTGCTGCAAAGCAACAAATTTCACATCTTATAAATCAGTGAAAGTAAAGCTGTTACTCATTCCTTCTCTCTCTCCCTCCCTCTGTCTCTTCTTTCTCTCTCTTCCCCCTCCGTCCCTCCCTCTCCTAACAAGTTGGCATACTTCATGCATAAATATAAAATCACAGATCACTCACAAGAGTTCAAGAGATGACTTACTCTTCAGTTCACAAGGCATCTTAGAATAGTCGTGTAAAATTTACATAAATGCCTAATTTAATCCTTTAGACGAATGAACACAGAACCGTACAGCACAGGAACAGGCCATTCAGCCCACAGTGTTGTGCTGAACCAGCTAGAAAGCAAATCAAAAACTCAACACCCAAACACTAATCCCTCCTATATGCATCATGTCCATATTCCTCCATCTTCCTCACATCCACCTGCCTGTCCAAACTTCTGTAATGTATTTTCCTCTGTCACCGTACCAGGCAGCACATTCTGGGCAACCACCACTCTCTGGGTAAAAAACTTGCTACTCATATCCCCCTTGAACCTTCATTGCATGCTCCTTGATATTAGAGATTTCAACACTGAAACAGATACTCTGTCCACTCTATCTGTGCCTCTCATAATTTCATAAACCTCTATCAGATCTCCGCTCAGCTTCTGCCGCTCCAGAGAAAACAACCCAAGTTTATCCAGCCTCTTGTGAAAGCACCTGCTCTCTAAGCCAGGCAGCATCCTGGTAAACCTCTTCTGCACCCTCTCCAAAGCCCCAACACCCTTCCTATAGTGGGGTATCCAGTACTGTATGCAGATGTGGCCTAACCAGAGTTTTATAAAGTTGTAACACAACCTCCTGACTTTTGAACTCAATGCCTCGACTAGTAAAAGCAAGCATTCCATAAGCCTTCTTCGCCACGGGAAGCTTTTGATCATGCATAAATATACAGGGCTAGAGAAAGGGGAATCTGATAGGTGGGAACAGAAGGCCATGGAAGAAAGAAAAGAGGGAGGAGCACCAGAGGGAGGTGGTGGCCAGCCCTGTATCTCTTTCACCAATCAACCTCCCAGCTCTTTTCTTCACCTCTCCACCCACATTTCACCTATCACCTTGTGTTTCTTCCTCCCCTCCTCCCACCTTCTAACTCTGACCCCTCAGCTTTTTTTCTCCAGTCCTGCTGAAGGGTCTTGGCCGGAAACGTCGACTGTACTTTTTTCCATCGATGCTGCCTGGCCTGCTGAGTTCCTCAAGCATTTTGTGTGTGTTACTCGGATTTCCAGCATCTGCAGATATTCTCTTGTTTGTAATGTGAAAGCAACCAGTCTGCAAACGGAGACAAATGACAAATGGTGTAAATACAATCAATCAATCAATCAATAAATAAATGTCATTGAAAGTGAGTCTGTAGGTTGTTTTCAGAGGTCAGTTCAGTGTTGTGATAAGAGAGGTTGTCCAAGCTGGTTCAGGAGCCTGATGGTGGAAGGGTATTATTTGTTCCTGAACCTGGTGGTTTGGGACCTCCTTCCTGATGGTAGCTGTGAGAAGAGCAGAGAGCATGGCCTATCAGTGGGGGTAATTGATGTGCTTTCTTTTTGCATTGCTCTTGTGGTGGGGAGGGCTTTTTCTCTGATAAACTGGGCTATATCCACTTCTTTTTATAGGCTTTTCCATTCTTGGGTCCTTGCAGGTCGTGCTGCAACCAGTCAGGATACTCTCCACTGTGAATCTATAGAAGTTTGTCAGAGTTTTAGACCATATCCCAAATTGATGTAAACTTCTAAGAGAGAAGGTGTGCCATACCTCCTTTGAAATGGCCGGTCCGAGGACAAATCCTTTGATATGATAACGCCCAGGAATTTACTGACCCTCTTCGTCTCTGATCCCCTTATGAGCACTGGCTCGTTGTTCCCCGATTTCTTCCTTCTCTAGTCAATAATCAGGTATTCAATTTGGCCGACTTTAGGTGAGAAGTTGTTATTGTGGCACCACTCAACTAGATTTTTCAATCTCTCTCCTATATCCCGATTGCTCACCACTTTTGATTCAGCCAACAGTGGTGTCATCAGAAAACTTCAATATGGCATTGGAGCTGTACCTAACCTCTGAATGAAGTGAACAGAGCAGGGGCTGTATGCCATATATGAACCAAAAATTTCCTCAAATTGAAGCCACGAATGGTTTGCGAGTACTGTGGTGTGCTCCCCCTTTTGTACTTTTACTCCTATTTAACATTGTTACTGGCTTTTCACAAATATATCTCAGAGCTGTTAAGATTAAATTTTCATCTCATCCAAAGAGCCTGCCTTGTACTGGGGATGTGGTAAGGCAGAGACAAGCCATTATTAGTTTTAATCCTTGCACTTAACTTGTGCAGCACCTGTTATTTGTGGAGATATTAAATAATACTTGTAGATTCTGATGAAGCTTGAAGACTGAGTTTTCCTTGTTACCTCTACTAGTTGTATGACTGAAAATGGGGTCTCATAATGCATTGCACATTCTTGATTGTAGTGATACATCAGTACAGCAGTAAAGCAAGCCCCTTGGGCCAACTGTTCCATGCTGGCCAGGGTACTTGTCCAAGCTAGTCCCATTTGACTGCATTAAGCCTATATCCTTTTAAACCTTGTGGCTATCCATTTAGTAAGGTGCAGAATCAGAGTCAAGTTTATTATCACTGACATATGTCATTAAATTTGTTGTTTTACAACCACAGGGCAATGCAATACATATTAAATACTATAAATTACTACATATATTTTGTCATGCAGTGTGTGTGTGTGGAAATAGAAACAAAACTAGGCTCTTTCAACTAGGGTAAAATGGGTACAGTCTTACAATGTGAGAGTACAATTTAGTTTGTGGTAGTTAGTTGAGTAACGTTCCAGAGAGAGAGAGGTGAGAGGTGATGCCGTTGATCTTCCCGTTGTCTTCCGAAGTCCTGTTGTGGTCACCGACTATGACCATGATACGTATGTCCGTTCTTCAGTGGTGGAATTATCACCCAGGCGAGGGTGGACACACAAATAATTCCCCACCAGTCGCACCTTTTCACGCTGTGAGCCTCTGATCACCAAATCTTCCAAAACCCCCACCTTCCTGTGGGTGCAACAAGCTCGTTCAGTGTCTGAAATGTGTGTCTCGTGGTCAGTCTGTGTAACAGTGGACCAGGCTTTTGTCTCTCCATGTTGGACACCAGCTGTCCATCAACCTGCTCCGCCCTGCTCTCTCTGCAGGAACTTCAACAAGCAGGCAAGTGACCTCGGGGAAAGGTAAACACGCTGGTAGAGAAACCATAACATCAATCTTCTGATCAGTTTCTGTCTGTCTGTCTCTCTCTCTCTCTCTCTCTCTCTCTCTCTCGCTTAATAGCAGCACAGTCCATAGCATCTATTCTGGACCCTGTTTCAAACTAGGTTTTCCCCTGACAATATCTATTAACTAAGTAGTGCAAAAGTAGACAAAAGTTCATGGGTTCATTGTCTGTTAAGGAATCTGATGTCAGAGGGGAAGCAACTGTTCCTAAAATGTTGAGTGCATGTCTTTAAGCTCCTGTACCTCCTCTCTGATGGTAGTTAAAAGGGGAGAGCATATCCTGGAAGATATGGGTCCTTAATGATGATGCTGCCTTTTTGAGGCATTGCCCTTTTGAAGATCTCCCCGATATTGGGGTGGCTGGTGCCCATGATGGGGCTGGCTGAAACTGCAACCCTCTGTGCTTTTTTCCCATCCTGTGTAGTACCCTGTCCATGTGTGCACAGAGACGCAACCAGTCACAATGATCTCCGGGGAACGTATGTATTTGCTGGAGTCTTCGGCTTCTTCAAGTCCCCAAATGAAGCATAGCCGCTAGTGTGCCTTCCCCATAATTGCATTGATATGTTGGGTCAGTGAGGCTAACACCCAAAAACTTGAAATTGCTCACCATTTCCACTTCTGACCCCTCAGTGAGAACTGGTAACCTCGACTTCCCCTTCCTGATGCCCACAGTCCACTCCTTGGTCTTACTGACATTGAGTGCAATGTTATTGTTGTGACACCACTCCAACATCTGATCTACCTCACTCCTGGACATCTTCCCATCGCCATCTGGGAACCATGTGTCAATGGCAAATTTAAAGATGATGTTTGAGCTGTGTCTAGCCACGCTGTCGTGGGTGTGTTGAAAGTAGAGCAGCAGGCATTCACCAGGTGGGCCTGTGATGATTGTCAGTGAGGAGGAGATGTTATTTCTGATCTGCATCGATTGTGGTTTCCCAATGAGGAAGTCAGAGGAAAGTACAGAGGCCCAGGGTTTGGAGCTTATTGATTAGTACTGAGGGATGATGGCATTGATCGCTGAGCTGTAATCAATAAAGCACAGCCTGACTTAGGTACCG
This sequence comes from Hypanus sabinus, assembly GCF_030144855.1. Taxonomy (NCBI): domain Eukaryota; kingdom Metazoa; phylum Chordata; class Chondrichthyes; order Myliobatiformes; family Dasyatidae; genus Hypanus; species Hypanus sabinus. Next base: position 132,787,396 of record NC_082711.1, read on the forward strand.
CTCGTCCAGATGGCCCACGGCCGAGTGAAGAGCCAGTAAGGTTGCATCTGCTGTAGTTCTATTGTGGCGGTAGGCAAAAATCAGCAGGTCCAGGTCCTGCTAGGCACACGTGACACCCCTCATTGTTAACTGTGAGTTCAGCATTTCAGTTTCCTCGTGGCACTGCGACCAGTAGGCCCCTTCTGTCTTTAGGCCTGATCATTCCCACAGAGGACTTGCACTACTTTTCACAAATCAATTCATTTTTTGTTATTCTCCACAATTCCCTTTGTTTTGATACTGACGACGGTTGGTTTTCTCGAAACACTCTCTCAGCTTGTGTCTGAAACTGACTCATGCAAAACATTCATCTCTCCTTAACTTTTCTTCTGTTCCCACCAAGACTTCTGACTTAAATTCTCATTCATACGTTCTTCCACTTATCATGCCAGTTCTCTGATCTTCCTTTGTAGAGTAAATGATTTACCTAATTCTTTGGCTCCGATCAGCTTGGAACTGCTCTTGCATCATAACCCCCAAGAAGGCTTCATAAATAGAGGTTTTTTACCTATATTTTAGTTGAGGTCTCAGAAGAGTGACTGTGGCCGTAACTTGATCAGCCAATTCAGTGCTTGTGGCCTAAACCACTGGGGTAGGTAGCTGTATATGATGAGTGGTTTAGCTTGGGTGATTTAGAATGACCTCTTATAGAGCACACCCAGGATGCCAAATGTGTCTTTGTCCCTCCCTCTACCTCTCTCTCTCTCCCTCCCTCTCTGCCTCTCTCCCTCCTTCCTCCTCCTGCTTCTCCCCTTCATACTCTCTCTCTCTCCCACTCTCTTTCTCTCTCTCTCTCCCCCTCCCTTTTTAGAGCCTGCTGGGATTACTGATTATTGTCCCTGTCTTATATAATGTGGAATGTGTTCTCTCGCTGCAGCGCTATAGTGCAGACATGAATTTACTATAAATATATAGAGCAAAAAAGAGGAATAATGAGGTAATATTCATGGTTTCATGGATCATTTAAAGCCTTAAGGCTCCTGAACCTCCTCCCCAATGATAGTAATGAGAACAGGGCATGTCCTAGATCGTGAAGGTCCCTAATGATGGATGATGTCTTCTTGAGACAGAGCCATTTAATGGTCCTTAGAGTTGGGGAGGGTTGTGCACACAATGGAGCTACAATCCTTCGCAGCCTCTTCGGATCTAGGAGGAGCCCATACCAGCCAGTGATGTAACCAATCAGAATGCTCTCCACTGAGTCTTTGGTGACTGACCAGATCTCCTCAAATTCCTAATGTAGAGCTGCTGCTGTCCTTCTGTGGTTGCATCGGTGTATTGGACTCAAGATGGATCCTCTGAGATGGGAACGCCCAGGAGCTTGAAGCTGTTCTCTCTTTCGATCACTGACCTGTCATTAAGGATTGGTGTGTGTTCTCCCAACTTCCCTTACCTGAAGTCCACAATAACTCTTTGGTCTTTTTTCATTGAGTGTCAGGTTGTTATTATGATGCCACTCAACCAGACAATCAATCTCACTCCTGTATGTCTCCTGGCCATGCTTGCTATCTTCAAATCCTATGGTATCCTCTCGAATTTAGCAAGTTCTGAAATATTACAGCCAATGTGTCCACTATCTCCTCTGCAGCCATTTCCTTTAGAACCTTAGGTGCAGGCCACCCAGTCCTGGTGATTTGTCAACCTTTAGCCCTATGAGTTTCACTGATACTTCATCCATTGTCATTGTGATTTTTACATTTCTCCATTACGAAATTTGCCCCGTGTTATCTTAGGGATATTTGCTGTGACGTCCATGGTGAAAACTGATTTAATGCTATCTGTCATTTCTTTGTTTCCTGTTACAATTTATCAGCCATGTTCTCTAGTTTCATTCCTACAGTACCTTAGCTGTCTTCTTCCAATTTATTCATCCATATAAACTTATTATTTGTTTTGATATTGCATGAAGATTTTCTCTCAAAACTAATTTTCTATCTTCTTATGAGCTGTTTAGAATTTTTTTTGCTGGATTTTAAAACCTTCCTAGTCCTCTGGCCTACCACCAGCACTGCCACTTTGTATGCCCTTGGTTAATATTATGAGTCCTGCTGAAGGGTCTTGGCCCAAAATGTTATAAGACATAACCAAGACATAAACCATACAATATATGTATGAACATGGTAAGTCTAAATATTTCATAATATATGATATAAAAAAAAACAGAAAAAAGAAAGAAAAAAAAATATAATGCAAAATTAGCTAATCTACTGATCTAATAACTAATAACTAATAAAGAAGAAAAAAGAAGCAAAAAAAAGAGAAAAAAAAGGGGGCTGTTTATAATATCTCACAAGAATAAATATTCATCAATGCCGTCACTTCCGGTCCTCTCAACATACATAAGCTAAAAGCTGGGAAATCAACTGAACTTGGAACAGGGTCATATTACATCATATGAAAATGTTGAATAAATGGTCTCCATAACTTTTCAAATTTAATAGAAGTCTCAAAAACACCACTTCTAATTTTTTCTAAATTTAAACATAACATAGTTTGAGAGAACCAATTAAATACAGTGGGAGGATTAATTTCCTTCCAATTCAACAACATAGATCTTCTAGCCATCAGAGTTAGAAATGCAATCATTCGACGGGCAGAAGAAGATAAATGCAGTGAGTCTGACATTGGTAAACCAAAAATTGTGGTAATAGGATGAGGTTGTAAATCAATATTCAAGACTGCAGAAATAATATCAAAAATATCTTTCCAATATTTTTCCAAAAATGAACAAGACCAAAACATATGAGTTAAAGACGCAATTTCAGATTGACATCTATCACAGATAGGATTAATATAAGAGTAAAAATGAGCTAATTTATCCTTGGACATATGGGCCCTATGTACAACCTTAAATTGTATTAATGAATGTTTGGCACATATCGATGATGTATTAACTAATTGAAGAATTCTATCCCAATTCTCACTAGAAATAATAAGGTTAAGCTCTCTTTCCCAATCCTTTTTGGTCTTATAAAGGGGCTCTGAATGTATCTTCATAATTATATTATAAAGTTTTGAAATAAGCCCTTTTTGAAAAGGGTCTAATTCAAATAAATTCTCCAAAATATCTGAAGGCACAAAATTTGGAAACGTAGGGAGTACAGAACTTAAAAAATGTCTAATCTGTAAATATCTAAAAAAATGAAATCTAGGCAAGTTCTATTTGTTGGATAATTACTCAAAAGACATAAAACAATTGTCCAAAAATAAATCAGAAAATCTTAGTAATCCCTTAGTTTTCCAAGCCGAATAAGCTTGATCTATAATGGAAGGGTGGAAAAAACAATTAGATACAATAGGACTATTTAAAACGAATTGAGTCAACCCAAAAAATCTCCGAAATTGAAACCATATACGTAAAGTATGTTTAACTATCGGGTTGTCAATTCGTTTCAGCAATTTAGAAAGAGCAAACGGGAGAGAAGTCCCTAAAATAGAACCTAGAGCATAAGCTGATACAGATTTAATTTCTAAACTCACCAAACGAGGGCCAAAAAATCCACCCCAATCTTTCAACCAGCATAACAAGTATCTAATATTAACTGCCCAATAATAAAATCTGAAATTAGGTAATGCTAACCCGCCTTCCTTCTTTGTCTTCTGTAAATATATTTTACCTAACCTGTGATTTTTATTCTGCCATATATATGAGGAAATTTTTGAATCAACATTAGTAAAAAAAGATTTTGGAATAAAAATTGGTATCGCTTGAAAAATATATAAAAATTTAGGTAAAATAACCATCTTAATAGCATTAATCCTACCTATTAGAGATAAAGATAATGGTGACCACTTAGTAAACAAACCTTTAATCTGATCAATTAAGGGTAAAAAATTAAATCTAAATAAATCTTTATGGTTTTTTGTGATTTTGATCCCTAAATAAACAAAAGAATCATTATTTCCTATTTTTAATTGGTAAATTAGCCTTGTTTAAGTTGAAGACAGTAGTTTCAGTTCTGTGGTGTTCATCCTCAAAATGCATCTGGAATCCAGGGGATCTTTATCAGCAAGCTCTCTTTTTAATGTTGCCTCATTACTCTTGATCAGTACCTGTTTCCCAACATGTTTTGTATTAAACTCCTCTGAGAAGCAATCCCTGATACATTTCACAAATTCCACATCTGCGATACCTTTGGCAGATAACATAAGGCAATGAAAAGCAAGCTGTTGCTGGGTTTACTTTAGCACTGTGATGCAGCTAGCAGAGCTGCTGCTTCATAGCATCGGAAACCCGGGCTCATCTCTGACCTCAGAAGCGCTCTTTGTGAAGTCTGCACGCTCTCCGCGATCATGTAGTTTTTCCCTATGTGCTGTGGTTTCTTCCCACATCTCAAAGTAATGTGCATTGCAAGGTTAATTACCCACTAAGTGCCTCTTGTGCAGGGCTGAGTGGTAGAACCTGGAAGGCAGGAGAGGGTTGATGGAAATGAGGGGTGAATAAAAGGGAACTACTAATGAGTGGTTGATGGTCAGCACAAACACAGTGGGCCGAAGGGCCTGATCCTTTCCTGTGTGATTCTATGACTAAAAAATCTCATGACAAGGAACTTACAAGGGTTACTTTAGGTTCCATTGTATATCCAATCAGCGCTGTCTCTGTAGTTAATAGACAGAGGACCAGTCAGGTGTCAGAGAAGCTGGTACAGATCTAAGCTCCAGCAACTGAATGGAGTGATCTAGAGAAGTGAGTGGAGAAAAGAAAATCGTATTAGTGTAAATGGATATTTGAAGGCCAGCATGGATTCAATGGGCTGAAGAGCCTGTTTCTGTGTATTTCTCCAGGACTCTGAGAAATTATTTGCCATTTCTTCAAACATTGATCACACCAACAGAGGCTGTCTGTTTCCTCATAAGTGCAAAGTTCTTGAGGAAATAATCTCTGTGATGCAAGTTTGAGAGGTGTGAGATATCAGTATGTAGTTTTATTACTCACCACCAACAGCCAGGTATTGACTTAACCGTTGTGAACCACAGAATCCAGCCTTCAGCAAGCTCCCTGATAAAGTGGACGCTGAGTGTATTTCTGTGCGTTCGTGGTCTCCTGCTGCTGTAGCCCATCCACTGCAAGATTCGACGTACAAGTTCAGAGATGCTCTCCTCTACACCACTGCTGTAACACGTAGTTATTTGAGTGTCTTCCTGTCAGCTTGAATTAGTTTGGCCATTCTCCTCTGACTGATTTCATTAACAAGGCATTTTTGTTCACAGATCTGCCACTCACTGGATGCTTTATATTGTGTTTTACATCATTCTCTGTAAACTCTAGAGACAGTTGTGTGTGACAATCCCAGGAGATCAGCAGTTTCTGAGATACTCAAACCACCCCATCTGGCACCAATGGTCAAAGTCACTTAGATCACATTTCTTCCCCATTCTGATGTTTGTTCTGAACAACAGCTGAACCTCGTGACTATTTATTTATTCATTTAGTAATTCATCACGGAGTCAGCCTTCCGGCCCTTTGAAACAGGCTGCCCAGCGACCCCCGGTAAACCCAATTAATCCTAACCTGACCACGGGATGACCAATTAACTTACCCAGTATGTCTTTGAAGCAGGGGAGGAAACTGGAAGACTCAGAGAAAACCCTGGCATTCCACAGGGAGGATGTACAGAACAGCGCTGGAATTGAACTTCCAAACTCCGGAATGTCCCGAGCTGTAATTGCGATGCACTAACCGCTATGCTGCCATGGCGCCCACTACGTCCACATGCATGGAGTTGTTGCCACAAGATTGGCTGATTAGAGATTGGCATTAACAAGCAGGGATACAAATGTACTTAATAAAGTGTCCATTGAGTGTAGATATCAATGATTATGTGCAGTAGTTAATCAGTCATGTAATCTTTGACTTTATAGCATTATTTAGTTCCTGGAATATCATTCTTCAGGATTTGCTTATTCTTTTAGCCCGCATCACACTGACTATTGGTCTAAGATTTTAGACTTGAATTTGCCTTGTGGGTCCATTTCAATTTGTATATGTCACTTTGGTAATTAGCAAGTATGCATTGTGTTCTGCTCCCACTACCTGGCTTCATTGAATTTCATCTGTTTTAATACCTTCTTGTAACTCTATCAAATTCTGTTACAAGTGGGATGATTCTTGGGTCTTCTCACTGTATTAAATACGAAATGAAAATACAGTATATTCTGGTTTATCGGTACCAGTAATTTTTGGCTCAATTAAGTGGCTGCCCCAATTAGCCAAGGTTTCGTGGAAATAGTTAAAAAGTATAAAAAAGACAAACTACCGTTTAACTGAGTAACAATTTATGCATTTAAATGAAATACAGAACACTACCAATACCTCTGCAGTACAATAAAGCTGTATATTAGTTCCTAATCATTATCAAAGGAGGAATTCATCTGCCATGTTCTTTTGATTGACTGTAAATGAACACAACCAGTACAGACAACCAATGCAGGTACTGGACTGCCTTCATACAATGCTTTTTGACCAGGGCTTCTCCTTGGAGTCCGTGGACCTCTTGTTTACTGGTCCATGGCATTAAAAAAAGTTGGGAATCATTGCTTTAGACAACTGCATCCTCCTGATCTTTATTTTCATTGTAACATCATCAATACCTTAAAATTCTTTGTAATTTCTGAGTTGTTGAAGTAGTGAAATCATTTAATTTTTACTCCCAGCCGTTTCTGGCATCTCCAAGCCTGAACTGCTGTGAGAAAAACCCTTTCAAGTTGTCTTGCTGCTTCTTTCTTGGCAACTATCAGTGACAAAAATCACCTCTTTTTGAATAGAAGCACACACAACTAATACCGTTTAAAAACTGATCACTGTACACAATGTGTAGTGTCTAACAGAAACAGTGTCCTACCCCAATTCAGTGACATGGTGTCTCAGATAGACAAAGGGGATCCTGCCTATTTTCTCATTTTAGATTTTGTTCTTTAAGAGCTGTCATAAATAAACAGCTGCCCCGATTAACTGAGGGCCCGTTTAACCAGAATCCACTGTATAAAGAGCTGTTGAAATTCCACATTGTGAACTATCCAAGCCATAGCCTCATCTAACACCTATTGTTTTTCGTCCACAGCTGTAATCAGAGAAGAGACTAGAAGAAAAACCCAAAGTGTTCAGCTGTAAGTCGGGGTTTTGGTGGCATTTAATACTTCAATGTGTCAGACATCAGTGAAAACCAAGGTTGTTATGGCCAACATGGACATACTGAGAGAAACTGCATCACAACTGATCACTGACTCTGGATCATTAAGTTACTGACATATGGCACTCCATTAAAATTCACTCGTTTGATCAGTGATGTGTTCCATCTAAACTGATAAGTTGACCATAGGTGATTGATAGGATACACTCAATTAATTACTCCATAAGACCATAAAACATAGGAACAGAGAAACAGTAGGCCATTTACCCCATCTAGTCTGCTCCGCCATTCAATCATGGTAGATACTTCTGTTCCCCTCCCCAGCCCCACTCCCTGGCCTTCTCCCCGTAACCTTTGATGCCGTGTCCAATGGGGAGCCTATCAAGCTCTGCCTTAAATACACCCAGTGACTCGCCCCCCACAGCTGCCTGTGGTAACAAATTCCACAAATTCACCACCCTTAGGCTAATGAAATTTCTCTGCATCTCTCTTTTAAATGGATGCTGCTTTATCCTGAGGCTGTCCGGAAGGGGCCTGGTCGAGGGAAGTGCCTGGTGTGAAAAGTGCCAGTCTTTGGCTCGAGAGTCTTCAGCGAGGAGGCTGAGGGAAGAGACTATGCCAGGCACAATTGGAGAGGGTGACCGCTAAGCTGATTCAGTGTGCTACGTGCATGATGTGGGAGGTCAGGGACACTGATGGTGCCCCCAGCTGCTACAGCTGTGGAAAGTGTGTCCAGATTCAGCTTCTGAAGGAGCACGTTGCAGCACTGAAGAAAGAACTGGATGACATCAGGTTTATCCGCAAAAACGAGAGTTTTCTGGACAGGACCTACAGTGAAGTCATTACACCGAGGATACCAGAAGAGAGAAAGGGGGCGATGATGAGGAAGGAAAGGATGCTTGAAGTACAGGAGACCCCAGGGGATGTACCTCTTGTAAACAGGTTCACCCTCTTGGAAGCTGTCAGGACAGAAGACACTGCCAGTCTGAGAGGTGGACAGGTCTGCGAGCCGAAAATTGGTGCAGAAGCAGAGCCGAGGAGTCAGACATCAGGAAGAGCTGTGGTAGTAGGGACTCCATAGTAAGAGGTACAGAAAGGGGTTTCTGCGGCAACAGGTGAGATTTAAGGATGGTGTGTTGCCTCCCTGGTGCTAGGATCCAGGACATCATGGACCGATTGCAGGGAATCCTCAAGGGTGAAGGTGAACAGCCGGAAGTGGTAGTGCATGTCGGCACAAATGACAAAGGGAATAAAGGGAACTATGGAGCTATGAGGGAGGAGCTGGCCAAAGTTCAATGGAATTAATACCCTAGCAGGGAAGACAGTGGAACAAAAATGGCAGGTATTTCTGGGAATAATGCAGAAGGTGCAGGATCGGTTCATTCCAAAGAGGAAGAAAGATCCTAAGGGGAGTAAGGGGCGGCTGTGGCTGACAAGGGCAGTATAAAAATAAAAAAGAAGTATAACATAGCAAAGATGAGTGGGAAACCGGAGGACTGAGAAGCTTTTAAAGAGCAACAGAAGATATCAAAAAAGGCAATACGCCAAGAAAAAATGAGGTACGAATGCAAACTAGCCAAGAATATAAAGGAGGATAGTAAAAGCTTCTTTAGGTATGTGAATAGCAAAAAAATAGTTAAGACCAAAATTGGGCCATTGAAGACAGAAACGGGTGAATTTATTATGGGGAACAAGGAAATGGCAGATAAGTTGAACAGGTACTTTGGATCTGTCTTCACTAGGGAAGACACAAACAATCTCCCAGATGTAATAGTGGCCAAAGGAACTAGGGTAATGGATGAACTGAAGGAAATTCATATTAGGCAAGAAACGGTGTTGGATGGACTGTTGAGTCTGAAGACTGATAAGTCCCTGGGACCTGATGGTCTGCATCCCAGGGTACTTAAAGAGGTGGCTCTAGAAATCGTGGGCACATTGGTAATCATTTTCCAATGTTCTATAGATTCAGGAACAGTTCCTGCTGATTGGAAGGTGGCTAATGTTGTCCCACTTTTCAAGAAAGGAGGGAGAGAGAAAACGGGGAATTATAGACCGGTTAGCCTGACGTCAGTGGTGGGAAAGATGCTGGAGTCAATTATAAAAGAGGAAATTACGACACATTTGAATAGCAGTAGAAGGATCAGTCCGAGTCAGCATGGATTTATGAAGGGAAAATCATGCTTGACTAATCTTCTGGAGTTTTTTGAGGATGTAACTATGAAAATGGACAAGGGAGAACCAGTGGATGTAGTGTACCTGGACTTCCAGAAAGCTTTTGATAACGTCCCACATAGGAGATTAGTGGGCAAAATTAGGGCACATGGTATTGGGTGCAGAGTACTGACATGGATTGAAAATTGGCTGGCTGACAGGAAACAAAGAGTAGTGATTAACGGGTCCCTTTCGGAATGGCAGGCTGTGACCAATGGGGTACCGCAAGGTTTGGTGCTGGGACCGCAGCTGTGTACAATATACATTAATGATTTAGATGAAGGGATTAAAAGTAACATTAGCAAATTTGCTGATGACACAAAGCTGGGTGGCAGTGTGAAGTGTCAGGAGGATGTTATGAGAATGCAGGGTGACTTGGACAGGTTGGGTGAGTGGGCAAATGTATGTCAGATGCAGTTTAATGTGGATAAATGTGAGGTTATCCACTTTGGTGGCAAGAACAGGAAGGCAGATTACTACCTAGATGGAGTCAAGTTAGGAAAAGGGGAAGTACAACGAGATCTAGGTGTTCTTGTACATCAGTCAATGAAAGCAAGCATGCAGGTACAGCAAGCAGTAAAGAAAGCTAATGGCATGCTGGCTTTTATAACAAGAGGAATTGAGTATAGGAGTAAAGAGGTCCTTCTGCAGCTGTACAGGGCCCTGGTGAGACCCCACCTGGAGTATTGTGTGCAGTTTTGGTCTCCAAATTTGAGGAAGAACGTTCTTGCTATTGAGGGAGTGCAGCGTAGGTTCACAAGGTTAATTCCCGGAATGGCGGGACTGTTGTATGTTGAAAGATTGGAGCGACTGGGCTTGTATACACTGGAATTTAGAAGGATGAGAAGTGATCTGATTGAAACATATAAGATTATTAAGGGATTGGACACACTGGAGGCAGGAAGCATGTTCCCGCTGATGGGTGAGTCCAGAACTAGAGGCCACAGTTTAAGAATAAGAGGTAGGCCATTTAGAACAGAGATGTGGAAAAACTTTTTCACCCAGAGAGTGGTGGATATGTGGAATGCTCTTCCCCAGAAGGCAGTGGAAGCCAAGTCTCTGGATGCATTCAAAAGAGTGTTAGATAGAGCTCTTATAGATAGTGGGGTCAAGGGATATGGGGAGAGGGCAGAAACGGGGTACTGATTGTGTATCATCAGCCATGATCACAGTGAATGGCGGTGCTGGCTAGAAGGGCCGAATGGCCTACTCCTGCACCTATTGTCTAATGTCTATTGGCTGTGGCCTCTTGTCCTAGACTCCCCCACCATGGCAAACATCCTTTCCATATCCAATCTGTCTAGGTCTTTCAACGTTAAAATGGTTTCAATGAAACCCCCCCCCCCAATCCTAAATTCCAGCGAGTACAGACCCAGAGCCATCAACGTTACTCATTTGATAACCCTTTCATTTCCAGAATCATCCTTGTGAACCTTTGATGAGCCATCTTTTCTTAGATGAAGAGCCCAAAACTGTTCACAGTGCTCAAGGTGAGGACTTGAGTGCCTTATAAAGTGCCTTATAAAGCCTCAGCCTCATATCCCTGCTCTGGTATTCAAGACTTCTTGAAATGAACAATCACATTGCATTTGTCTTCCTCACCACTGACTCTACCTGCAAGTTAACCTTAAGTATGTTCTGCAAAAGGACTCCCAAGTCCCTTTGCATCTCAGATTTTTAGATTCTCTGCCCTTTTAGAAAACAGTCCGCACATTTATTTCTATTAGTGCATGACCTTGTATTTTCCAACATTGTATTTCATTTGCCACTTTCTTGCCCATTCTCCTAATCTGTCCAGTCCTTCTGCAGCCTACCTGCTTCCTCAACACTACCTGCCCCTCCACCAATCTTCGTATTATCTGCAAACTTGGCAACAAAGCCATCCATTCTATCATCTAAATCAGTGATTTACAGCATAAAATGAAGTGGTTCCGACACCGAACTCTGCGGAACACCACTAGTCACTGGCAGCCAACCAGAAAAGGATCCTTTTATTCCCACTCACTGCCTCCTACCAATCAGCCAATGCTCTAACCATGTTAGCAACTTTCCTATAATACCATGGGCTCTTAACTTCGTAAGCAGCCTCGTGTGGCACCTTGTCAAAGGCCTTCTGAAAGTCCAAATATACAACATCTACTGCATCCCCTTTATCCCTCCTGCTTGTAATCCCTCAAAGAATTCCAACAGGTTCGCCAAGCAGGATTTTCCCTGAAGGAAACCATGCTGCCTTTGTCCTATCTTGTCCTGTGTCACAAAGTACTCCATAACCATGTGCTTAACAATTGACTCCGACATCTTCCCAGCCCCCGAGGTCAGGCTAACTGGTCTATAATTTCTTTACTGCTGCCTTCCTCCTTTCTTAAAGAGTGGAGTGACATTTGCAATTTTCCAATCATCTGGCACTAAGCAGAAGTACAATGGTTTTAGTAAGGTCCATGGTCTCTACCACTACCTCTTTCAGAAACCTAGGATGCAGTTCATCTGGTCCAGGTGACTTAAGTACCCTTAGCTCTTTCAGCTTTTTGAGCGCCTTCTCCCTTGTAATAGTAACTGCACTCATTTCTCTTCAATTATTTTAGTTGCTCTCTGTAGGTTTTTCAAAGCTTCGCAGTCCTATTACCTTCCCACTAATTTTTGCTTTGCTGTATGCTCTCACTTTTGCTTTTACATTAGCTTTGACTTCCCTTGTCAGCCATGGTTGTACTATTTTGCCATTTGATTATTTGTTTTTACAATACATCTATCCCCATTTTTCCCAGAAACTCACACCATTGCTGCTCTGCTGTTATCCCTGCCAGCATCTCCTTCCAATTTACTGTGGCCACTCCTCTCCCATATCACTATAATTTCCTTTACTCCACTGAAGTACTGCTACATCAGTCTTTACTTCCTCCCTATCAAATTTCACGCTCAACTCAATGTATTGTGATCACTGTCTCCTAAGCAATCTTTTGTCTTAAACTCCCTTTTTGCCTCCGGTTCATTACATAACACCCAATCCAGTGTAGCTGATCCCCAAGTAGGCTCAACAACAAACTGCTCCAAAAAACCATCTCTTGGACATTCAACAAATTCACGCTCTTGAGATCCATTACCAACCTGATATTCCCAATCAACCTGCATGTTGAAGTTTCCCATGACTATCATAACATTGCCCTTTCAACACACCTTTTCTATTTCCCATTGTAATCTGTGTTCCACATTCCAGTTGCTTTTGGGAGCTGGCATCATGCCATCATGGTCCTTTTACCCTTGCTGTTTCTTAACCTAACCCGCAAGGATTCAACATTTTCTGAACCTATGTCACATCTTTCTACTGATTCAATGCCATTCTTTACCAGCAGAGGCACACCACCCCCTCTGTCTACCTTCCTATCCGTCTGATACAAAGTGTAACCTTGGACATTCAGCTCCCAGCTACACCATCCTTCAGCCACAATTCAGTGATGGCCACAACATTATACCTGACCATCTGTAAAAGTGCAACAAGATCATCCACCTTATTTCTTATACTCTGTGCATTGAGATATAACACTTTGAGTACTGTATTTGCTACCCTTTTTGATTCTGTATCCCCAATGCACTGATACTCATCCTGCCGGCTACAATTATGTTCTATCATCTTCCTGCCCTTCCTGACAATCTGACTGCACACTATCTTTGTTTTTATGTCATCCATCTTATCCTGACTCCATTCACTCCACTTCCCACCCCGCCCCTGCCAAATTAGTTATTGACCCTCCCCCACAGCACTACCAAACCTGCCCGTGAGAATATTGGTTCCTCTCAGGTTCAGGTGCTATCTGCCCCTTTTGTACAGGTCACACCACCCCCAGAACGCATCCCAGTGATCCAAGAACTTGAAGCCCTGTCACCTGCACCAGCTTCTCAGTCATGCATTTATCTACCAAATCAACCTGTTTCTACAGGATGGGACAGGCAGCAATCCAGAAAATACTACCCTGGAGGCCCTGCGTCTCAGCTTTCTACCTAGCTCTCTAAATCCTCTCTTCATGACCTCATTGCTTTTCCCTCCTATGTCATTGGTACCAATATATACCAAGACATCTGGCTTCTCTCCCCCAACCCCTCCAAAATGCTGTGGACGCAATCTGAGATGCCCCTGACCCTGGCACCTGGGAGGCAATATACCATAGAATGTCCACAGAATCTCCTGTCTGTTCCCCTATCACTACCACTCCCTCTTCTCCCCCTTTCCCTTCTGCACCACAAGATCCATGCTCTGTACCAGTAACCTGGTCTCCATGGCATTCCTTTGGGAGGTCATCCCCCACAACAGCATCCAAAATGGTGTACTTATTATTGCGTGGAATGGCCACAGGGGTGCTCTGCGCTAAGTGCCTATCCACATTTCCATTTCTCCTGACAGTCACCCAGCTACTCGCCTCCTGCAACTTTAGGGTGACTACTTCCCTGTATTTCCGATCTATGATCTCCTCACTCTCCCGTACAAGCCAAAGGTCATCCAGCTGCTGCTCCACATCCCCAACACGGTCTCCAAGGAGCTGCAGCCGGATGCACTTCACGCAGATGTATTTCCCGGGAGACTCTGGGTCTCCCAGGACTGCAACATCCAGCATGAAGAACACACAACGGCCATTTGCTACACTAGATACAGTAAGAGGAGGGGAAAAAAAGGGGACCTTATCAGAAGCTTAGCCAGAGCCAATGCCTCTTCCAAGTGGAAGGCTCCTTTGAGCCAAAGCCTGACACTCCTACTTTCACCACAGGCCTACTCCCAACAATGGCCGCCCTGCTTGCCCCTTCTGTACTTTTATTTAATTTGCTGTGCTCTGCTCCTGCCGCTGATGGGGCTGCCGGAATGAGCTCAAGCACTTGTAAAGCTCTCCTTTTAACCAAGCATCGCTGACCTATGAGAAACCTCCTCGCTGTGTGTGCTCTGTTCCCATTGCTGATTGGGCTATCGGGATTAGTGATCAATTGGTATGGAAGACTTTGAAGTTGATCAGTAATTAAGTTGTACAATATGTTTTGTCTGAGATTGATACATTTCTGATTAAAAACAAAATGCAGGATGTTCTTAGCAAATCAGTCAGCAGCTGTGGAGAGGGAGCAGAGTCAATGTTGATCATCTCATCGGAACTGGGGAAGGCGAATGGTATGAAAGATTAACTCTGGTTTTCTCCGTCCAGTGGTTGCAGTGGATGCTTGAACTGATGGAAATGTGTTGCCAGAGTGGCCTGCAGACATCTAGGAGAGTGTCAAATGTCTTCTGATTATTGCTGGAGCTGCAAAATGCAAAATGCCTGCAATGTCACCTGGATTATGTGGCTGGTTTACCAACACCCAACAGATGTTGATGAGGAGGAATTGATGCCTCCGTGCCGTTTGAATTTTTGTTTCTATTAATCAGTGCAAACTCGGTCTTGTTGCAGGTACAAGCTTCCTCAGTTCTGACTGTGACATGACAATGTTTACTGTCTTCTCTAGTTCATCATAATGTCGTACAAAGTTTGGATTCATGGGTACCAAAAGTCAAGATTTGGCCCAAGACTGTTTTCAAACAATTAAATAAATGTCCACTTTCTTTCAGGAATGAAGACAAGAAAGTCTTTGAAGTAGTGAGATCATTTACAGGTAAATTACATATAGAGGCTAAAGCACAAAAAGATCATAAGATCATAATATTTGTCATTTAGAAAATAGTCAACCCTTTCATTTCTTCTACCAAAGTGCACGACCATACACTTCCCAACACTGTATTCCATCTGCCATTTATCTGTCTATTCACCTAATCAGTCTAAGTCCGTCTGTAGCCTCTCTACTTCCTCAAAACTACCTGGCCCTCCACCCATCTTTATATTGTCTGCAAACTTTGCAACAAAGCCATCAATTCCATCATCCAAATCACTGACATGTAAAACGTATCAGTTCCAACACAGACCCCTGTGGAATACCACTAGTCACTGGCAGCGAACCAGAAAAGGCTCCCTTCATTCCCACTCTTTACCTCCTGCCAATCAGCTACTACTTTATCCATACTAATATATTTCCTGTAATACCATGGGCTCATGGCTTGTTAAGCAGCCTCATGTGTGGCACCTTGTCAAAGGCCTTCTGAAAGTCCAAATATAGAACATCAACTAATTCTCTTTCATCTATCCTGCTTGTACTTCTTCAATTCTGGTTTATTGCACAATACCCAATCCAGAATAGCTGATCCCCTAGCTAGCTCAACCATGAGCTGATCTAAAAAGCCATCTCAAAGGCACTCTAGAAAATTCCCCTCCTGGAATCCAACACCAACCCAATTTTCCCAAGTTACCTGCATATTGAAATCCTCCATGACTATGTAGCCCATATTACCAGTACTAGCTTTTTCATGGAGCAACAGAATTGTATGACCCCTGCTCTTTTCCCAATATCTGCCTAATTTGCCTGATTAAATATGCATTTAACTTCATTCTGAGAATTAAATATTGAACCTGGTTACCCACACTCTTAGAGGTAGTGCAGCCCAGATCACGTGAGTTCTGGATTCCATGGGTTCCTATGTTCTTCTACTCATCAGACTAATCTTTCTGCTCATTACCTGCTCTACCACAGGAAATGCATCCTCTTTATTTGCCTTATTTAAAATATTCATGGTTCAAAATACATACATAGAATCTCCCCTTAGGTTTCTTCAGCCTAAGTAGATCAGACCTATCTTCACTAGTTTCTCCATGTAACCAAGGTCCCTCTACATGATCACCATTCCAATAAGTCATCTGAAGCCTCTCCAAGACTCTACAAACCTTTATACAGAGCAATGCCTAGAAATGAGTCATACTTTAGACAAGGCCCAACCAGTATTACAAAATACTTCAGCTTTATTTCCTGCTCTCTGAGCCTGTAATCCTGATGCTCTCTTTATCTTGTCATTAACAAACATTTTTACTTGTATCTCTACTGCCTATCCTTTACAATTCTATAATTTACTTCACATCTCCATCCTTCTTTAACTATGCATCACTCATCTCATTTTCCCATAAATTTCCATCTGCCACATATCAACCCATTTAACAGTGTTTTCATTGTTCATCTTGTTCCTTATGGACGGACCTATTGTAAATTGTGAGAGAGCAGAGCAGAACCTGACAGAGTGGAATAGGCCTGTAGGAGCCATGTATCTATTTTCTTTCTGTGTTGTATTTTGTAGTGCATTTATTATGGTGATCTGTCACATGGGTTGGGACATGGTAGAAGGAAATGAGTAGCTACGTATTCACGCTTTGTCTTAGTGTAGTTTAGTCTAGTGGAGAGGGGTGAGCCGCGGGGAATTATATTTTTTGTTGACCACTAATTGGAAGTAAAAATGAAGTAAATTTGTGTCTTTTTTTTCCAGTGTCACGAACACAACAAAAACCACCAAGTCTGGAACCAGAGACTGAGTAAGAAATGTGACATAATATTTGATCATGTAAAAAAAAACACACCCCAAGTATATCCACATCCCCCTCTCTGATCGATCCCATTGAACAGTAGCGAAATGTTAAATTTGTGTGGACTTATGATTAAGTGCAGAAAGAAAGTCTAGTAGTCCTAAATAAAATGTTTTCATCTTTTTCAGGAAAGTGCATGCCTCAAATGTTCGATCTGATTGTCAGGGTTTGTATTGAAACAGTTGCTGAACCTTTTTAACAAGCAATCTAATATGCTCAATTCTGTCTCACTGGCCCTGTTTGTCTTTTGGCACGGACCAACTCCAAATCCACTGGTCTCCTCTCTCAAGTTGTTTTTATTATATAACCTATCAGTGGTTTCCTTCAGCTCATTATTATATAACCATGTTTGTATATCTTCCTTGCTCCCAATTTCTTCTTGTAAATATATTCTTTGCCATGTTATCCTTTTGAAGATCAAGTAAGTCAAAAACTGTACTAGAGTGCATCAGGGTAGACTATTGCTCCTTTTAAACAAGTTCTTTCCAGTCTGATCCTACTTCTTTTGATTACAAAATTGCACATCCTTGTTCTATTAACAAAAGGTGAGAATTAATTCATTGACAAGTTGGCCTATTCCCTGTTGCCAAAACACACACTTAAATCTATAATTAAGGACAGAATTATGATTGGAGAGAGCTAGCATGGACTTGTAAAGATTATGTTGTATAATTAAATATATCTTTCTTTCTAAATCTTTTTATTAATATTAGTAATATGGACAGAATACAAATGATATATTGATAAAGAAATTACCAACATACAAATTCCATTACAGATGAATAAAAACATACATAATAGTTACAATATAAATGAGTTTACCAAGACATAAGCCATACAATATATGTATGAACATGGTAAGTCTAAATATTTCATAATATATGATATAAAGAAAACAGAAAAAAGAAAGAAAAAAATATATATATAATGCAAAACTAGCTAATCTAATCTAATAACTAATATAGAAGAAAAAAGAAGCAAAAAAAGAAAAAGAGAAAAAAAAGGGGGCTGTTTATAATATCTCACAAAAATAAACATTCATCAATGCCGTCACTTCCGGTCCTCTCAATATACATAAGCTAAAAGCTGGGAAATCAACTGAACTTGGCACAGGGTCATATTACATCATATGAAATTGTTGAATAAATGGTCTCCATAACTTTTCAAATTTAATAGAAGTCTCAAAAGTACCACTTCTAATTTTTTCTAAATTTAAACATAATATAGTTTGAGAGAACCAATTAAATACAGTGGGAGAATTAATTTCCTTCCAATTCAACAATATAGATCTTCTAGCCATCAGAGTTAGAAATGCAATCATTCGACGGGCGGAAGAAGATAAATGCAGCGAGTCTAACATTGGTAAACCAAAAATTGTGGTAATAGGATGAGGTTGTAAATCAATATTCAAAACTGCAGAAATAATATCAAAAATATCTTTCCAATATTTCTCCAAAAATGAACAAGACCAAAACAAAATATATCAGTAATATTGTAAAATATTGTTTGATTAAGCATTCTTTGTTGTTCAAATAATTCATTATTGTTATAGGTATGAAGTTTATGAATGGCATATGTCATCACACATGTGTCGGTCAGGCACGCATGTCTCGCTTAAAAAAAACAAGAGTACACATGTTATTACTGCTTCGTGTTTTCTTTAAATTAGTTTTGTGTTTTGGAGCACCAAGATGTAACAGTGTTAACAAGCAAGTTTTTTATGAACCCAAGATGACTACCTATCTTTTAAAGTGCAACGAAACGTTTGAGTTGAAAAAAGCTCAGCAAGATCTTCGAGTTAAAAATAAGTAGTGCAGTATGTGTCTCTTCAGAACAGGAGATAGAGACAATTGAGTTTAAAAAAGAGCAGGAAATGGACACAATTCATAGATTCATAAACAGTGTTTACTGGGTGATAATTATCATAAATAAAAAAAGTAGAAATGGCTGGCTACATTGGAAAGATTGTCAAATTTAATTGCACAAGAGATAACTGGATTATATATACTGAATGATATAAGCAGTATTTTGAAGCAAATGAAATAGCCAATGAGAAGCAAGTACCTGGTTTAGGTTTAAACGTACAGTTTGCTCAGAAGCTTAACTGCTCCAACCAAACCAGCTGAAACGAGCTTTGCTCATATTGTTGACCTTTCATATTGTGAAAGTAATGAAGGAAGATAGAAAATCAAAATGATTGTTGATAGCAGAACACGTTTCATCTGTGGAATCAGAGGAAGGGGAGTCGATTTCAGCGTATGTGGCTGGATGGAAGAGATTGAGCATTGTGAGTTCGGTAATGGTCAACATATCAATGCAGCTATAAAGAAGGCAAGACAACAGCTGTATTTTATTAGGAGTTTGAGGGGATTTTATTTGTCACCTAAAGCATTCAAAAACTTTTACAGCTGTACCATGGAGAGCATTCTAACTGGCAGCATCACTGTCAGGTATGGGGGAGGGGGGAGGTACTGCAGAGGACCGAAAGAAGCTAAGAAAGTTGTAAAATTAGTCATTTCCATCATGGGTACCAGCCTCTGGCGTATCCAAGACATCTTCAGGGAGCGGTGCCTCAGGAAAGCAGTGTCCATTTTTTAAGGATCCCATCACCCAATACCTGCTCACTTCTCATTGTTGCCATCAGCAAGGAGGTACAGAAGCCTGAAGGCACACACTCAGCGATTCAGGAGCAGCTTCTTCCCCTCTGCCATCCAATTCCTAAATAGACATTGAACCCACGAACACCACTTATTTATTATTTCTGTTTTTGCACTACTATTTTTAACTTGACTATTTAATATAGATATATGCTTACTGTAATGTTTTTCTGTACTTATCATGTATTGCATCATACTGCTGCTGCTAAGTGATCAGATTTGACAACATATGCCAGTGATATGCCTGATTCAAATTCTGACATTACCATATACAAGTCTGAGATTAATTTTCTAGCAGGCATACTCAATAAATTCATAATAGAGTAAGTGGGAGACCATAGCCACTTGGGTGTTTAATGTGTGCAAAAGACAACAAGATACAAACACAAAAAGAAATAAATAATAATAATAAATAAATAAGCATTAAACATCGAGAACATGAGATGAAGAGCCCTTGAAGATGCGACTATGGGTTGTGGAACATTTCAATGATGGGGCAAGTGAAGTTGAGTGACTTTATCCCCTTTGGTTCAAGAGCCTGATGGTTGAGGGGTAATAACTATTCCTGAACTGGTGGTGTTGGTCCTGAGGCTCCTATACCTTCTTCGTGGCAGCAGCAGCAAGAAGAGACCATGTCCTGGCTGGTGGCAGTCCCAATAGACAATAGGTGCAGGAGTAGGCCATTTGGCCCTTCGAGCCAGCACCGCCATTCAATGTGATCATGGCTGATCAACCACAATCAGTAACCCATTCCTGCCTTCTCCCCATATCCCTTGACTCTGCTATCTTTAAGAGCTCTATCTAACTCTTTCTTGAAAGCATCCAGAGAATTGGCTTCTACTGCATTCTGAGGCAGAGCATTCCATAGATCCACAACTCTCTGGGTGAAAAAGTTTATCCTGAACTCTGTACTAAATGGCCTACCCCTTATTCTTAAACTGTGGCCTCTGGTTCTGGACTTCCCCAACATCGAGAACATGTTTCCTGCCTCTAGCGTGTCCAATCCCTTAATAATCTTATATGTTTCAATCAGATCACCTCTCATCCTTCTAAATTCCAGTGTATACAAGCCCAATCGCTCCAATCTTTCAACATATGACAGCCCCGCCATCCCGGGAATCAACCTCATGAACCTAGGCTGCACTCCCTCAATAGCAAGAATGTCCTTCCTCGAATTTGGAGACCAAAACTGAACACAGTACTCCAAGTGTGGTCTCACCAGGGCCCTGTACAACTGCAGAAGGACCTCTTTGCTCCTATACTCAACTCCCCCGTTATGAAGGCCAACACGCCATTAGCTTTCTTCACTGCCTGCTGTACCTGCATACTTATTTTCAGTGACTGATGTACAAGGACACCTAAATCTCATTGTTCTTCCCCTTTTCCTAACTTGACACCATTCAGATAGTAATCTGCCTTCCTGTTCTTGCCACTGAAGTGGATAACCTCACATTTATCCACATTAAACTGCATCTGCCCACTCACCCAACCTGTCCAAGTCACCTTGCATTCTCCAATCATCCTCATATTTCACACTGCCATCCAGCTTTGTGTCATCTGCAAATTTGCTAATGTTACTTTTAATCCCTTCATCTAAATCATTAACGTATATTGTAAATAGCTGCGGTCCCAGCACCGAGCCTTGCGATACCCCACTAGTCACTGACTGCCATTCTGAAAAGGACCCATTAATCCCTACTCTTTGTTTCCTGTCTGCCAACCAATTTTCTATCGATGTTAGTACCCTACCCCAAATACCATGTGCTCTAATTTTGCCCACTACTCTCCTATGTAGGACCTTATCAAAGGCTTTCTGAAAGTCCAGGTACACTACATCCTCTGGCTCTCCCTTGTCCATTTTCATAGTTACATCCTCAAAAAATTCCAGAAGATTAGTCATGCATGATTTCCCCTTTGTAAATCCATGCTGACTTGGACCAATCCTGTTACTGCTATCCAAATGTGCCGTTATTTCATCTTTTATAATTGACTCCAGCATCTTCCCCACCACTGATGTCAGGCTAACTGGTCTATAATTCCCTGTTTTCTCTCTCCCTCCTTTCTTAAAAAGTGGGATAACATTAGCTATCCTCCAATCCTCAGGAACCTGAATCTATAGAACATTGGAAAATGATTACCAATGCATAATCATCATTCCCTGATGATGGTTGCTACTTTTCTGCGACAGCGTTTCATGTAGATGTGCTCAATGGTGGGGAGGGCTTAACCCTTGATGGACTGAGCCATATCCACTACTTTTTGTAGGATTTTACATCCAAGGGCATTGGTGTTGCTATCCAGGCTATGAATCAGTCAGTCAATCTAGTAATAGTGTTAAATGAAAATGCCACACCCAAGTTTTACAAAGTCCATCTGGTTCCTTCTACCATCTGTGATAAAACAGCCCTTAGGCTACTGTAGTTCATATGGAGGCAGAAGGTATTCTTTCCAAGGTAGAAGAGAGCCTATGGGCAACGCTAATCGTCCCAGTAGCCAAGAAGGATGTGTCTGTCAGGATCTGTTGTGATTTTAAGGTCACCATCAACCCAGACCTAGAGTAGACCAGTTCCTGCTGCCCAGGATAGAGGATATTTTTGCAAAGTTTTCTGGAGTAAAACACTTCATCAAAGTGGACTTAGCTGAGGCCCACCTACAGATGGAGACGAAAGAAGAGGCTAAAATGTTTCTCACCATTGTTGCACTATGATAGGCTTATTTTTGGAGTATCATCTCCACCTGGGCTCTGGCAGAAAGCTATGGACCAGGTGCTGCAAGGCTGCCCGGGCACTCAGTGTTACCCGGATGACATCATTGTTACCAGTGAGGATGACAAGGAACATCTCAAAAATCTCAATACAGTGTTAAAAGGATCATGTGGAAATGTTGAGGCCCTTGGACAAAAATCACTAAAATGTTACGTGCAGGCACACATAATGATCATTTTGAGGCAATTATAGACATTTAAACCTCGAGATCTGAAAAACAAGTGGATGGAATTCCAGAGCAGTTGTGCAAGGCTGTGGTTGGACCCTGTCTGTTTTCTGGACACCACACATTTTGAAGGATGTAGTAGGTCCAAAGATATGAAGAATTCATGAAAATGATATTTCACCTCCAAGGATGAAATTGTGGTGAAGGCTGAGATGAGCAAAGGCTGCATTTCCTAGTGGGTGAAGAGATGATTTGATAAAACTGAGAAAGTTAGTGCAGTGTTGTATGTCACAGAAACAGACCTTCGCACTACCAAGTCTGTGCCTACCTCATCCTACACTAACAAACTGATTCCACCTGGGGCAAATGCTCAGACCCCCAGTCGACGAATGGAGGGAAAATTTGTGAGGAGTTGCCACAGCTCAGCCCAAGGGAATGAGTCTAAGTGGAATTCTCCTGATCCTATAAATAATTTTATAAACAGTTATTTCTTTGAGATGCATTGAGAATTGTTGCTTTGTCTGGTTGTGACCTGCTGGAGATAGGACCTACACTTGGTATGGCTGTGATGCCTCACATGGCCAAATTGCCCACCATGTTGGCTCACCAAGTTCAGTAAGGAATTAGCAGTCGGAAAATAACTGTCAGTCACAGGACTATGTAGCAGCAAGGACGGCTCCCTCAGTGGGAATTAGCAATGCTGAGGAGGGAATATTGTATTATCACCTAAACTCTTCTCTTTTTACCAACAGATGATTCAGCAAACTATGAGAACTTAAAGATTGGTAAGTACAAAATAATCGGCAGTAAATGAAAAACAAGCTTTCCTGTGATTAAGAAAACATACGGTGCATCAATCGTGGGATTGAGTTCAGTAGCTGAGGGGTAATGTTGCAGCTCTATAGGACCCTGGTCAGACCCGACTTAGAGTACTGTGCTCAGTTCTGGTCACCTCACTACAGGAAGGATGTGGAAACCATAGAAAGGGTGCAGAGGAGATTTACAAGGATGTTGCCTGGATTAGAGAGCATGCCTTATGAGAATAGGTTGAGTGAATTCGGCCTCTTTTCCTTGGAGCGACGGAGGATGAGAGGTGACCTGATAGATGTGCATAAGATGATGAAAGGCATTGATCGTGTGGATAGCCAGAGGCTCTTTCCCAGAGCTGAACTGGCTAACATGAGAGGGCATAGTTTTAAGGCACTTGGAAATAGGCGCTGAGGGGATGTCAGGGGTAAGTTTTTCACACAGCGTGGAAAGAGCCTCCGGCTTTCCACATGATCAATGCCTCTCATCATCTTATACACCTCTATCAGGTCACCTCTCATCTACCGTCACTCCAAGGAGAAAAGGCCAAGTTCACTCAACCTGTTCTCATAAGGTACACCCTCCAATCCAGACAACATCCTTGTAAATCTCCTCTGCACTCTTTCAATAGTATTCACATCCTTCCTGTAATGAGGTGACCAGAACTGAACACAGTACTCCAAGTGGGGTCTGACCTAGATCTTACATAGCTGTAACATTACCTCAAGGCCCTTGAACTGAATCCCACGGTTGATGAAAGCCAACACACCATACGCTTTTTTAACAACACTGTCAACCTGCACAGCTGCTTTGATATCTGCAGTTTGGTTATAAGAGATTGCTGCATTTGTGGAAAGGCTGTGGGATTGTGGGGAAGTACATGTCACAACCATACAGGTTATTGAAAATTCACTCTTACAGAATTGATAAATCATTCCCCACAAAATTGAGATACAGGATCATCTTCACTATCACGGAATTTATGTGCAAATTAAGCGGCTCCATGTCTTCATGTTATATAAAATCAAGAAACAGCCTGTTTCTGGAAAAGCAACCCACAGTCTTTCTTACCGTGGGTTAGCCTCTATTTGAACTACCAGTAATTACACCATCCATGGCACTTCAGTCTGCGCTCAGACAGGTGATCAGCATGCTGGAGATGACGCTGTGATGACTGATTAGAGGCTGAATCTGTCAGGTTACAGCATTGCTCCAGTTCACAGGGAGCCTGGGGTCAGGACAAAGCACTGCTTGCTGTGTCAGCACTGGAATCTGGTGCTGAGTGCAGCTCGTGACAACATCATCCATGGGGAAAAGCAAACTATTCTTTGCAATTTATTTTACTTTAGCATAATGCTTTTATTTGGAAATGTTTCTGTTTTTAATTAATAATTCTAAGTATGCCTGTTATTTTAATTACTCATTTCATATACAGTAAGGTTTCAGAATATCAGATTCATTATTCCAATGACAAATCTTAGGCAAGACTGTGGCCAAAGCATATATTAGTTGTCACAGTGTTATGAAGGCTGCTCTCCAATATATTCCTCCACAACCCACATCCGGATTCTAAGTCCGAGAATTGCAGAGGAGAAGATGCTTACACAATAAAAGGAAGTGGGTCTGTGTCTCTCTTTGGTCAGACAACTGCTGTGTAACTCTGGGTTCATCTGTAGTGCTGGTCATAACATCTGCAGCACTGTGTGTAACTCTGGTCACGTTGAGGTGACCACTGCTGTGCTGCACTCTTCCACGTGACCTTTCCCTCTTGCTGTAATTAGGAGTGGTTGTCCACCTCATGCTAACTTGGCCTCTGTTGCCTGCTGATAGTGTGTAGTTCCACAGAAATTACTGAAAGAGTGTAACAAAGTTTGTCCTTTGCAGAAAACCACCATCAACTGGACCAGGACTACATGTAAGTCATTGGTGCTTTTTCTTCATTGACTGCAGTGAGAACTCTCTCAGCTGAATCAAAGGAGGCTGAAGACAGGGACAGAACCATGGGCGAATGTGGCATTTACCCCAGCACACTGGGCTCTTTGCTGCCAGACAAGGAGTTGCCAACCTGTTTATATTTTGTGGACCAATACCATTAAACAAGGGATTTGTGGACCCCAGATTGGGAACCCCTGTTCTAGACTGCTGGGTGTTTCCACTCTAGTAATGCTACAACTTTTAATGATTATTTTTTAGTTTTATATCATAATTTACCAGTGAACCCGTTGAGCTTAAAGGAAGCCAGGAAGAAGAGCCACACAGTCAGAAGGATGGGGTCAGAGCTAGTGAGCCAGATGCAGAGCCTTGGCGATTTCAAAACATCTGGACGGTGAATTATTGGTGCTTTTCTGTTTAGTGGAGGCAGAAACCCAGAGAAAGGTTTTAATGATGAGATACCTCCTTTTACAAATTTTATTTCAGGAATTCTACTGTCAGGGCTGGTCTTGTGCTGGAGCCAGGATGTCATATTTAGGATTGGAGATAACAAGAGGGTGATTCCTCCCAGTTCCCATTTCTGGTGTCCTAACTGGAGGACAGATCCTCAACAACTGAGTTGGGCCAGATCCAGAGCAAGGTCCTCCCTGCATCATCCTGCCAGTGACATCTTTAACTCTGGAGAATGCAGCCTCACTTGTTGCAGGTAGACGGGCAAAGCTGACGTCCCTGGACCAGTCTCATAAACCTTTGCAGAATTCTCCCTGCTGCACTGCATCCTTTCTGAAGTAAGGAGAGTGAAATTGTATCCAGTCCCTGAAGTGTGGCCTCAGCAAGCTGCCACACATTTGAAGTGAGTAACACATTCAAAATGTTGGAGGAACTCAGCAGGTCAGGGAGCATCTATGAGGTCAGAGGATCTCGGCCCGAGACATCAACTATTTAGTCCTTTCCATAGATGCTGCCTGACCCGCTGAGTTCCTCCAGCATTTTGTGTGTGTTACTCTGGATTTCCAGCATCTGCAGAATCTCTTGTGTTTGCACAGTTGAGGTTAGACCACCCAGCTCCTGTTTTCATGCGCTTCTGTAACAGACGCGAACCATTTGCCTTAATTGCCAAACTTGCCCTTGACGTCTGCACCATCTGTACATTTGGGCCTGCCTCACAGAGCAACAGATCATCTAAGTTAGCACAATCCTTGTCACCAAAGCCCTCGATAGCGGGCAGTGAGTGAGTGGGGAATCCACAGATTTTCACCAACACATCTATTGGGAGACAGAAGCTGGCCTTTGGCTAACACAGAGATCACAGTTATGGAGGTAGCATCTGCAAAGGGGCCTAAGTCAACACTGCCTTGGTAATTGCCATATGCATTTTTTAAAATAATTTGAATCATAAAGTCATACTAGGAACAATCTACCAAAACTAATTAACCCACAGACCCCCATACTTAACAGGATTTTGGGAGAAAACTGGGGACCCAAAGAAAACTCACACAGGGAGCACCAGAGGCTGGGATTGCTGGAGTTGGAAGCCAGCAGCAGCATCAGCTGTATCATTGTGCTGCCCTTCTACTGCCCAGTGACAAACTGATCTGGGACGGTTTATGTTTCATTTCCAACTTGCATTGTTTCTGACAGAAACCCTTTGGCTGAAGATCATTATTGCATTCCTCGGGAACATCCCACATCCACAGATGGTAAGTTGTCCAGTGGCACTGCCAGCTGCCATGCATTGTATTAACGAGGCTGTGAAGCTCTGAGGGACAAGTTCGAGGTTTGGTCTGACGCTTGGGAGTTGCATCTCTGTAAAACCCTGCAAACCTGTGAGAAGTTGAGTTACAGGGCATTCTCTGCCCTTGGGGTTTCTCAAGGTGTAGAGAAACGCAACTAGTTTGCATAATAAGATAGAAAAGATGAGTAATTTAGTCAACCTGAAAAACATGTCCTGGATCACGGTCTGTAACTTACTGCAGTCATTGGACTCACGTCAGTTAGACTCTAGTCCAGTGGTTTCGCAACTTTTTGGGTTACTACCCTCCTTAGTTCCCAGACAGTATCCCCAGCATCCCCTCTCCCTTTCCAGCCATTACATAAAACCTATAAAGAATTCTGATTTATGATGCACAGTAAAAGAAATTAGAAATTCCAAGTTCAAAGCAGTTACAAAGAATTACAAAAATTATTCAAATATATTTAAAGCTACAAATTATTTATTTAATTACAATTTTAGATCATTAATTAGAGTCCAACTATTCACTACTTCATGGCTTTTTCACCTTTCAGTGAGATGGACGGGCTTGGTGCAGCTTCTCAACATCAGGCCGAATGTCACTCAGGAGTCTCAGAACTCCAAATTCAGTCATTTGCAGTCAGTTTCATTGCTCTAAGTGAAGTTGGGCAACTGAACTGAAACCATGCTCCACTAAATAAAATGTTGGAAAGGCAATATAAACGTCTTGAGCTTTTACTGTCATGCAGGATAGTGTTCAGAGATTCTATTCTGCAACCAAAAGGTGATATGAGTTTTAGAACTTTGGCTTCAGTTCAAAGTCATTTTGTAGCAAGATCAATTATTCCTGTTAATTCGTCATTACAAGCATTCAGGAATGGATTTATTACCCAATTTGGAATATGGATTGAGAAAAGATCCTGAAATCTCTCTGACATGTCCTTATACAGCTCACCCCGCCGTGTGAAGACATCTGGTATTCTTTCTATCCCTTCCAACTCAGTGAGGCTCAGAAATTGGAAATGGATGTGACAATCAATGGGGTCAACCCGGGCAGAAACGTGGAGATGGCCGATTTGTCTTTGATAAAATTCATATCATTTCCTTGAAGATTAATTCCATTAAACTTTGCAAATAATTCTGACAAATAAGTAACGTCATATGTAATATTCTTGAGTTGATTACTGAATGAAGCATTTGAGTCTTTAAAGAATTTTATCACTGTTTCAAAAAGCACATACGTGTCTCAGGCAGTTTCCTATTGAGAGCCATCTGACTTCAATGTGCACCAGCAAGTATCACTGTTCTCAATACAAAGCTCTCAAAATAGTTGAGAATTGAGAGCACGGGGCTTGATTTTTTTTTTTTGAGGCTCTCCATTGGTCGGGATTGACCTTGGACATTGCATCCCTGCTGTGTACATAAAATGCAAACCAGGGCAGTACGATATGGAGAGCAAGCGGTTACCATGTAGCAGGTACCTTCCACACAGCTGATGAATCGAAAGGAACAGCAGAGACTCCAGCGGTGTTGCAGGAGTTGCCTGTCAGAATTGAACTCAACATAGGACTGCTTTAGGAACTCCAGCTCCAGATTTTTCCTCAGGTTTACTCCTGAAGCCTTCTCCATGAGTGGGTAGATGGATACTTTATTGATCCCAAAGGAAATTACAGTGTCAAAGTATGATTACAAGTTTCAAATATTAGAAGAGAAGTAAGAGAATAAAAAATAAGTTACCTCAAACAGTCTAACAGGAGGGGGTCATCACTTCCCTGGCTATAGGTTGACTGTGGTGAATCTGTGGAATTCTCTGCCACAGGAAACAGTTAAGGCCGGTTCATTGGCTATATTTAAGAGGGAGTTAGATATGGCCCTTGTGGCTAAAGGGATCAGGGGTATGGAGAGAAAGCAGGTACAGGGTTCTGAGTTGGATGATCAGTCATGATCATACTGAATGGCAGTGCAGGCTCGAAGGGCCGAATAGCCTAATCCTGCACCTATTTTCTATGTTTCCATGACTCATTATAGAGCCTAATGGCTGAGGGTAAGAATGACCTCATATAGTGCTCTTTGGAGCAGCGTAGTTGTCTTAGTCTGTTACTGAAAGTGCTCCTCTGTTCAGCCAAGGTGGCTTGCAGAGGGAGTGAAACATTGACCAGAATTGCCAGGATTTTTTGTAGGGTCCTTTGTTATACCACAGTCTCCAGTTTGACTCCAATTACAGAGCCAGCCTTTTTCAATCAGTTTATTGAGCCTGTTGGCATCACCTGTGTTGATGCCATTGCCCCAGCACACCACTGCATAGAAAACTGTACTGCAGACAACAAACTGGTAGAACATGTGAAGGAGAGGCCTGCATACTCTATAGGACCTCAGTCTCCTCAGGAAGTAGAGGTGGCTCTGGCCCTTCTTGTACACAGCCTCTGTGTGGGTGCTCCACTCAAGTCTGTCATCCAGGTGCACCCTCAGGAAATTGTTCTTACTGTCAATATAAAAGGGAGAAATTCAGGTTTCATCTTCCTAAAGTCAGTCACCTTCTCCTTTGCCGCAAGGTAGTGGAGGGTTGAGATTAGAGTGTTCCTTCTCCTTGAAGAGCTGCCAACTACAGCTGATGAGCCCCATCTGCCCAAAGCAACTGGTTTTTAAGGCCTCAGTAACCTGCCTTTTCCCCTTCTCCTGGCAGCCGAAACTATTCTGCCAGGCTTAGTAGCTAAGCTATGCCTGAAGGCCAGGAGCTGGACTCAAATAGTCAGAGGCTACTTGAGATGTATGCCATTGGGAGCATTTAATAAGCAGTGGGAGCTTATCCCAACTAACACCCCCAGGTATGACAACAATAAGGAGCCTGATGTTATTTACCACTGTGATAACAGTATTTAATGATTTATGCAGCCAATCGTTTAGCTTTTTTTGTGACAATATGTTTGTGAATTACATAGTAAATACTAAATATATTAGGTACACCTTCTCTGGCGAAAGTAATAACCCAACAGTGGCACCCTGCCATTGACGGTGCCCGTCAGTTGTACAAGCAAAAATGTTGGTGAGTGCAATGTCCTTCTCTTTGAAAAATTCACTCATCCAACTGCAGAGCAAATTGGCCTGAGTGTGCTACACAATGTGTCTTCTACATTCTCAGACATTTCATCCATTCATCTTTGAACGGCGTTGTCGCTCGGTGGAATCTCTTTACTTATTTGCTCTGGTGACTTGTGTGAAACCGTACTCATAACTATCCTTATTGCTGGCAGAATCAGTTCTTCTCCAATTCTTTGGGGCTTTCCGAATTTAGTGATGAGCAATGAAATGTTGTATGAAGCATGCAAGCCATCACTGTTCTGTTGTGAAGTGCTGGAAAACATGTTTTAAGTGTTTTACTGTACTTTGCCAAAAGTTTTCACAAAGTGTCTGAGAATAAGCTGAGTTCTTGTTTGATTTATCAGAGTGTATTCTCTTCAAATGTACAAGGAGCCCAGATGGTTTCATTGCCTCATTTGAAAAAACTTCTTCACACAACAGACATATTGGCTGCTGTTGGTTGCTTGGTATAAATCCATATTTCAGATACTCCACTTGTTTGGTCTCCTTCTGCCATTTTCATTATTGCCTAACCATTATGGTCAATCACCTACTGTTTAAGTACTGCAATTAAAAGGGGAAAATTACGACATCACCGTTGCTCAGGCAAAACCTGACTCCGTGCCTGAAGGTACATAAAGTGGGGCAGCGATACTTTGGTTGGGCCATGGGCTAGAGAAATGTGGCCAAGACCATTCGAAAGGACAGATTCTGAACTTTACCCCGTTGAACGAGATACCCTAATTCACAGGGATTGCGGCACTGCGTGATTAGACTATGGGAATCGTACTAACACTGTACCACTGTGGTGAACAGCAATAACGTGTGGGCTGGGCCCGACAGTAACATGTTTTTGTCAGTCCAGATTTCTCACAATATGCCGAATACAGAAGTGATACATTGCTTTTCAACAACTATAGTGAGTTTTGAGCAAAATCTAAGAGAACAGTGGGTTAGCAAGAGTTCAGGTAATTATGTGATTATTGTAATCAATTATAAGGTACTGAGAATAAAGTGCTTATGATAAGTAATTAATTTCTTAAATTAAGCCCATATTTCCTCAGCTGCCCCCCTTGGTACCAAGCACTGCCCTCCCCCGCCCCCTTAGAAGCTCCCACTGTTCCCAGGGAGGTAATATGTGGGAACCACTGCTCCCGCCAGTTTGACCAGTGCCACTACCTTTATTCTTAGTGCTTCATGTCGACATTGATCAAGTTTTATTTCAATTGGAAGTTGGATGTTTTGAAGTTGCATTGTAGGCTCAATTCTTCTTCTGAGTCTGGGGCTCTCCAAATGGTTGGGTAAAGGCAATGATCGATAGCTCCAAATCTGATTCCAGTTAGGTGCTGTTTTATAACCACAGCAACAGCTGAAGCTGCCTAAGTTGCCCTCAGTGCTTCTGGGCTACAGGTAATGACCAGAGGCCTGATCAGCCCTAATTGTTGTGAATAGCAGGGCAAATCTGAGGGGCTGAATGGCTCATTCACACATCTATCTCTTGTGACCAATCAGGTCCAGACTGATTATGAAGGCATCTCTATCATCTTCTTAGGCACATCCTCAAGGCAGAGTGAATAGCCTTCACTCTCGGCCTGAAACGTCGACAGTGCTTCTCCCTGTAGATGCTGTCTGGCCTGCTTTGTTCCAGCAGCATTTTGTGTGTGTTGTATGAATATCCTTCACTCTGGTTTTGGCAGTTCAGAGTTAGCCATTGGAGCCACATGCTGATGCAAATCCTCCCTCAGATGGGGCAGGTGGTGTTGGTCAAGCCCTTTAGCCCACGGTTAATGCTCGTGCTATCCTGCCCTGTGAAGTGGTGTGCTCTCCCTCTTTGAGCTCCCAATACATGGCTGTTAGCTTCTCAATATCATCGTGAGTCCTTGCTTTGAGCAGCCATGCGTTGAACGTTCCTGACTCACTGAGAATGTATGAAAAAGCAAATCTTTAGCCAGCAGTAGCTAGCAACATCTGTTGTCTCTTGTGTCTCCATAGGTAGAATTTCATCAAAGTTTGGGAGTGGCTGTTGCAATTTAAGCTGAGAAAGTAGTGTTATAAATTATTCTGTGGACACTTCTGGAAATTATCACTTTTCAGCATAGTCTTGATGTTTCCTAATTGAAAAGTAACACCAAAATGCCCCTTCAACCGATTGGTTTTCTGCTCGAAACAGGAATAGGCCATTCAGCCCCTCTGTATGCTGTACTGCTAAGGTCAATTTCTGAACTAATCCCTAAATTCCCTTAATATCAATAAGTTTATTGATCCTTTATTTTTTATTTACCACGCCCTGCCATTAGATGGCGAACTGATCTCACCGAGGCAGCTCATTAGCAACAGAGGCAGCCAGACTCTGCCAGCAGAGTCTCGAAAATCTGTACCACTTGTCAGTCCTTAATACAAGGGTCCTTGATTCCATTCTGCTGCTAGCACTCCACTGCAGTTCTCTGCACTTCTCCAGCCAGGCAAGGGAGGGAAGAGACAATTTAAGGTAAAAATGAAGACCTCTGGAGACAAAATCCTATTGAAGTAGTAAAATTAGGCAGAATATCTCTGATGTAAATCAGCGACTGTGTCTCTCTCATCTGGGAAGGGATGAGTATCAGAGAAGCTGTAATCCTGACACTTCTCAAGGGAGAAGTCGTCTGATTGTGTTATCTCCGTGTGCTCTGCCTCAGGGATCTTCCTCAAGCAATGGTTAATGAGCTACCCCCTCCCCAAGCTGCAGTGTAGACTCTGTGCACATACAGCCACAATGGACACCACCTCCATCACGTGACAAACCCAACAGGGATGTTGGAACAGCATCACCCACTGCACATGGCCTTGACTGATTCTTCAAATCGATTCTTATCAATTTGGCTGCTGTAGGAAAATTACTCCACTTCTGTGTCTGCTACATAGTGACATAGAAAGCTGTGGTCCTAACCCGAGGTCAACAGCAAACCCAATCCAATGGAAAATGGGGTCAAGCAGAGCTCTGTCATTTTTCTGACCCCCTTCTTCCTGGTTAAACCTTACCACCTCAATTTCCATCAGATTCTGCTTGACAGAGAGCAGTGTACCTTACCTTGTCAGTGTGGACTTTACAAGCTTGGTGCCGCTGCTCGAGGCAATAAATGCTCCAACCTTGGAGTTAGAAAACATCTACAGTCTATGGATAGATGAATCTAAGAACATAAGAAATATAAACAGGAATAGGCCATTCAGCCCCTCTGTTTGCCTTACTGTTAAGGTCAATTTCTGAACAAATCCCTAAATTCCCTTAATATCAATAAGTTTATTGATCCTTTTTTTTGAATATGGTTCTTGCTTAGAGATTTCTAAAGATTATCCCTCTGAGAGGAGAAATTTCTTCAGCCAACACTGAGATGTATCTCACATCAGCCATTAATCTGTCTGGTTTGGTGCAACATCCTCTCACGATATACGAAACTGCAGCAGAAAATGTCATTGGCTTTAGTCTACCATCACCATGGGACTTGGATGTGTCCAGGATAAAGTAGAAGGCAGGGAAAAAAATCAATGCAGATATTACCCACCCTGCAACTGCCTTTTCCGATAGCTTTATGGAAAACATTATAGGGCTATTAAAATGAAAACTGCACATCAGCTTAAAAGTTTTTTTCCCTGTAGGCGGTTAATCTGATCAACCATTCTAGTTAGTTCTCCTCCCCAGCCCACTATTACTTTAGTCACTGCACTGTAAACACTTTAAAACACTTTTTCTAAAGCTGTTTACATTGTAAATACATGCTGATATTTATGTATTTATACATATTTTATTACTTATCAATACTTGAACCTCTAACTTATAGTGGCATGCAAAAGTCTGGGCACCCCTGGTCAAAATTTCTGTTATTGTGAATAGCTAAGCAAGTAAAAGATGACTTGATTTCTAAAAGGCATAAAGTTAAAGATGATATATTTCTTTAATATTTTAAGCAAGACTACTTTTTAATTCCATCTTTTACAGTTTCAAAATAACTAAAAAGGAAAAGGGCCTGAAGCAAAAGTTTGGGCACCCTGCATGGTCAATACTTAGTAACACCCCCTTTGGCAAGTATCACAGCTTGTAAATTCTTTCTGTAGCCAGCTAAGAGTCTTTCAGTTCTTGTTTGGGGGATTTTCACCCATTCTTCCTTGCAAAAGGCTTCTAGTTCTGTAAGATTCTTGAGCCGTCTTACATGCACTGCTCTTTTGAAGTCTATCCACAGATTTTCGATGATGTTTAGGTTGGGGGACTGTGAGGGCCGTGGCAAAACCTTCAGCTTGCGCCTCGAGGTAGTCCATTGTGGATTTTGAGGTGTGTTTAGGATCATTATCCTGTTGTAGAAGCCATCCTCTTTTCATCTTCAGCTTTTTTATAGACGGTGTGATGTTTGCTTCCAGACTTTGCTGGTATTTAACTGAATTCATTCTTCCCTCTACCAGTGACATGTTCCCTATGCCACTGGCTACAACACAAGCCCAAAGCATGATCGATCCACCCCCATGCTTAACAGTTAGAGAGGAGTTCTTTTCATGAAATTCTGCACCCACTTTTCTCCAAATATACCTTTGCTCATTGTGGCCAAGAAGTTCTATTTTAACTTCATCAGTCCACATGACTTGTTTCCAAAATGCATCAGGCTTATTTAGATGTTCCTTTGCAAACTTCTGATGCTGAATTTTGTGGTGAGGACGCAGGAAAGATTTTCTTCTGATGACTTTTCCATGAAAGTCATATTTGTGCAGGTGTCGCTGCACAGTAGAACAGTGCACCATCACTCCAGAGTCTGCTAAATCTTCCTGAAGGTCTTTTGCAGTTACATGGGGGTTTTGATTTGCCTTTCTAGCAATCCTACAAGTAGTTCTCTTGGAAAGTTTTCTTGGTCTTCCAGACCTCAACTTGACCTCCACTTTTATGTTAACTGCCATTTCTTAATTATATTATGAAGTGAGAAAACAGCTACCTGAAAACGCTTTGCTATCTTCTTATAGCCTTCTCCTGCTTTGTGGGCATCATTTATTTTAATTTTCAGAGTGCTAGGAAGCTGCTTAGAGGAGCCCATGGCTGCTGATTGTTGGGACAATGTTTGAGGAGTCAGGGTATTTATAAAGCCTTGAAATTTGCATCGCCTGGCCTTTCCTAACGATGACAGTAAACAAGCCATAGCCCTAACAAGCTAATTAAGGTCTGAGACCTTGGTAAAAGTTATCTGAGAGCTCAAATCTCTTGGGGTGCCCAAACTTTTGCATGGTGCTCCTTTCCCTTTCCTCACTCTAAAATTGTACAAAACAAAAATAATACACTAATCTTGCTTAAAATGTTGAAAAGAATGATTCATCTTTAACTTTATGACTTTTGGAGATCAGTTCATCTTCTACTCACTTTAACTATTCACAGTAACAGAAATTTTGACCAGGGGTGCCCAAACTTTTGCATGCCACTGTATATATTCTTTAGAATTGTTGAATGGTATTGTTTTTGTTGCATGTTGTGCCTATACACACAGCAAATTCCTAATACATGTAAATGTACTGTATATGACAAATAAAGCTGCACCTTGATTTCTTTTTCCAAAGAGGATACTATCATGTTTTTTAACATTCATCTACCCCTTCACTTAGCCTGCCTCTATCCTCTCACAACCTAGTTTTGTATCATTAACAAGCTTGGATAGATTAGACTTGTTCCCTTCATGCAACTTGTGGATAGTTTGTTGGGGCTGGAGCAGGATGAAACAAAGTCAAGTTTATTGTCATATGCACAAGCGCAATGAAAGCTTACTTGCAGCCTTACCACAGCCACATCACAACAGATAAGCTGCATTCACAAGAAACACAGATTATACACAATTTTAATAAGAAATAATTCAAAGTGGTCACGGTATTGCTATGCTGAGGTGGTGATTTAGAGTAGTGCAGGTTAGTTCAAGAACCAAATGGTTGAAGAAGTAGCTGCTCTTGAATCTAGTGGTGTGGGACTTAAGGCTTCTGTACCTCCTGCCTAATGGTAGCTGCAAGGTGGCATGACCTAGAGTTCTGGGATCTTTAATGGATGTTGACTTTTTGAAGCATTGTGCTGTACATTGTTCAGGTAGAACAATGGTCTGCCCAGATTGTCCTGTTTTGGACCTTGTGCAAGAGGCAGTAAAGGCCGTGTGAGATAGCGACACTCATATTTTTGGAAACTGTGGAGGGACAATCTTTCCAGGAAATGAGCTTTGTGGCTGTGTAAGACACATAACCATGTAACAATTACAGCACGGAAACAGGCCATCTCGGCCCTTCTAGTCTGTGCCGAACGCTTATTCTCACATGGTCTTATGTTCATCAATGGGTTAAGAGAGAGGTGTGAGCGGCTGTCTGAGAGCTGATTCTCAGCCCCTACCACGTAGAGGCTGTTCATTAGACAACCTCAGCACCATCTTTGACTGCAGGTTTGAGTGGAACACTGCAAGTT
This sequence comes from Hypanus sabinus, assembly GCF_030144855.1. NCBI lineage: Eukaryota > Metazoa > Chordata > Chondrichthyes > Myliobatiformes > Dasyatidae > Hypanus > Hypanus sabinus. Next base: position 132,823,827 of record NC_082711.1, read on the forward strand.
CTGAAGGTGGCTAGGTTAGATCGAGTCAGAAGAGTTCAAGGTGGTCACTGTTGCACAATCAGGCAGGCCCAGAGAGTTTACAGTGAGTGAATACCTTAAGTACAGTTATACACATCTGCAGTTGGTCTACAATGTTCCCAATTAAACAAGACATATATTTTTAAAATGACCCAAGATTCTACCTCCAATATCCTAAGGTTTGAGTAAATTTCAGAAAGGGAAGTCAATAGCTGATTGCTGTGCTGGTTTGCAGGCAGGGCTGCACACTCTGCCACTCTTTCTCCATGTATGTACTGGCCTTGTGGGTCATTTTCCCCTTTCCTCATTCTGGAACCACCTGAGCCTGGCTCCTTTATGGAAATGACAAATGTAGAAGTAAAAATAAGATGATTATTTGATCTAATTTACTTGATTTAAATTTATTTAATGTTCCATGATGTTTAATCCTATAGTTCATTTACATCTCAACAAACATTGAATCTCTTGTCCAATTTCAATAATTGATAAGGAGGCACACAAGCCTGCAAAAGCTGGAAAGTGGAGAACCAATCTGCTGAAGGAACTCAGCACCTATTGGAGGGGAATGGAAGGCAGTTCAGGGTTCTACTGTGGTTCAAGTGCCCCAAACCCCTGATGCACCATCAATAACTCACACTGAGACGTAAGGCGAGATATCGGCTTTTATTGACTGGAAGAAGGAACCAGGAGTGAGTGTCCATCATACTATGTCCTGGAGACTGAGGCCGAGCGTCAGGCCTCAGATCTCCTTTATACAGGGGCCTGTGGGAGGAGCCACAGGAGCAGTCAGCAGGGGGCGTGTCCAGACAGGCACATAGTTCACCACAACCCCCTCCAGTAGTAGATTCAAAACAGTAGTTCAGGGCACAGCTACTGTGAGGCCTATGCCAATAACCCATATCTCACTGCAAAGTCGAGGAAGGTTGAGATTCAAGATTCTTATCAATCTGAAAAGGCATTTCACTCATTATTGCAAGCAACCTTGCACATGCCTAACATTGGCACTGATATGATTTTATTTCATTTATTTTTCTCCACAATCTGGGCATCATTGTCTAGATTTATTAGCTCTCCTCACTGACCTTGAACTCTTGCTTTGTCATGAAGAGCCAATTACATTATTAGGTTTTGACCCACCTTTAAGGAAAGAATTGCAGATTATTGAACCAAATCTCTTTATTTTACAACAGTCTGGTAGTTTTACTTCAAGTCATCACTACCAAGTGACACACTATAAAGTGAAAATAAATCTGGTTCCAAAAAGTCTATCTGAACCTTAAAAGTTAATTAAATTTAAATGCCACTGTTGTCATAGTTGGAATTGAATTTGAATTCCCTGCATTATTAGTCCAGATGCTAAGTTTGAAGGATTGTGGTGTGACCACTACACAATGCGTCTTTCAAAGATCAGTGTATTTTTTAGTATTACTGTGCATCTTTAATAGTGTACACTTTTCTTTGTTTGAAGATGATGATACAAATTCGTATGAAAATGTGCAGATAAATAACGGAGAGAGCCAGACTTCTGGTAGGTGTAACGTGTGGTTCCTGTGAACTTTCAGCATCTGAAATATTCAAGAAGTGTCTGCTTACAACTGTACTATTTGTAATTGCAGTTGACTCTACAGGGAGCTACGAGAACTGCGAATATGCGGTGAAGTGGAGGGCTCAGGAGGAAGCAAATGGTAAGTACTGTGGTCGTGGTGAAAAATCCAGAGTGGCGCAGCAGTTAACACCCTCATTACAGCGGGAGGCATCGGAGTTCAATCCTGCGTCCTCTGTAAGGAGTCTCTGTATATCCTCCCCTTGGAATGTGCCCTCCAATTTCCTCCCACAGTCCAAAGATGTACTGGGTAGGTTAATTTGTCATTGTAAATTTTTCAGTGACTACATCAGGGTTAAATTGGGGGTTGCTGGGACGTGCAGCTCAAAGGGTCTATTCTGCTGTTGTGAGACTGGGAGCAGGAGTTAGAGCCAGAGCATCATCTCATGGCAAGTTCATTGATAACATAGACTTTAAACAAAGTGACTCATTAACTGCAGACAGATCAGGAAATAATAGAAAGAAACATTGCTCAGTTAAGAAAAGGATCTCTGAGAGCTGCTCATTGGAAAGTTTCTAAAGGGAGGCAGATCATCTGCACTTCCTCTAACACCCTGAGAAAGGAGATTAACAGAGACCGAGCCCTGCAGAGAGCTCCACAAGCACACTGATGGGCATTAAGGCTCAGTTCAGAGAGATAAGAGTACTTTTGAAATTTGTCAAGTCACTTTACGGGTATCGCTGTCTTAAAGGATCTTGAGAAAAGATACAAGAGTACAACAAAACCATTAATTCCAAGACAGGATATTCCAGGATTTAACAGCAAAGTATTTGCTATGCAGGGGAATTTAGTGGATGGGGTTCCCTTATTTACACAATTTTTTTGCTGATTGATGTTACACATTTGGAAGATGGTGTTGGAATGTCCTGAGTGAGCAGGTACATCAAACGTACTGGTTGCTATAGAAATTTAGAGCCAAGTCCTCAAGTCTAAAGGTACAATTGACCTAATCCAGATGTTAAAAGTGTAGCGATTGCTAAGGATGGGCAACAGACCCAATAGGCCGAAGAACCTGTTTCTTCAAATAGCAAGGAAGCAGCTTCTTCGGCCTACTGAGTCGGTCGCTTGTCCTCAATGATCACTACACTTTTAACATCTGGATTAGATCAGTTGAACCTCTATTATCATCTTTTCACTAATAATCTGTGTCCATTTACCTTCTAATGATACAGTTTGACAGGGACTTCAATCTGCCCCCAATCCCTTCCCCACTTCTGTCATCATCTCATCTATTCCTTTATAAGAGAGTATACTCTTAAAATTAAAGCAAGGTAATTTGGTTTATTATCATCACCAATAGTGAAAATCTAGTCTTGCATACAATCATACAGATCAATTCATTACAACAATGCAGACCATCTCGAACAAACTGGCTGACATAGGAGTCCTACGTGCTATCGTAGGGACAGAAATGTGGGCAGAGGGGGTGGGGTGGCCCTGTTGGTGAGGAATGAGATTCAGTCCTTTGCAAGGGGGGACATAGGGTCAGGAGAAGTAGAGTCTGTGTGGATAGAACTGAGGAACAGTAGGGGCAAAAAGACCCTAATGGGTGTTGTCTACAGGCCACCAAACAGTAGCATGAATATTGGGTGCAAGTTGAATAGGGAGTTAACATTGGCATGTGGCAAAGGTAATGTCGCAGTAGTTATGGGGGATTTCAACATGCAGGTGAACTGGGAGAATCAGGTTGGTGCTGGACACCAGGATAGGGAGTTTGTAGAGTGCCTACGGGATGCATTCTTGGAACAGCTTGTACGAGAGCCAACCAGGGACAAGACTATTCTGAATTTATTGTTATGTAATGAACAGGATTTGATAAGCCATCTTGAAGTAAAGGAGCCATTAGGAGGTAGTGATCATAATATGATAAGTTTTTATCTGCAATTTGAGAAGGATAAGGGCAGCTCGGAGGTGTCAGTGTTGCAGTTGAACAGGGGAAACTATGGAGCCATGAGGGAGGAACTGGCCAAAGTTGACTGGACGGATATCCTAGCAGAAAAGACAGTGAAACAGCAATGGCAGGTATTCTTGGGAATAATGCACAAGGTGCAAAATCAGTTCATCCCCCAGAGAAGGAAGGATTCAAAGGGGGGAAAGGGGCCACAGTGGTTGACAAAGGAAGTCAGAGATTGCCTAGCATTAAAAAAAAGGAAGTATGACAGAGCTAAGGTGAGTGGGAGGACAGATGATTGGGAAGTTTTTAAGGAACAACAGAACTTAACTAAAAAGACAATATGGGGAGAAAAAATGAGGTATGAACACAAGCTAGCCAGGAATATAAAGAAAGATAGCAAAAGCTTTTTTAGGTATGTGAAGAGAAAGAAGATAGTTAAGAATAATGTTGGGCCCTTGAAGAATGAATTGGGTGAAATTGTTATGGGAAACAGAGAAATGGCAGAAGAATTTAATGAGTACTTTAGATCTGTTTTCACTAAGGAAGACACAAGCAATCTCCCAGATGTATGGATGGGCCAAGGACATAGGGTAACAGAGGAAATGAAACAGATTGACATTAGGAAGGATGAGAAGACTGATGGGACTGAAGGCTGACAAATCCCCAGGTCCAGATGGTCTGCATCCTAGGGTACTAAAGGAGTTGGCCCTGGAAATTGCGGATGCATTGGTAATCATTTTCCAATGTTCCTTATATTCAGGATCAGTTCCTGAGGATTGGAGAATGGCTAATGTTATCCCACTTTTTAAGAAAGGAGGGAGGGAGAAAACAGAGAACTATCGACCTGTCCACCTGACATTGGTGGTGGGGAAGATGCTAGAGTCCATTAGTAAGGTTGAAATAGTGGCATATGTAGATAGCAGTGATAGGATTGGGCCGAGCCAGCATGGATTTACCAAAGGTAAATCATGCTTGACTAATCTGTTGGAGTTTTTTGAGGATGTAACCAGGAAGTTAGATGGGGGAGATCCAGTGGATGTAGTGTACCTCGATTTTCAGAAGGCATTTGATAAGGTCCCACATAGGAGATTGGTGGGTAAAATCAAAGCTCAGGGCATCGGGGGGAAGACATTGACATGGATAGAAAACTGGTTGGCAGATAGAAAGCAAAGGGTAGCGGTGAATGGGGGTGTTTCTCGGAATGGCAGGTGGTGACTAGTGGGGTGCCACAGGGCTCAGTATTGGGACCACAGCCGTTTATGATTTATGTCAACGATTTAGATGAAGGCATTGAGAATAACATCAGCAAATTTGCTGATGATACTAAGCTGGGTGGCAGTGTGACGTGATGAGGATGTTAGGAGAATTCAGGGTGACTTGGATAGGCTGGGTGAGTGGGCAGATACTTGGCAGATGACATTTAATGTGAATAAGTGTGAGGTTATCCACTTTGGGACTAAGAACAGGAAGGCAGATTATTATCTGAATGGTGTAGAGTTAGGTAAGGGAGAAATACAAAGAGATCTAGGAGTCCTTGTTCATCAGTCACTGAAGGTGAATGAGCAAGTGCAGCAGGCAGTGAAGAAGGCTAATGGAATGTTGGCCTTTATTACAAAGGGAATTGAGTACAAAAGCAAGGAAATCCTCTTGCATTTGTACAGAGCCCTGGTGAGACCACACCTGGAGTACTGTGTACAGTTCTGGTCTCCAGGGTTAAGGAAGGACATCCTGACTGTAGAGGAAGTGCAGCGTAGATTCACGAGGTTAATTCCTGGGATGTCTGGACTGTCTTACGCAGAGTGGTTAGAGAGACTGGGCTTGTACATGCTGGAATTAAGGAGATTGAGAGGGGATCTGATTGAAACATATAAGATTATTAAGGGATTGGACAAGATAGAGGCAGAAAATATGTTCCAGATGCTGGGAGAGACCAGTACCAGAGGGCATGGTTTGAGAAAAAGGGGTAGGTAATTTAGGACAGAGTTAAGGAAAAACTTCTTCTCCTGGAGAGTTGTGGAGGTCTGGAATGCACTGCCTCGGAAGGTAGTGGAGGCCAATTCTCTGGATGCTTTCAAGAAGGAGCTAGATAGGTATCTTATGGATAGGGGAATCAAGGGATATGGGGACAAGGCAGGAACCGGGTATTGATAGCAGTTGATCAGCCATGATCTCAAAATGGTGGTGCAGGCTCGAAGGGCCGAATGGTCTACTTCTGCACCTATTGTCTATTGTCTATTGGCCCTTGCTCCTTGGATCCACTCGTCTGCACAAAGCACTTCTTACAACGGGGTCTCTCCTTCGATTGGCATTCCTCAGCATCTTCCCTTGTGCTCCGCTCCACAGTCCCCGCCAAAAAGACCCCAAACCAGACTACTGTCCTTCAGAAATCTCATCCCGCCCAGCCCTCTGGAATGTTCTATGCCATCCCACTGGGCAGAAAGTTACAACCCTGAGTGGCTGACACAACATTCCTAAATTGGACAACAAGGTTCCTTATCTTAAGCCAAAGCCAAACACTTACTAGCTGGACACACTGTTTTTTCAGAAAACCACTAACAGCATAGCAGTAGAAATGTCACCCAGGGCATTACATAGGAAACCACTTCATAGTCTCATAACAGTGAGATAGAAACTGCCCTTGAGCATGGTGGTTCATGGTGTCTCCACATTTGCATCGCTATTTGCATCTGTCACCTGGCAATATATGTATTTTTGGAAGGTATATTGAAGGAGTGTTGGCTCGTGGCCTAGTGGGCAAAACATCAGATTAGTAACCTGAAGGTCACTGGTTCAAGCCTCAGCTGAGGCAGTGTGTTTGTGTCCTTGAGCAAGGCACTTAACAACACTTTGCTCTGCGACGTCACCGGTGCCAAGCTGCATGGGTCCTAGTGCCCTTCCCTTGGACAACATCGGTGGTGTGGAGAGGGGAAGGCCTGCAGCTTGGGCAACTGCCTGTCTCCCATATAACCCTGCCCAGGCCTGCACCCTGGAAACTCCAGGCGCAGATCCATGGTCTCTCAAGACCGACGGATACCACCATATTGAAGGAAAGGGCATTGAGTCAGGTAAAATGGGATAGATTAACCATTCTAAAATGGGATAGATTAACCATTCTCCAATTGATAGTGAAACTGGTTCATGGGGGTGAATGGCCAGTATTATACCTACAATTGTTCCCTAACCCAGACAAGATCCAAGAGTTTATCATTTCAGGAACTATACTAAAATAAGGAATTGCACAAAGCATCAACAAGCCTCACTAACATATGATTTACTTCCAACTAAGGCAAGTTAGATGAAAATGATGATGATGACGATGATGATGAACCCGATTATGTCAACACTGTTCCCTGCCCTTCGCTGTAAAGGTAAGAAAGTTACTCAGAATTTGACTGATTGTAGTGAAACTCAAATCCCTACCCGAATGCAAATAGATAAGATTCAGCATCTGGCTAACCAATTTGCCACGCTCCCTATAAACTTACCGAATCACTGAAAAAAAAATTATAATACCATGTAATGCCTCCAAAAACCTGTAATGCTCAAAAAGCCTTTTTTAGAGATGCCTTAGGAAAGCAGCATCCATCATTAAAGACCCCCATCACCCAGGACATGTCCTCTTCTCATTGCTACAGTCAGGGAACAGGTACAGGAGCCTGAAGGCACACTCTCAAATAATTCAGGAACAGCTTCTTCCCCTCTGCCATCTGATTTCTGAATGGACAATGAACTCAGGAACACTACCTCACTACTTTATATTCCTCTTTTTGCTATTATATATAAGAAATGCACACATACAGATATACACACACATATACACACTTCTTACTGTAATTTACCATTTTTATTAAGTATTGCAATGTACAGCTGCTGCATTAACAACAAATTTCACAACATATGCCAGTGGTTTTAAACCTGATATGAACCTGTAAAAAATGAAATAAAAGTGGATTGTTATAAGAGAAATAACATTCAATATAGAGGAGAATGTATTAGTCTGGTACAACTGAGGTCCCGGGTATACCAGACTGTTAATGTACTATGTGCTGCTTCATTCTGTTCCAATTAACACAACAGTAAACCTAGATAGAGTGGGTAGGCCAAGACTGAGTGGACGTGTTAACTATTAGTGGGGGAGTCTAGGACCAGAGGGCACAGCCTCAGAATGGAGAAAGAATACTAAATTATACAAGTCCCACAGTTAGAGTGGACATGTCAAAGTCCTTGGTGAAGGAGACAATGCAGAGCCATTGGGTTATTGAGTCATGAGGACAGCCATAATTGTTAAGGGAAGTATTAAATCAAAAGCAGCAACGTAAAATGTTGCCAGGAGTAGCAAGCCTGAGTATTGAGACATTTATTTTTACTACACACACAAAATGCTGGAAAAACTCAACAGGTCAGGCAACATTTATGGAAAAGAATAAACGGTCAATATTTTGGGCCAAGACCCTTCTTCAGGACTGAGAGGAAGGGGGAAGATGCCAGAATACGAGGACTGGAAGGCAGATAGCTAGAAGGTGATAAGTGAAGCCAGGTGTGTTTGAAAGATGAAGGGCTGGAGAAGGAGGAATTCTTCAGGAGAGGAGAGTGGACCATGGGAGAAAGTGAAGGAGTGGGGAGGGACACAGGGGGAGGTGATAGGCCAGAGTGGAGAATGGAAGAGGGGAGGGATTTTTTTTTATATAAACAGAAGGGGAGATCAATATTCAAGCCATCAGGTTAGAGGCTACCCAGATGGAATACAAGGTATTGCTCCTCCACCAAGGGTGGCCTCATCTTGGTACAACATGTTAGTTTATTTTTGCTGTTCTTACAATTGGGAAAGTGGATTTAAATGCAAGCTAAACAGATAAGAGCTTCTAAAAATGAAAATCATGAAGGTAACCCAAAATTAAAACAGAAAAAGCTGGTCAGGCAGCATCTGCAGAAACAGAAACAGTGAATGTTTCAGGATGAAGACTCTTCATCAAAACTGATGAAATGAGAGAACGTGTTACTTTAAACTGTGGGTGAGGGGAATGCATAGGACAAAGGGATCTCTGCATTCAGGTGAGGCCAGGGTTGCACAGATAATCCCAGTACTCAGAGAAGTCTGATTACTAGGTTCATGAGTGAAGTTAGAGAGATAACATGAAGTGTATGTGTTAAAGTCCAGATCTGTCCATGGGGACAAAAAAGCCGAGTTAAGTTTATAGCTGGATAACAGAACTGGCTGGCCTGCTCTTGTCCAAATTTATTTCTGCATCCCTCCTTTCCCATTACATGCATGTAATCTCTGATGCCTTCTTCCTCTTTCACATTTTCCTGGTTCTAACAGCTTCACCTTCACCATGTTCGTGCAATCTCTCTGCGTTTCCATCTCACTCAGAGTGTCTGAAAGGTTTCTGCTTCTGGTTCCCTTCCACCAATAGACTCATTTGCCTGGATGAACTAATCTTACATAGAATAACTTCTACAATTTAACTCACTTCCTCTAGGTTAATATTCCAGTTATGGGCACTCAAGCCATATGTATACCTGGGAAATATAGACTAGCTAGATATAGATAAATAGATAAATATAGATAGTTTCAGTCTCAATCAGCTTTTATTTCCCCAGTACATTCACCTATCAGTGCTGCTTCCTACACTCATACTGAAATTGAAGGGTTCATAACTTCAGCTATCATTTCCACACTGCTCTCTTCCTTGTCTCTTCCATTCTTTTTTTTTAAGATTTGTCAGTCTCACTCTCTGGAGACACGCATGCTTACAGATTGGCACAGCTATCTTGACTACATAGACTCAGCTCTGCCTACTGCAAGGACTATTAGACTTCAGCACATTCATACTAAGGACAGGACTTTCTGCAAAACTGTCTCTCAGCTGCCTTCCTTTATTTTGAAATGTGGCTTCATCAACATCGACAAAGCATTCAACAACATCGCGTCTATATTCTGCACCTCTGCTTTCATCCCCTCTTCCAGCTTCTCCTGGCCCTCACTTTTCACCTGACCAGCCACCACTTTGTGCCAGTTTCCAGTACTTTGAGATAGTTTCCATGAATAGATACACCATCCATCTCCAATATGCAGCACTTTCCCATTATGTGGAAAGAGATGCAACACATTTTACCTGATTGTTTTACACCCTTCAGGGACCAAAAATGACCTCCCAAGTGAAGCAGTGATTCACTGGTACTTAGTCTATTGTGTCTGTTCTATACTGAAGAACTCACTTAGTGGTCTGCTCTACACTGGAGAAATCAAAGACAGACTAGGTGACTGATTTGATGCACACCTCCATTCATTTAACAAGGGCAACCCTGATTTCTCTTGCCTGGCACCTTAATTCTTACCTCAAGCAGTGGTAAATCAAGGCAACTGGACTTACTATGTTGTCTAGAAGACACTTCAACACTTATTCGAGAGGATTCTTCAGTTCTGATCCTTGATGGGTAGTTTTCCACCTTATAAACTCCAAGTGTTTTAAAGGTATAGCAATCACATGTGGGTCATTAAGAGTCATAGAGATAATGAGGGGGTCATTAATCTCATCTTTGCATGAATGGAGGTGTAAACTGTTGTGGAGATGTCGGGGTGGAGATGTTAGGACTGCATTGTAAGTGGCTGACAGGTGGTGTCATACCCCACCCCCTCTGTTCAGGGATGGGTTTTCCAGTTTGACAAAGATGGCTTCTTTAACCCCTCTTTCAAACACCTGTCCTCCCTGTTCAAAATATGCACATTGTTAACGTCAAAGGAGCATCCCTTGTCGTTTAGGTGTCGATATACAGCTGAGTCTTGACCTGAGGTGTTAGCCCTCCGTTTGTGAAGTGGTTTTGTCTTATTGATATACAGATCTGTGCAGTTCTCATTGCATTGGACAGCATATACGATATTGCTCTGTTTATGTCTGGGTGTAGGATCCTTTGGGGTGGACGAGCTTCTGTCTGAGTGTGTTTATAGGTTTGAAAAACTCAGGGGTTTGGTGTCTGTTGAAAATCCTTCTGGATTCCTTTGAAACTCCAGCTACATATAGAGGACAGCTGGCTTGAAAGAGTGCTTAAAGAAGCCACCTTTGCCAAACTGGAAAACTGATCCCTGAACAGATACGACAGTACCTATCAGCTACTTAAAATGCAGTCCTAACATCTCTACCCCAATGTCTCTGCAACAGTTCACACCTCCATTCATGAAAAGAGTAGACTACTGACCTTCTCAGTGCCTCTATGACTTGTAACAACCCTCATGTGATTGCTAGAACCATAAACAACTCAGAGTTTATAAGCCGGAAAACTACCCACCATGGATCAGAACAGAAGAAGCCTCTCAGATGAGTGGCAAAACATCTTCCAGACAACACAGCAAGTTCATTTGCCTTGATGCTTGATATACAATTACCTGGATGACTGAAAACCTTCATAGACTTAATCCTTTTTCCCACTTGGACCTGCCTGTGGTCTTCCACAGTGTTCCAGCAAGGACCAGCATTCAGCTTCCATCTAGGCGTGCTATAGACAATGGGACTTACTATTGAATTCAATAATTTCCTGTTGATATCATAACTGGCCAGTTCTGCTGCAACATTAATTCTATTTTCTCTCCAGAGTGGCAAATCTCCTAATGTCTCTTGTTCTCTCTAACTTTCCTCATTGACGTCTCTATAACCACCGGGATGTCCAGTAAGAATTGGACTAGGGATGAGTGTTACTGAGGTCAGGATGGTTTGGGATCATATCGAATAGGAGTGCACTGGAGAAGTCCAGTTAACTGTTTGTACAAATAGTTAATTTTATAATGGATGAAATGAAATTCTTGGTACTAATGCTTTACTAGGAAATTAAAGATGTTTTTGAATTAGTTTAAGAGGGATGGGATGAGCCTTATTGAATGGCATAGTAGCGCTGATTCCTAGCGCTATTTGTGTGGAGTTTGCATGTTCTCCCTGTGACCATGTGGATTTGCTCAAAATGCTCTGCTTTCCTCTCACAATCCAAAGACACGCTGGTTGGTAGATTAATTGACCACTGTATGTATGTAAGTGGTAGGAAACTGTGGTAGTTAACAGAGAAAGGGGAAGAAATCGTAGGAAAATAGGTGGGAGAAGAGGAGTGATGGGATTTCTCTGAGGGTAGACATAGACTTGACGGTCAAAGAGCTTCCTATGTCGTAAGGAAATACAAAGTATGGTAAAGTTCACTTGTGTGTTTAGTACAAAAGAGCTGCAGAATTTTGGAGCCTGCCTTTAAGAGATTGACTAGAATAATGTCATTGTGAGGAAATTAAAACAAAAGCTGAATGAATTGGAAATTAAAAACAATACAACACTAGAAAGGTTTACTCAATGTCAAGAGTCTGTAAGAACCAATAATCTGATATTTAATATAATCTGTAGTTGAACTTTTAAAACTGCTCAGATTTCAAAAATGACTTCTTGATTCAGTACAGTGAAAGGCTACCTAGATTGTTATTTACATAGCATTGTTTTCTAAGATAGTACTTATAAACAGAAATTCTGCAAGAACAAGGAAAAGAAACATCCAGCTATAGAAGGAGATTCTGGCTAACTCTGTAACTCTCTCTACAGATGCCACATAAATTGCTGTGTATTACCTGGCAATTTTTATATTTCTGAATTTTGGTATTTAAGGCTAGAGTCAGGATTAGGAATAATTGTGAATTTCAGCCCACTTTAACAAGTTGAAGTACACAAGCTGAAACTCACTGTTTCACATTCCCTTAAAGTTCACTGGGTTCACTGGAAAATTGATAGCAAAATTAAGTGCTTGCATATTAAGAGTCTGTCAGAAGTCCTGAAAATCTAGCACCACTGATGGTGGAAGATTATTTAAGTTTTATTTATATATTTAGTTTAACATAATTAACCATACTATTTTCTTTAGCAGACATAGAAAAACAGTATTCCAGACAACGCCAGCTATTGTCCTATGAATTCAGATGGACTATTTGAGGAGAGAATTATTCTGCAAACCTCTGGAGAATTCCTTACAGCTACTCAGTACACAAAGCTGGTTTGTGTGTTTCAGTTCTGCTAAGAACACTTTCAAGTCTCAAATGTCATGGACATTTAGCTACCAGGAATCCATTAATTTATTGCTGTAGGAGAATCCTATTCAGACGGTTCCCCAGACAAACCTGTTAATTCCACTCCATGTAAAATCGTTTCCTCTGAATTATAAGATCTCAATACTGATTCTTTGTACCTGCTCTGCTGTGTATCATTCAGTTGTCACCGGCAAACATTTAGGGCTGACTTCAGTTCCCATCGTGATTGCTGCAAAAGACTTACCATCATTTCTCTTCGTCAGTTAGCTATTATAGGATTTTAAATTATTGTATCTATTTTCAAATTTAACATTCATGTAAATTCTAAGCCAGTCTCAAACTTTCCTTAGACTTAAGTTTCTGAACTGTATCAAGACACTGCTGATGAAAATTATTTTGATGTTGCATTGTATTAAACTGTGCTTTGTAGTAGGTCTTTCTGTACACCAGCCAAATCTTGTGCACAGTTCCCTAGAATTCATGACATAATTCTAATATTTTAAGCTATTATGGATCATGTAGAAAATGTTATACTTCATCAAGTGATTGCCATGTTAACTTTTGTTTATACCTTCAAACTACATATTAAATAACTAAGAGCTTTTGATTGGATGACTTGGTGGTCTATTAGTGGGGTGATTTAAACTTAAGATGTTGCAGACACTCAGGCAATCAACTTTGGGTCATTTGTTCTTTCTAGCTGCATCAGAACTGGCCATTTGGATAAGTCAACTGTCGGTGATCTTGGCTTAGCTTTTCTCCCTTCATTGTTATCACCTGACCTGTTGGTCACATCCAACAGGCCCAATATTAGCAACAAATAAAAAATAAAGCAACATCATATACATTGATTGCCACATTAACTCATTTCTTTCCACCCTATAACCTTTGTTCTACCCTTCCCTTCTACTAGAAACTAACCTGCTTTCTCTCTTTCACAGGTCTCACTCCTGAAATCTTAATATTGTTCCTCTTTCCACAGATGCTATCTGTCCTGCTGAACATTTCCAGCATTTTCTGTCTTTATTTCCTATTTCCAGTAATGCCAGTTTTTTGCTTCATTTTTACTTAAGTAGCCAGCTTGGGTAAAGTGCTGTGACCTCAAAACAGATCTTTTATGTGTAATGTATGGCACACAAAAACAGGAGGTTGGATTCAACAAAATAAAGTAAACAGAGCTTTTACTTTGTGAAAGTTATTTTGATCAAACCGTTGTAGTAAATGTAGCATTCAAATAATGCACACATACCATCAGACACTGAAGAAAGATTATGTGAATTGGCAGCAGGAGTAGGTCACTTGCCCTTGACATTCTCCACTATTCCGTAAGATGAAGATCGTTCTGATTGGACCCTCAATCCCACATTCCTACCTATCCTTGGTAAACATCCACAGATTCAGCCCCAAAATTCTTGGTGTAGCTGCAAAAGATGCACCTGTGTGCTGTATCAGAGCGAAGCACGTTGCTGAGTCTTTACAAGTGTAGGGCTGGAGCAGGGGTCGGCAACCCGCGGCTCCAGAGCCGCATGCGACTCTTTCATCTCTGTGCTGCGGCTCCCTGTGGTTTGTTAGTTTTTGAAATGTAATTCGAAATTTGAAGATTATGGTGATCTTGTACAATCTAAATAAAACGTTGTGGAGACCCCATTTCCTGGCACATCTGAACCGGCTCACAATTAGCCACCGTTCCGGCTAAGGGAGACAGCCTACGGGGGTTTGTGAGTACGTGTCTTTTGGAGCATCCGCACCCACGGGAACGGGTTGAGGGAGGCTTTAAAGCAAGGCTGTTTAGTTCTAATAAAGTTACCTTTGACTGCAGTGTCTTTATTTTAGCGCTGCGTGTAGCACACCGCTACAACGTGTTTTTTTATCGCTATTAATATACATCACCACTGCCAATGCCTGACACCCGCCAGTGCGCGCTTTCTTTTAATTCTTCGATCCAAGGTAGGCTAACTATGGAGTAACCTTCAACCCAACGTCTTTTTTTCGGAGTTCAAAATGTTTTTGTTGCATGCAGAAATGTAATTTCGTTTTCTCTGCAGGAGTTCATCAATTTCATAAATGCAACACATTATAGTTTGTTTATACATAGCATAAAGGCAAAAAAGAAATGTTGTGCATTGTTATTTCATTTTAAATGTCAAACGGGTTTTGTGGCTCCCAGTGTTTTCTGTGGGAAATGGGTCCATATTGGCTCTTTCAGTGGTAAACGTTGCCGACCCCTGGGCTGGAGAATAGTAAAGGGGCACCAAATCCTCAACTCATAATGCACCAAAGTGACTGAATATGGAATCAATCTAACTTAGCCAAATCCAGTGACACTCCTAACACACACACAAAGAAATTACATCTACACCAGTTTATTTCTAGTAACTGATTAACAAAACTCACTTTTTTAAGCTTAAAAGGAAAGATTTCATACAAGAAACCAAGTTACTATCTTTTCTAAGCAGTAATGCTCTACAATAGAGCAAACTAGATCATCTTGAAATATATTGCAAAGAGGAAACAATATTATTTTAGAGATACATTACCTGGGTTATGTATTAAAAAAATTTATATTTTGTTGCTGTAGTCATTTTACATTTTGCTTAAACTAATACATTACTCAGCCAGACAAAATCCCTTCACACAATGGTTATACACTTCCACAATACAGAACCACCTAAGCAAAACATCAGATAAATGGCTCGGCTTTGTATATTGAATCTCAACTCTGTCAGATTCTCTTCTGACTGCTGATCCTGCTATTTGTTTTAATGAATAAAATAACTTTGGTGGGTACATACAAAACCATCTAGAACTAATTTTGAATGAGGTTAAATTGAAATTAAATAAAGATAAATAGAAAAAAAATACCTGGCTTGCATTCCGTCCAGTTTCCTAAAATGGAAGTACTTGACCATTGCTCTAGCTGTCATATTATGAATTCAGTTATGCTGACAGTTACTAAATATTTTAATTGCCTGAAGCTGAACCACGTCACTCCAAAAACATAGAAGTGGAATTGTTAAATATAAATCTATTCCCATAAAATTGCCAAATAACTAAAGTAATAAATTAAAATGTATCCTACTAACTTAGGCCTTATTCAAGCAAATTTTCATTACTTTGGTCCATTGCAGAATGCATTTTTCACACAAGTAATTCTAAGTACCAAGCCTTCACTATCATGCGATGATACAGGCTACAGTTGGGTTTAAGAGAGCAACCAAACAAAGATTTAAACGATGGGAAACATATTTCAGTGGCTGAAAAGTACAATGGCACGGTTGCAGTTAAATCCCCAAATGAGTCTTACAGGTTTTCCATGTAATCGGCAATCCAAAGAAAGAATATGCCATCTGCAAGAATCTGTATATCCAAAAACGTTCAGTTCTTATCCTGGAAAACAAATATGTTTATATTTCCAACATCAACTTTCTTCACAATTGTCATTGTGAGCATGTGTCTGTACTCAGTTATGACCAAGTTTTTCCACTATCATCCCAGATCATTTTTCTTCAGAATCGTGTAAATCCTCTGAGCATGTGAATTATTAATATTACGGCAGTAACAAAAAATGTCAACATCTTTAACATATTTACTGGTTAAAAAAATATCAGCACATTTGTTTCCACAGAGAACGGTCATGACTGTAATGAAATGCAGTCTAGCATGCATATTTGTCAAGAATCTCCTGGGGCATTGAATTACACACGGGCATTGAATTACACACGGGCATTTTACAAGCTGTGATTGAAATCAGGACTTTGGAAGAAAACAAAAGCATGTATGTGAGAATCTCCCAAGTGACTTATTTACTAGTTCATTGCCAATTCCCCTAAATTGGCATGAATTTATTTTGTGAATAGTTAGATGGGGAAAGAAATAATCACAGGCAAATTATCTGCAATGAATCTCATTAGCCAAGGAATCAGTATATTATGACTATGCTAAGAAGCAGATGTGAGCCAAGAGAAAGAATGAATTCTGCTCTAACAGATTAGAAACTCATTCATGAAGTAAGCCAGGATGCCCTACTAAAAGTAGCAGTACATAACCTGGAAAATTTAAGAACAATTCTACTCTTTCAAATCTACACATTGTGGTCTTCTCTATTTCATCAATGAGAAATAATTACATGCAAATTTAGAGCTCCTCCTTCTGGGCAGTCCTTCAAAATGTTTTTTAAAATTTGCTTCATTGAAACATACATTGAAATACATTTTTTGCATCACAATCAACACAGTCGGAATACGTGGTGGGTACAGCCCAAAAATACCGTCATGCTTCTAATGGCAACATAGCATGCCCACAACTTACTAACCCAACCCTAACCTGCATATCTTCGGAATGTGGGAGGGAACTGGAACATCCAGAAGAAAACACAGAGTCACAGGGAGAACATACAAACTCTTTGCAGACAATGGTCAGAATCCAATCCTGATTGGAGATCACAGGTGCTCTACGGTATTGTGCTAATGCTACTCCACCAAGTTGATGGAGGATGATTGGCTTTCATTCCATGTTCTAAGGATGCCATTTGAGAACTGCAGCTACTTTCACGGATGGTGCAAGAGGTGCCTGATGACGCAAGTGGGGTTTACATACACCTTCCACCATTTATAATGTATGGGCTCTTAATGAGCTCTACATCCTGAATGCTTCTTCATTTTGAGAAGTCATAGACCAAAAACTGCCAGCTGTCAGTAGAGATACTTAATTCACACTTTGAGCCTTGATTCTTTTTTTCTGACCAAATGATAACCCCTTCTCATGATGGAGTTCAGAGTAGAATGTCTATTAAGGAGTCTTGGGTTTGGCAGAAACCAACAGTGTTCATATGACATAGCCACCAAATATATGGAGATCCTCAATGCTAGGGATATTGGCCTGGGAAAACACACTCACATTAAGTTCACTTATTTTTAAAGTGAACTTGGTACACCCCTCCAGTGATGTGACTACTGTACATAATTGAAATGTCAGCTCCAATGCCATTATTCCTTTAGTACTATTAACTAAGTTTCACAACTTGGGCCTCTGATACTAACCACCCCACCCCCGGCAACCGGATCCTCAGTTTCTTCATTAGGAGACCACATTCAGGGCAGATTGGTTATATCATCTCCTCCTTATTGACAATCAACACAGGCACACCTCACTGCTCTATTTTCTCTACACTCATGACTATAGCTCAGCTAAAAAACATCATTTATAAATTTACTTATGACTCCACTATTACTGGTAGAATCTCAGATGAGGAGGCTAACGGGTGTGAGATAGATCAGCTGGTTGAGTGATATCGTAGCAACAACCTCTCACTCAACATCAGCAAGACTGAAGAACTGACTGTGGACTTCAGGAAGGGGGAGGTGGAAGAAGACACACCAGTCCTCAAAGGGGGATCAACAGTGGAAAGGTAGAGCAGCTTCAAGTTCCTGAGCATCAGTATCTCAGAGAATCTATTCCTGGACACAATGTATTCATACAATCATGACAAAGGTGTGCCAGTGCATTAGGAGTTTGAGGGTTGCAGTGTCCCAAAGACTAGTAAATTTCTATAAATGTATGGAGGAGGCTATTCTGACCAGATGCATCACTGCCTGATAGGGAGGTTCTAATGCATAGGATCACAAGAAGCTGCAGAGGATTATAGACTCAGCCAACCTGGAACTGTCCATGAACACTACATTATTATTCCTTTTTGCAATATTTTTTTTGTAAATTATGGATTTTTATGTCTCTGCTGTACTTCTGCGACAAACAACTTTCATGTACGGTTGCAAGAAAAAGTTTGTGAATCATTTGCAATTGCTTTGTTTTCTACATTACTCACTCATAATATGTGGTCTGATCTTTATCTAAATCACGATAACAGACAATCTAACATAATCTGCCTAAACTACGAACACACAAACAATTTTACTTCTCACAGTCAATACTGAGTATACCATTTAAAAAACTACAGCCTCGTTCAAAAAAGTATTTGAGCCTCCAGGATAATATCTTCTACAAAAGCTATTTGGAGTCATTTGTTCCAATCCATGAGATGAGTTTTGAGATCAGAGCCTGCTCTTCTCAAGAAACGCAAACACAAAGAAATCTGCAGATGCTGGAAATTCAAGCAACACACACAAAATGCTGGTGGAACACAGCAGGCCAGGCAGCAGCTATAGGCAGAAGTACAGTCGACGTTTCGGGCTGAGACCCTTCGTCAGGACTAACCGAAAAGGATAATAAAAGATTTGAAAGTGGGAGGGGGAGGGCATTTTGTGTGTTTTCTCAAAAGGGATCTGTTTAAGTGCACCATGCCTCAATTAAAACAACTTTCAGAGCACCTTAGGCTACATCCACACTACGCCAGATAAATCCATAACCAAAGCTTTTTCTCTTCATTTTTACCCTCTGTCCACACTAAAACGGCGTTTTTATCCCCCGAAACCGGAGCTTTTCAGAAACGTTGTCCAAGGTGTGTATTTTTGAAAATGCCGCTTGGGCAGATCAGTGTGGACGTGGTAACTGGAGAAATCTGAAAGCGCTGTCAGACAGCAGCGCGCTATTTCATTGTTTTCCTGAACGCAACCTAACAATTTCAAAACAGACAGCAACGAGACTGAAGCCAGAAGAGTTAGAAATGTACTCAACAAATACTTTGACCCATAACTTACAGAATAAATAAGTATAATCACTTGGCCCTGTTTTCCATCCTTGCTCGTATGAAGGTGGTTTACCTATTTATGCAAGTACTTCTCTGATAATAGATGTGTAACAGCCTAATGTAACATTGTATGGAAATACAAGATAACACTGATGCAGACATGTTTTACACATTTAACAAGGGGCTTTATTAATGCAACAGAGTTAGTCAGATTTTCAATGTTTGTCGTCAGCCAGTTTATACTGCCCGTGAACTCCCAGTCGGTTGCCTCCATACGCTCCAGTATTTGTTTTCTTTTTATTCCTAAGTCCTCCTGTGTGAGAGCCAACAGCTGTCCGTCGTTTTAAGTTTTTCTAGTCTGTAACTATACAAACGCGCACTTTCACAGCAAGATTCGACACCAAACATGTTGCTTGTTTTCAGTAGATGTGTTCTGCGCATGTGCAGTAGATTTGCTGAAATCTCCGTTTCAATGTGGACGGAGATATTTTTAAAAGCACATAGTGTGGACGCCTATCGTTTTTACGCGAAACCGCGTTTTCAAAGTTATCCAGTCTAGTGTGGATGTAGCCTTAAGATGCATAAAGCTGAAAGAGACTACAAAAACATTTCTACAAAAAAGACCCGAGTGATCATCAGTCCTCAGTAAGAGACATTGTTTACAAATGGAGGAAATTCAATGCTGTTGCTACTGTCCCTATTGTCCTGCAAAGACCACACCAAGAGCACAATGTGCAAAGTTGAAAGAGGTACAAAAGACCTTCAGAAATCTCTAGAACTTGCTAAAGTCTCTGTTCAAGAGTCCACTACATGAAAAACATTAAACAAGAATTCCAGAATGGTATTCATAGGGCACTACGAAGGAAACCACTGCTCTCTAAAACACATTGTTGTAAATCTCAAGTTTCCAAAAGACCACCTGGATGTTCCACAATGTTTCTGGGACAATGTTCTGTGGACAGATGAGACAAAAGTTGAACTTTCTAGCAGAAATGCACACTGCTATGTTTGGAGATAAAAGGGCATTGCACACCAGTACTAAAATGTCATCCCAACTGTGAGGAATGGTGGAATGAGCATCATGGTTTGAGGCTGCTTTGCTGCCTCAGGGCCTGGACAGCTTGCAACCATTGAGGGGGACACTGAATTCAAAATTGTATCAAGACATCTTACAGGAGAATGCCAGGGTAGTGGTCCATTACCTGAAGCTTAATAGAAGTTGGATGATGCAACAAGACAATGATATGAAACACAGGAGTAAATCTATATGGTTTAAAAAGATTAAACACGTGGAAATCTGCAGATGCTGGAGATTCAAACAATACACACAAAATGCTGGTGGAACACAGCCGGCCAGGCAGCATCTATAAGGAGAAACACTGTCAACGTTTCAGGCCGAGACCCTTCGTCAGGACCAACTGAAAGAAAAGATAGTAAGAGATTTGAAAGTAGTTGGGGGAGGGGGAAATGCAAAATGATAGAAGACCGGAGGGGATGGGAGCTAAGAGTTAAGAGCTGGAAATTGGCGAATGTGATACAGAGCTGGAGAAGGGAAGGGATCATGGGACGGGAGGCCTCGGAAGAAAGAAAGGGGAAGGGGGAAGCACCAGAGGAAGATGGAGAACAGGCAACAACTAAATATGTCAGGGATGGCATAAGAAGGGGAGGAGGAGCATGTTCATGCCATCAGGTTGGAGGCTACCCAGCCGGTATATAAGGTGTTGTTCCTCCAACCCGAGTTTGGATTCATTTTGACAGTAGAGGAGGCCATGGATAGACATATCAGAATGGGAATGGGACATGGAATTAAAATGTGTGGCCACTGGGAGATCCTGCTTTGTCTGGCAGACCGAGCGTAGGTGTTCAGCGAAATGGTCTCCCAGTCTGCATCGGGTCTCACCAATATATAAAAGGCCACACGGAGAGCACCGGACGCAGTATACCACACCAGCCGACTCACAGGTGAAGTGTCGCCTCACCTGGAAGGGCTGTCTGGGGCCCTGAATAGTGGTGAGGAAGGAAGTGTAAGGCCAGGTGTAGCACTTCTTCTGCTTACAAGGATAAGTGCCAGGAGGGAGATCAGTGGGAAGGGATGAGGGGGATGAGTGGACAAGGGAGCCGCGTAGGGAGCGATCCCTGTGGAAAGCAGAAAGTGGGGGGGAGGGAAAGATGTGCTTGGTAGTGGGATCTCGTTGGAGATGGCGAAAGTTACGGAGAATTATACTTTGGACCTGGAGGCTGGTGGGGTGGTAGGTGAGGACAAGGGGAACCCTATCCCGAGTTGGGTGGCGGGTGGATGGGGTGAGGACAGATGTGCGGGAAATGGGAGAGATGTGTTTGAGTGCAGAGTTGATGGTGGAAGAAGGGAAGCCCCTTTGTTTTAATTCCATGTCCCATTCCCATTCTGATATGTCTATGCATGGCCTCCTCTACTGTCAAGATGAAGCCACACTCAGGTTGGAGGAACAACACCTTATATACTGGCTGGGTAGCCTCCAACCTGATGGCATGAACACTGACTTCTCTAACTTCCGTTAATGCCCCTCCTCCCCTTCTTACCCCATCCCTGACATATTTAGTTGTTTTTCTCTCTCTCTCTGTCCATCACTCTGCCTGTTCTCCATCTCCCTCTGCTGCTCCCCCACTTCTTTCTCCAGAGGCCTCCCATCCCATGATCCTTTCCCTTCTCCAGCTCTGTATCACTTTCGCCATTCACCTTTCCAGCTCTTAGCTTCATCCCACCCCCTCCGGTCTTCTCCTATCATTTCACATTTCCTCCTCCCCCACTACTTTCAAATCTCTTACTATCTTTCCTTTCAGTTAGTCCTGACCAAGGGTCTCGGCCCGAAATGTCAACAGTGCTTCTCCTTGTAGATGCTGCCTGGCCTGCTGAGTTCCACCAGCATTTTGTGTGTGTTGTTTGGTTTAAAAAGATATCTGATTTGGAATGGCCTAGTCAGAGTCCAGACCTTAACCCAATTGAAATGCTGTGTCATGACCTGAACAGGGCTGTTCATGCAAGGTCTCCTAGAAATATTGATGAACTGGAACAGTTTTGGATAGAAGGTTAATCTAAAATTCCTCCTCGCCATTATGCAAGTATGATCAGTCACTGCAGGAAACGTTTGGTGGAGGTTATTGCCGCTAAAAAGGTTCCACTAGTTATTAAATACAAGGGTTCATATACTTTTTCCAGCCTGGATTGAAAATGATTAAACAATGTGTTCAATAAAGACATGAAAAGTACAATTGTTTGTATGTTATTAGTTTAGGCAGATTGCGTTTGTCTATTTGTGTGACTTAGACGAAGATCAGACTACATTTTATGAGTAATTAATGCAGAAAACCAGGTAAATACAAAGTGTCCACAAACTTTTTCTTGCAACTGTGTATGTCTCTGATTATAAACTTGATACTGATTCTGAAAAGCATTTAGAGGAGGGCAAGGATCATTGTTGTTTGGTCATCCTTGGGTTTCTTGCCAGCTTTGAGATTTGACTTTAAGATGTTCTTTCTCTCATTAATCCACTCCTGTGCAGGCACGTTGAAGGCAGTGGGGAATCTCATCATCAATAGCTGCTTTTACTGGGAAGTGTCCCTTGGGATATGGGGTGGTGATTGCTTTCTATGATCTTATCATGAACCTTTGGCATCAGAGGGCAGTTTGGCACAGCAGGGGCAGATTGATATTGCTCAATTGTCTTACAGATTGACCACCAAGCCCATCCTATTGTATGCTTTGGTGAACGAGCTGATGTTGACTTGGAAGTCGTGCTAACCTGAGCACATCTACAAACTGCAGCATGACTACTAAGGTTCACATGATCTTTAAAACTAACACACTGCCTTAACCCACAAATGTAGGTCCTATCAAATGCAAGACTGCAGTTAAAATGTTCTATATTGCAAACTACAGCTAAAGGAGAAGATCAAGGTGGCTAAAGAGGAATACAGGAGAGAACTGGGGAACAAGCTTGGGCAGAGTAGCACACAGGAGGTGTGGAGAGACATGAAGAGGATCACTGGCTTCAATCAGTCTATCTGTAGAGGCTTGGGATACAGCCGTGAATGGGCTGATGAGTTAAACCAATACTTCAGTAGGTTTGACAAATGCCCTCCTGTTCACATCCCCGACCCCCAGCACCAATGCTTCCCCTTCCACCAGTTCAACATGTAGATGAACAACATAGGCTACCACGGTCTACATCCCTTCCTTACCCTGCATCTATCATCTACACCTCCATATACCAACTAATGTCCTGATCTTCACCTCCCCAGGCCCCATTTTCAACCAAGTCATCATGGACTCACCTTCACCACTGAGCAGGTGGAAAGGGCTCTGAGGAAACTTAGATACAACAAAGCATTGGGACTGGATGGGGTGAACCCCAAGGTCCTGAAGGAGCGTGCTGAGCAGCTGTGTGAAGTTCTCCAGCCCATTTTCAATCTGAGTCTCACCCTGGAAAGGGTCTCGACTGTGTGGAAAACATCACATGTGGTCCCAGTACCCAAGATGGGCCAACCTAGAGAATTGAATGACTACCGTCCAGTGAGCCTGACCTCACACATCATGAAGACCTAGAGAGGCTGGTCCTGGTGCATCTGACTCCTGGCAGTTTGCTTAGCAGGAGCACATTGGAATCGATGATGCTGTCATCTACCTGCTGAACAAAGCTACTCCCATTTAGATAAGGAGGACAGCACTGTGAGGATCACGTTTATTGATTTCTCAAATGCCTTCAATACCATACAGCCCTCATTACTGGGGGAACATTCAATGCAGGTTGGCACTTCCATTGTATCCTGGATAACAGACTACCTGACTGGCAGACCACAGTTTGTTCGTGTGGCTTCACAGCTGTGTGTCAGACATGGGGCTGAGTGTATTGGCTTCCTTCTTATTTACCCTGTATCTCAGACTTGAGATATTACACTGAGTCATGCCATCTGCAGAAATTCTTTGATAACTCAGCAATAGTTATGTGTATAAAGGGAGGACGGGAGGAGGAAGACAAGGCCCTGGTGAAGGACTGTGTCAAATGCTGTAAGCTGAATCATTTGCAGTTCAACACCAGTAAGACAAGGAGATGGTGGACCTTAGGAAGATTAAGTCTGCACTACTCCCTGTTACTACTGATGGCCAGGTGGTGGATGCGGAGAGGACCTACAAGTACCTTGAGGTGCACCTGGATGACAGACTTAAGTGGAGCACCAACACAGAGGCTGCGTACAAGGAGGGCCCGAGTCGACTATACAGGCCTCACCTTCACCAGTACGTTGTTGCCAGTACAATCTTCTATGTGGTGGTGTGCTGGGGCAATGGATCAACACAGGTGATGCCAACAGGCTCAATAAACTGATTAGAAAGGCTGGCTCTGTTACAGGAGTCAAACTGGACACACCGGAGACCACTGCAGAACAAAGGACCCCAAGGAAAATCCTGGCAATTCTTGACAATGTTGCTCACCTCCTGCAAGCTGCCTTGGCTGAACAGAGCAGCACTTTTAGTAAATGGACAAAGACAACTGTGCTGCTCCAAAGAGCACTATGAGGTTATTCTTATCCTCAGTCATTATACTTTCTAATGAGTCAACCTATAGCCGGGGAAGTGATGACTCCCTGCTGTTAGACTATTTGAGGTAAATTATATTTTATTCTTTCTTACTTCTCTTCTAATATTTGTATGTCTGTGCACTTGTAATTCTACTGTAACACTGTAACTTCTTTTGGGATCAATAAAGTATCTATCTAGCAATGCCTCAAGTACAGATCTTCAAAAATGTTGCTAAAATGATCACTAGGCAATACTGTGGTATGAAATTGTAAAACAAAAATATTTGTCCATCATCAACTCAACTATACTGATTTGGTAAATATCAAGATTGTTACATTTATTACATGAATTTTTTTTAAAGTTCCAAATAAAGCTGCACACATAGAATCCAAGAATACAGGAAGAGTGCTCGTACGTATCTAATGCCACTCAATTAATTTACAAGCTTCTATAAACATCACAGCCTGAAGTTTATTACTCATGGATCAGCTTGCAGGTGGAGCTGCAGTCTTCTGACAAAGTCGAGCAAGTAATCCAGCCATTTGCAACAAGGAATTCACTCCTTCTGCAATCCTCATGTGGGTATACCCAATCTCCTGCAGGAAGAAGAAAATTAGTTTTTTTTTAAAATAAATGCTGGTTAGTTGAATTTTAGTCATAAAGGGCAACCTCTTGTCATTTTGATTCCAAATTTTTCCTTAATTAGGCTTTTATAGTTTATTGTAGCAAACCTCAACAGCATTTTTCTACTATGCACTATTATCTACTAAGGAAATGAAAGGGTTTGTCATTAAAAGATGAAAGATATGCCAAAGAATTCTTAGGTCAGTCATAATATGAGCTATAAAGAAAAGACAGTTCAACCCACGTGGAACTGGTCAACTATATCAAATTTGCTACCATCTTCCCACCTCCCACCATCCACACCCTCAAGTTCACTTAGTATTTCTGACACCTCCCTCCACTCTCTAGATTTTCTTGTCTCCATCTCAGGAGGTGGACTCTCCAAGGATATTTACTATAAATCCACTAACTCCCACTGCCACTTAGACCATGCTTTCTCCCACCCTATCTTGCGTAATGTCACCTTTGCCACATCTGCTCTCAAGTTCAGGCTCTCCATTCCAGAATATCTAAAATGCCTTCCTTTTATCTGCATTTGCTCCTATTCCAACTCTCCCAAACAGAACAGAGATAAAAATCCCTTGTTCCTCATCTTCCACCCCACCAGCTTCTGTATGTTACTCATTATTCTTTGCCATTTCTACCAGATGCAATATGACCCACTACTGCTTTTCATTCAAACCAAGCTGGTTCATTTGTCTCTCCCCACCATCCCTCTGTCCTCACGACTTTTCCTGCAATTGTAGGAGATGCAACACATGCCCCTACACCTCCTTCCTCACCACCATCCATACAGCCCTTCCAAGGTAGGCAGAGATTCACATTCATTTTCTCCAACCTCATCCACTGCATACGGTGCTCTTGAAGTGGCATCCGTTACATCAGTGAGACCAAGCTTTGCAAAATATCTACACTCTGTCCACAATGGACATCTGGAGCTCCAGGTTGCTAGCCATGTCAATTTGCCTCCTCATTAACATCATTGGTCTTCAGCCTCTTTCACTGCCCGGGTGAGGCCAAATGCAAATAAGGGGAACAGCATCTCACATTCCACTTGGGTGGGTGGTCTGCAAACTGACGGCGTGAACACAGAGAACATCAGTTTCAGGTAATTGCTCTCTCTCTGTCCCTATCTCTCTCTCACTGATCAACTCAGATCCTTGCACACCACCCACCTTCTCAAAACTACTCCCCCCACCCCAGTCCACTGTTACCCAGTTTCTTTCCCCTCTACTTGCCTATTATACTACATATTCTATTTGGTGTTTTAAATCCACCCCGCACTGTTCCCAGCTGCCCACCTTCCCTCCCTTATCTGGTCCCACTCTTCATCTTCCATCTGCAGCCCTTTGTTGCCTGCACCCATCAACTCTGTCACGATCTCCTCCCCTCCCTCCCCACTCAGCTCCATCTGCCCTTCCACCCCTGCCCACCTTCCTCTACCTATCATTTAACCAGGTCCAGCCTCACTTCTTTAAACTGGCTTCGACATTCTCAGAACTGATACAGGGTTGTGACTCAAAATGTCAACTGTCCATCTCCCACCACATCTGCTGCCTGACCTGCCAAACTCCCCAACAGTTAGTTTTAACTCCAAATCCCAGCAACTGCAGTCTCGAGTCTTCAAATTACACAATATTTTAAAATCTCAGACCATCTTAAAGCACTTGCAACACCTGAAAATACTACAAGTGCTTTTGAAGAAATGGCAAGATGCAAAAAATACAAATCTGACTACAAAATTAAGCCCAATAATAAAAGGACCACACTTCTCTTACATTTCCACTTGAGTTGCCTTTTCTGTAAATCTGTACTAAATACTGACTAGCTTATATTCGATTCAAACCAGATGTAGCCCTGAGCAATCGTGTCTCATCTCATTAGGGAGAAAACATTCAACTTGTTTTTCCAGAAGAGTCTAAACATAGGTCTCTTTGAGCAAAGATCATGTTATAATAGCATCATTGCTCAATCTTCTCCCCTGATTTCTACTTGCTTCTCACAGGACCAAACATGTGGTACAGCACTGAGTTTGAGGGTTTGCTTCATGATCTGCTCAATGTCACTTCCAAACAAGTAAACTCTAGCCTCAACTTGCCTTATTGTTCCTTATGGTTCTAATAAGATTGGCTCTCAGATGAAAGAACCATCTTCCTACAACTACAACAGCCTAAATTTCCAATGATTTAACCAGGAACTGTTGTCTTAGATCAGAAAGCATGCTAGAATTTCAATCTTATTATAATCACACACAACTAAGGAATCATAATGTGCTTTTTGTTTTGCTGGTGGGGGCTGCGGGGGGAGAGGGGGGATTGTTGCTCACCGCCGCTTATGTGCAGGGGGGGAGCTTTGGGGTTCTCATGTTTAGCTGTCGTTCATTCTTTGGGGCACCTCTGTTTTTGTGGATGTTTCGCGAAGAAAAAGCATTTCAGGATGTATATTGTATACATTTCTCCGACATTAAATTGAACCTTTGATAATCTATAAAACAATTACAAAAATGCTAAAAAAAAATCAGGCCTACCACAAAACTAGACCCATCTCACTCAGAAAGCTCGTTAAATTAGCGTAGTTTATTTCAGTATACAAATTTACTTCTTGATATTCAATTTATTAACAAGTTGACCTACATACAAACAAGCATCCCAAAAAGTTTAGATGAAAGCTGCTACACAGGTTGACTCTGTGGTTAGGAAGGCATACAGTGCATTGGCCTTCATCAATCGTGGGACTGAGTTTAAGAGCCAAGAGGTAATGTTGCAGCTATATAAGACCCTGGTCAGACCCCACTTGGAGTACTGTGCTCAGTTCTGGTTGCCTCACTATAGGAAGGTTGTGGAAACCATGAAAAGGGTGCAGAGGAGGTTTACAAGGATGTTGCCTGGATAGGGGAGCACACCTTATGAGAATAGTTTGAGTGAACTCAGCCTTTTCTCCTTGGAGCGATGGAGGATGAAAGGTGACCTGATAGAGATGTACAAGATAATGAGAGGCATTGATTATGTGGATAGTCAGAGGCTTTTACCAAAGGCTGAAATGCCGAGCACGAGATGCCTAACTTTAAGGTGCTTGGAAGTAGGTACAGAGGAGATGTCGGGTAAGTTATTTTCTCCCCCTCGCAGAGAGTGGTGAGTGCATGCAATAGGCTTTTGGCGGTGGAGGCGGAAACAATAGGGTCTTTTAAGAGACTCCTGGATAGGTGCATTGAACTTAGATAAACAGAGGGCTATGGGTAAAGCCTAGGTAGTTTTAAGGTAAGGACATGTTCGGGACAGCTTTGTGGGCTGAAGGGTCTGTATTGTACTGTAGTTTTACTATGTTTCTAAAAGTTTTTGATTCCACCAATTGAATGTGGATACACTAGCTGTTACATAAAATGGCTTTATTTAGCAAAAAAAACGATCACTTTTAATGATCTTAAAAGGTCAACACCATTCCTCAGCAAATTTTTTTTTAAATGGAAAACCCCGAAGTTTCATTGTGGTAATCAGTTGTGCTAGCACGTGGAAGGCTGTTGATCAAATCTCGAAAGAAAACTGACCATTACTTCATCAAGAGAACAACTCAGTTTAATGCAGCTGATGCTCAGACTACAAGCAGAAACATACTGTCAGCAGAAGGTTGCAGCACAGGTTACTGAACAAAAAAACTGGGAGTAATTCTGGGCACAAAGGCAAAATATGCAAGCAAGCAAAATTCACAGGGTAAAAGTGATTTTAATCAAACTAAGTGCATGCTAAAATCAGATTAATTTTATGGATATGAGAAGAATGATTGTTCAGGATATTGTGATAAAGATATTGGCAATTAATCAGAAAATGTTGAAGTCAGGAAAGATTCAATCATGGTTTAGATATATTATGCTAAATACTGAGAATTCATAGATAAAATTAAGTGGTTTAAAAATAAAATTTAAAGGAGAATCAATGCAAATTGGGCAGAAGGAAAAAAGAATACACGTTAGTAAAACAAATAGTATAAAAAAGTCAAGGCCAAGAACAAGTATACAGAATGACTGCGTCAATTAAAAGGGAACTAGCAAAGGTTTTTATGAATATTGCTGGGTGAAATAACTTCTAACATTTTTGCTGAACCTTGAGTTCACTCAGACATGTGAAGGATCACAGCTGATACAAATATCTAATATTAAAAGTGTGGCAAATCGGCACAGTTAGTACAGTGCCAGAGAACTGAGTTCAATCCGGACTAGGGATGGCGTCTGTGTGGAGATTTCTCGTTCTTCCTGAACCATTCCCAACCTTAAACTGAGCAGATTTCTGTCACAAACAAGAGAAAATTTGCAGATGCTGGAAATCCAAGCAAAACACACAAAATGCTGGAGGAACTTAGCAGGCCAGGCAGCATCTATGGAAAAGAGTACAGTTGATGTTTCGGGCCGAGACCCCTTGGCAGGTCTGGAGGGAGCAAACTGAGGAGTAGATTTAAAAGGTGGGAGGAGGGAAGAGAGAATCACAAGATGACAGGTGAAACCGGGAGGGGGAGGGATAAAGTAAAGAGCTGGGAAGTTGATTGGTGAAAGAGATACAGGGCTGGAGAATGGAAGAATCTGATAGAGCAGAACAAAAGGCCAAGGAAGAAGAGGGGAGGAGCTCCAGAGGAAGGCGATAGGCAGGCAAGGAGGTAAGCTGAGAGAGGGATGAGGACACTTAGGTTGGAAGAACACCACCTTATATTCCATCTGGGTAGCCTCCAACCTGACTGCTTCCAGTAATGCCAGCCCTATATCCCCCACCATTTCTCATCCCCTTTTCCCTTTCTCAGCTCATCTCTTTGCCTGTCCATCGCCTCCCTCTGGTGCTCCCTCCCCCTCTTTTTCTTCTTCCATAGCTTTCCGTCCACCTCCTTCTCCAGCCCCGTATCTCCTTCCAGCTCTATCAACTTCCCAGCTCTTTACTTCACCTCTCCCCCTTCAGTTTTCACCTATAACCTTGTGGTTCTCTCTCTTTCCCCTCCCTCCACCTTTTAAGTCTACTCCTCAGTTTGCCTTTCCTCCAGTCCTGCCAGAGTCTCAGCCCAAAACGTCAGCTGTACTCTTTTCCATAGATGCTGCCTGGCTCGCTGAGTTCCTCCAGCATTTTCTGTGTTGCTGAGCAGATTACTGGCCATTTTGGAGGGTACATGAAGAACAGACTGGGTAAAGGTGGTAAATCAACTTTCCTGAAGCAAACTGGTGAATTCAGGAGTTTGGCATATTAATTCCACAACTACCATGATGGGATTTGAACTGAGAACCTTGGATTCCTAATCTAGACCTCTGGATAAATAGTCTGGCAATATCACTGCCACTAATCCAACACAGTGCCCAACACATTCGACAACATACTGCTGTGTGTTCAAGTTTTGGTGTGCAGTCAAATCCCGAACCCAGGGGAAAACTACACTTGAGTAATTAAAGATCACCGTTAGAGAGATTTGCTCAAGTTTGTACTTAAAGAAACTTCAATTGCATATACTTCAACACTTCTTACCTTTATAAATTCCAGTTTCAGGTACTCCTGCATTTGGAAAGTCTTACAGACTCTGAAGATGTTACCAATGATGTCCTCAGGTGAATAACCCAATTTCCAGAGATGAGCCACAACCTATAATAAACAATGTAGAAAGGGATTATGAGGAAAGGCTGATGGCACACTCCATTGTTGTTTTATTATTGATATTTTTATTATTATTTATTCTTATTTTACAAAGCAGCACAGCATATCACAGAGCAGATACAGTATAGCATATGTACACAGCCATCCCACGACAGGAAAACAAATAAGACTTAGAAGCAGAAATAAGTTCTAATTTAAGTTTAAATTAACATACAACCAAAATTGATCCCACGCATCTTACACTCCATTGTTAAATGCCAAGAATCACAGGGGATAAAACTTCAATTTCATGGGCAGCTAACTAAGAAACAAAATAAAATGCTAGCTAGCTAATGTGCAAATGAGGGAATAATATAGAAGAGGTGAAGTGACAGTATTGTGGAAACTTTTAAACAAGTAACAGATTAGAGAGGGTAGTACACAGAAAACAGTGATTTGAAAAGGAAAGAAACGAGTCTCATATGGATTAAACAATGGCAGTAAATGGCAGAGAAATTGAGGGTGAGTTAATTATCACAATGCTTCAGAGGAAATTCTCTAAGGTCGCCATGATATTTTATGCATGTAAGGAAGGGCGTAAGAGATGGCTGTTCCTTGTGAAGATTTTTTTGTTCAGTCTATTAGAAATACATTAGATTCTAGTTAATTAGACCATTGGTTAATTGGGGCAGCCGCTTATTTGGGACAATTCTTAAATAACAAAAACTAATTGAGAAAATAGGCAGAATTCCTTTTGTTCATTTTAGACACTAACCCACTTAATTGGGACTGGAATAGTTTTTAACAAACGTCAGCCGCATGCACTTTCGTGGCCATTAAACACTACACCATACTTCAAGCGGACAGTTTTTAAATATCACCAGATGGATATATTTGTCTCCAAAAAGCAGTGATTTTTGTCAGATTGTCGGCGAGAATAAGCAGCAAAACAATTCAGAACTGTTTTGCTCTGTAGTTTCAGGCATTCAGGCTTGGAGATGCCAGAAATAGCCAGGAGTGAAAATGACACAATGAAATGAATGAAAATGTAAATGTAACAAAAGAGAGCAATGTCGATGAATTCCTCCATCAATAGTATCAAGAACTAGTATAGCTTTATAGTAGTATTGATTGTGTTCCACTTTGTTCTGTATTTAATCTAAATACACAATTTGTTATTCAGTTTGTCTTTTTTTTAAAATACGTTTTTAACTATTTCCATGAAACAGTGTAATTTGGACAGCCTCTTAATTGGACCAAAATATACAGGTCCTGATGTGTCCCAATTAACCAGAATCCACTGTAACTTGAATAAGCAGAATAACATGAGACTAGGAGGGAATTTGGCAATGATACAAATAAATGTAGAAATGAAACACTTACACATGACACATTAATTCCTTATATATCTTTACACTTCTTCATGATGTAGTGTCCTATAAATGCTTAGGGAAAACAGAAAAGCTTATATTGAGACAGACCGAAAGATGATTAAATTTGGCAAATGACCCTCTGAACAACCAACCTTGTATGCCTCATCAATATTTGCATTAACACAGTGCTGAATCATCTCTTTCACCAGGAGAGGATGAGGTTCATCACACACCTATTAAAAAAGCAGCGTAGTTGAAGAGAGAACAAAAAAAGTATAACATCTTGTTTTTGTAAAATAGCTATTAACTCTTCAACCTAGGGATTTACCAAGGTCATTGTTTGAATTTTACTTGATTTCAATAATAAGTAAAACCAAAAACTCAATCAATAGCTTTGCAAATCATGCAAGTCAATTGGTCTGCATATGGCTGACAATTGTGTGTAAACATTGTAGTGGTTTTCAACATTCCCTGATAGCACTAGATACAACATAATAAATCTATTTTTTTTTAAGTGTTACTTAAAATAAAGGTGAAAATATATTTATATTGCAACCTAGCTTTATGTCAAGTTATTAAACAGCCCTTGAGAGCCAATTATTTCTAGAAAGAGTATTACCTTGGCTCTACATTGTACAATACTAATGGATGAAAATCTAGCCCTTTTGGATTAATATAGAATAGTACAGCACAATATAGGCCCTTTGGCCCTAAATGTTGTGCCAACCTTTTAACCTACTCCAAGATCAATCTAACTCCATCAAGATAGCACTTTACTGGACCCCTGAAGGGTGGAGGAAATGCAGGAGACTAAGGTGGCCAAGGACCAACAGAGATGGAAGACTTTCATTGCTGCCCTAAACACCAGTGAGGTATTGAGAATGTAAAATCAACCTAAAGCTTCCCTCTCACATAGACCTCCATTTCTCTTTCACATTCATGTGCTTATTAAAGAGTCTCTTAATATCTCCCTAATGTATTTGCCTTTACCATCACCCCTGGCACTCACTACTGTGTGAACAATCCTACCTCTGACATCCCCAATACTTTCCTCCCATCACCTTAAAACTATGCTCTCTCATATTATATATTTCCACCCCAGGAAAAAAGGTGTTCGGTGTCTACTCTATGCCTCTTATCATCTATCAAGTCACATTTCTATCAAGGCACTTCAAATCCTCTTCATTCAAAATAGAAAATCCCCAGCTCGCTCAACCTCTCATATTACATGTTCCTTAATCCAGCAGTATCCTGGTAAATCTTCTTTGCACTCTCTAAAGCTTCCTCAACCTTCCGATCATGAAGTGACCAGAACTGAACACAGTACAGGTTTCCCCCACTATCCGAAGGTAGAGTGTTCCTATGAAACCGTTTGTAAACAGAAATGTCGTAAAGCGAGGAAGCAATTACCAGTAATTTATATGGGAAAAATTTTTGAGCGTTCTCAGACCCAAAAAAAACCTACCAACTCATACCAAATAACACATAAAACCTAAAATAACACTAACATATAGTAAAAGCAGGAATGATATAATAAGTATACACTCTATATAAAGTAGAAATATTGTATGTACGGTGTAGTTTTACTTATCAAAGTCGGGAAGACAGCAAGCCAAAATCGATTTGGAGAAAATAAAAAAATCGGCACGTACTTGCATGCACGAACAACTGCCCACACAAGGCTTCATGGTCATGGTAGTCTTTCTCGGAGTTAACACAGGTATAAAGCGGGTGCCTTTTTCTCGTAAAAGCGAAAATCCTCTTTGGTTAGCGAAAACAGGTACTAACGTAGGTCTTTTATAACAGCGAGCTGTCATAAAGCGAACGTTCAAAAAACGGGGAACACCTGTACCGCAAGTGTAGTCTAACCAGAGTTTTATAGACCTGCAAAGTTATCTTGTGGCTCTTGAACGCAATCCCCCCAACACACCATAATAAAAAGCAAGCTTTGTTGGGCTGAATGGCCTGTTCTTGTCAAAAACATTCTAATGTTCTAATATCTTATGTGGTAAGATTGGGCAGGCTAGGCTTGCATCCTGTTAATGTTTAGTATTCAGAGGTTAGCGAGAAAACAATCAAAATATGTAAGCTCCTTAAGAGTTTTAAATATTGAGTGTGGAAAAGATTTCATCTCTGGATGTGATATGTCTGATATTCAGGAGGTTTTTGATGAGGTCCCAGATTACAGGTTGGTAGGTATTATTAAAGCATGTAGAATTATGTGTAATACATTGGCATGGACTGAAAATTATTTGACAAATTAGAAATAATATGGTAATAATGGGTCACTGTGGGGAGAGACAAATATGCCACAATTTTATGAAATGGCAGAGGAGACACCTAATTTATTCATATGCATACATTCAAATGCAAGTTCAGAGAATGTGAAAAATGCTCCACAAATTCAATGTTTTCCTTCCACAACAATGCACTTACCTTGAAAACATTGTCACTGTTCACAAAATCAAATCCTGAATGTGTTGATTGCAAGTTGTTCAGAGCCTGGTAAGATTTGAAAATAAGTTAATCTACATGCCAAAAGTTGAAAAACAATAACTAAAATATGCATAATTCAGAATATATACATCAGAATTTGTGTTCAAAAAGAGCTTGGAAACATTCAAATCTTACTCTACTTTTAATGCGAAGGAAATCTAGACAGACAAAATTCTAGAATATTGGTTCAAATCCGTTTATTATTAACCATTTCAAGTTGCAAATATGAACATTACATGGTTAAACAGCAGCATCCCATCACAAAAGTTGAAAGCACAGAACTGCAATGCAATAAAAGGCTAATCACATTGCATCAGAATCTGAGAATGAATCTCTTCATTCCTTAATAAAACCAATAGAACATAGTGCCTGAAACTCCCAGTCTGATGAGGTGTCACCAGCTATAAGCAGAGACTAATTCTAAGCAGAGAGCTACAGAGTGCTTACACCATACTTGTCAAAAAGAACCTTCTTTGATGTACAGTTCCTATAAAAAGTACTCACCCCCTTTGGAAGCTTTCATGTTATATTGTAACACAGTGGATTAATTTGGGTTTTTTTGACAAGGATCAACAGAAAAAGATTTTCATGTCAAAGTGAAAACAGATGTCTACAAAGTGATTTAAATTAATTACAGATATAAAATAATTGTTTGCACAAGGATTCACCCCCTTTAATATAACACACCAAATTATCACTGGTGCAGCCAATGGTTTTATAAGTCACATAATTAGTTAAATAGAGATCACATATGCAGTCAAGATGTTTCAATTGGTTGTAGTAAAAAATGTAGTAAAAATAGTAAAAAAATAAAGTAAGTAAAAAATAAATAAAAATCACTTGGAGTACAGTTAAGTCAATCATTAAGAAATGGAAAGAATACAGCACAATGTAAATCTGCCTAAAGCAGGTTGTCCTCAAAAAACTGAGCGACCATACAAGAGGGGGAGTGAGAAGGTCACCAAGAGACCTATGACAACTTTGGCGGAGTTACAAGCTTCAGTGGCTGAGATGGGAGAGACTGCGCATACAACTGTTGCCCTGGTGCTACACCAGCTGCAGCTTCATGGGAGAGTGGCAAAGAGAACGCCACTGTTGAAAAAAACTCACATGAAATGTCTGCTTGAATTTGCCAGAAGATATGTGGGAGACTGAAGTCAGCCGGAAGAAGGTTCTATAGTCTGATGAAACCAAAATTAAGCTTTTTGGGCATCAGACTAAATGCTATGTAATCAAAAACACACCACCCCTACCGTGAAGCATGGTGTTGGCTGCATCGTGCTGTGGGGATGCTTCACTGCAGCAGGCTCTGGAAGGCTTGTGAAGGTAGAGGGTAAAACGAATGCAACAAAATACAGGGAGGAAAACCTGACGCAATCTGCAAGAGAACTGTGACTTGGGAGAAGATCTGTTTCCCAGCAAGACAGTGGCCTTAAGCATTAAGCCATTCTTTCGTAGCTTTGGCTTTAAAACAAAATTAATGTCCTGTAGTGGCCAAG
The DNA here is from genome assembly GCF_030144855.1 of Hypanus sabinus. Taxonomy (NCBI): domain Eukaryota; kingdom Metazoa; phylum Chordata; class Chondrichthyes; order Myliobatiformes; family Dasyatidae; genus Hypanus; species Hypanus sabinus. Next base: position 132,860,181 of record NC_082711.1, read on the forward strand.
TCAGAGTCCAGACCCCAATCCAATTGAGAATGTGAAGCTGGACTTGGAAAGGGCTGGTCACTCACAATCCCCACGCAATCTGACAGAGCTCGAGCAGTTTTGTAAAGAAGAATGGGGAAAAATTGCAGTGTTCAGATGTCCAAAGCTGGCAACCTATCCACATAGACTCAAGATTGTAATTACTGCCAAAGGTGCAACTACTAAATACTGACTTGAACGCGGTGAAAACTTATGCAATCAATGATTTTGTTTTTTATATTTGTAATTTAGATCACTTTGTAGAGATCTGATTTCAGTTTGACACAACAGAATCTTTTTCCACTAATCAGTATAAAAAAAGCCAAATTAAATCCACCATGATTCATTGTTGGAAACTTCTTGGGGGGGGGGGGGGGAGGTTAATGCATTTCATAGGTACTGTACAATTTGAATTAAATTCTGCCCCAACTTATGTCCTTGTCAAATACTTCAAAAATACACCGCCCAAATCAAAATTTGTCAACCATCCTAATCTCTTCAGTGGCTTCATATCAAATTCTGTTTGTTAATGCTCCTATGAAGCAAATTGGGGTATTTTACTACATTGAAAGGTACAGTTGCAAGAAAAAGTTTGTGAACCCTTTGCAATTATCTGCTTTTCTGCACTAACCACTCATAAAATGTGGTCCGATCTTCATCTAAATCAAATGTTCAAAGGTTCATTTATTATCAAAGCATGTATCCATTTACAACTCTGAAACTTGTCTTCTTCAGATAGCCATGAAACAAAGAAAGAGCATGAAAGGTCGTTCAGAGAGAAAAAACCCAGCCTTTCCGCACAAAAAAGTATGGCATCCTGATCATCAACCTAACCCAACACAAAATGGAACAGGAAAATCGACCCCCAAAAAAAACCCTCTCCCACACAAAAAACTAAGAACATCAACCTGCAAACACCCTCCCTTCACACAATAAAACGGAAAAGGAACAGGCGATAAAAAGAAAACATAATATAACACAGGAAGCAGAGCTTAGGAGGGTTAATGGCCCCTAACGGCTTGCATCTTCGGAAAGAGCTCTACTTCCATCTTTAATATCTTTATTTCTCTCTTCCAGGGTTCTTTTGAAGACCCTGACTTGGAGTTACACGCTGACTATAGATCTTTGCGGGAATGGGACCTGTTCTTGGGGTTTCATAGCTGGCTGTTGTTCAGCACACCAAGGGCTCGGCCTAAGAGTTCCGCCCGCCTTTGGAGGACCAAGTTTTCATGGCTCTGGAGACGAGGTGGGGGGGGGGGGGGGGGAAGAAATCGGAGGTCAGTGACCAAGCAGATCCGTGTGTGGTGGGAGATGGGAGATCTAAGACTACATACCCAGAGACCCGAGCTCTTTGGCCACAGAGCTCCGAAAAAGCAACAACACAGACTTTTAACATCGTAAACCAGCAAGTTGTTTGTTATGTCGCTCCTCTCGCTGTGAAATGAAGACACCTCTTTTTCCCTTCCTAGGGAGAGAGAGAGTCTGTGGTATGTTGAATGCTAGGTGAACAATGTAGTCTTTGGAGTATTGCCAGTTTGTCTTTGCTCACTTTGCTGTTGCCTTGCTCACACTTGAGTGCTCGGTGGTGGGTGCCAATGCTTTTTTTTGCCAGTGGGGGAGGGGGGGAGAGATTGTTGCTTGCTACCACTTACGCGCAGGAGGGAGGGGAGCTGGGGGGGCACTTTGGGGTTCTAACATTTAACTGTCGTTCATTCTTTGGGTGCACTCCTCTGTTTTCATGGATGATTGCAAAGGAAAAGCATTTCAGGATGTATATTATATACATTTCTCTGACATCAAATGTACCTTTGAAAAACCATGTCTGAAAGAGTCCACAGTACATCAACCAACAAGTGCAGAACCATGATACCATCCTAAGATATCACTAATGTTTATCAAAGAGAGGGACACCACACAAGGCAGAGAAGCCTATCCTCTTGCCACAGCAAGCTACACAGTGATAGACTGCTCACCCTGGCAATGATCAAAAAAGGCAGACAGTCGGTACTGAAATTTCTGCTTGCTTTCCGTATTTGCATTGATGTCTTAATCTTCTTCGATGCTTTAATCGGTAAAATGGAATCAAACATCACTTGTCCCGTCTCAAAGTTTCTTCACATCGAGGCAGTTCGAGTATGCGTATACTTCTTGGAGCCTTCTTGGACACAACAAAGCGCTGGATCACTCAAATGATCTTTAAACTGTAAATCGCAGGTTCTAACAGTCCCAGAATCAGGTTCAAGATGAAAAACAGACATAGAAGTAAAAGATATTTTTGTAAGCTATATGGAAGATGACGATCAAGGCAGTGTTGCACACTGGCACCATCTTAACCATGATAATAGTCACAGTAACAGATAAACACAATCTGCCTAAGCTAATAACTCACAAACTATTGTACTTCTCATGTCTTTTTTGAACATTATTTAATTATTCATGGTCCACGCTGGAAAAACATATGTGAACCCTTGAACTTAACTGGTAGAACCTCCTTTAGCAGCAATTACCTCCACCAAATGATTCCTGTAACTGGTTATCAGACTTGCACATCAGTGAGGAGGAATTTTAGATCATTCCTCCATATAAAACTGTTTCAGTTCATCAATATTTCTGGGATACCTTGCATCTTCAAGTTAGGCCACAGCATCTCAATTGGGTTAAAGTCTGGATTCTGACTTGGCCATTCCAAAACAGGAATTTTCTTTTTAAACCATTCTGTTGTTGTTTTACGCTTGTGTTTCAGATCATTGTCTTGAGAATCCAAGTCAAGAAATGATGAGGACTAAAAATAAGCCAAGCATAAATAAATTATACTATCAGTTCTAGAAGTGGTTACACTTGCATAATTTACCACCCTATCAACACCTGCTTATATCTAAAGCAATTACTTCAAGCAACGGAATACTACCCTGACATTCTCCTGTAAAATAGCTTGATTCAGTTTTGATTTATTGATCTCTCAACAATTGCAAGCTGTCCAACTGCTCCTTCCACCATGCTTCACCGTTGCGATGAGGTTTTGGCATTGATGTGCAGTGCCCTTTTTCCACCAAACATAATGGTGTGCATTTCTGCCAAAAGTTCAACTTTTGTCTCATCTGTCTACAGAACATTGTCCCAGAAGCATTGTGCAACATCCAGGTGGTCTTTTGGAAACTTGACACATGCAGCAACGTGTTTTTTTTTGGGGAGCAGTGGTTTCCACCATGGTGTCCTTCCACGAACACCATTCTTGTTCAGTGTTTTTCTTATACTGGACGCATAAGCAGAGATTTCAGCAAGTTCTACAGATTTCTGCAGATCTTTTGCTTTTACCCTTGGGTTCTTTTTCACCTCCTTCAGCATTGTAGAAGACGTTACCCCAGAACTTGACATACTTTTGAATCTAGGCTGGGATTGTTTTAATGCTGTACTCATTGTTGACAAGAAATACAATTTTTGTGTTGTTAGTTGAGGCAGATTGTGCTTGTCTATTATTGTGACTTAGATGAAGATCAGATCACATTTTATGAATATTTAATGCATAAAACTAGGTATTTGCAAAGGGTTCACCAATATTTTCTTGCAACTGTAAATGTACAATGACAGTTATTACTTTTTAACTTTAGTAAAGCACCACACCTACTATACTAGTTGATATCACTATACAACATTTAACAAACTACCCTCATTCTAGTGTCAGGCCCAACAACAATTTTACCTGTCTCATGTCTCCTTGTGCTGTGAAAATGATGGCTTCTAATCCATCGTCAGTATATTGGACATTCTCCTTCTCAACCACCTGCATCAGTCTTGCAAGGACCTGAGCATCAGTAAGCTTTGTATAACGTAGGACAGCACAACGAGACTGGATAGGCTCTGTTAAATACATCAAAAGAAAAAGATCAAGGGTGCACAATTCATCAATTACAACAGACAGAATTATAATCTGCTGCAGTAAACTCACTCCGAATAAGGGCATATCTTCCTAACATACTAGTCTTGAATTTATTCTAGTATTTGCTGCATTGGGCAGGGACATTATATAAATGGTTATAACTATGAATCTTTTGCACTGTAACAATGAACATACTGTATGGTGAGTAAACCTTTATGTGGCTCATCTCCTCAATCAGTACTGTTAGCAATGACACCGGTATTCTTAGTTTAATAATAGTATTTCACAAGTTGGCAATCACAATGAACCAGAATTCAGAGCAAGAAGCCTGTGGGTAAATGGCTAAGGATTTCTGGAGTGCAGTTTTACTACATGGGGTAAAAGAAGAGGCAAAACTGCGCAGGTGCATAACGTCAGCCAGTAGAGTGGGAAAAGTTTAAAAAGAAGACTGCCATATCCAGCGGGCCAGTGGAGTGTGAGGTAGCAGAATGATAAGGCGTTGGCTCAAGGGGCTTAGGCAGTAATGGGACAAGGCGAGGTGGGTTTAAATGTGTAAATTGCGGAAAGGAAGTACTATGCGTGTGAGACCAGTTTTCTGTGCTCGGTGTCAGATGTGGGAGGTCCTTAAGTCTCCCAGCCTCCCAGATGGCCATATCTGCACCCGTGCACCCGGTCTGTCGAGCTGCAACTCCTAAGGGACTGAGTTAAGGAACTGGAGATGTAGCTCGATGACCTTCACCTGGTCAGGGAGAGCGAGGAGGTGATAGAAAGGAGTTATAAGCAGGTGGTCACACTGGGGCCATGGAAGACAGACAAGTGGGTTACAGTCAAGGAGGGGGAAGGGGAAGAGTCAGGTACTAGAGAGTACTCCCGGGGCTGTACCCCTTGACAATAAGTACTCCTAGAGCCTACCTGGGAAAGTTACAATGGCCGTGCCTCTGAGGCTGAGAAGGGTAGGGAAAAGAAGAGGAAGGCGGTAGTGATTGGGGACTTTATAGTTAGGGGGTCAGACAGGCGATTCTGTGGATGCAGGAAATAAACTCGGATGGTAGTTTGTCTCCCAGGTGCTGGAGTCCAGGATGTTTCAGATCGCGTCCAAGATATCCTGCGGTGGGACGAAGAACAACCAGAGGTCATGGCACATATAGGTACCAATGACATAGGTAGGAAAAGGGAAAAGGTCCTGAAAAAAGACTTCGGGGAGTTAGGAAGGAAGTTGAGAAGCAGGACCACAAAGGTAGCAAAAGTGAGTACAGGAATAGAATGAGGTGAAGGTTAAATGTGTGGCTGAGGGATTAGAGCAGGGGGCAGGGGGTTCAGATTTCTGGATCATTGGAACCTTTTCTGGGGCAGGTGTGACCTGTACAAGAAGGATGGGTTGCACTTGAATCCCAGGGGGACCAATTTCCTGGTGGGGAGGTTTGCTAAGGCTAGTGGGGAGAGTTGAACAAGTATTGATGGGGTGTGGGAACCAAACTGAAGAGACTGGGGACGAGGAGGCTGGCTCACGAATAGAGAAGGCTTGCAGACAGTGCGAGAGGGAGGATAGGCAGGTGATAGAGAAGGGATGCACTCAGACCGAAGGCTTGAGCTGTGTCTATTTTAACTCAAGGATTATTGTGAACAAAGAAGATGAGCTTGGAGTGTGGATCAGTAGTTAGAGCATGGAGTTATGATGTGGTGGCCATTACTGAGACTTGGATGGCTTAGGGGTAGGAATGGTAATTTCAAGTGCCAGGTTCTAGATGTTTGAGAAAGGATAGGGAGGGAGGCAAAAGAGGTGGAGGCGTGGCATTGTTGATCAGAGATAGTGTCATGGCTGCAGAAAAGGTGGACGCCATGGAGAAATCGTCTATGGAGTCTCTATGGGTAGAGGTTAGAAATAGGAAGGGGTCAATAACTTTACTGGATGTTTTTTTTTATATAGGCCGCCCAATAGTAACAGGGATATTGAGGAGCAGATAGGGAAACAGAATCCTGGAAAGGTGTAATAATAACAGTTGCCGGGATGGGAGATTTTAATTTCCTAAATATTGATTGGCATCTCCCAAGAGCAATGGGTTTAGATGGGGTTTGTTCAGGAAGGTTTCTTGACACAAACATGTAGATAAGCCTACAAGAGGAGAGGCTCTACTTGATCTGGTATTGGGAAATGAACCTTTTCAGGTGTCAGATCTCTCAGTAGGAGAGGATTTTGGAGATAGCTATCATAATTCTATCTCCTTTACAATAGCATTGGAGAGAGATAGGAACAGACAAGTTAGAAAAGCGTTTAACTGGATTAAAGGGAATTAAGAGGCTATCAGGCAGGAGATTGAAAGCTTAAATTGGAAACAAATGTTCTTAGGGAAAAATACAGAAGAAATGTGGCAAATGTTCAGGGGATATTTGTGTGGAGTTCTGCACAGGTACATTTCAATGAGACAGGGAAGTTATGGTAGGGTACAGGAACTGTGGTGTACAAAGGCTGTAATAAATCTAGTCAAGAAAAGCTTACAAAAGGTTCAGAGAGCTAGATAATGTTAGAGATCTGAAAGATTATAAGGCTACTAGGAAGGAGCTTAAGCTTCTTAGGAAATTAGGAGAGCCAGAAGGGGTCATGAGAAGGCCTTGGCAGGCAGAATTAAGGAAAACCCCAAGGCATTCTACAAGTATGTGAAGAACAAGAGGATAGGATATGAAAGTATAGGACCTATCCAGTGCAACAGTGGGAAAGAGTGTATGGAACTGAAGGAAATAGCAGGGTACTTAATGAATATTTTACTTCAGTATTCACAATGGAAAAGGATCTTCGTGATTGTAGTGATGACTTGCAGCAGATTGAAAAGCTTGAGCATATAGATATTAAGAAAGAGGATGTGCTGGAGCTTTTGAAAAGCATTGAGTTGGATAAGTCACTGGGACTGGATGAGATGTACCCCAGGCTACTGTGGGAGGCAAGGGAGGAGATTGCTGAGCCTCTGGCAATGATCTTTGCATCTCCAATGGGGACGGGAGAGGTTCCAGAGGATTGGAGGGTTGCGGATGTTGTTCCTTTATTCAAGAAAGGGAATAGAGATAGCCCAGGAAACTACAGACCAATGAGTCTTACCTCGGTGATTGTTAAGTTGATGGAGAAGATCCTGAGAGGCAAGATTTATGAACATTTGGAGAGGCATAATATGATTAGGAATATTCAGCATGGCTTTGTCAAGGGCAGTTCCTGTCTTATGAGCCTGATTTGAGTTTTTTGAGGATGCAACTAAACACATTGATGAAGGAAAATAGTAGATGTAGTGTATATGGATTTCAGCAAGGCACTTGACAAGGTATCCCATTCAAGGCTTATTGAGAAGGTAAGGAGGCATGGGATCCAAGGGGACAATGCTTTGTGGATCCAGAACTGGCTTGTCCACAGAAGGCAAAGAGTGGTTGTAGACGGGTCATATTCTGCATGGAGATCAGTGACCAGTGGTGTGCCTCAGGGATCTGTTCTGGGACCCTAACTCTTCGTGATTTTTATAAATGACCTGGATGAGGAAGTGGAGGGATGGGTTAGTAAGTTTGCTGATGACACATAGGTTGGGGGTGTTGTGTATAGTGTGGAGGGCTGTCAGAGGTTACAGCGGGACAGTAATAGAATGCAAAACTGGACTGAGAAGTGACAGATGGAGTTCAACCCAGATAAGTGTGAACTGGTTCATTTTGGTAGGTCAAATATGATGGCAGAACCTAGTATTAATGGTAAGACTCTTGGCAGTGTGGAGGATCAGAGGGATCTTGGGGTCCGAGTCCACAGGACGCTCAAAGCTGCTGTGCAGATTGACGCTGTGGTTAAGGCGGCATATTGGCCTTCATCAATCATGGAATTGAAATTAGGAGCCAAGAGGTAACATTACAGCTATATAGGACCCTGGTCAAACCCCACTTGGGAGTACTGTGCTCAGTTCTGGTCACCTCACTACAGAAAGGATGTGGAAGCCATAGAAAGAGTGCAGAGGAGATTTACAAGGATGTTGTCTGGACTGGGGAGCAAGCCTTATGAGAATAGGTTGAGTGAACTCGGCCTTTTCTCTTTGGAGCGATGGAGGATGAGAGGTGACCTGACAGAGGTGTATAAGATGATGAGAGGCACTGATCGTGTAGATAGTCAGAGGCTTTTTCCCCAAGGTGAAATGGTTGTCACAAGAGGACACAGGTTTAAGGTGCTGGGGAGTAGGTACAGAGTAGTTGTCAGGGGTAAGTTTATCCACTCAGAGAGTGGTGAGTGCATGGAAAGGGCTGCTGGCAACGGTGGTGGAGGCGGATACGGTAGTGTCTTTTAGGAGTGTTTTGGATAGGTACATGGAGCTTAGAAAAATAGAGAGCTATGGGTAAGCCTAGTAATTTTTAAGGTAGGGACATGTTTTGCACAACTTTGTGGGCCGAAGGGCCTGTATTGTGCTGTAGGTTTTCTATGTTTCTAGAATACAATGCAAGCAATACAAGTGGAAATCTGAAGAAACCTAAAGCACATCTGTTATTGCATGTAGAGTCATAGAACAATACAGCATGGATAATGGTCTTCTGGCTCAACCAGTCCATGCTGACACTGACAACAACTAGTCACAGTTTCCTCTGTTCAGCCTGTATTCCTGTAAGCTCCACCCCTTCATCTACCTATCCAAGTGCTGCCTAAATGATACTATTGTACCTGCCTCACCTACTTCCTGTGGTAGCTCAATCCATATGCTCACCACCATGGAAAACATTACACCACAGCTTTCAGATTCTCTAGTCCTTGCAACATCCTTGTAATTTTTTCTGCACTCATCCCAGTTCAAGCAGGATGACCAAAAGTGTACACACCAACTCCAAGTGCAGCCCACTAACAATTTGTACAACTGCAACATACTGTCCCATCTCCTATACTCAATGCTTTGTCTGATGAAGGCCAGAGTGATAAACACCTTTTTTATTACCCTGTGATATCTGTGATATCTGCCTGTGATATCACTTTAATGAACCTACATACTTGTACTCCTAAGGCTCTCTGTTCTGTTACACTCCATAGTGACCTATCATTTATAGTATAACTCAAACATTGGTTTCACTTTCCAAAATGCATCACCTTATGTTTTATCTTTATTGAAATCCATTTTCCACTCCTTTCCTAACTGATCAAGATAGCAACAGGGAAGCAGTCACACTTAGGCTACAGGATGCAAATACTGGGTGGTTGTCAGGAGAGAGAAGTGGAATAAGCACACACAGTGCAGTGTACCCTTGTGACTGTTACCCTCATGAACAAGTATACTGCTTTGGACTCTGTTGATGGGGGACAACATACGGGGAAAGTCACAGCTGCCAGGTCTCCAGCACTGAGTTTGGCTCTCTGGCTCAGAAGGGAATGGATGGAGAAGACACGTGTGATAGTGATAGGGATTCGTGGATTAAGGGAATTGACATGAGTTTCAGTGGACAAGAACAAGACTTCCAGATATTATGTTGCCTCCCAAGTGTCAGGGTCAAGGGTGTCTTGGATAACATCCACAGCATTCTTCAGGTGGAGGGTAAGCAGCTAGTATTGTGGGACAAATTCCTACCAATGACATCTAGGAAAAGGAATGAGGTCCCAAAGAGTGAATACAGGGAGTTAAGAAAGAAGCTACAAACAGGACCTCAAGGGTAGTTATCTCTAGACGATGCCTGTGCCACACATCACTGAGGGTAAGAATAGGATGATACTGCAGACAAATTTATGGCTAAAGAGTTGGTGCAGGATTTCAGATTTGTGGATCTTTGGAATCTCTTCTGGAGAAAGTATGATCTGTAGAAAAAGGGACAGGTTACACCTGAACTCAAGAGGGACCAACGTCCTTTTAGACAGATTTGCTAGAGCTGTTGGGGTTGGTTTAAACTAGGTTGATACGAATGGGAGTGTTAGGTTAGATGATGGAGAAATTATTGTAAAGGTATAGATGCAATGTGCAGTAGACTGATGAAGGATAGGGAGTGAAAAGATCATAAATACTGTCACTTGGATGGGTTAAAATTGCAAAAAAGAGAACAAGGGTGATGAACTTAGAGCACAAATTATGATGTTGTAACCGTCACAGAGATTTGGCTGTCACGAGGGCAGGAATGGCTGCTGGATTTTCCAGGATTGAAATATTTCAGAAGTGATAAGGAGGGAGATTTTAAGAAAGGCACTGTTAATCAGAAAGGAAGGACATCATGGAGGGGTTGTCTATTGAGTCAGTGCAAGTGGAAGTCAAAACAGGAAGGGAGCAATCACTCTATTGGGAGTATTCACTGCAGGGACACTGAGGAGCAGACAAGTAAGCAGAGTTTGGAAACGTGCAAAAATAGTAGAGCTGTTGTCATGGGAGACTCCAAATACCCTAATATCATTTGTTGCCTTAGAGCATAATTCATTGGGTGTGTCTAGTAAGGACTCCTAACAAAATATGTGAACAGGCTAACTTAAGAGGCCATACTGAATGTGAGGTCAGCATAGAAATGCTATGCTCTGAAGCATGTTGAGATTAAGAAAGAGGTAGTTTTCAAGCTTTTGTAAAACATTAGTACGTCCCAAAGGCAGAGGAGATATACACTAGATTACTCTGGAAGGGAAGTAATTGCTGGGGTGCTGATGATGACCTTTGCATTTTCACTGGCCATAAGAATGGCACCAAGGATAGGAGGATGGCAAATGTTCCACTGATCAGGAAAGGCAAAATGAACAATACGGTTGGCCCTCCTTATCCGCGGGTTCTGCATGCACGGATTTAACCAACTGCGGACTGGGAAAACCCGGAAGTGCTCTTCCAGCACTTGTTGTTTAAGCATGTACAGACTATTTTTTCTTGTCATTATTCCCTAAACAATACAGTATAACAACTATTTACAAAGCATTTACATTAATTAGGTATTATAAGCAATCTAGAGATAACTTAAAAGTACAAACAGTCCCCGGGTTATGAACGAGTTCCATTCCTGAGTCCACCTTTAGGTCGGATTTGAAGTCGGAACAGGTACATCCGATACTATTTAGGATCAGTTAGTCAAACGTTTGTCTTATTATATAATATATATTATACCTTTCTATGCATATAATACACTTAAGAAACGTATGTACTTCAATAATTAAACCACTGCATTGCTTAGAAATAATTGTAGCATGCATCAGGGCAGGGCCTTTCACACGCTCTATTAAAATTGTTCCGATCATTGACCGACTGTAGCCGACTGCTTTTCCAATGGCCGATGGCATTTCACCTCTTTCTGATTGCTTTATTACTTCCACTTTATTTTCAATCGTGATTGTGATTATTTTCATGAACAGAAACACTGCGGATTCAGAGCTGCGCAGGGTCCACCGCACTGACACAGGTTAAATAAGGTCCGGGGTTCCACTGGGTCCTAAAGACCATCACACTGAGACAGGTTAAATAAGGGACTTGAGCATCCACGTTTTTTGGTATCCACGGGAGATCCCGGAACCAATCCCCCGCGGATAAGGAGGGCCGACTGTATTGATAATTAAAGACCAGCAAGTCTTACTTCAGTGGTAGGCAAACTATTGGAAAGGATTCTTAAGGACAGGATTTATGAGCATTTGGAGCACTATCATATTATGGATAGTCAACCTGGTTTTATGAGGGGCAGCTCATGCCTCATAAGCCCATACCTCGCAAAAACAAAGGAACTGGTTGTAGATTACAGGAGGAATGGAGACAGGCTTACCCCTATTGACATCAATGAATCTGGAGTTGAGAGGGTGAACAGCTTTAAGATCCTCAGCACACACTGAGGATCTCACGTGGTCTGTACATACCAGCTGTGCGTGAAAAAGGCACAACAGCCTTTCACCTCAGATGGTTGAGGAAGACTGGTATGGACCCCCAAATCCAAAGAACTTTCTACAGAGGCACAATTGAGAGCATCCAGACTGGCTGCATCACTGCCTAGTATGGGAACTGTACTTCCCTCAATCATAGGATTCTGCAGAGAGTGGTGCGGACAGCCCAGCACATCTGTAGATGTGAACTTCCCACTATACAGGATACTTACAAAGACAGGTGTGTAAAAAGGGCCCCAAAAGATCATTGGGGACCCGAGTTAGCCCAACCACAAACTGTTACAGCTGCTACCATTGTGGAAACAGTATAGCAGTATAAAGCCAACAGGCTTCAGGACAGTTTCTTCTACCAGGCTGATTAATTCATGCTGATACAATGTATTTCTATGTTATATTGACTGCTCTGTTGTACATATTATTTATTACAAGTTATTACAAATTGCACATTTAGAAGGAGACAGAATGTAGAGTTTTACTCCTTATATATACGAAGGATGCAAGTAATAAAGTCAACTCAATTCAAGCCTTACTGAAATTGATGACGTGTATATGGTGTATTGGGATTTTAGTAATGCATTTAACAAGGGTCCCATGGTAGGCTCATCCAGAGGCATGAGATCCATAGAAACCTGGCTGGGATGATTTTGAACTGGCTTCCCTACCTGGATTCTGCCTGGAGGTTTGCAGGGATCTGTTCTGGACTCATGCTCTTTGTGATTTTTATAAATAGCTTGGATGGGGTTAGTAAGTTTACTGATGACAAGTAGCTTCATGGTGTTGTGGATGGCTAGGAAGTTCTTGTACTGTAGGTTACAACGGGATAGAGAAAGGATGCAAAATTGGTGCAGCAGAAGCAGATGGAAGACCAGGAAAGTGGGGGGAGATCAAATTTGAAAGCTAAGTACAAGGTTAATAATAGGATTCTTAGAACAGGGATCATGGGGTCAAATCACAGATCCCTCAGTCACGGTACAAGTTGATAGGGTAGTTAAGAAAACATATGGTGTGCTGGTCTTTATTAATCAGGGGACCTAGTTCAAGAGCTACAAGGTGATATTGCACCTCTATAAAACTCTGGTTACACCAAACAAGAGTATTGCGAGCGGGCACAGCAAATCTGTGAAATTTATTTCCTCAGACAGCTGTAGAAGCTAAGCCATTGGGTGTAGTTAAAGTAGAGGTTCATTAGTAAGGGTGTCAAAAGTTATGAGAAGGCAACAGAATGGGGTTGGGAGGGAAAATAAATCAGCCGTAATTGAATGATGGAGCAGGCTCAATGGGCTGAATGCTCCAATTCTGTTCATATGTCTTATGATCTTTCCTCTTTTGAACATGGGGGATGAGAGGCAACCTGACAGATGTGTGTAAGATTATGAAAGGCATAAATAGAGTGGGCAATCAATACCTTTCTTCCCCCAGGGAAGCAATACCGGAGGAGATTGGTTTAGGTGAATGGAGGAAAGTTGGGGGGGGGGGGGGAAGAGAGGGGGTGTCAAAGGTAGTTTCCCATCTCCCATTTCCAATACAGAGAGTGATAGGTACCAGGAATGCGCTGCCAGGTTTGTTGGTACACTCTGATACAATAGGGATATTTAAAAGACTTGATAGTTAAATAATAAATTAAAAATGGAGATTTACGGGCTGTGTAGAAAGGAAGGATTAAATTGAACATGGAATAGGTTTATGTTGGTTAGCACAACATCATGGGCCGAAGGTCCATACAGTGCTGTACCTCTCAATGTTCCATGGTAAAGGCTCCATCTTTCAATTTTCACAATGATAAAAAATAATTCTTCAAGCTCTGGCCAGTCTGCCAAACCCACATGATCCAAAATAGGATCCAATTTAGGTGATGAACTGCAAAATTGATTCACCTTGTTGTGGTGAGTATTCAAGTCAAGAAATGGTGGATGACTAATAATAAGCCAAGCATAAGTATACGATCAGTTGTAGAAATGGTTACAGTTATATAATTTACCACCAACACCTGCTCGTATCTAAAGCAATTACTTAAAACTACCAACTCCTTGTTAAAATCACTCAGACCCCGCACGACACTACCCCACATAGCACTGATTCATTACAGAAGTTATTCAATTCTTGATTGAAATATAAAAACAAACAAAAATTTATTCTAAACAACACTTAAAACTTCTCAAAAGGGGCACCATTACAACCAGCCAATGAGCACTTTACATATGCTCTGAGCCATTCGTAGTCAATCACCTATTAGTTCACACCCTGCTCCTCCACATGTGAACATTCTTGCTCCCTCGTCAATTTATTCCATTTTTTCACCCATAAAGTCTGGAAAACGGCCTGCAACTTCCAGTGAGGGTGGTACATCTAAGATGTCTAGGAAAAGCATTAGCACAGATGTGAAATTGCATTCTCATGGTGAGAGCCTCAATAATGAAGACAATTTGATAATTGTTAGAGCAATGCATCCTGGGAGAATCTGAGGACATGGATAGAGATGAGGAAACACTAGCATGAAACCTCACCACACAATTCCTCAGCACTAGCATCACCACAATCTCACAAATCATGGACCAGTTCATCGATAATGACCCTGACCGGGAGCAAAGCAGTAAGGCAAAGAGAGGTGCTCTGGACATGATTTCCTGCTACTGAGAACTGCTTCATAAGAGGAAACTTGAGAAAAGGCAGTCAAATCTTGATGTTATTTGACAAAGTCAAAGTTAGAGGTCCCACAGCCTAGTCCCTCCTCCAAGATGTAACTAGTGCCCACTTCCCTCTGCTGCTGCTGCTCCACTGATGTACAGGTTAGGCCTATTTGCTTGTTTGTTACTCCACAAATTATTGTGTATACATAAAATAATATATCTCAGGTTTGATTTTCTTTTAAATCAAGCACACTTGCCCATTAACATTGCATTCCACCTCCAAGGAACACATCCTCAGCATCAAGCGGGATCTGAGTGTACAGAATAATTGAAAAGAACATTCATAGATGGGCAACTGATTCCAGAAGTTCCTCAATCTTCCAGAAGACATTCCAAAGGCAGGTGTGGGTGACATTTTTCTCTGTCCATCAGTGGATAGTTTTACTTAACCAAGTCTGATTTCTGTCCCACAGCCCAGAATAATACTTGCTCTTCATCCCCTACCTTCTAAACCACTTCACAGCACTGTTCTGCATAAACATCTTTTTGGACAGTTTTTAATATATAAATATTGGGTTCCAGTTAATTGGGATACATTGTGACCAGTGTATTTGGGTCCAATTAGTCGGTTTCATAAAAATAGTTAAAAGGGTAAAAAAAGACAAACTACCATTTAAATGAGTAACAAATGATGCATTTAAATGAAATAACAAATTAGAACATTACCAATACCACTACAGTACTATAAAACTGTGTATTAATTCCTCATAGTTATCAATGGAGGAATTCATCCAGTGTACACTGCCATGTTCTTGTGATTGACTGCAAATGAACATAATCAGCACAGACACCTAGCCTTTAAAAACTGTCCACTCTAAGCACAGTGTCTATCAGCCATACAAAGTGCATGTGACTGACACTAGTTAGAAACTGTTCAGCAACAACCTCCTGCTTCCAATTAAGCAGCAAAATGTCTCAAAAAATTGAAGGAAATCCCTGCTATTTTCTTGATTAGTTTTTGTTCTTTAAGAATTGTCTCAAATAAGTGGCTGCCCTGACTAACTGATTGCCCAATTAATATGAATCTACTGTATATAAACTGGGAAAGACATAACACTGCTTTTAAATCTGATTAAAACTACAAGACAAAATGAGCCATGTATCCAAAAATACAATGATAGTCAAAGCAATGCCTCCAGAAACGTATTTAGTAATAGATAATTAGATTACCATAAACCTACCTATGATTTTATCTGAAGCATTGCAAGCCAGTGCAAACCGTGTAGTTTTAGAATAAATCTCCATTGTCCTCCTTAGGGCTTGTTGGGCTCCATCTGTCATACTGCAAGTCAGACAGAAAACTAAACATAGCATGAATTTATTTTCTTCACCCTATATTCAGTCCTCCCTGTCTGCATGAACTAGGCAAGTACATCTAGAGAGATTCAGTGCTCAGTGACAGCACTGGCTAGTCATTTACACAAGCTGATGCCTGCTTCACTCAAAACATATTTACTTTACTGTCAACAATGGTTTTACTGCAGGCAATTACAAAGGTGGTATGCTCCTCCAAATGGAGGCTATGCTTTTGGCAAAATGTGGAAGTATATACCTCTACCCATAATAGAAACACAAGATTCTTTGCTCTTAGATTCTTATATTCATTTGGCACTCCTTTCAAACCTCCAAAAGCATTCCATAAACATTTTGTTGTAGCACATTTTAATATCTATAGTTTGGCCCTATGGGATAATCAGCTAATCTGCATTTTCTTTTAGTTTGAGAAATGAACTTTGGCTCGCATTTCAGGAAACCTATGCACCCTTTAACTCGTGCTATAGAATCTTACACATCCTCTAACTGGGCATATGAGACTTCAAGTTTAATGTTTCAGATGAAAGATATCCGTTACCAACAATTCAAAAGGGTGGCACAAGTCAGAACTAGAGGTTAAGTGCCACAGCAACAGGTAGTTTTTGCAGTCAGCAGCCCGTAAATGTCCTTAGCTACTGTGGAAATTATTGGCCTTTGACAGTAAATTTTAAAAATTATCAAGAAAGGCAGGTATAATATTGCTCAATTTACTTGATGTCTCTGATCCTGTCCTACATCTCATATCAGCCTCCAACATTGGAATAGGCTATTTAGCCTTTTGACACTACACTGGCTGTCAGGGTAGGCCTGTTCTCCTTTAATTATTCTCACAAGTTTATCAACTCCCCACTTGCGCTAAGAGCCAATTAACCCACCAATGTGCTCTTGGGATGTGAGAGGAAATCTGAGAACTTGGGAAACTCACAGCACCACAGGGAGAAAATGCAAATGCCACACAAACAACATTGAAGGTTAGGATCAAACCTGAATTAACTAATGCACCACTGTGATGCACAAACACCATCCCAATGATGTAAACATGGGCTTTCGAACTGTCAGGAACAACGAGAAGCACTGCAGTTACTTTGAGGCCAGAATTTTACAATACTTTCTGGTTAACTGTCAAAAATGCTTTTAACACTGTCAAAAATGCACAATTGGATGAGTGGCAGGGGAAGATCTCCAATTTCCATGTCAAGGTGCAGTTGGTGCCTGGCCCTTGGTTATGCTACAAATTAAATCATGGCATTTTACATTTAAATACCCAAATCCTCTCACCTGTCTGCTTCATCCAGGATGATGATTTTGTGACGACCTTTTGGTAGCGTAACCTTCTGCTGTGCAAACATTTTAATTTTGTTTCTCACCACATCGATACCTCTGCAAAAAAAAAGGCAAGTCATAATTACATCAAGTCTTTGTTAAAGCAAGCCTTATCAAGTATTTGAAAATGTGCAACAGTCCCCTGTGGTCATCTCCCTCCAAAGGTTACAGGGCAAAGGCAGGAGAATTGCGGTTGAGAAGGAAAATAAATCACCATGATCGAATGGAAGAGTACTCAACTGGCTGAATGGCTTAATTCTACTGTAATGACATAGTTTTGTTGTCTTAAAACAGCTAGACAGCTTTAGATGCTGTTTGGGGGGGTGGGGGGAATGGCTCACAGGGGAAGGCAGCAGTAGCAAGGATCATGGCACCATGAGTGGCTCTACCGCACAAGAGGGCAGGAGAAAGAGTAGAAGAGCTATAGCTGTGGGGAATTGCATGGTAGGGGGAATAGGCAGGAGTTTCTTTGGCTGTAGGTAAGGCTCCTTGTTGGTGTGCTACCTCCTGGGTGCAAGGGTCGGGGATGTTTTGGAGCACCCACAGGCAGGGCATTTTGGAAGAGGAAGGTGAATAGCCAGTTGTTGTAGTGGGATATGGGAAAATAGTGGGACATGGCACTCCAAGCTGAATTTAGGGAGCTAGGAGATAAATTAAAAATGCAGGAACTCCAAGGTAAGCTCCAGATTACTTCATGTGCCATGTGCTAGCCAGGGTAGGAACAGCAGAATAGTTAGGATGAATATGTGGCTTGAGCAATGGCGCAGGAGAGAGGGTTTCAGATACCCGAGGTATTGGAACTTATATTTTGAGACAGTATCAATAACTACTGGTGGGCTAACTGTGCACAAATTGCCCACTATCTCCTACATAACAAAATAATTACATATCACAGTATTTTGTTGGTTGTAAAACACTTCACTGTGCCTCGAGATGGATATGGATATACAAGGTTTCTTTCTACCCCTTTTTACTAAGAACACTTAAGCTGATTGATGACAGGTACCAGACTTGTTTTTAAAACGCTTCCTTTCCCCTCTTAAAACCTATTTCTTTACTTTGAAGTCACAACTAGAATAGGTAAAAGTATCTTTTTGATCTGCCTTGCTGTCACTGGCAGTTTAGGCCCGATGTTATATTCAGATAAATTTTTAAAATCTTACCGATCATTTGAAGCATTGAGCTCAAGCACAGCATCTTTTAGCGCAGGACCCAAAAGTGCCCGTGCCAAGCACAAGATGCTGGTTGTTTTTCCAGTGCCAGGTGGACCCTGGGTAAAGTTAGAAATAAATGACTAACAACTGAAAGTACGCAAAAGATTAAGCAATTCACTCAAAATAGAATCAGGACACAGAAGCTGAGGAAAAGCACTAAGAACTGGCATTCAGCAACAACAAATTCTCTTAATAAATACGAAAAGAAATTTGATTGTTACTTGGAAGATAAATATGATGATTGTTTAGATATAGTAGCATATGCTCCAGTTAGTTGTATGCAGTGACTGAGATTAATAATCCATTTAAGAGTTTCATTTCTTCTATAGCTGCTAGGAAAACTAATTGAATCTGAAATAAGTAAATGATATCAGTAATTGTATTAAAATTGATATAAAAATTCTAATTCATAATATCCTTTCAAGGAGGAAATAGTCTGGCTTAAAAGAGACTCCAGAGCCAAAAAAACATGATCAATTAATAACTGCCAGATCTGGCCTGGCTAGTCACTCAGTTTTGGGCAATTTAGCAAAAATGTTTAAATAGCCAACACCACCCACGCATCCTGAATAAATAAAACCCAAGTTGCGCATTTTAAAAGACAATAAAACTGTTACTAAATTAATTGAATTAGTAGCAACTGTATACATCTGTCCTTCTAATGCAACAACACTACTACTAACACTAAATGCCTCCTGCTGTATATTGAAAGTTGTGTCTTTCCCAATAAGTCAGCTTCAACATACATTTCCTAGACAAAGGGAAGCAATTCTCATTCCTAACAGTGGTATTTCAGTTATTTTTCCAAATGACTAAAGGAATTGTACATATACTAAAAATAGTGGCAGTTAAAGATCTTCACCCATTAGAGAAACAAAATATGAGAAAAGTCAACAATGGCTTTCCATCAATGTTAGTACTGGGATTTCGCAAGCATAGTGGCCTCAACATTATGAATTAATAGTACTATGTCAAACACTTTAGTTACATGCAAATAAATGCTTAGACTATCAGGAGAAATTTACATGCACAGGTGCAGAATGGGCAAAAGAAGGTTTTAACAAAGGCAACACAACCTGGGTCACTACCAACCCCCTCTTCAACTCAGGTAATTTGGCTACTGGAAAACTTGTGCCATGTTTAAAGAAAACGGGCATACTCTTAATCAAAAGGAATGAGATGAATGTAAAAATAGCAGCAATTCCTGTCAAATCAATGAGAACAAGCAAAACTGTTGTACGTGAAATGTACTAGAGCAAGAAACGATGGACAATCATCAGTGTAGAAAAATCAAATGAAATAGATACATAAATCCAGGGACAGAAAAGATGATGTAACGTACACAATGAATATAATGAATCTATCACAACTGATAAAGATAACCAAGTTCCTTTTCTTGAAGATTGGAACATAATTATTCTTCACATCTGTCACACCTTCACAGTGGTCACATTTGTCTTTCTCACAATTTAAGTTGTTTCAAAATTCAGCTCAATATGTTATTATACATTCATTTAAGAAAAAGAAAGATAATTCAAACTCACTGCAATAATGATGTTTGGTACATTTCCTTCTCTGGCAAAAACCTGTTGAAAGTGATGAAATGGAATTTCTCAATTAACTATTTATTTACAAGTTCTGAAATTCTGCATATTGCAGAGCTTTCAAATATATCATGATGAAATGTTAAATTAACACGCAATAATGAGCCATAAATTCAACACATTGCTCACTTGGCATTCATTGCAACAGAAATTATTGTGGCCTATTCCTCTGCATGCAATCATGGGACTTCTTGGTTCAACATCTTACTGAACTGACTATGGTTACTCCATGGAGCACAGCAGACTAAGTAAAAAAAAATAGGCAAACACTGAAGACCTGTTAGATTGTGTACAGAAGAGTACACTCACTTGTTACAGCCCACAAAACCATCCATATCACATTATCAGTAACACAAACCCTTGACAATCATTGATAAAATTTGTTGTTTCTTTCAGATTTTGAGATTATTTGGGTATCTTTACCTAAATAAATTGCTTAAGAGTTAATTTTTTATTCTGTATTTCAAACTGTTTTGGTAGTGATGTATTAATTCCATAAAGATAAATTCCTGTAACCTGAACCAATAACAAAGACAAATGAAAAACAATTATTAAACTAAAAAATCTACAAAGTTTTAAACATTTGGATGTATTTTAATGAATCTTTATATTAAAATACTATTTATAAAACAAATATTTGAAGGTCGGCAACCTCCTTTGAATTAATGAGGCCCCGCTAGATGTATCAGCTATTGGTAGCATAAAACTGAACAAAGTACACCTGATCCCTCAGGTCATGATATAATGGAAACTTCGCTCCATCCAATTGCAAAAGATGTCAGATGCACTGCCACCATTCTGCACTGTATTGTTCAGGTGCGAAAGCCAGCCAGTATTTCTCTACACTCAGTAGCTACCTGCTCATTATTGACGTGGCAGCAACTCAATGCATAAAAGCATGCAGACATAGTCAAGGGGTTCAGTTGTTGTTCAGATCAAATATCAGAATGGGGAAGAAATGGGATCCTAGTGAATTGTTGGTGCCAGACAGGCTGGTTTGTGTATCTCAGAAATTGCTGATTCCCTGGGACCTTCATGCATAGCTAGAGTTATAGAGAATGGTGCATAAAACCAAAAAAATCCAGTGAGCGGTAGTTCTGTGGATGAAAATGCCTTGTTAATGAGAGGTCAGAGGAGAATGGCCAGAGTTGTTCAAGCTGACAGGAAGGCGACTAACTCAAATAACCATGCTCTATAATAGCAGTGTGCAGAACAGCATTTCTGAATGCACATGTCAAAGCTTGAAGTGTATGGGTTACAACGCAGAAGACCACAAACATACCATCAGCAGACACTTTATTAGGTACACCTCTGCACAATCAACCTATGTAGAAAAGCAATACGCTAGCCTGACTTTGGGAATGCAAATATTGTTCCTAAACCGCCTTGCATCTTGAAACAATGGTTTCCTCCCAAATGGAACTACAGAACATAATTATAAGTAGAAGGCAGCCAAAAAAACTTTATATGTCTGTAAGAAGTATGTTACTAAGAGCCAAACAAATAACGCAACTCTACATACAACAGCTCCACATGGTAATTATAACAAACGCAAAGGAGGTAAAATGAATAGCTTGTTCATATTGATTTGAGTTAAGGGGCAAAAGTTTAAGAGTAACATGAGGGGGAACTTCTTTATTCAGAGAGTGGTAGCTGTGTGGAACGAGCTTCCAATAAAAGTAGTAGAGGCAGGTTCGATATTGTCATTTAAAGTAAAATTGGATAGGAATATGGACAGGAAAGGAATGGAGGGTTATGGCTGAGTGCAGATAAGTGGGACTAGGTGAGAGTAAGTGTTCGGCACAGACTAGAAGGGCCAAGATGGCCTATTTCTGTGCTGTAATTGTTATATGGTTATATCTTGCTTTCCACCAAAAAAAATCAAACTTTTTCCAACATTGTTTGAAAAACAACTATACATCAAGTGATCAAAGTAACCTTTCAAATGCTCAGATTTTCAGGAAGATATATTGCAATAAGGCCCAACGCTACAAAATTATCCAAATCTGGTGAAATAGACTAAATTGTTAAAAAAGTTAATCATCTAAAATTAAACAGGATGTATGTAACAAATAAGTGTTTGCTAATCCATGTTAAAAGCGGCAACTTGAACTGGTGGTTATTGCTAGAAATGCGATAATTGAACAATGGTTGTCTGCTCCTGTCACTAAGCATAATGTTAATGTTTGACATTTGCTAGAATTAAACCAATGATCAGCACAAAGTGAAGCTTCCGCTATGGCTGTCATCTCTGTCCTTCATTATCTTTGCTATTTTCTCCATCTGAAAATATCGTTTTTCCCTAACTTTTCTTCCTTGTTAACTCACTGGTGTCCAAACCAATCGTCAACTTTATGCAACATAGGTACAGGAAGTGATAGGTGAGACTAGGCGAGAAGGAAGGTGAGTGGATGAGAGGGGGTGAAGCAAGAAGCTGAGAGGGGATAGGTGGAACAGATAAAGGGCTGAAGGAGGAGGAATCTGATAGAAGAGGATAGTGGATCTTGGAAAAAAGGACAAGAAGAGAGGCACCAGAGGGAGAAGGGTAGGTGAGAAGAAAGGGTGAAAAGGTAACCAGAATGGGGAATAGAAGAGGTGGAGGAAAGAGGAGGGAGAGATTACTGGATGTTGGAGAAAGACACAATACGAGGTGCTGCTCCTCCAATCTGTTTGGCCTCATCATTTGACCTCTGATCTTTCAAAAATATATCTGCTTTGTCTTTAAATTTCCAAATTATATAACCAACCACTGGGCTAGAGAATTCCAAAGATTCACCAACCCCTGCAAGAAGCTGCCTCCCCACCTCCTTCCTGCAGCACCTCAATCTTAAATGACTGCCCCCTAAATCTTCGATCTCACTCACTCAGGAGTCTCCTTTTAACGACATCTACACTCTTTTTGTAGCCCCCCTCCTATGTTTCAATAAAATCATCCCTTATTCCCAAAATTCAAAAACTGCATAACTGAATTTTGTTTACCCATTTGTGACAAGCTAACCATTCCAGAATTACATTACTAAATCTGTGTTTGAGTACCTTCAATACTGGTATGACCTTCCATAAATAAGGGAAATAAACCTTCGGAATACTCCACATGTAGCCTTACTAGTACCTTGTACAACACCTCCTAGTTTCTAATGTCCAACCTTCCTGCAGTAAAGGCCAATATGTCATTTGCTGCTCTGGCCTAATTCTTTGCAACTTGTGCACAAGAACACTTGGATCTAAGTAACTCTGTTCATCTACATCTGCCTTTAGATTCCTCTAACTGAAGTGCATGACTGTACAGGATTGCTCAAACTCCACTTGCCAAGTTTCATTTGATCTCTCAACCCATCCCTATTCTGCTGCAGATTCTAAATATCACAGCTGATCCAGGCCATCAACACAAGTCATAATACAGGGCCACAAAGCGAAACTTGGAGTATCTACTGGTTACATCATTCCAGCATGAAAAAGACCCTTATATTTTCCTTCTTTACCTTCTATTTGATAACCAATCTGGAATTCACTCTAACACACTTCTAATGCCATGAGATCTTATACACTACATTTCACGTGACAGCTTGTCAACTGCCTTCCAAAGTTCCAAATTTACAACGTGTATAAGTTTCTGGCTGTCATCTCTGCTTTTGCAACCTTGCAGAACTCTGGCAAATTGTCAAGTATAATTTACAAAGCCATGTTGACTTGCTTTGATTACTTTAAGCTTCTCTAAATGATCCAGGCAGCTTACTAATACAATATTATGCTAACACACCTATAGTTAGCTGTTTTGCTTTGTCATCTTTTTTCCTTCTTAAACAATAGACTAACTTTTTACAGATTTCCAGTGATTTTTTTGAAAAACTTTAAATGAATATTATCTAGAACTTACTTGGTCAAATACCTTCAAGACGTCCACATATAAACTTCAATCATTTCTTCCCATTTGAGTTTTGATGAAGTGATAAGGAGAATTAAAGTCATTTGATCCAGAATACTATTTGCTTTTTCGAACTATTTCTCACCTTCTCAAATATCTTTACACTTGCTCATGTGACTAATTCTGTTTCTTTTGGTCTCTAATGCTAGTATATCTATTAAAATAAAAAGCCAAAACTGCTCACGGTACACCAGCTGTGTCCTTGCTAGCACTTAGTACTATTGATTTTCCTTTCACAAAACCACATTGACGTGGTTTGATTACATTAAGCTTTTCTAATGGCTATACCTTCCTTGATTATAAACTTCAGCACCTTCCCAACACAAGTTAAACTAAGTAGCCTATGGTTTGCACAATTCAAAACAAAGCACATTTGTAGTATTCTAATTGCTGATACATTCCCAGAATGCAAACTTCAACCAATAGTTCTATCTTTGTACCCATTTCCTTTAACGTCTTGGGAAGCCAGCCATAAAATTCCCGTAACTTGTCTGCTTTCAGTCCCATTTTTAAAATCATATTTTACTTAGAGATACAACACAGTAAAAGGCCCTTCAGCTCAATAACCCACTAAGGTTAATCTACACAGGAAGATGGTACAAACGTCTTGCAGACAGCAGAATTGAACAAAAGTCACTGGTGCTGTAATAGCGTTACACTAACCAGTACACTACCATATTGCCTTATTCATTTTTCCAAGATTTTGTCCTTATTAAGGATTGTTGTAAGCTCTTCTTTCCTATTTGAAGATAGCCTATTTCTTATCCTGGAGATGTTTGTAATGTCCTCCATTATGGAGACCCAGGCCCCATATCCAAGAAAGGATGCACTGGCATTGGAGAGAATCCAGAGGTATTAACGTTGAGTCTGAATAAAACTTGGGAGACCAGCTTCTTCTCATCACCACAGTTTATTGCGCAGTCTCCTGCAGGAGTTATAGACCCAGATGTTAAAGAGAAGGCATGTCACTCTGACGAGTGGCCTAATTCAGTCAGGTTACAGCTGTATATTTATAGATACTAAGTCTATACTAAGACCCATACATCACTGTTGCAAGATGTCATTTGAACTGGTACACCCACCAAGTCTGTTGGTGCAAACCTTAGTTACAGATAAGAGTGTCCACTAAATCAAGGTTTAATTACAAAGGGATGTGCTGTCCAGAACTTATCAGTTATTTCCTTTACAAGACCCTGACTTAATTACAGACAGATGTTCATTCCTGTCCTTATCGGTGAATCCTCCTCCCCTTTACTCAGACAAAGGAACAAAGTATTACTTATCAAATTCCTCATATCCCTCTGCGAATTAAAAGGGAGCCAGTATAAGCCGGTTTGTTTTCTAACTGCTGAAGACAGAGTTTACTTCAGTTCAAAAATTCCAGTTCAGTCCCAATTATTCTTTTAGCCAGAGGTTACATAGGTTCAAAATGATTTTTTTTTAATATATCCTCAATTCCTCAGAGCAGGATTACAAGAATGATCCCAGATATGAAAGGGTCAACTCATCAGGAATATTTGATGGCTCTGGTCATGTATTCGCGGGAGTTTAGAAGAATATGGGTTGATCTCATTGAAACCTACCAAATATTGAAAGGCCTCAATAAAGTGGACATGGAGTTTCAAATAATGCGAGAATCTAGGCCCAGACGGCTCAGCCTTAGAACAATGTCCATTTAGAACAAAGATGAGGAGGAATTCCTTTAGCCAGAGGATGGTGAATCTATAGAACTCATTGCCAGAGATTACTTGGTATTTCCTTAACTTATTTTAATATTAACTACAAACACTTTTTCCTCAATGAATCCCTCCTTTTGATTGATATAAATTTTTACCTAGAATAGTTTTTCAAGTAGCTGTGCACCACTTTTCTTCAGACTTCTTTGTCAGCTTATTGTCCCAGTTCATTTTAGCCAACAATTAATTTGAGGACATTCGTTTGAAACTGTTTTGTTCACTCTCAAAGTGTATGTTGACTTCAACCATATTATGATCATTTCTCTGTAGCTTCATTGCTAACAAGATCTCTTACTAATTCTACTTTATTTAGTATGACAAAATATAAAATAATCTGTTTCCAGGTGAGCTCTCCAACACATTGCTCCAAGAAACAGCTCCTAAATACTTCATAAATTCCTCTCACAGTGCCTTTGCTATGCTAGTTCAATCAGTGTACAGTTTAAAATCACTTACATTAATTGTATATCCTTCCTGTGCCTTCCATTTCCCACTTATGCTTCATCCTTTCACAAGTCAATATACTGCAAGTCTATGGCCAATCTCAACAGTGACAACTTTCCTCTGTTATTCCCTATTTCTATTCAAACCAATTCCACACTACAAAACAATGCATCTATACTCACTACTCACCAGCACGGTATCACTTTTCTTACTTGAAAACACCATCAACCACTTTTTGCCCATTTTTGGGATATCAAATAAACTGAAAGACCAAGTTCCTAGTATGGGTCACTTTGTAGTCACATCTCTTCAATAGTTATTAAATCAAATTCATTCATTTATATTTAGAACATAGAACACTACAGTTCAGTACAGGCCCTTCAGCCCACAATGCTATGCCAACCATTTAACCTACTCTAAGATCAATCTAACCCTTCCCTCCCACATAGCCCTCCATTTTTCATTCATCCACGTGCCTTCAACTTATCTACCTGCTTGCAAATGTTATGTACTTTCAGATTAAAGCTTACGCTGGTTCAAATTTCTACCCTCCGTCACACTTCGATATCCATTCACCCTTTACTACATTGTGCCACTACTCATTCACAGTTTCTTTGACTTATTAAGCATCCAGTTCACCCTCCCAATTAGTTGAAGGTCCTGTGAATAAACCTAGTAAAATAATTTGCCAGGAAAAGGGTACCAGCAGTCCAAAGAAACCCTGTCCCAACATAACAGCCCTCTTCCACAATAGCTGCTGCCAGTGCCACTTGAATCGGTCCCTATGTATTTCTTTCACATCTACCTTTGAACCAGACATATTTTTCTACAACACACACAAAATGCTGGTGGAACACAGCAGGGCAGGTAGCATCTGTAGGAAGAAGCACTGTCAACACTTCGGGCCGTTACCCTTTGTCAGGACTAACTGAAAGGAAAGATAGTAAGAGATTTGAAAGTAGTGGGAGGAGGGGGAAATGCGAAATGATAAGAGAAGACCGGAGGGGGTGGGATGAAGCTAAGAGCTGGAAAGGTGATTGGCAAAAGTGATACAGAGCTGGAGAAGGAAAAGGATCATGGGATGGGAGGTCTCGGGAGAAAGAAAGGGGGAGGGGGGAACACCAGAGGGAGATGTAGAACAGGCAGAGTGATGGGCACAGAGAGAGAAAAAAAACCAAACAACTAAATATGTCAGGGATGGGGGTAAGAAGGGGAGGAGGGGCATTAACGGAAGTTACAGAAGTCAATGTTCATGCCATCAGGTTGGAGGCTACCCAGCCAGTATATAAGGTGTTGTTCCTCCAACCTGAGTTTGGATTTCTTTTGACAGTAGAGGAGGCCATAGTCGGACATATCAGAATGGGAATGGGACATGGAAGTAAAATGTGTGGCCAATGGGAGATCCTGCTTTGTCTGGCGGACCGAGCATAGGTGTTCAGCGAAACTGTCTCCCAATCTGCGTTGGGTCTCACCAATATATAAAAGGCCACACCGGGAGCACTGGACGCAGTATACCACACTAGCCGACTCACAGGTGAAGTGTCGCCTCACCTGTAAAGACTGTCTGGGGCCCTGAATAGTGGTGAGGAAGGAAGTGTAAGGGCAGGTGTAGCACTTGTTCCACTTACAAGGATAAGTGCCAGGAGGGAGATCAGTGGGAAGGGATGGGGGGGACAAGTGGACAAGGGAATCGCGTAGGGAGCGATCCCTGCGGAAAGCAGAAAGGGGGGGGGAGGAAAAGATGTGCTTGGTAGTGGGATCCCTTTGGAGGTGGTGGAAGTTACGGAGAATTATACTTTGGACCTGGAGGCTGGTAGGGTGGTAGGTGAAGACAAGGGGAACCCTATCCCAAGTGGGGTGGCGGGCGGATGGGGTGAGGGGGTGAGAGCAGTTGTGCGGGAAATGGGAGAGATGCCATGTCTCTCATAGCTACCTGGACTATTCCTCTTCCCACCCTGTCTCTTGCAAAAATGCAATCCCCTTCTCACAACTCCTCCGTCTCCACCGCATCTGCTCTCAGGATGAGGCTTTTCATTCTAGGACGAAGGAGATGTAATCCTTTTTATCCTTTTTTAAACAAAGGGGCTTCCCTTCTTCCACCATCAACTCTGCTCTCAAACGCATCTCTCTCATTTCCCGCACCTTCTGAAACTTAAATTTTAGCCTGCACCTGTTCTTGCCATAGTCTATTGAACCAAAGCCTGACCACTCTAACACAATGGCTGCTCCAACAATGGCCACTCCACTCAAACCCTGCTTTAAAAAAAAATCAATGTTTGCTAATTAGCCCTACTTACTATTAACCCAAGTAATCTGCTCTGCAGACAAGTCCAGATAGGCTGTGCTCGCTTTTTTAAATTGGTGCATAAAGTCCACAAGGAACTGACTCCAACTCACCCTGCAACCTCCTGCTCCCCTGTAGTAACTGGGAGATTATTATGTTGTTGATTCTGCTTTTCAATTGTGTTGCAAACTACTCTAATTCTCAACATAGCTTCCACATCACAAAAACTAGCCTCCCACCCACGGACTCTGTATACACTTTTCGCTACCTTAGTAAAGTAGCCAGTACAACCAAAGACCCACCCAACCAGCCTGGACATTCTCTCTTCTCCCCATCATCTCACAGGAAATAAAAAAACCTGAATGCATGGTTGACTGAATAGTCCTCTTGTATGATAAGATGGACACTTGATCTCTTGATCTAACTGATCATGGCCTTGCACCTTATTGTATGCCTGCACTGTGACTGTAACACTTTATTCTGTATACTGTTACTGTTTTCCCCTGTACAAAGGTAGTACTGTTGTAATGAAATTAACTGTATGGGTAGAATGTAAAACTTTTTCACTGTATCTGAGTACATTTGACAATAATAAATCAATTTCCTTGTCCGACAAATGTAGCCTAGTTTCTTCCTTGCTCATCAAGTTCCCAACCAGTCAAGAGAAATTTGGCTTTAAACAGTGCAGAAAAATGCAAGAAAATTACCTCCAGCCGACTGACTGTTTCTTCATTTCCCACTACTTCACTCAGTTTCAAAGGTCTGTACTTCTCAACCCTGTTTAAACAAAGAAAAATCATAGTACCTTAAAACCCAAGTTTGACCGCTTGATATGATTGCCTTTTGACAATTTTTTGAAGTTGATGTTTAAAACAAACTTCACAAAGCAAATCACACTGATTTTTTTTTTTTAAAAGGGATTTGGGGATTTGAGAAATAATGAAAAGAGACTGAGGAAACTTATTGAAGATGTATCAAGTAAACGGATAAAGATTTTTATTATATCAAAAGAAACTAAGTTTATGCTGTAGCAATGTACTACATACAGAGCTAAAGACGACATGCAGTCGGTAAGTCATTTCAAGACTAGTTTATTCAAACTTCGTGGTGCTGGCATTTAATCCCTAGCACCTGCCCTCTCCGGGCGGAAATGACATCAAAGGTGCTTTACCAAAGTCTCCCCCTGTGCGCTGGCTATTTGTGAGCCGGTTCGCCTGCACAGAAAGTGGGTCGCCACAATGCATTATTTACAAAATAAACCATTCAGTGCCTTTTCATTCTTATGTCCATTGTCAATACTTCGCTACTAGTCTATTAAATTCCTTAAAACCAATAGGCCTGTTGCAACTCATGTAGCCCCGTGGTACACTACTACAATGAGGGGCTTCCACATCCAACCTGGCCTGTCCCTCTCCAACACCATGCTCCTTCCTCACCAAGCCCTTGAACTGGCCGCACCTAGCTTCAGTGAGTCCCTCAGCGCACACTCTGCAGTGTGGAATGTGTCAATCAGCAGCATTCCTCTACAGACATCTCAACGTGCTGGCAGATCGACAACTTTTGGGTGGATCAAGGGCATCTTTCACTGAGTAGATGAGCTGCCAACAACACTTGATGTCCATTCTCTGAGTGTATCCCTAGGAACAGCCGTAGATCAGAGTGCTCTGTCATGCAGCTGCTTGGGATAATTGTGACACAGGCCCTTTCATTTTCTGCACACCCTCTTCGCAGATCCAGTCCCCAAAGAAGTGAGCAACCAACTCGTCACCATTACAGTAATCTCACTGTGGGAGTGATGGACCAGGCAAGCAGAAGGATCTTACTTGAAGGGCCCTCTCATTGCCAGCAAGTGAAGGTCTTGGTGACTATTGGCAAGGTCTGGTGATGAGGTGCTCTGCCAGATGGTCAGGACAGTCTGATGAGCGAACAATCCACTGTGTCTATCAATTCCCGCTCTTGCTCTGTCCACAAGACATTCCATACCTGATGCACATGGTCAAAGGTGTTGGCCTGGAAGAACTTTTCCATGAAAAGTAAGTGCAGCAATGTCCAGCTGACTGGGCCATTGCATGGCAACAAGGCCAGACATATTCTTCACAAACCTGGGAACAGATAGGACCACAAAACATAATGGTAATTGGTGTCCATATTCTTAGGCTCTGCACACAGCTTAATGCAGCCACCCAGGATGGTGGTCATCAGAGTGACGGTGACATTCTATACTTATTTGCCCCCATTGTCTAGGGATGTGCATTGTGATGCATCTAACACGCTCCATCTTGGATCACTAGATGAAACTGAAGATGACTTGGTTGATTGCCAAGGTGGAGGAACAGGGGACAAGCCACATCTACACCAAGTAGAGCAGCCCTGAGAACAGCTCACACTTAAAGACCAAGTTGTTAGGGGATGTCCTCCCCACAGACCAATTTCTGTTTTACCTTCCCAATCCACAGGCCAATTGTTGCTGCAAGCTTCAGCCCCTCCAAACGAGATCCCCAGCACCTTCAGCTAGGATGCCATCGGTCTAACAGCGAAGGGGACACTGGACTAGTCAGGACAGTTGCTGAAAAGCATGGTCTTGCTCTTCATGCAGTTAACCCTGGCTCCTGATGCCAACTGAAACTAGTCAGCACTGATCAATCTGTGAACCAACCTCAGATCAGAGCACAAGATGATAATATTGTTCATGCAGAGGAGGGTTTCCACTTGAGTTCCTCTTCTGCCCCGCAACGTCACCCCTCTTATGTCCTTGTCTTTCCTGATGGCTATGGCAAAGGGGTTCTATACAGCAGAAAAACAAGACAGGGAGAGTGGACAACCTTGCTGGACTCTAAACTAAATGGAGAAGACACCTGTTTCTCACCCTTGATTTGGACTCCACTACCGATGTCTGTGCAGAGCAATTGGATATCATTCCTGATCCCCTCCACAAAGCCTAGTTTGGACAGTATGTTCATCACATAAGTGTATTTTTCCTCATTCAAGCTGACCAGGCAGACGCCCACCGTCCTGTTCTGTGCGTAAGCAATGGTGTCCCAGAGTAAGGGTGTCAAAGATCTTGCTGCCAGGTACAGCACAGATTTGGTCCAGGTGGATCATCTGTCCCAGGGAAGACTGACCCTGTTGGCAACAGTGTTGAACAAGATGTCGTAGGCTAAAATGTAGCGAAGAGTGAAATGGTTCCCCAATTCCTAATATCATCCCTCTCCCCCTTCTGCTTGTAGATGAGGATTATGAAGCCTTCCCTTATGGAATCTGACATGCTGCCAACTTAAAGCACAGTGCTGTTGACTTCCAGCAGCTCTGGGCCCATCCAGTTCCATAGAGCAAAGTATAACTCAGCCGGTCCTCAGTCACTCATGAGAGTTCCATTAAAAGCAATGAAACCAATGGAGCCAGTCAGCTCCTCCAGGGTCAGTGATTGTTCCAGATTCTCCTGCTTGCTGTTGTCTAATACTGCTATGGTAAGGGGACAGGATAGTTAGAGTATATGATGTTGAAAGCAATGATTGTTTCTTGGTGGTTGATAGAAGTATCAAAAGCAAGGTGTCAATGGATATCTTGAAAGCTTCCTCTTCTTCATTTGATGAAACACTTTACAACAAATTGTGGCTTTTTTTTCTACCACGTGGTCACACCATGCTGGTGGCTGTTTTCTCCACCTGTCACCTCTGTGTTAGAATCTGAGGAACAGTCTCATTTGCAATCTCAACCTGTGATTCAAGAACAACATTCCACCAAATCCATCCTTTTTTTGTTCATTTAAAAGCATCATTTTAGGCTTTTTCAGGTTTGTAAATCTACAAGAATCATACACATACACAGACCATAAGACATAGGAGCAGAATTAGTCCATTCAGCCTATTGAGTCTGCTCCACCATTCAATCATGGCTGATGTATTATCTCTCTCAATCCGATTCTCCTGCCTTCTTCCAGTAACACAGATGTCCCTATTAATCAGGAACCTAGCTACTTCCACTTTACTTCCACCAATGACTTGGACTGCACAACCATCTGTTGCAATGAATCCCACATTCGCCACCCTTTAGCTATATAAAAAAAAGTCCTCGTCTATGTTCTAAAAGGATATTCTTGTATTCTGAAGCTGTGTCGTCTGGCGCTAGATTCCCTCATTACTGGTAACATCCTCCCAAATCCACGATCTGGGACCTTCAATATTCAATAGCTTTCAATGAGATCCCTTCCCAGTTTCTTCTAAATTCCAGTGAGTACAGACCCAGAGCCATCCCAGGCTCCTCATTTCTTAATCCTATCATTCCCAAGAATGTTCTCACGAACCTCCTTGGGATCCTCTCCAATCCCAGCACCTCCTTTCTTCGATGAGGTGTCCAAAACTGCTCACAATACTGCTGGTGTAGTCTGGCCAGAATGTTAATGTAAAAACATAGAAAACCTACAGCACAATACAGGCCCTTCTGCACACAATGCTGTGCTGAACATGCACTTACTTCAGAAATTACCTAGGACCTCTATTTTTCTAAGCTCCATGTACCTGTCCAGGAGTCTCTTAAAAGACCCTATTGTACCCACCTCCACCAGCATCACCAGCAGCCCATTCAACGCACTCACCACCCTCTGCGTAAAAAACTGACCCGACATCTCCTCTGTACTTACTTCCAAGCACTTTAAAACTGTGCCCTCTTGTGTTAGCCATTTCAACCCTGGAAAAAAGCCTCTGACCATCCACACAATCAATGCCTCTCATCATCTTATAGACTTCTATTAGGTCACCTCTCATCCTCCGTCGCTTCAAGGAGAAAAGGCCGAGTTCATGCAACCTGTTCTCATAAGGCATGCTCCCCAACACAGGCAACATCCTTGTAAATCTCCTCCGCATCTTTTCTATAGTTTCCATATCCTTGTCTTAGTGAGGTGACCAGAATTAAGCACAGTACTCCAAGTAGGGTCTGACCAGAGTCCTATACAGCTTTAACATTACCTCCATCTTTTGAAGCTAGTCTCATGGTTGATGAAGTTCAATGCACCACATGCCTTCTTAACCAGTCAACCTGCGCAGCAGCTTTGAGTGTCCTAAGGACTCGACCCCAAGATCCCTCTGATCCTCCACACTGCCAAGAGTCTTACCATTAATACTATATTCTGCCATCATATTTGACCTCCTAAAATGAACAACCTCTCACTTAATCTGGGTTGAGCTCCATCTGCCACTTCTCAGTCCAGTTTTGCATCTTATCAACATCCCGCCGTAACCCCTGACAGCCTTCCACACTATCCACAACACCCCCAACCTTTGTATCATCAGCAAACTTACTAACCCATCCCTCCACTTCCTCATCCAGGTCATTTATAAAAATCACAAAGAGCAGGGGGTCCCAGAACAGATCCCCGAGGCACACCAATGGTCACCAACCTCCATGCAGAATATGACCTATCTATAACCACTCTTTGCCTTCCGTGGGCAAGCCAATTCTGGATCCACAAAGCAATGTCCCCTTGGATCTCATGCCTCCTTACTTTCTCAATAAACCTAGCATGGGGTACCTTATCAAATGCCTTGTTGAAATCTATATACCCTACGTCTACTGCTCTATCTTCAATGTGCTTAGTCACATTCTCAAAAAATTCGATCAGGCTCATAAGGCACAATCTGCCTTTAACAAAGCCTAAACATATTATGCCTCTCCAAATGTTCATAAATCCTGTCTCAGGATTCTACCAGCCACTGAAGTAAGACTCACTGGTCAACAATTTCCTGGGCTATCTCTACTCCCTTTCTTGAATAAGAGGACAACATCTGCAACCCTCCAATCCTCCAGAACCTCTTCTATCCCCACTGATGATGCAAAGACCATAGCTAGAGGCTCAGCAATCTCCTCCCTCACCTCCCACAGTAGCCTGGGGTACATCTCGTCCAGTCCTGGTGACTTAACCAACTTGTTGCTTTCTAAAAGCTCCAGCGCATCCCCTTTCTTAACATCTATATGCTCAAACTTTTCAGTCCACTGTAAGCCATCCCTACAATTGCCAAGGTCCATTTCCGTAGTGAACACTGAAGCAAAGAACTCATTAAGTACCTCTGCTATCCCCTCCAGTTCCATCCACACTTTTCCACTATCACACTTGATTGGTCCTATTCTCTCATGTCTTATCCTCTTGCTCTTCACATACTTGTAGAATGCCTTGGGTTTTTCCTTAATCCTGCTCACAAGGCCTTCTCATGTACCCTTGGGCTCTCCTAATTTCATTCTTAAACTCCTTCCTGCTAGCCTTATAATTTTCTAAATCTCTATCATTACCTAGGTTTTGATCCTTTCATAAGCTTTCTTCTTCTTGACTAGATTTTAACCAACCTTTGTACACCATGGTTCTTGTACCCTACCATCCTTCCCCATCTCAATGGAACATACCCATGCAGAACTCCATAAATATCCCCTGAACATTTGCCACATTTCTGCCATACATTTCCCTGAGAACATCTGTTCCCAATTTATGCTTCCAAGTTCTTGCCTGATAGCTTCTTTTTTCCCCTTAGTACAATTAAACACTTCCCTATCTTTTCTGTTCCTACCTCTCTACAATGCTGTGGTAAAGGAGATAGAATTATGATCACTATCTCCAAAATGCTCTCCCACTGAGAAACAGGTTCATTTCCCAATACCAGATCAAGTATGGCCTCTCCTCTTGTACGCTTATCTACATATTGTGTCAGGAAACCTTCCTGAACACACCTGACAAACTCCACCCCATCTAAACCCCTTGCTCTACGGAGATGCCTATCAATATTGGGGAAATTCAAATCATGACAACTCTGTTATTAGTGCACCATATATGTTCCCCATATACTTGTATAATTATTTGATCCCTAGAGGGATTAACGTAATCCATGGCACGGTTGATATTGCACTCATTTAAATCACTGAATAGTAGGCTCATTATTGTCATGTCTCCAAAATGACATGCTGCATCCTTCACTACAGCCTTGACCTGCTCATAGAATCTGGTCCATGATTTGCAACAAAATAGTGTTGGGAGGAAAAAGATGCTGTCAACCCTTGTTGTCAACCAGATTGTTAGGGCAATGTCAACCATGAACAAGGTTCCATTGTTAAGGTGCTCCTCGCACAATATTAATGAATGAATGAAAAACATGGTATCATCTTGGAAGTTTGGCATTATTCTCCAAACTGTTTTTGTTAGTGCACTGCACCATTGGAAGTCTGGTACTAGAACATCCTTCAGATCAATCATGTACCATATAACAATTACAGCATGGAAACAGGCCATCTCGGCCCTTCTAGTCCGTGCCAAGTGCTTACTCTCACCTAGTCCCACTGACCCGCACTCAGCCCATAACCCTCCATTCCTTTCCTGTCCATATACCTATCCAATTTTACTTTAAATGACAATACCGAACCTGCCTCTACCACTTCTACTGGAAGCTCATTCCACACAGCTACCACTCTCTAAATAAAGAAATTCCCCCTCAGGTTACCCCTAAACTTTTGTCCCCTAACTCTCAACTCATGTCCTCTTGTTTGAATCTCCCCTACTCTCAATGGAAAAAGCCTATCCACGTCAACTCTATCTATCCCCCTCATTATTTTAAATACCTCTATCAAGTCCCCCCTCAACCTTCTACACTCCAAAGAATAAAGACCTAACTTGTTCAATCTGTCCCTGTAACTTGGGTGCTGAAACACAGGTAACATTGTAGTAAATCTCCTCTGTACTCTCCCTATTTTGTTGACATCTTTCCTATAATTCAGTGACCAGAACTGTACATAATACTCCAAATTTGGCCTTACCAATGCCTTGCACAATTTTAACATTACATCCCAACTCCTATACTCAATGTTCTGATTTATAAAGGCCAGCATACCAAAAGCTTTCTTCACCACCCTATCCACATGAGATTCCACCTTCAGGGAACTATGCACCACTATTCCTAGATCACTCTGTTCTACTGCATTCTTCAATGCCCTACCATTTACCATGTATGTCCTATTTGGATTATTCCTACCAAAATGTAGCACCTCACACTTATCAGCATTAAACTCCATCTGCCATCTTTCAGCCCACTCTTCTAACTGGCCTAAATCTCTCTGCAAGCTTTGAAAACCTACTTCATTATCCACAATGCCACCTTTTTTAGTATCATCTGCATACTTACTAATCCAATTTACCATCCCATCATCCAGATCATTAATGGATATGACAAACAACATTGGACCTAGTACAGATCCCTGAGGCACACCACTAGTCACCGGCCTCCAACCTGACAAACAATTATCCACCGCTACTCTCCGGCATCTCCCATCCAGCCACTGTTGAATCCATTTTACTACTTCAATATTAATACCTAATGATTGAACCTTCCTAACTAACCTTCCAGAACAATCAGGTTAAGAGATATTTAACTTTAGGGTCACTCTCAACAAAATCTCCAAGGAAAAGGTCATGATGGACTTTGGATTCGTTGTAGCCTGGGTCATTTTTCTCATCTCCCGAGATGGATGCAGAGAGAACATTCACTTTCTAAAGAGCCCTATCTCTTCTATATTAAACTTGTTAGGAGTGAAGGCACTCTCCCCATGATCCATTTCAACACATTTCAAAAAATGTTCTGCCATCACAGTACCTACAATACAAACAAGTAATATGCACAATGCACATTTTTGGAAATGTTTATATCAGCCATGGCTGCCTTTGATCATATTGGCACTTTCACAACATCAATCTCCCAATCATATTCTTTAAAATCTTGCCATAAAATCTCATTTTTTCCTTCACTAAATGAAGGGGCCTATGTCTTTGATTATGATCTTCTGCCTAACCTTTTCCTTCCTCTTCATCTTCCTTTTACTACCACGTATTTCCAGAGGTACCATTTTACTAGCAGCAGCAGTAAAATGGCTAATCAGCTCTTAATCAAGATGGTCCAGCCTGTATTTAATGAAGATCAGTCCACTAAATAGCATGTAGCTTCAGCACAATTGCTATTGTTGCTTATTGCTAACGTTGATACAAGTCTTCCCTTTGCCGTTTAACACAAAGGATTTTTGTTACAGTGAAGAAAGCTTAGTGATGTAGGGACAAATATTCCTATAAATCAATTGTGCTATAGCAAAAAAAAATCAGAAATCAAAGGACACCCACATAATGGAAGGTGAGACAGACCCAAGTAGGCTTAGAATTTTAAATATATCTATCAAATCTAGGCAAATCTACAAGGTCAGACTGCTATATTTACTCCCAATTTCGAGCTGCTTCAAAAAGATTCTCTTAGACATTTTTTTGTTAGAAATATTGCAATCCCTGCATTGACTGATGGTGAATCCACAATGCTGTCAAGGAGGGAATTCTGACCCAACAATAAAGTAACAAGTATTCCAGCCAGGATAGTGCAACACTAGGGAGTTGAAAGACTTTACTGTAACTTAGATTTAGATCAAAACTAATTGTAACACTGCATCATTCTGCAATAAACTTGGACCCAAGAAAGTCACAATGGATTAGAGGTGACAGAAAACATGGAATGCTAAAGGAGCAAATACTTTTTAATGAGGGAATAGAGAGGGAGGAGAGAAGAAAAAGCTATTGACGAAGGAATATATTCATCAGAAAAAAAAACAAGCACATTATGTTTATACAGAGGTCCTACACAATGTTTGAAAAGACTTGTTTGGCAACTCGTCGTATTGAGCACTGGCAATTTATATTTAGCCTGGGATTTCCTGATGACGATCTACTCAAGGGAAAGAGAGGCACTGGATCCAGTGCAATATAAATTATCTCAAAGGTTGAATGTAAGCGACACCAATATTTACATACCTTTCAAATATTACATTTTGTTTTACTGGTAATTCACATGTGGACATATTTAATACCATTTTTGGACTGGGAATTAAGTGGTCAATCCGATCCAGAGTCAGTTTGTTACTCTCAACTGAGACACATCCAAGCAACACACGCAAAATGCTGGAGGAACTCAACAGGGCAGGCAGCATCTATGGAAAAGAGTCCATGTTTCAGGCACAGTCCCTTCAGCAGGATTATTTCAATCTATATTTATTCATTTCCCCTTGCAAGTTCAATATCATAACCTTTAACAAGGTGTACTAGATAGTAATTCAGTACATAATGCAGAATAACCTTGGATGCTCAAAAATAATCAGCATTATCCCAGTCTCTAAAACTCAACTTTTTAACTCCCCACTGAATTAAAGTATACATCTTCAAATAACATGGGGAAGGTTTCTGACTGGCAAACATTATTCCGTAGACTGCAAAAAATGAATGGAAGCCAACTTTCATTAGACAACAGGAATGCCTCCTATACTGTGTCAGGTGTAGCAGTGACTATACTGCTGGGAAAGAAGCCCAAATAACTTTTATAAATTAATACCTGAAGTTGTTAAACAGCACTATGCTCAAACAAAATCTTTTATTATCATAAACCTCTTCCAGTCCTGAAGTAAGATCTCAGCCCAAACATCAATGGTTAATTTCATTTAGATGCTATCTCACCTGCTGAGTTCCTGCAATATTTTGTGTGCTGATCATGTCTCCCAATGCCTCTTATGTTTTGCAATTTCTACCAGTGGAAGTTTCTCCATAAACAGTCCAGTTTCTTCTTAGTGAAAACCCACTGGTTTCCTTGGCTGCACAAGTCTAGGGAAGACACATTCCGGTCCTGCCAAACCCACGAGATTGAGACGGCTCTCCCACAACCAAACCTCGGTTTGTGTGGATGCTGTGTAATTTGCTACCCTGTTACAGCTCAGTGCCATGAAATACCAGACAGCACACTGCCTATAATTGAAGAAATTATATTTATGACTCTTAACTCAAGGGTTAGGAAAGAGAAAAAAATAAACAAAAAGGGCCCATTATAATTAAACAGTTAAATGTGCCCAAGTTGGAGCTCAACTCTTCCAAAAGTCACACATATTCACCGATCCCCAGTGAACCCCAACACCTTGCTGCATTGAATCATGGTCCCCCGCTGGGTCAAATCCTACGATCAGTTCTCTCCAGCATCTTCTCTCTTCACCTTCCGCTGAAGCAAAAAAAGACCTTAGTGTTCTTCACAAAATCTCCCAGTTCCACCATCTTCCTCAGAGGACACACATTCCTCAGCATCCTCATCTTCAACAATAACCCAACTATGTTGAAAGCAGAACAGGCTGCTCTTACAGAACTGCTGAAATGAAATACCTACAGTATGGCAGTAAAAATGTGAACCAGGGTATAACATTAGTGTAACTCTCACTTCGGCTAGTGACTTAATATAGGGGGTGATAACCACTGGCCTGGCCAAACTTAAGAAATCTCATTTGGGCGGATGCTGCACGGTGTCCCCTGTCCTGATTGGCTAACATGCATCCCACAGTCCTGTTATCTCCAGCCATAACCCAAACAGCGCTGCTACAGATAAACCGTTACCTCAGCAGTGAACATTACAGAGAAACCATTTCATTAGCCTTAGCAGTGAAACTTTAGAGAAGCCATTACAGCACATTACATTAATATCAAAACTAAGCCTTATACCTTCCTTATTGGAGAACAATCCTACCTTCTTTAATCCATACATGTAACAATAGAGGGAGGTGCAGGAACGTGTCTGACAGCACGCCCTTGCAAGATGATGCTTGAGCAAAACTACTTCTGTTTTGCACAGATAAAGCCTGATCAGCTGATATTTTTTCCCAGCACTTTCTATTATTCTGTGTTTTGATACCTTATTCCACGTAACTCTGACATACATCGCCTCTGAGGGAGATCACCTTAAAAATACTTAAACACAGATGCAGATCTTGGTATTTACAGTCATTTCGAAAGCCAAGTTACTTCAAAGTTCAAGGTAAATTTATTAATAAAGTATCTCATTTGTCACCACATATAACCCTGAGATTTGTTTTCTTGAAGGCATACTCAATAAATCCAATAGCCATAACAGAATCAATGAAAGACCGCACCAATAAGACAGACAACTAATGTGCAAAAGACAACAAACTGTGCAAATACAAAAAGAATAATAATTATAAATAAGCAATAAATAGAGAACATTAGGTGAAGAGTCCTTGGGAGTAAGCCGTAATGTGTGGGAACAGTTCAGTAAAGAGGCAAGTGAAGTTATCCCCTTTGTTTCAAGCCTGATTGTTGAGGGATAATAACCGTTCCTGAGCCTGGTGATGTGAGTCCTGAGGCTCCTGTAGCTTCTTTGTTATGGCAGCAGTGAGAAGAGAGCACTGACCTAGTTGATAGGAATCCTTGATGATGGATGCTGTTCTCCTGCGGCAGCCCTCCATGTAGATGTGCTCAACGGTAAGGAGGGCTTTGCCCATGATGAACTGGGTAGTATGAACAACTTTTTATACGACTTTCTGTTCAAGGGCATTGGTGATTCCATACTAGGCTGTGATGCAGCCAGTCAATATACTCTCCACCCCTCATCTATAGAAGTTCTTCAAATTTCAGATGTCATGCTAATCTCTGCAAATTTCTAAGGAAGTAGAGCCACTGCTATGCTTTATTCATAATTGCACTTATGGGTCCTCTGGAATGATAACACCAAGGAATTTAAAGTTGCTGACCCTCTTCACTTCTGATTCCCAGTTGAGGACTGGCTCATGGACATCTGGTTTCATGTGTCAATAATCAGTTCTTTGGTCTTGCTGACATTGAATAAGAGGTTGTTGTTCTGGCACCAGTCAAGATTTTCAATGACCCTTCTATCTGCTGATTTGGCCAACAACAGTGGAGTCATCAGCAAACTTAAATATGGTTTTGGAGCTGTGCTTAGTTACACAATCATAGGTGTAACGACAGCCTTGTGGTGCACCTGTGTTGATGGAGACTGGAGGAGCTGTTGCTGGCAATCCACACTGACTGGGTTTGCAAGTGAGGAAATCAAGGATCCAATTACTGAGCACTTTAAATCTAATCTGGTCATATATTATTAAAATTGTTTAGACACATGAACAAGCAGAGAATAGAGGAATACAGAGCACATGCAGACAGATGGGATTAGTCAGATTGGCATCATGGTCACTACAGACATAGTGAACTGAAGTGTTTGTCCCTGTGCTGTACCTTGTACTACCTCAACGCACTGTCATAATGAAATGACCTCCTGGGGACAGTGTGCAAGACAAGTTTTCCCTGTACCTCAGTATATATGACATTTACAGATTCACTGACCTGCGTAAATCTTTCCAGTTTGATGTCTGTCCTACAACAGTGCAGCTGAGCACAATACCTCAAGTGCAGTCTCACCAGCATCTTGTACAATAGTATAGTAAAGGAATAGGTCCTCTGGCCCACAATATTGCCCACTAATTAAATTAGTAATCAAATGCCCAAGTAATCCCTTCTGTCTATAGGGTGCCTACATCCTTCCATTTCTCACACATTCATATGCTCACCTTAGAGCCGCTTGAACAGCGGTTTGTCTCCACTTCCACCCAGGCATATTCCAGGCACCCACCATTCATGTTTCTCCTTTAAACTTAACTCTTCTGACTTTAAAGGCATACGTTCTTTATCAAACATTTTAACATTAGGAAAAAGATACTGGCAACATACTCTTTCTACGTCTCTCATACTCTTATAAACCTCTATCAGATCTCCCCTCAGCTTCCATCACTCCAGAGAAAACAAGTCAAGTCTGTTCAACCTCTCATTATAGCACATGCCCTCCAATCCAGAAAGCATCCTGGTAAACCTCTTTTGCACCGTCTATATGGCCTCAACAACCTTCCCAAAACGGGGCAACTAGAACTGAATGCAATACTCCAGATGCAGCTTAGCTAGAATTTTATAAAGCTTTAACTAACTTCCGGACTCTTGAACTCAATTCCTTGACTAGAAAAGGCAAGCGCGACACATGCCTGCTTTACCACTCTATTATAGGCGATTTCAGGCAGTTATGAATTTGGATGCCAAGATCCCTCTGCTTATCAACACTATTAAGAGTCTTGACATTAACAGCATATTGCTTTTACATTTGATCTCCCAAGGTGCAATATTTCACCATTGGTTGGGTTAAATTACATCACGCATTACTTCAACTGTTCTATATCCCACTGCATTCCTTCACTAGTCTTCTACACTAACCAAAACAACACTAATCTTTGTATTACCCGCAAACTTACTAACCCTCCCATCTATATTTTCATTCGGTCATTTATATCACAAGCAGAGGTCCCAGTACAGATACCTGTGGTACATTCTGGCTGACCTCCAGCCAGAATAAGCCCCATCTATCAATACCTATCTTCAATGCGCAAGCCAATTGTGAAACTAAACAGCCAATTCATTGTGGATCCCAGGCATCAAAACCTTCAGAATAAGCCTCCCATAAAGGACCTTGCCAAATGCCTTACTAAAATCCATATACAGACAGACATACTTTATTGATCCCGAGGGAAATTGGGTTTCGTTACAGCCACACCAAAAATAGTGAAGAAATATGGCAATATAAAACCATAAATAATTAAATAATAATAAGTAAATTATGCCAAGTGGAAATAAGTCCAGGACCAGCCTATTGGCTCAGGGTGTCTGACACTCCGAGGGAGGAGTTGTAAAGTTTGATGGCCACAGGTACGAATGACTTCCTATGACGCTCAGTGTTGCATCTCGGTGGAATGAGTCTCTGGCCGAATGTACTCCTGTGCCTAACCAGTACATTATGGAGTGGATGGGAGTCATTGTCCAAGATGGCATGCAAATTGGACAGCATCCTCTTTTCAGACACCACCATCCGAGAGTCCAGTTCCACCCCTACAACATCACTGGCCTTACGAATGAGCTTGTTGATTCTGTTGGTGTCTGCTACCCTCAGCCTGCTGCCCCAGCACACAACAGCAAACACAATAGCACTGGCCACCACAGCCTCGTAGAACATCCTCAGCAAGTTTCCCACTGTAGCCCTGTACTCAGCCTCATCTCCCTTGCTGATGCATCCAACTATGGCAGAGTCATCAGAAAACTTCTGAAGATGGCAAGACTCTGGACTATGTTGGAATAAGGTGTTCTGGGAACAGGCGGGAAAGTGGAGCTGAAGCAAAGTGAGATCCACCATCACCTAATTAAACATCTGCTGTGGATAAGCTTGAGTTGAAAGTCCACCCACACCATTTTTTTTAATATGAAAATTATGATGCATTTTCTCTTCTCATAATCAATCTAGTCCATATATGTTGCTCCAAAACAAATTTATGTTTCCTTGGGTAAAGAGACAAAAAATATTTATTCTCCCTCCCTGACTTTTTAATTCTGGCTTCCTTTCCAGTCCTGATAAAGGGCCTGGGTTTGAAATGTCTGTTTATTTCCCTCCATGGATGCTCCCTGAGTTGCTGAGTTCCTCCAGCATTTTTGTGTTGATCAAAAACACAATTTAATCCATTT
The DNA here is from genome assembly GCF_030144855.1 of Hypanus sabinus. Taxonomy (NCBI): domain Eukaryota; kingdom Metazoa; phylum Chordata; class Chondrichthyes; order Myliobatiformes; family Dasyatidae; genus Hypanus; species Hypanus sabinus. The sequence continues at coordinate 132,903,829 of NC_082711.1, forward strand.
TGCTCGGTGTAGTTTTGCCAAAACAATGTTGAATTGAAATAATGTATCCTTTTGGACTTTATTCTTCTTGCAATAAAGGCTCATGTACTATTAAAATTGGTGTGCTAGTCCTATTTACAAAAAGCAGTACTGGATGTTTTTGTAATAGATTTTATAAGTACAGGAGTAGGATTGAGGTTAGTAATCCCTTGTACCTTTTTGTGTAGTAAGCAGCTTCCCAAAGGTGATTCACAAGGACATTGTGAAATATTGACTTCGTATCACACAAGAATGGACTTTAATGAAGTCCTTTGACAGCAGGTAAATGCAAGAAATATTTTAAAGTTGTAAAGAAGGGTTCAAAAATTTTAAAAAATGATAAATATAGTCAAATTAAGAGTATTAGTTAAATAAACTTCCTGTGTGTCAGCCATTTTTGTGGTTTTGTATGGCAGGTGTTGTTCTCACATTTCTGGTTGTTTTTTGTCAAGCCACTCCTCCAGCTCATGGCTTCATCAATGGGCCGTGGCGACTGTCTCGGATCTTGCTGAAAGGGCACGTTTGGACCAGGTGGAGGATGCCCTGGGTTGGGACACCACAGAGACAAGCTGTGGTTTGTCGGGCACCCCATCGGTATAATATTTGCGCTCTTTTGGCCCGTCAACTTCAAGAGTCTATTTGCAGCTGTCCCGTTCTCTCTGGTAGCTGTAGTAAAGCCTGGGAGGAGTGAGGTGGGTTTGTCGATCAGATCTCTGGTTGGGGGAAGGTGCGGGATGGCATGTTGGTGTGCCAGTATTAGTGCCATTCTGTGTGTTGGTCATAGGAGTCGAGGTTTTTCAAGTTGTAGAAAGGTTTTCAGGATTTGAGTAGGGAAGTTGGAGGAGCATTTTCAATGAATTTATGAACTGGAATTTTGCAGGGCGTATTTTGGATATGCTTGTGGAATTTTGCTGAATCTGCTCTTCTACACTCCGGGGGTGCTGCTGCTCTCATTGTTGGGATCCTTTGGCCAGGTGTGGATTTTAGAGTTCCTGAGATTATTTTCATAGAAGTATCGATGATTTTTGTGTGAAAACTTCTCTCCCAGGTGGGTGCGCAATATTTGGTGACTGAGAAACATAGTGCACGGCTAGATGTTGATAGGTTAGTACCCCATTCGGTTCCTGCTGACTTCCTGATCATGACTGGTGATAAGTGTAGACTGGATATAGATGTTAAATTATTAATTGGCTAATAATATTTAATTATGATTTAATGTGTATTATGATTTTGTCTGCTTTTCCCCTTAACCCTTCATTCCCTTACTGGCCTTGAATACGTTCTATGACTCAGCCTCCACAGTTGTCTGGAATAAAGTTTACAATGATTTACAATAATCTGAATGAAGAAATTGCTCATATCCTTATGATTATTCAAAAACTAAAACTCCAGTCCTAGATTTTTTAAAATTTGGATTCAAGCAAGGCCTTTGACAGGGTCCCATATTGCAGGCTACTCTGGAAGATTAGATCAAATGGGATCTGGGGAGGAGAGAGGGAGAGGGAGAGGGAGAGGGAGAGGGAGGGGAGGGGAGGGGGGGGGGAGAGGGGAGAGGGGGAGAGGGGGAGAGGGGGAGAGGGGGAGAGGGGGAGAGGGGGAGAGGGGGAGAGGGGGAGAGGGGGAGAGAGGGAGGGAGAGAGGGAGAGAGGGAGAGAGGGAGAGAGGGAGAGAGGGAGAGAGGGAGAGAGGGAGAGAGGGAGAGAGGGAGAGAGGGAGAGAGGGAGAGAGGGAGAGAGGGAGAGAGGGAGAGAGGGAGAGAGGGAGAGAGGGAGAGAGGGAGAGAGGGAGAGAGGGAGAGAGGGAGAGAGGGAGAGAGGGAGAGAGGGAGAGAGGGAGAGAGGGAGAGAGGGAGAGAGGGAGAGAGGGAGAGAGGGAGAGAGGGAGAGAGGGAGAGAGGGAGAGAGGGAGAGAGGGAGAGAGGGAGAGAGGGAGAGAGGGAGAGAGGGAGAGAGGGAGAGAGGGAGAGAGGGAGAGAGGGAGAGAGGGAGAGAGGGAGAGAGGGAGAGAGGGAGAGAGGGAGAGAGGGAGAGAGGGAGAGAGGGAGAGAGGGAGAGAGGGAGAGAGGGAGAGAGGGAGAGAGGGAGAGAGGGAGAGAGGGAGAGAGGGAGAGAGGGAGAGAGGGAGAGAGGGAGAGAGGGAGAGAGGGAGAGAGGGAGAGAGAGAGAGAGAGAGGAGAGAGAGAGAGAGAGAGAGAGAGAGAGAGAGAGAGAGAGAATTGACTTGATGTAGAAAGTAGAGAGTGATCATTGGAAGTTCTTTCTTGGATTGGAGGCCTGTAACTGATGTGCCATGGGGTCAGCGCTGGAACCTTTGTCATACATTATTATGTAAAGGCTATTGATGTGAATTTGCAAAGCATAGTTAGTAAGTACACAGGTGATACTAAAATTGGTAGTGAAGATGATGATCAAAAATTACAGGGGCATCTTGATCAGCTAGATAAGTGGGCCAAAGATTGGCAAATGATATGTGTGAAGTGTGGCATTTTGGGAATTCAAACCAGACTAGGACTCGCTCATTGAATGGTCAAGCCCTAGGGAGTGTTGTAGACAGGGGATCTAGAAGTATAAGAATATTGTTTGCAGTAACTGACATCATGGCCAGACAAGTTGGCAAAGAAGACATTTAGCATGCTGGCCTTGTTTAGTCAGGGCACTGAGTATAGGGAACACGTGCTTGGAGGTGGAGGATATGGGTGAGGTCCCAAGTGAGCACATAGTATCAGTATTTATTGTGGAGGATAAGGGGATTACTGTGCATCATGCTAATATGCTTTGGCATTCAAGATAAAGGAAGTAGTATGTGGTCTCTTGGATATTATGATGGATGTCCCAGGACTTAATGGGGTGTACCCTAAGTTATTGAGAGAGCCAAGAAATGGAATTGCTGGTTCCTTGACTAGTATATACATGTTCTCTCTAGCTACAGGCAAGCAAAGCCCTGGAGGACTGGCAAGCAGATAGTGTTTTTATTTTATTCAAGAAGGGAAATAGAGATAATCCTGGAAACTATAGACAGTGAGTATCACATCAATGGTAGGGAAATTACTGAAGAGGATTTAGGGGAATAGGATTCATGAGCAATTGGAAAACTTGTCCTAATTAGGAACAGTTGGCATAGCTTTTTTCTGAAGAACAATTGTGTGTTACGAGCTTGATTTGAGTCTTTCAAGAAGGCAACGAAGATGTTTGATGAAGGTAGAGCTGTCCTGTCTCCCTTTCTCTTCACCACCTACACCTCGGACTTCAACTACTGCACAGAGTCTTGCCATCTTCAGAAGTTTTCTGATGACTCTGCCATAGTTGGATGCATCAGCAAGAGAGATGAGGCTAAGTACAGGGCTACAGTGGGAAACTTTATCACATGGTGTGAGCAGAATCATCTGCAGCTTAATGTGAAAAAGACCGAGGAACTGGTGGTGGACCTGAGGAGGGCTAAGGCAGCGGTGACCCCTGTTTCCATCCAAGAGGTCAGTGTGGACATGGTGGAGGATTACAAATACCTGGGGATACGAATTGACAATAAACTGGACTGGTCAAAGAACACTGAGGCTGTCTACAAGAAGGGTCAGAGCCGTCTCTATTTCCTGAGGAGGCTGAGGTCCTTTAACATCTGCTGGACGATGCTGAGGATGTTCTACGAGGCTGTGGTGGCCAGTGCTATCGTGTTTGCTGTTGTGTGCTGGGGCAGCAGGCTGAGGGTAGCAGACACCAATAGAATCAACAAACTCATTCGTAAGGCCAGTGATGTTGTGGGGGTGGAACTGGACTCTCTGACGGTGGTGTCTGAAAAGTGGATGCTGTCCAAGTTGCATGCCATCTTGGACAATGACTCCCATCCACTCCATAATGTACTGGTTAGGCACAGGAGTACATTCGGCCAGAGACTCATTCCACCGAGATGCAACGCAGCATTATAGGAAGTCATTCGTGCCTGCGGCCATCAAACTTTACAACTCCTCCCTCGGAGTGTCAGACACCCTGAGCCAATAGGCTGGTCCTGGACTTATTTCCACTTGGCATAATTTACTTATTATTATTTAATTATTTATGGTTTTATATTGCTATATTTCTACACTATACTTGGTTGGTGCGACCGTAACGAAACCCAATTTCCCTCGGGATCAATAAAGTATGTCCGTCTCAAATTCTCTACAGTAAAGAATTCCACCCTTGGAAATGAAATCTGCATTTCTGTCAATGCTTCTCTAAGTATGGGGAGAAATAACTCCTTGACATCAGTCAAATGAGACGGAGTAAAACAGGCTTTCAGCTAAGCGGTGAGAAATCCAAGATGGTTTGAGAGCTGCTGTTTCCTCTAGGAGAGCCTCAAATCAGGAAACAGGGTTTCAGGATAATAGTTCAATAACTGAACCAACTTGGAACTACTTTATTAAACTCTGGAGTTTATTCTTTATCCAGTTTTAGATTCTCAAATGTTTAAAATATTGCAGACTCAAGTCAATTTTGAGACTCTGTAGGGGTGGAAGGAAATCAGACAGGAATATGGTGTATTATCATAAGTGGCTGAAGAAGTTGGATCTATACTCCTTGAAGCTGAGAAGAATGAGGAGTGATCTTATTGAAATATACAAAATACAATGTCACTAATGGGAGAATTTCAAACCAGGAGGCATACATAGTTACAAGACAAGGCAGTCAGTTAAAACTGAGGTGTGTGGGGATTTCTTTTCACAGAGTAGTGAATCCCCAGAACTCCCAATGCCAAAGGGATGTGGAGGCTAGATTTTTAAAGAGATAGATAAACTTTGGCAAGATCAGGGCCTTGAGGGCAATAATGAACTGTCACAGAAAGGAGATGAAGCGTGGGAGATCTCAGCCATATTCATAATCAAATCTCAGCATCACACCAGGCTTGAGGAAGCCAGTAGCCTACTTCTGCAGAATCAGGTTTAATATCACCGGCATATGTCGTAGAATTTCTTAACTTTGGGGCAGCAGTACAAAATATGATAAATATAGAAAAACACAAGTATGTGTTTGTAATTAAATAAGTAGTGCAAAAACAAAAATAAAAAAGTGAGGTAGTGTCCATAGGTTCAGTGTCCTTTTAGAAATTGAATGGACGAGTGGAAAAAAAACTGTTCCTGAATCACTGTGAGTGCACGCTTTCAAGCTTTTGTACCTTCTTCCTGACAGTGACAATGAGAAGAGGATTCTTAATGATTGACACAGGCACTGCTCCTTTAAGATGTCTTGGATGACATACAGGCTGCTGTCCATGATGGAGCTAATTTTACAACTTTCCCAACTTACTTTGATCCTGTGCAGTAGCCACCCCCCACCCCCATATCTCTTACCAGCTGGAGATGCAGTCTGTCAGAATGCACCAAGTCAACGTATTGAATAGTAGAATAGTGTACAAAGACAGTTAGCCTTCTCCAGGTATTTCTGAAAAGGTGTATTAATAAATAGTACAATAAAAATGTCAGACCTGCACTGATGATTCATGGTGTCACAAATGCTTCTAAGATTTGGATTATTTACAGTAAACATTTCAACCAACAATGTCACCTCAAACCCATTCAAATTCATCGAAAAAAGTAAACCAACGTCAATACCCTCCCCCAGCTAACATTCCATAATTTAAGTTCCAGTTACTATCAAATTGGCAACAGAAGCTAACTCCAGAAACAGACATCTATATACCTAACTAGATAAAGCAGATGCTGGAAATCCAAAGCAACAGACACAAAATGCTGGAGTAACTCAGCAAGCCAGGCAGCATCTAAGGATATGAACAGATAGTCGACGTTTCGGGCCGAGACCCTTCTTCAGGACTGAGTCGGTATATACTGAACTACCAGGTGTTCAGATTCAAGTTTATTGGCCTAGTCATATATACTCAAGATATAAGTGACAAGACAACCAACACTTTGCAGCAACAACACAATCGTTTTCATAACATAAATTAACATAGGTGGACAGAGGAAACAATTCACTGATGCGCTCAGTCTCCCTGAAGTACCCACTGAGTCCTGGCTCAAGTTGGAGGAAGAGCATTCCAGACGGTACATAAAACTCTGGCTCAAAAGTGGCCTTTATCAATCACCCAGAAATGGAGTATTCGTCACCCGGGAAGGGCTGCCCGACCACCCGCCCCGTCAGGGCCGGCCGGGCCGCTGCCTGAACCCCATTACAACATGCCGCACGGATGATCGCTCACCAGGGAAGCTCGTACGCAGCAGCAGCAGCAGCACCGGTGGATGATGTTCGAGCCGCGGAGCTCCCGCTCGCCTCGGGCCCGTCCCCATCACCAACTCCCGGCTCCGCACCGTTTGCCGTCTCCATGTCGACAGTTCCCGCGCAACGTGCGTTACGTCACCACGGCACGGGAAATACGTAACAGAGCGCGTGATTAGTTTATTTAACTGAAACAGACTCTTTAGATATACATCAACAATGACTATATTTTATACATTGAGTTCTCATATTCTACGTTAATCCTGTTTCATCAAATTGCTCCTGCTTTAGGAGGCGCGGTTTACGCCAGTTTTTTTTTTAATCAACGATACCTCAGCGCAGCGTCAAGAGTATCCCCGCGTCTCTCTGTGCGGGCGAGACCTCCAGCGCCAGGGCGCCGGGCGCGCGCGCGCGTCCACGGCGGGGGGGGGCGAGCGCGGGCGCGGGCGCGAGCGGCGGCGGGGCGGTTGGAGTCCCAGGCGGAAGGTCTGAGGAGGCACTGGGTACGGGCTCGTCGCTCCTCTTCCGTCCTTTCGCTGGCTTTACTCTCCTCTCGACTCGGTCGGCTTCCACCCGTGTTAGTTCCCAGCATGTTTACCGTTGTAGTCTGGCGCTGCCGATGAAACGAAGTAAGGAAAAGTTTTGGGAGAGGAACGCAGGAAAGCTCTGTGGGTAAGGAAGTAGCTGACACTATGCTAGTACTGTATTAGTATTAATATGTGTGCTTTAATGGTGTACGTGCCACAGAGGGAGGCTAACCTGCACTGGAGTTTACCTAAAACATACCTCTCTCCTTTCCAAATACCAGCCATACTGTCAAAACACGCCTCAACTTAATTCCCTTAATGTCTTCTTGCTAAAACTTGAATTAGCGCTTAACCTACTGTACATTTTGTAAATATAACATTTGAGTTTGGTGTTGCTATAATTCAAAGTAAAGAATAATGCGGTCGATTATGTTTCCTCTTTGTATAGTGAATTGTTGGAACTCTGAAGATAGTTGCTGCCAGTTGAGTTAAAGATACATTTCCGGGTATTTCTTGACTATGAGTATTTAACATAAGAGTAAAAGTCTTCATATTTGGTTTGGAAGGTGTACTCTAAACCCTGACGGAAGTTAAATCTGGCAAGTTGTCGGCTTTTATTTGGTGCTAATCTTTTTAGCTGAATTGTCAGTAAGCCTTACCTTATTGAAGGCTTGTGTTTAAAATTAATGTATTTCGTAATAAAAAGTAAACTTAAGGGGGAAGTATTTTGTGGTGTATGATAAATGAGTTTTTCCTTGGTTAAATTAACCTGTTTTAGATGTTTAAATTTATTCCACCCAACAGTTGTTACAATAGGTGGTTTGTTTTTGCAATTCAATGTCTATAAATACAATTGCATTACCAAGGGAATCTGACAAGTGAGATGGCCTGCTACATAAACAACATAAACAGCATCTTGTATTTGCCTTTATGCTTCAGTAGTTAGGTTGATTTACTCCAGGAATCACATTATTTTGAAAATTTCCATGTTATGAATTTCACCCACCTTATTTTCAAAATGTATTGCATTGATCCTTTTAATAGATCAGTACGGTGCAATTTTAACTTAAGACTTATTTATTTCTCATTACGCTACTGACATTTAAGACAGTAATAAAGGTCTTCAATCTCTGGTGTTCATCATGCCTGTAGCTTACTCTCAGTTTTGACTACTGTCAGTGTAATGGACTGCTCTGTTGATCAGAGACAGTTTGAGTGTCCAGGAAATGAAGTGCTAAGCATATAAATACAACAAAATAACTTCAGCCTAAGTTATTAACAAAAAATAGAAAACACAAAATAATTCGTAGTAAGTTACAAAGATTTCGGGGATCATGGTTCGTAGTCTGCATTTGATTGTTGCTATTGTTGGGAGATTTGATTTGTTGCTGTTGTCAGGGAATTTGATTGTCGCTGTTGTCGGGAGAGCTCCGAATTTTGATTCGAAGATTCAATCCATTTTATTGTCAAAGTATATACAAAACAGCTCTGATATTTGTCTTCTCCAGATAGCAGTGAAATACAGAAAGACCATGGGAGCTGATGAAAGAAAATACATCAACTCCACTCCTCCCCCCCCCCCCCCAACCGGCATGAAAAAGAAAAGAAACAAAGTTCACAGACCCCAAAAATCCCCCATCCCCTTCCCATACAGAAAGAGAACAGCAACAATAACATCAAATACCCCACCCTCCCCTGCAGAAAAAACAGCAACAATAACAATCCCTGACACAGAAAAGAACAGCAACAGTAGCATCAAAACTCCCGCCTGCCAATCAGCCATGAGAAAGAAAACACCGAAAAGCTGAAGCAAACCAATATAAAGTACAGTCCAATGATCACATAAATCTCAGAATATCCAAAACAGCTTTTCGTCAGCATACAAGGACCATCGCTGACCCCCTCTGCATTCATCTCGGTCTTTCAGTCTTCCTTATTGCTTCAAGATGGACTTGTTCATAACCTTGTACCCTGTCTCTGGTTTTTTCCATGAGCCAGCTCGTATTCTTGGACCTTTTCGACAACCCCCACCGATCTCCACGAGATAGCTCTCCAGACACAAGAGTGCTGGATCATTCGATGGAGTTCCAATCTGTATGTCACCAGCTCCAACAGCTTCTGTAACACAAACAAGAAAAAAAGGACAAGCAGAAGGTGTAGAAAAAGTGACATAATTGGAGAGATTTGCTGTCTGGAGAGAGGTTGCCTGAGGAATCATAGTTCGCTGGCGCCATCTTGACCAGAAGTTTTGACTCATGAAATCAACTGGGTTCTAGGCAAGATGATCATGATTCTTCAGTCCAGGTGCAGTCCTAAGATCTGAGTGAAAGACCCCTCAAGCAGGGGTGCAATCCATAATCACTAAGAGACATGCAGAGACAGGATGAACACTTTTGTCTTTTGTTTTCATGCCACTGCTGCCTCGAGGCCAAGAGAGTGTACAGTATTAGCAAGTATTTTTTAACAAGCCTACAGTGTTTAACTTGTACAAACACCTTACATGCTGCGAGCAGAAAATTCATGGGCTCACTGAGCAAGTGGCAATTATGCTATTATGAGGGTGGGGGCGAGGCATCACCATGCTAGACATCACAAGCGAGTTTCTCTGCAATTTAGTTAAATTGTCACATTGTGAATCATCTTTCAATTGGGTGTCAACATGGTAAATTGTAATAGTAACGTGCACTGATTGGTTCCAAATGTCTTTCCATATCTCTGTTCCCCATAAAGAACATCCCATAATGGTATTGGGCTGCTAGTTCCATCAGGGCAACTGGACAGCAAGTCCGTTAGCAGCAGCCCAGGAATCGGTATAACTATGAGCTTCGGTTTGTGCATGATAGCAGTATGAACTGCTGAAGGCTCTGCATATTGACTCGGCCAATCAGAGCCTTCCTTCTTCAGCACTTGTTGGGTGAGAAGGTTAATGGTAGCAGCCTTTCAAACACGACGACCACTCGTCCATGTCCCAGAGCCATTGGTGAAGCAGGAGTGCTGTTGCTGAGCAGGAGACAAGATTAAAGTGAATTCCCCACACCACAGATGAGGCTTCGCCTGGAGTAACTTCAGGTGTGAGTGACATAGCCTGAGTCAAACCAGTTCGCATACTTTACAAATTCTGTCCAGTGCCTTTGCAGAATTATGCTACTTCCAGTTGACGACTGAACTCTGTTGTGCACGCCCTACCTTATAGGCAAGTGTGTCAAAGAATGCCAATCTCATAATAGGAAAGTCAAGTTGGAGAGGGATGAGATGATCCCCTGTGTGTGTTTTAGTCTCTGTTAGAGTTCAGTAACAGGCAAAAAGCTGTTTCTTTAATGCAGTGTATCTGGTGGCAGCTTCAGGAAACTTTCAGGACCAGAAACCCAGAGGCTCCATACTTCTACCACAGACTCCAGACTGTCACATTATCTTTAACAGAAACTTGTAGTTCAAAGAAGATGCCCTCTGCGCAACGAGATGTGTAATGCTGCGGTGATGGCCTACTTTGCAGCTTCAGTAGCTGATTGTTGCTTGGGGCCCCATATTAAAATAAATTTCTTTCTGGTCACAGCATACAGGGCTCAAAAAGGCATAGTCAAATGGGATATGTGGTGCCGCCTGTTTCCCAAGAGGCCAGCAAAGCATTGGGCTTCTTGTTTTGTCATAGAGGTGCTATGTCTGGATTTTATTTCTGACCTTATCCGGAATTATCCTTAGTCCATTGTATTCTCAGAAAATGAACAGCTGTAGCTGGACCCATACTTTATCGGGGTTAGTTTCCCATCCCCTCACATAGTATTAAGAGCTTCAGAAGCCACCTCTTCAGAGGATTTCCATAATAGCACATTTTTTATATATTTAGTGAGCTACTTTAATGCTTGGGGATAGGGCTCATTCACAAAAATCACATGCCACCACACATATCCCTGTGGAAACCATGTCAAGGTGTACTGAAGGCCCTTCCAGGTAAATGCAACTGATCTTAGGATGACTTAACAATTGGAATGGAGGAAGAGAGCATTAGCCTAATCAATAATAACATAATAAAGGTCAGTCCCACTAGAAAGATCCTCATTCAGGGTCACAATGTCTGGAACAGCTATGGCCAGCGAAGGGGCAAACTGATTTTGCTAGTGATAACCAATGGCCGTGTGGTTTCCAAACTGGCCAAACAGGGCTGTTGTCTTGGGATGAGGCAGGGCAAAGAACCCCCAGGTTTAAAAGGGACTCTATTATCTTATCGATTTAATTATGCCTCCCAAGATGAGATATTGCTTGGCAAACATAAAGACAGGTTCCCATTTTGCCTTTCCAACCAGAATAGATATCTTCCTAATACTAAAAACAAATTTGTCAAAGGAATGGCAAGGTAATTTCTGATTTACCCTGTGTATAAGGGATGGTATGTGGAGTTGCTGTTTAAAATCTGTTTTATTATCATTAATGGCAATAATTTGTACACTGTAATTTGACTGAATTTTTGTTTCCTTAATATCCTTGTTAATTTGTGATCTTTAATTGTGCATTTTGTGTGATGACAATCAACCTATTTTCTTTGTATCTGAAAGAATCTTGACTGGGTCCTTGTTATCCTTGCTTTACTCTTTGAAGTAATATGGTCTCAATTTGATTCCAGATCTGTTTATTTTTTTTCTTTTGTATGACTTACTATTTAAGCTGGAGACTAAACAATGTTTGCTTGATATTTTTGGGTGGCCCATGTCAGAATCAGGTTTATTATCTCCGACATGTGATGTGAAATTTGTTAACTTAGCAGCAGCAGTTGAATGCAATAAATAATCTAGCAGAGAAAAAAGTAGTAATAAATAAGTAAATCAATTACGGTATGCATATATTGAATAGATTTTTTTTAAATATGCAAAAACAGAAATACTGTATTTTTTTTTAAGTGAAGTAGTGTCCAAAGATTCAATGTCCATTTAGGAATCAGATGGTGGAGGGGAAGAAGCTGTTCCTGAATCATTGAGTGTGTGCCTTAACAGTGAGAAAAGGGCATACTTGGGTGCTGGAGGTCCTTAATATTGGACATTGCCTTTCTGAGACACTGCTCCTTAAAGATGTTCTGGGCAGTTTGTAGGCTAGTACCCAAGATGGAGCTGACTAGATTTACAACCTTCTGCAGCTTCTTTCAGTCCTGTGATGCAGCCTGTCAGAATGCTCCTCACGGTACAACTATAGAAATTTTTAAGTGTATTTGTTGACATGCCAAATCTCTTCAAGCTCCGAATATAGTCGCCGTCTTGTCTTCTTTATACCTACATCGGTACGTTGGAAACAGGTTAGATCCTCAGAGGTCTTAACACCCAGGAACTTGAAACTGCTCACCCTCTCCATTTGAGGATTGGTGTGTGTTCCATCATCTTACCCTTCCTGAAGTCCACAATCAGCTCTTTCATCTTACTGATGTTGAGTGCCAGGTTGTTGCTGCAGCATCACTCCACTAGTTGGCATATCTCACTCCTGTATGCCCTTTCATCACCACCTGAGATACAACCAATAATGGTTGTATTGTCAGGAAATTTATAGATGGTATTTGAGCTATGTCTAGCCACACAGTCATGTGTATGTACAGAGTAGTGTAGTGGGCTAAGCACATACCCCTGAGGTGCTCCAGTATTGATCATCAGGGAGGAGGATATGTTATCACCAATCCGCACAGATTGTGGTCTTCTGGTTAGGAAGTCGAGGATCCAATTGCAGAGGGAGGTACAGAGGCCCAGGTTCTGCAACTTCTCAATCAGGATTGTGGGAATGATGGTATTAAATGCTGAGCTATAATCAATGAACAGCATGCTGATGTAGGTGTTTGTGTTGCCCAGGTGGTCTAAAGCCGTGTGAAGAGCCACTGAGATTCAGTCTGCCATTGACCTATTGTGGCAATAGGCAAATTGCAATGGGTCCAAGTCCTTTCTCAGGCAGGAGTTCAATCTAATCATGACCAGCCTCTCAAAGCATTTCATCACTGTCGATGTAAGTGCTACTAGGTGATAGTCATTAAGGCAGCCCCCATATTATTCTTCTTAGGCACTGGTATATTTGTTGCCTTTTTGAAGCAAGTGGGAACTTCCACCTATAGCAGTGAGAGGTTGAAAATGTCCTTGAGTACTCCCGCTAGTTGGTTGGCATAGGTTTTCAGAGCCTTACCAGGTACTCCATCGGGACCTTCTGCCTTGCGAGCTTTCACTCTCTTTAAAGACAGCCTAACATCAGCCTCTGAGACTGAGATCACAGGGTCATGAAATGTAGCAGGGATCTTCACAGCTGTAGTTATGTTCTCCATCTCAAAGCGGGCATAGAAGGTGTTGAGTTCATCTGGTAGAGAAACATCGCTGCCATTCATGCTATTGGGTTTCACATTGCAGGAAGTAATGTCTTACAGAGCCTACCACAGTTGCCATGCATCCAATGTCACCTCCAACCTCGTTCCAAATTGTTTATTCACCCTTGAAATAGCCCTCCGCAAATCATACCTGGTTTTCTGGTATGCACCTGAGTCACCAGACTTGAATGCCAGAGATCTAGCCTTCAGCAGGTGACATACCTCCTGGTTCATCCACAGCTTTTGGTTTGGGAATGTACAGTAAGTCTTTGTGGGTGCACGCTCATCCACACAGGTTTTAAGGAAGTTGGTAACAAGTACAGAATACTCATCCAGATTTGAAGATGAATCCCTGATTACAGTCCAGCCCACTGATTCAGAGTAGTCCTGTAGGCACTCCTGTGCTTCCCTTTTACAAACCTTCTTGGTCCTCACTGCTGGTGTTGCACTCTTCAGTCTCTGCCTATACTCAGGGAGTAGAAGTACAGCCAGGTGATCAGACTTCCCAAAGTGAGGAGGTGGAATAACAAGGTAGGCATTCTTGATGGTGGTGTAGCAATGGTCCAGTGTGGTGTTTCCTCTGGTATTGCAAGTAATCTATTGATGGTAGTTGCTTAGTGATTTTTTTCAGACTGGCTTGGTTAAAATATCCCAAAATAATGGTGAAGGAATTAGAGTATGCTGATTCGTGCACGTTAATCCCATTGCTTAGATTATTTAAAGCCTGCTTGACATTGGCCTGAGGTGGAATGTAAACTGCTACCAAAATGACCCCAGAGGTAGGTCGTTAGATAATTACAGTGCTCAGTGATTTAATTCATGCTTAAAAGTTCAAAGTAAATTTATTATCGAAGTACCTACATGTCATATAACCATATAACAATCACAGCACGGAAACAGGCCATCTCGGCCCTCCTAGTCCGTGCCGAACTCTTATTCTCACCTAGTCCCACCTACTCGCACTCAGCCCATAACCCTCCACTCCTTTCCTGTCCATATACCTATCCAATTTTACCTTAAACGACACAACTGAACTGGCCTCTACTACTTCTACAGGAAGCTCATTCCACACAGCTATCACTCTCTGAGTAAAGAAATACCCCCTCGTGTTTCCCTTAAACTTCTGCCCCCTAACTCTCAAATCATGTGCTCTCATTTGAATCTCCCCTACTCTCAATGGAAACAGCCTATTCACGTCAACTCTATCTATCCCTCTCAAAATTTTAAATACCTCGATAAATCCCCCCTCAACCTTCTACGCTCCAATGAATAGAGACCTAACTTGTTCAACCTTTCTCTGTAACTTAAGTGCTGAAACCCAGGTAACATCCTAGTAAATCATCTCTGCACTTTCTCTAATTTATTGATATCTTTCCTATAATTCGGTGACCAGAACTGCACACAATATTCCAAATTTGGCCTTACCAATGCCTTGTACATTACATTACATTCCAACTTCTGTACTCAATACTTTGATTTATAAAGGCCAGCGTTCCAAAAGCCGCCTTCACCACCCTATCTACATGAGACTCAACCTTCAGGGAACTATGCACTGTTATTCCTAGATCTCTCTGTTCCTCTGCATTCCTCAATGCCCTACCATTTACCCTGTATGTTCTATTTGGATTATTCCTGCCAAAATGTAGAACCTCACACTTCTCAGCATTAAACTCCATCTGCCAACGTTCAGCCCATTCTTCTAACCGGCATAAATCTCCTTGCAAACTTTGAAAACCCACCTCATTATCCACAACACCTCCTACCTTAGTATCATTGGCATACTTACTAATCCAATTTACCACTCCATCATCCAGATCATTTATGTATATTACAAACAACATTGGGCCCAAAACAGATCCCTGAGGCACCCCGCTAGTCACCGGCCTCCATCCCGATAAACAATTATCCACCACTACTCTCTGGCATCTCCCATCTAGCCACTGTTGAATCCATTTTATTACTCCAGCATTAATACCTAACGACTGAACCTTCTTAACTAACCTTCCATGTGGAACTTTGTCAAAGGCTTTGCTGAAGTCCATATAGACTACATCCACTGCCTTACCCTCGTCAACATTCCTCGTAACTTCTTCAAAAAATTCAATAAGGTTTGTCAAACATGACCTTCCACGCACAAATCCATGCTGGCTACTCCTAATCAGATCCTGTCTATCCAGATAATTATTAATACTATCTCTAAGAATACTTTCTATTAATTTACCCACCACTGATGTCAAACTGACAGGTCTATAATTGCTAGGCTTACTTCTAGAACCCTTTTTAAACCTGAGATGTCACCTGAGATTAATTTTCTTGCAGGCATTCACAATAGAATAAAGATATGCAATATATTTAATGAAAAAATACCCACAAAGGCAAGCAGCCAAGGTGCAAAAGGAGATGAAATGTTCAAATATTAAATAATAGTGAGAACATGAGTTGTAGAGTCATTGAAATTGAGTCTATAGATTGCATTCAGTGTTCAGTTCAGTATTGTGGGGAGTGAAGTTATCTGTGGACTGATGGTTTGAGATTTGCGAGGAATTTTAGAGCGTGGATCAGTACTTGGAACTAGGATATTGTGACTTGGATGGCTCGGGCAGGAGTGGTTACTTCGAGTGCCCAGCCTTAGATGTTTCAGAAAGGACGGGTGGGGAGGCAAGAGGTGGGGGCATGGCACTGTTGATCAGAGATAGTGTCACGGCTGCAGAAAAGGAGGAATGCCCAGAAGAATTGTCTACAGAGGGTGGAAGTTAGGAACAGGAAGGGGTCAATAACCCTACTGGGTGCTTTTTATAGACCACCCAGTAGTGACAGGATATCAAGGAGCAGATAGGGAGGCAGATTCTGGAAAGGTGTAATACTAACAGGGTTATTATGGTGGGAGATTTTAATTTCCCAAATATCAATTGGTGTGTCCCTAGAGTGAGGGTTTAGATGGGGTGGAGTCTGATGTGTTCAAGAAGGTTTCTTGTCACAATATGTAGATAAGCCTAGAAGAGGAGATGCCTGTATTTGATCTGGTATTGGGAAATGAACTTGGTCAGGTATCAGATCTCTCAGTGGGAGAGCATTTTGGAGATAGTGATCACAATTCTATCTCCTTTACCATAGCAATGGAAAGGGATAGGAACAAACAAGTTAGGAAAGCGTTTAGTTGGAGTAAGAGGGAATATAAAGCAGGAACTTGGAAGCATAAATTGGGAACAGATGTTCTCAAGGAAATGTACGGAAGAGATGTGGCAAATGTTCAGGGGATATTTGTGCATAGGTATACAGTTTTATATATGTGTGTATATATATGTGTGTGTATATATATATAGTGATATAGTTCTGCATAGGTACGTTCTAATGAGACAGAAAGGATGGTAGGGTACAGGAACCGTGTACAAAGGCTATTGTACTTCTAATAAAGAAGACAAGAAGAGCTTACGAAAGGTTCAAGAAACTAGGTAATGATAGAGACCTAGAAGATTATAAGGCTAGCAGGATGGAGCTTAAGAAAGACATTAGGAGAGTCAGAAGGGGCCATGAGAAGGCCTTGGCAGACAGGATTAAGGAAAACCTCAAGGCATTCTACAAGTATGTAAAGAGCAAGAGGATAAGATGTGAGAGAATAGGACCAATTAAGTGTGACAGTGCAAAAGTATATATAGAACCGGAGGCTACAGCAGAGGTACTTAATGAGTACTTTGCTTCAATATTCACTACAGGAAAGGATCTTGGCAATTGCAGAGATGACTTACAGTGGGAGGCGAGGGAGGAGATTGCTGAGCCTCTGGCGATGATCTTTGCATCATCAATGGGTTGAAAGAAGTTCCAGAGGATTGGAGGGTTGCTGATATTGTTTCTTTAAGAAAGGGAGTAGAGATAACCCAGGAAATTATAGACTGGTCTTACTTCAATGATTGGTAAGTTGATGGAGAAGATTCTGAGAGGCAGGATTTATGAACATTTGGAGAGGCATAATATGATTAGGAATAGTCAGCATGGCTTGTGAAAGGCAGAGCATGCCTTATGAGCCTGATGGAATTTTTTGAGGATGTGACTAAACACATTGAAGGTAGAGCAGTAGATGTAGTGTATATGAATTTCTCCAAGGCATTTGACAAGGTACTCCATGCAAGGCTTATTGAGAAAGTAAGGGGCATGGGATCTAAGGGAATATTGCTTTGTGGATCCAGAACTGGCTTGCCCACAGAAGGCAAAGAGTGGTTGTAGATGGGTCATAATTTGCATTGAGGTTGGTCACTGGTAGTGTGCCTCAGGGATCTGTTCTGGGAATCCTGCTCTTTGTGATTTTTATAAATGAACTGGATGAAGAAGTGGAGGGATGGGTTAGTAAATTTGTTGATGACACAAAGGTTGGTTGTGTTGTGGATAATGTGGAGGGCTGTCAGGTTACAGAGGGATATTGATAGGATGCAAAACTGGGCTGAGAAGTGGCAAATGGAGTTCAACTCAGATAAGTGTGAGGTTGTTCATTTTGGTAGGTCATATGATGGCAGAATATAGTATTAATGGTAAGACTCTAGGCAGTGTGGAGGATCAGAGGATCTTGGGGTCCAAGTCCATAGGACACTCTAAGCTGCAGTGCATATTGACTCTGTGGTTAAGAAAGCATTCGGTGCATTGGCAATCAATCGTGGGATTGAGTTTAGGAGACGAGAAGTAATGTTGCAACTATATCAGACCCTCGTCAGACCCCACTGACCCCATTGTACTGTGCTCAGTTTTGGTCGCCTCACTATAGGAAGGATGTGGAAGCCATAGAAAGGGTGCAGAGGACATTTACCAGGGTGTTGCCTGAATTGGGGAGCATGCGTTAGAGAATAGATTAAGTGAACTTGGCCTTTTTTCCTAGCAGCGACAGAGGATGAGAGGTGATCTGATAGAGGTGTATAAGATGATGAGAGGCATTGATCATGTGGATAGTCAGAGGCTTTCTCCCAGGGCTTAAACGGCTAGCACCAGAGGGCAGAGTTTTGAGGTGCTTAGAAGTAGGTACAGAGCAGATGTTGGGTAAGTTTTTTCTGCAGAGAGTGGTGAGTGCGTGGAATGGACTGCTGGTAACAGTGGTGGAGGCGGATACAATAGGGTCTTTTAAGAGACTCCTGGACAGGTACGTGGAGCTTAGAAAAATAGAGGGCTATGGGTGACCCTCGGTAATTTCTAAGGTAAGGACATGTTCGGCACAGCTTTGTGGGCCGAAGGGCCTGTATTGTGTTGTAGGTTTTCTATGTGTGTTTCGATGTTCAGCAGCCTGATGATTGAAGAGTAATAGTTGTCCCTAAAGCTGGTGGTATGGGACATGAGGCTTCTATACTTCCTGATGGCAGCAGTTGAAATGAGAGCATGGTGTGGATAGTGGGGGTCCTTGATGATGGATCCTGCTTTCTTGTGGCGTTGCTTCCTGTCAATGTGCTCACTGATGGGGAGGGTGATTCCTGTGATGGGCTGGGCTGTATCCACCACTTTTTGTTGGCTTTTCCATTTTTGGACATTGGTGTTTCCATAAAAGGCTATAATATATGAATCAGGATACCCTTCACTGTGCATCCATAGAGGGGTTTGTCAAAGTTTTAAATGACATGTCATCTCCAAAAGGTTACATGTAAAGTAATAAGTACAATAGCAAAAATACTATTGAAACCAGAGGATAGAATATTGGTGGAAGGAGTCTTGTGGGCAAAATAGGATGGGTAGAAGTTCCCCTGAGAGACAATGCATGCTCCGATTTGTTTCCCCATCTTTGAAATAAGCTCACTTTTAACCAACAAGATGCTATTGCAGCCCATGGAAATTTAAAAACAATTTGTTGAATGACTTTATAATGGTGTATTTTCGTAGTAAATGCATGTATGATATGGGACGACTAATTCCGTTACAATAAATATGATGATTCTATGTCAATTCTTGCTATTTGTTGAAAATTTCTATTACATGTGAAAGTCTCTGACCTCTAGCTGAAACTACACCTCAAATCTCCTGCTCCTCCAACTGTTAATGCACTTCCACCTCTTGTTCTTAGTAGCTGTGTCTTTGCCCACAGATGTCCCATACTAAGTCCATGTTGTACGGTTCCCTGTGTTGGCCCTTTGTTTTTTCAATTACTAATACAAAGCCAGTTTAGTGAAGACCTTGGTTATGTTTGTTTAATATTAAACTCCTTTCTCCTTGCACCCTGTGGTCTTCATTTTTAGCCAGTACCTTTTCAATAACATATAAATTCAGTGTTATCATTTTTTTCAAGAACTTCCTTAACATTGAAACTGTCAATATTATCAGTCTTGAGCAACATTCCTATTGCAGTTTGTCCAAATGTTTAAATGCCCATATATGCTTTCTGGTGATTATATTAAAGAAAAATAACTATGAATTTTATTTTGAGTTTTATTGTTCAATATGTTAATTTTTGAGCAGTATTTTACATATTTAAATATTTTGTTATTTGAATATTAACTTGTGTGGATCAGTTAATTCATTAATTTTGCACCAGATGAGCCAGTTTTGAAAATTACTTGACCTACTGTTGGTAGTTTGTCCATTTTAAGACTAAGTAGAAAATGAGTCTTTAGACTTTACACTATAAACAAAAGGCTGCAGTCTGATTGGAACAGAGGATGGAAATGTTAAATGTAGTCAGAAGATGATAGCTTGGAAAGGAACAATGACTATTTGAAAGATTTCTTTTATTACCCCCTATTCTCAATCAACTGTTACGCATGTTCCTAGATTTCAGCAACCCCTAACACTATTAAACATTTTCCTTTCTAATGCATTGAAACTACCTCTTTAATCCCACTGGCCATGCAAACTCCTGTCCTGAATCCTTTTTCAGAGCATAAATACATAATCTGTTTTCCCTGTGCTCTGAGACTTCGCCAATCCTTGGATTCTTCATTTAGAAATTCCACAGACCTCCAAGAGCTTTGTTATTTATTGCAGTTCAAATTCATTTTATAGGCATCTTAGTAAAGAGTTGACTCAGTGCTAACTGACAAGTATCCTTGGTCTAAACATTTTTTCAGGTGGTGGTGCTTGTGTAGATTTAAAAACAAAACTTTATTGATTCATTTGAAAATACACCTCCATTAATTTTAGATAGTTTCCACCTGTGTTCATTGGAAAAGGCTGAGTTGTAAGAATGCCAATATCTAGATAAGTTGAAATGGGTGGTAATACTATTTTTCCATTAAGTAGTATTGTGGTGTATAATTACAGATCACTATTCCAAAGGTCAGGTGAAGACTGCTGCCAATTCAGGTGAGTACATGCTGTTCACTCTGAGCCTCACAAAAATAGATGTAATTGTTGAATCAGGTAAAAGTGACAACTGTGACCTTCATTCAGTGTCATTAAGCAGATAATTCTGTGTACTTCTTGAGTGTTCTGTTGACCAAGCTGTCAGACTAATATCTCTTGAATTCCAGAGAACTTGAGTCTTATGAAGGCAGCTAATATATAGCTAAGTAACTGAGGGCATTCATATAAGTTTAGAGTTTCTTTTTATGGTGGTTAAATGAATACACAAGATCCTGCAGATGCTGGAAGTCGAAAAGCAGCACACATAAAATGTTGGAGGAACTCAGGTCAGGCATCATCTTAGAAAATGAATAAATAATTGACCTTTTAGGCCAAGACCATTTATCAAGACTTAAAAAGAAGGGAGCAGATGCCAGAATAAGAAGGTGGGAGGAGGCTAAGGAGAACAAGCTAAATGCAAGGTGGCACTGGCACACTATGACAGTGTTCTGCAGGCTATGTACAAAACTTCAAAACATATTTTTGAATTATTCTGACTTCTATCTGCAGCATGTAATTTCCCTTTAAACAGCAAACAATGAACTGCAAATTTCACAATCTTCTGAAGGTCAGCAGAAACTTTTAATCGGACGAAGATTCATCACCATGGCCGGAAGCAAGGCCAGGTGGTGGAGGGGGCACCAAGACAGACTGAAATGCGCAGGCATAGGCCCCCTCTACCCATCAACTTAACAAATTTACAGTTGCTGGAGAAGGCAAGGGTGCTGTATCACAAAGAATAAGGAATTGTTGTGTTCTGCGTTTCACCAAGACATGGCTTATGAGAGTACACTAGATTCGGCAATCAGACCCGAAGGTTTCTTGATACGTAGAATGTATCAAATTACTGATTCAGAAAAGGCAGAAAGTGGAGTTGTGTGTTTCATGGTAAACTCTCTGTGGTGCTCCAATATGGCAGCTTTGTCATACTCATGTTACCCCGATGTTGAGCACCTTATGATTAAATGCTGACTGTTCTGTTTACCAAGAGGGTTCTCCTCCATGAACCTGACTGCAGTTTACATACCACCAATAGCCAACATTAATCAAGCACTTGAGATACTGAATGATGCCATCAGCAAACAAGAAATAGTCCACCTCAATACATTTTATCTCATAGTTGGAGATTTTGGTCAAGCTTGTTTTGAGAAATCCCTGTCCAATTACTATGAACACTATAGAAACACTAACACACTAGACAACTATAGTAAGAAGGAATGCCTACTGTTCCATGCCCAGAGCAAATTTCGGGAAATCTGATCACTTGGCTGTCCTACCTGCATACAGCAATAGGCTAAGGAGCAGGAGGCAGAGGAGCAGCTCTGGGATTGCTTCAGGTTGGGCCATGTTCCAGGACTCATTTGTAGATCTGAATGAATTCACCAAAGTGTCAAAGACTTGATTTAAAAACCGTGGAAGATGAGTGTGTCTACATAAATCATTCAGTCTTCACTCCGATTTCACTCATTCTCTGTGATGCTCACTCCTCCCTCTATGGCGCTGATGCTATGAAGACTGCCCCAGCTACTATGCTTCGTGCCTGTTATGATGAACTGATAAGCGAGGCTTTGTTCCCACTCTGAGCTGCTCCAAGGTTTGGATCTGAGCACTCAATTTTGGATCGATATGCTGTTGTTACTTCAATTGTTTGCATGATTTATATTCATTTTTTCTTTCTGTCATACATCGTGTGATTTTTAAATTTTTTTTTCATTTAATTTGGGTTTTTTTGGGTTTCTTGCTTTGGCTACCTGTGAGCAAGCAAATATTAAGGTTGCAGAATTTATATATTCTTTGATAATAAATGAACTTTGAATCTTGAACCAGGAGCTCTGGGTGAACCATCAGTCTCAAGACTCACACCACCAGGTTCAGGAACAGTTATTACCTCTCAACCATTAGGCTCATGAACCAAAGGGAATAACTTTACTCGACTTCACTTGCCTGATCACTGTATTGTTCCCACAATCTGTGGACTCACTTTCAAGTACTCTTCATCTCATGTTCTTGATATTTATTCCTCATTTATTTCTTCTTATTATAAAAGACATTTTGCTGTCTTTTGCACTCTGGATGTCTGCCCTGTTGGTGCAGTCTTTCATTGATTCTATTCTGGTTATTAGATTTATTGAGTTTGCGTGCAAGAAAACGAATCTCAGAGTTGTATATGGTGACCAAGTTCAAAGTAAATTTCATTATCAAAGTACAGATATGTCACCACATGCAACACTGGGATTTATTTTCTTGTGGCATACTCAGCAATCTTCAGAATAGTACCTAAACAGGATCACTGAAAGATCAACCAGAGTGCAGAAGACAGCAAACTGTGCCAATCCAGTACATAACAAGAATATGAAATAATGAGATGGAGTCCTTAAAGTGAGATTATTGGTTGTAGGAACATTTCAATGATGGGGCAAGTGAGTGTATTTATCCCTTTTTATTCAAGAGCCTGATGGCTGAGGGATAGAAACTGTTCTTGAATCTTGTGGTGCAAGTCCTGGAGCTCTTGACCTACCTAATGGCAACAGTGAAGAGAGCATGACCTGGATGGTGGGGATCTCTGATGATTGATACTGCTTTCCTATGATAGCGATTCCTGTTGATGTGCTCAATGTTTGGGAGGGCCTTATCCTTTCAAAGCGTTGGTGTTTCCATACCAGACCATGATGCAGCCAGTGAAAATGCTCTCCACTGCACTATAAATTTAACTTGAATTTTGAACTAAGTGATAAGCGAAGTGGGTGGATAGGGGAGGAAATTTAAAGTGAGGAGCTGGGAGGTGAAAAATGACTAAGTGGAAAAGGTGAAAGGCTAGAGGAGGAGGAATCTGATAGCAGACAAGAGTGGATCATGGGAGAAAGGGAAGGGGGAGGAGGTAGGAAGGTGAGGAGAAGAGGTAAGAGGCCAGAGTGAGGAATTAAAGAGGGAAGGGGGTGGGGGAAATTACCTGCACTACTTAATAATGGATGTTTTGTATAAAGCATTCAACACCTGTGCCCATATTTGTATTTCTATAACAGTGAGAATATTTCTGAATATTTAAAGTATTGCTCATTAGAAGCTTGTAGGTTCAAGAGATAAAATTTGTTCACAATTTATGTTGACACTTCATTGCAACAGTAAACTGGTAATGCACTGTTAGGATCTGTCTTTTAGATAAGAGGGTATGTCCCTTTCTATGGAAGTGAAGACTTCTTTGGCACTATTTTAAAAGCAGCTGACAATTTCTTCTGGTGTCCATTTCTCAAATTAATTCAATAGGAGAGATTTGGTTATTTATCTTAAGTCATTGTGGGATTTGATTTTGTACGTGTCGACAGTTTGCCTTTATTGCACATTTATAGTGTTCTGTGTACTCATGAAAGATTTTGAAATGCCCTGATTTGGGAATTGCTATGTAAATTTAAGTTCTTTCCCTTTATGCACTAGACTTGGTAATTTGTCTTCAGTCTATAAATCAAGAAGAAGCCATGTGTCATTTTAATCTTCTGTTGTTTAGAATATTAATGAGTGATCTTTTATCTCACCAACTCCTGAACTTTTATTTTCTAATCTAAATATATTTAATGTTAAATTTATTCCAGTTGATCTTAATCTCTTGAGTAAGAAATCAAAAGATTACTAACACTGACTTTTTAAAGAAAAGCCACTGAGAATGGCAAGGTTAAATGCTATTCATGGGTCCACACTTGTTGATTGGGGAAATGGTCTTGGCACTACACTAGTCCCCTGAAGAATATCTTTCCTTCAGATTCTAGAGAATGGAAGTTGATAATTCTCTCTTATAATTTTATTTTTATTTGGATAAGGTATTCACAAATATTACACAAACATTTTTACATATAAAACCTTTTCCATTTTTATATATGTATAAATCTATATATATTTATACATTCACAAGTACACACAGATGATATTAAAAGAAAAATAATTAGGCACTTAAATAGATATTTATGTGCAATTGTAATTCCACACTATTAAACTAAATAATAATAATAGTTTTTTTAAAGTATTAAAATTAAAAAATAATTTCCATGTATCTCATCTCGTCCATTTCTTTCTTGTCCAAAATAATGTGTGTAATCCTATGTAACTTCCATCGTAGGTGTTTGTATCTTAACATGTTCATGTTTGCTCCCACCTATAAACATACTTATCCAATTCCTGTGTACTTATTTACTTCATTTTATCTTTTTTCCCCCAAATCTTTTTCTTTACTTGTGTTGATTACACATTTTCCAGAAATAAAACAGTGAACATTCAAACCAAGGGAGCTTACGTTAACACTATTACTATTTTGATGAGGAAAGCAGTATGAACCATTTGGAGAGTCATCTAAAGTCTGCTCGCATTGGGGTTATAAATTCAATTCAGTTATTCCAAATTTGATAAAACTGTTCTTTTTGAATTCTCAGTCATCTTTTCTTTTTAAATATTTCCAAAATAATTTTATGCCAATCTTCTAAAGTAGGTGATACTGGATTTAGCTAGTTTCTGGTGATTGTTTTCTTACTTGCTGCTAAAAGAGCCTGCAGCAACTTTATATCTTCTGTTCCGAAAACAATACATGCCCCAAATAGAAAGTCACAAAGTCCAGAGGTATCTATCTTAAATACCTTAACTAATGTTCTCTGAATATCTTTCCAATATAAACTTAATTTAGGCCAATCCCAAAAAATATAGAAATGATTTGCCCCCTTGGAGTTACACCTGCTACAACACGCCATGTTTGTGTCTTTATATTTTTCTTGGTATGGGGTCTTGAAGTATCTTATAATATTTTTCCAGCGATGTTCTCTCCAAACCAAAGAGTTTGAAAGCTGCATATTTTCCCCCAAACCTCCTTTGAAAGTACCAACCCCACTTCTTTCTCCCACTTCTCAATATACAATATGTTTTCATTTTTGGCATATGAGAGGGCATTAAATAATTGAGAAATTGATTTACTTAGTATTGAGCTGTAAGCTGAATTCAAAATCTTGAAAAATTCTAATTCTGTTGTTGATAAATCTGTACATCCAAAATCCTGTTTAAAGTACTGTCATATTTGAAAGTACCTAAAATAAATTTAAAATTTTTTTTAAAAAAGTCATTGTGTTCTAGGCCTTATTTGTCCTGCAGGGATTGAAAAATCTGTAATACACTTTTATGTGTGAATGCGAGGTAGGTTGTAAGACCCTTCTTTATCCATAGTTCAAGTTTTTTATCTCCTCTGCTGGGAAAGAATTCGGTATCATAAGAACACCATCTAAGAAGTTTTAACAAGTTGTAAATTCCACTTAAATTAGCCACCTTCTGCCATACTTTTAATGTGAGATTTATCCAGCTGTTTTTAATCTTTTCCAATTGGGCCATCAATCCTATGTCCACAATTGAGGCCTGTAGAGGAAAACTGTCAATCAATCCAAATTCTATTTGCTTCCATCTAGCTTTGTATTCCCCATTGCACTAATATAACAGAGGAGATATCTGTGAAGCATAAAAATAACTTCTCAAGCAAGGAAGTGCCATACCTCCTCCTTCCTTTCCTAACTGTAAGGTGTTAAATCGGATTCTAGGTTTCTTTCCTTGCCAGATAAAGTGGGGAAATCTATTTGTCCCATTCTCTAAATTGATTTTCGTTTACCTCCACAGGTAAAGTGCAGAAAAAGTAAAATAACCGAGGGAGAATATTCATTTTTATGGTATTTGCCCTTGAATTTAAACTTAAAAAGGGAATAAGGTTCCATCTATGTATGTCTGCTTTTATCTCTGAAGCTAATGGCCCATAATTTACCTGTGACAATGTTGAAAGATCTTTTGGCAGGGTTATTCCTAAATATTTTAATGATTTAACTTCCAACTTAAGATAATAAGTATTTTGCAGTTTTTTGAATGCTGTATAATTTAGGGACATAACCTGCGCTTTCTTTACATTAATTTAATAACCTGATATTTTCCCGAACTCATCCAACAGTGTAAACAATACTATGAATGATTTTTCTGGTTCACTCAAATAAACTAAGATATCATCTGCGAATAGCGCTACCTTCTGTTCAATCTCTGCCACCTTAATACCTTTTACAATTTTGCTCTGTCTTATTAATTGGGCAAGAGGTTCAATGTATAGCGCAAAGAGGAGAGGGGAGATTGGGCATCCCTGTCTAGTTCCTCTCCCTACAATATTAGTCAGAGAGGTCCCCATTTATCTTAATTCAAGCTGTAGGACTGTCATATAAAGTCTGGATTACTTCAATAAACTTTTCTTGAAAGCCAAATCTTCCTAACACTTTTTATAGGAATACCCATCTAACTGAATCAAAAGCTTTCTCGGTGTCTAATCCCACTACCATTGTCTCTGTCCCGTTTTTAGTAACCTGTTCTAGTATGTGTAAAGTTCTTATGTTGCTCTGAGTTTGTCTTTGCTGGATGAATCCATTCTGGTCTAAGTGGATGAGGCCAGATAGAAGCTTTTCCAGTCTACGATCTAACATAGATGTAAATAATTTGTAGTCCAAATTAAGGACACTGACTGGCCGATAATTACCGCATTCTAGTTTATCTTTACCCTCTTTAGGAATAACTGAGATAATCACCTCTCTCCAGGAAGGTGGAATTTCTCCTCTGTAAGATTTAATTAAAGGTGTTAAGTAATAATGGAGCTAACTGTGACTCCAGCAATTTGTACTACTCTGCGGTAAACCCATCAGAGCCTGGTGACTTTCCCGCCTTTAATCGAGAGATGGCCACGTTCAGGTCTTTGGCAATTACCGGTTCTAATAGGCATTCATTTTGTAAATCTGTGAGTTTGGGTAATTCCAAAGAATTCAGTAAAGTGTCTGTATGGGACTCATTGGAGGCCCAGGGTTGAGAGTACAGCTCTCGATAATATGTTTCAAAACACTGTTGAATTTTCCCTATTGAAGTCTCAACAAGCTTTGTTTTTGGATTCTTTATTTTATTAATTGTATTGTCTGCTTGATGTTTACGTAATTTATATGCTAATAATCTAGCTGATTTACCTCCTACTTCATAATTCTTTTGTCTCAGGTAAAGAAAATTTCTTTGAGTTTCCAATGTATAAATTTCATCAATATCACTTTGCTATTTCTTAATTTCCTGCGTTAAATTAGAATTTATTTTGTTGCTATCTACAACTGGAAGTTGATTTAATTTTCCTTGCAGGTCTGCTAATATTTGTGCTTTGAATTTTTTCATGTGAGTAGTAATGGAAATAATTTTTCCTCTCAGTGCAGCTTTCAATGTATCCCATGAGATCACTGGTGATGTTTCTCCCATGTCATTAAGGTCTAGCTATTCTTTAATTTCTCCTCTTAATCTCTCCATTACTTTTGGGTTACTAAATATATGTGAAATTAACCTCCATGGTGTTTTCCTCATTTTCCATTCCAGAATTAGAGACATAGAGACTGGGCTATGGTCTGACTGAACAATTGTTGCAATGTTACACTCTTTTATCCTGAATCTATCTATATTAAATATAAAAAAATAGTCTATCCTTGAATAAGCTGAATGTGGGAAAGAGTAATGTGTTTAGACTTTACTAGTGGGATGTAATTCCCTCCACACATCTGTTATTCCCAACTCCTCCATCAATAATTTCACTTTCCTAGTCAGAGGTTTATTCTGAATAACTGTTCCTGAAGAATCTAGTACAGGGTTTAACCTAATATTAAAATCTCCTCCGCAAATTACTACCCCTTGAGTGCTGGCCATTAGGTCAAAAATGTGTCTGTGGAATGACCATTCACTACCTGGTGGAGCATAAACATTCAGCAATGTTATTTCAGTACCATCTATTTTTCCTGTAATCTTTATAAATCATCCATCCTTGTCTTTTGTCTCTGAAATATGTTCATAGTTAAGAGCACTTGATATTAAAGTAGCTGCTACTCTTTTGTGGCTCAATTTATATGATGAATAAAATACATGCTTAAAGCCCATTCTTTTTAATTTTGCATGTTCGGATTGGCTCATGTGCGTTTCCTGAAGGAAAGTTATTTGTGCTCTCTCTTTTCAATTTAGAAATAATCTTACTTCTCTTAATTGGATTCAAAGCCCCATTAACATTATAGGAAATTATTTTTACCGGTTCAATTTGCATTTTTCTCTCGTAGAAAACACTCTTTTTCTAAGCAAACAGTAAGCAATCCCTTCCCAACAGTATACCAAAACACAAAACCAAACCCTAGGCATTTTTGAACGTAGAACATTCGAAAATTTTCCCCAACTTCCAACAGTGAGACTGAGCACCGACCTGCCTCAGTTCAGAGGGATAACCTCTATCTCCAGCCTGTGTTAGAGAGCCTCCGCAGTGTGAACAGTCAGAGAATTATCTCGTTTTATGTCTCGACCATATTGCTATCATTCAAGTCATTCCATCTAGTTTATTTTCAGTTACCAGCTTTAATTTTACCTTTAAGTCCAATTTACTCTTTTCAGTCATTTCTCTTAATTAATCTATACTCTCTGTACATTTGCTGCAAATATTCCGACGCTTTTCCTTGTAGCTTGACACTCTGGTTTGAGTGGAGTGTCCTTGTCATACTGGCTGCCATTACTCCCGCCGAATCCTCTCTGGTAGCGATTCCGGTCGGTTGATAACTTTTATGGGTAGTCCCTGGTCCGACAGGTCCAACGTTGCCTCCTCCACTGTAGTGTAGATTTTTGTCCCTTTGTCGTAAAAGACTCTTAGCCGAGCTGGATACAGGGTCTGGAATCTGATGTTGTTTTCCTTCAGGACCCTCCGTGCTTCCACATATTCCTTCCGTATGGCAAGGATCTCCGTTTCGTAATTGTGGTCAAAATTGCTCCACATAAGGCCTTCCTTTTGCCATGCCAGTTTAAGCTCTTCATCCTTTGTTCTGTAACTGAGAAATCTGACTAGAATAGATCTAGGCTGGGCGTCTGCTGGAGGCTGTGGTGATAATACGCGGTGGGCCCTTTGTATCTGTAGTTCTTTTGCTTCTGGTATATCAAGGTTCTCTCTAAGCAGCTTCTCCACGAAGGGAATCACCAATCCGGGTTTACCTTCAGCTCCTTCGGGAACTCCATAGATCCTCACTTTTTCCCTTCTTGGTCCGTTAGCTTCCACTGGAGCTGCTCTTGTAACTTTAACATTTCTGCAATCACTTCCTCTGTGTTTTGCAGCCTCTCAGTCCCTACAATCCTCGCTTTGGCTCCATCTAACCTCAAATTAGTTTTTGCTATTTCTCCTTTAATATCCTCCAGCTGTTTGATGTTATCTTGTCGGAAATCACGAATCTCTCTGAGAATCAAAGTCAGGTTCACCGATTCTTCCTCGTGATCTCTGTCCTGGCTAGCTGTGGAGAAGCTCAGCCCCTCATCTTGCTGCGTCTTGTTTTATTTCTCAGCCTTCTGAGCGGACCTTTTATTCTTGTACTTGGACATTATTCTTGCCCCTTTTATTGATACAATACTAAATATTTGTCTAATTTCAACTTTGGGGCAGTTTATATTCTTTTTTGTTGAGAAACTGTTTCCTATGCTGCCATTCCCTTGGTGACCCAGAAGTCGACCCCAGAAGCTAATCATTCTCAATCTTCCCCTCATAGGACAGTCCCTCCAACTCCAAATTCTACTTAATCTGCATTGCACTTCTTCTGGGTTGGGTCATGGGTCTTGAACAAAGCTTTCTATGGTGCATCGATTGAACAGCACCATCCAGGGCAAAGTAGGTGGCTAAATTGTTACCTCACCACTTCTTCAATCAATGTTACTTCACCTCTATAAAGTATTCCATAGTAAAATTACACTTTGGAAACTTGACGGGAGCTTCTAGGAAAAACACCACTCTCCTAAGTTCTGCAGGTTAGAAGAATAGGAACATGGGACCACCACCAGTTGCAACTTGCTGTCTCGGTTTCATGCCACGCTGACTTGGCAATGCAGTCAGTGGCCTCTTTATTAAATATAGCTACTCATTAAGGCAAATATCTATTCTGCTAGCCACAGTAGCGTAGCAGCTAGCACAACACCATTACAGCTCGGTATCAGGACTTCAATTCTGGTGTCATCTCACCTCACTTCTGGGTAGTGAAAGATAGAAGAGGTAAAAGGCTGCAGAAGATGGAATCTGAAAGGACAGGATAATGAACCATAGAAGAAGGAAAGGAGAAGGGACACCAGAGGAATGTGGTAGCAAGTGAGGAAAAAAGAAGGGGGAAAAAGAGGAGCCAGAATGGAAAAAGAGTGAAGGGTAAATTACTGGATATTAGTGAAATTGATGTTCATTCCATCAGGTTGGAGGCCACCCAGATGGAATATGATGTGGTCCTCTAATGTGAATGTGGCCTCATTGTGACAGTTGAACCATGGACCTTAAGTTAATGGACGTGAGGAAAAAACTTAGATCTTTGGGGGGGGGGGGAGAAGCAATTGAATCTAATTATGAGAGTATCATCAGTCCCTTCTGTAAGGTGATCCTTAATTTCAGTCTTTCATTTGAATTGCACCAAGTTCTCCTATTGTTGTGTTTATAGTATTCCTTTGATTTTAAAAAAAATCCTATTACGTTGCTGCTTTTAATCAGAACATTATCAGTGGAGAATTTGTTTCATGGCTTGCATCCACTGCCTCAAAAAGTATTTCTATTCCTTATGTTGCATTTTGTGATAGGAGGCAAATTGGAGCAGAGATCTAATTCCCTGTACAGGCAGGAGTTGGTATTTTTCATCACCAGCCGTCATTGTAGGGCCTTCATCGCAGTGGATGTAAGTACTACTGGACAATGATGTTGATGCAGGTTACCACATTCTTGGGCACCTGTATAATTGAAGTCTGCTTGAAGCAGTTGGGTACCTCACTGCCGAAATGAGAGGTGAAGGATCGCAGTGAACGCTCCAACCAGTTATCGGCACAGATCTTTAGTACTTGACCAGGTTCCCCATCTGGGCCAGGTAGTCCAGACCAATCCTGAAGGCTGCTCTCGAGTCAGCTTCAGAGACTGAAATCCCATGTTTAAAATTATTTCATATTTCTGACATTAGCTGTTTTCTAAATGGCTTGGAAGGCATGAGGTTAATTGCTATGTATCTACCTTTGAATGCTGAGACTGAGCTGTTCTTTTTGTGTTTATGGTTATGGAGTTTGCTGAAAAGGGATTTAGTTTTTGTATGCAAAATGGTTCCAACTTTAGTATTTAATATCTTCTCAGTCTTTTGTTATTCTAAGATCTGGTGAGCACCTTGATTGATTTTTTGATTGAATATTCATAGGTTTACATGTTTTGTTTGATCTAAGTGACTTTCTTGCATACAAACAACTATCATGGGTGAGGCAGAAACAGCAAGACTAATGTGAATTAAGCAAAGAAGATGTTTACAGAGGAAATGTATTGAGACATTTGACTTCAAATCACATTTTACTGTCTCTCTTTAAAGAGACCAGCAGTAAATTTGACTTTGGCTTTGGTTTCTGGAGCCATAGCATTAAGAGGGTCCTGTTTAACCAATGATTTTGCAAGCATTGCTAGTGAAGGCAGAACCATGGAATACCTTTTCAATCAGAAATGCCAAATGTTTGATCTGCATGGATTTTAACTGCCAAAAAATGACTGGGTGTAGTGGCTAGAACAAATGTTAAGGAGCCAGACAACATCTTCAACATAGGACTAAAGACTAATACTCCAGAATGTGTAATGCTGCTTGCTTAGCTGTTCCTTTATAGCAACACTTTCACAATTCAACAAAATAAGAAATTATTCAGGTTTGCCTTTCCAGATCAATACTTCAATTTAGTGAATTGCCAACCCATCATGAGAACTGTCGTTAACAGTGTGGTCAAACAGCACTTGATGACCAATGCACCAACGTTCTATTGTGGTTTGAAGAGCACAGATCATATTCAGGCTTGATTCTAGTTTTCATCAAACACAGACGTCTTTTTTAATATAATCCTCTTCACATTTTCAAGGCATCCAAAAGCACTTTATAACAAGATCACTCAACAACATAACAGTCAGATAACAGTCAGAATGCAGGGTGACTTGGACAGGTTGGGTGAGTGGGCAAATGTATGGCAGATGCAGTTTAATGTGGATAAATGTGAGGTTATCCACTTTGGTGGGAAGAACAGGAAGGCAGATTACTATCTAAATGGAGTCAAGTTAGGAAAAGGGGAAGTACAACAAGATCGAGGTGTTGTACATCAGTCAATGAAAGCAAGCATGCAGGTACAGCAGGCAGTGAAGAAAGCTAATGGCATGCTGGCTTTTATAACAAGAGGAATTGAGTATAGGAGTAAAGTGGTCCTTCTGCAGCTGTGCAGGGCCCTGGTGAGACCCCACCTAGGGTATTGTGTGCAGTTTTGGTCTCCAAATTTGAGGAAGGACATTCTTGCTATTGAGGGAGTGCAGCGTAGGTTCACAAGGTTAATTCCTGGAATGGTGGGACTGTCATATGTTGAAAGCTTGGAGCGACTAGGCTTGTATACACTGGAATTTAGAAGGATGAGAGGGGATCTGATTGAAACATATAAGATTATTAAGGGATTGGACACACTGGAGGCAGGAAGCATGTTCCCGCTGATGGGTGTTCAGAACTAGAGGCCACAGTTTAAGAATAAGGGGTAGGCCATTTAGAACAGAGATGCGGAAAAACTTTTTCACCCAGAGAGTGGTGGATATGTGGAATGCTCTGCCCCAGAAGGCAGTGGAGGCCAAGTCTCTGGATGCATTCAAGAGAGAGTTAGAAGAGCTCTTATAGATAGTGGGGTCAAGGGATATGGGGAGAGGGCGGGAATGGCGTACTGATTGTGTATGATCAGCCATGATCACAGTGAATGGTGGTGCTGGCTAGAAGGGCCGAATGGCCTACTCCTGCTCCTACTGTCTATTGTCTAATCTGCCCACCTACAGTCACTGGGCATCCGTCCTCCTCTGAATTTGTGCATGGGATATTGAACATCCACCATAGAAAAGTCTTTAATTTAACTTTCACCTGAACAGTCTATCATAAGCCAAATACTGGAATTTCAAGTATCTACGGTGTTGTTTAAAGGGTGCTTTGATGTCAAGAAGCCCAAGTCAAAGGAAATTGTCTACGTACTGCCCAGCACACAATGTGGTTGCTGGAGGTCAGTCATCCCAGCCCTAGCGTAATGCTGCAGGAATTCACTAGGGACCCTCTATATTAAGCATCTGCAAATAACGTTTTTCCCTCTCTCATAAGATCAGAGTGGGAATGTTGTCATTGCAGTATTGAAGTAGATCCAGAACTCCTTGTTTAATAAAGGAGTCTGTGGCCAGCTGCAAGGTCAGATTGGCCTAGAAAATTAAAAGTAGCATTCATGCTGTATTGTAACAAGAACCCTTTCCAAGAAGAGAGAATCAAATAACCTTCCCTTGATAATAGCCTAATCCTTTACAGTTAGACCCCAAAATAGTCTTGGGAAGCTAGGTTATACAATTAACTTTGTAGCAAGTTGCTAACCTCCTGACTAGTATTTTCCAACTTATAAGAAAAAGCCCTTCATTTTGAGCACAGCTCCAACAAGACTTGGATTGTTACCATTGAGAACAAGACTGCCTGCATGATAGACATTCTTTATATCCCTCTAAAAATACACTTTTTGCTCTACAGGTGGAATGTCAAATATACAATAAGATGTCCTTTACCTCAATACCATGGTTTCTTTAGCAGCACACTAAATCCTACACCTTCATAATCTAGAAGTACAAGGTGGCAGGTGCATGAAATACCTGCATCAAATTGTACCAACTAAATCAAAATATTGGAACTCCTCCCTATATAACAGCACCAAGTAGCGTATCTTCACCATAGGGATTGAAGTGATTTAAAAGGCAGCTTAGCTCCATCTTGAGGTCACCTTTGGGTGGACAATAAATCCTCACCTTAACAAAGACACTCATTTTAACATGAATATTTTCAGTATCAGGATCGGCTTTATTTTCACTGACGTATTTTTGACATTTGTTTGTGGCACAATGCAGTGCAATATATAAAAACACTATAAATTACAGTAAGAAATGTATAAAAAATTTTAATTCAATATGTAGTGCAAAAAAGGGGAAAATAGTGTTCATAGGTTCATTGTACATTCAGAAATCTGGCGAAGGAGAAGATGTTTCTAAAATGTTGTATGTGTGTCTTCAGGCTCCTGTACCACCACCTTGATGGTAGCAATGAGAAAAGGGCATGTCCTTTGTGGTGGGAATCCTTACGATAAATGCTGCCTTTTTGAGGCATCACCTTTTGAAGGTGTCCTCGGTGCTGAGGAGGTTTGTGCCCGTGATGGAGCTGGCCAGGTTTACAACCCTCTGCAGCTTTTTCCGATCCTGTGCAATGGTCACCCCATAACAGACAGTGATGCAATCAGTTAGAAAGTTCACACGGTATATTTAGAAATTTTGCTAGAGCCTTTGGTGACGTACCAAGTCTCCATTAGGAGTTTGATTTTTTTTAATGTTTGGTTGAATATGCTGGGTAAATAAATAATCACTCTTCTGTCATTAATACAGACGGCATTGCAATGTGGGCTTCCTGCTGCAACTGGTTTTGTTTGGATAATCAAACAATGGATGAACCAGAGTACAATTCTAGAAGGCAGGCATACACTAATGCAGGCTATAACTCTCAGTCGTCTTCACCTGGATTGGAAAACACATGTCGAGCTTGTGGTTCACAATTTGAAAATGCCTCACGGAAGGTATGTACACATTGTAAGATAGAAATTACAATTGAACTAAAGCAGAAGTTGCTGGTTAGAAATAATTTTATTTTTTGTGCTTTTTATTCTTTGCATTTATTTTTTGAGAATGGAAGCAAGTTGGAATGTAAAAAAGACAAAGGCAAAAGGCAGGTATATATGCCAATTAGCATCATGTCTAGTTGCAAAAATATTTGAAGCTATCATTGAAGAAGAAATAACAAGACACATGGATAAAATTGGTTCCATTGGACAGATACAGTACGTAATCATGAAGTGCAGGTCCAGCTGGACAAACGTACTGAAGTTCTTTGAGAATGTAATGAGCATAGTGGATAGAGGGAACAAGTGGATGTTGTACATTTGGATTTGCAAAAGTAATCAGTAAGGTGCTACTTAAATAAATTATGGTGTTGGGAATAATGTATTAGCATGGAAAGAGGAGGTTAACTAATAGAAGAAAAGGATGCAGTAGAGGCTATCTCCATTAAATATATTTAACGTACAGTTTGTTTTTTTACATAGCAACTGAATTAAGGGTTATGGGGGGGGAAAGCAGGTAGATAGAATGGAGTTAATGATTTGATCAGCCATGATCCTGAATGGTGGAGCAGGCTCAGTTGGCTAGATGGTCTACTCCTTACTCTATTTCTTATGTTCTTATATAAGGTATATATAACCAAATTCTCTAAAAACTATACTGTTATTCATTTGCTGAAATTTTGAATTGATGCCATTTAGAACAGAACAGCTTGCATGATATCCTGCTTGTTCAAACCAAAACAAGAAATGTTATGCAATGAAGAGACAAGTTAAGAAATATCTTAATTTTATTTCATTGTTTCATATAATGGTGCACAGGTGTGTCAATAAGCACCATCTGTTCATGGTGGCTATTTTAATATTCTGTTTTGTCTTTCTCCAGTTTTTCCCTCTCTGCTAACATAGTTTTCTCTAAGCATGCTCAGTTTGAACCAGATATATAGTTATTAAATAATTTATCAATGTGTCTTAATTAAAACTAAATGCAGATATCCAGTGATGGGCACACATTTTTTAGTTTTGAATATGTATTGATGGTTGTTGAAGCAACCTTTAATTCTTAAGGACAACAGGTTGTTTCTTTTCAATCAACTCCATGTTAAGCATTGCCTAGTCTCGCTCAGAGGTACTATCTGACATGGCACTCTCTGCCATCTTTTCTAGTTTCTATTTTCTGAGCCCTCCTCTCAATAATATAAACATTCCCTTTTACTTCGTCTCTCTTATGAAATAAACAATTTCTACCCCACAATCCCATTCTCTGTGCTGATGCATCCAGTCTTAAAATCTTGCAAAGAGCTATCAAAGGGATGGACAGCCAAGAAGTCATGTCCTAGTGGCAGGTTCACTATGCAGTATAAGCTTAGGAATAAAGCTGTTGTCCAGTGCAAATGTTCTTGGTTCAGTAATGTCTGCCAATTGATGGACTTCTGTACTTCTGAGTGGGTGATCTTGTAAAGCCAGAAAATATCTAGGATGTAGTGAGGCAGTGACATATGTAAAACTGTATTTACTTTTGTCTAAGTCTTGCAGGCTTGGTAGACTAGCACAAAATGGTGAAGGAAATCTGTAGATCAGGCAGCATCCATAGATATTATTCCCCTGGAGTGAAAAGGATGAGTGGTAACCTGATAGAAGTGAATAAAACTGTAAATGGTATAAAAAGGATAGGTAGTTAGAATCTCTTTCCCATAGAAGGGGTATCAAAAACAAGAGGGCAGAGATTTAATGTGAGTAGTGGGAGATTTTACCTGGGATCTTAAGGGACAGTTTTTGTACAGTGATATCTGGGAAGCATTGCCAAAGGAGGTGGCAGAATAGGATATGAATACTCTGTTTAAGAGGTATTTAAAACATTGGAGCAGAATTAGGTCATTCAGCCCATCAAGAATGCTGCTCTGAACTTATTAACATCCACTTTAAATATACCCAGTTACTTGGCATCCATAGCCGTCTGTAGCAATGGATTTCACAGAATCACCACCCTCTAGCAGAAGAAATTCTTTCTCATCTCTTTTCTAAAGGGATATTTTTCTAATCTGAAGCTGTGCCCTTTGGTCCTGGATTCAAATCCACTTTGTCTGGCCTTTCAATATTCAGTACGTTTAAAAGATCTCCCTCATTCACCTAAGTTCCAGCGAATACAGGCTCAGAGCCATCAAGCTCTTATTTGTTAACCCATTCATTCCTGAGATCATTTTCATAAACCTCTTCTGGACACTCTCCAACTCCAGCACATCTTTTCCTAGATATGGGGCCCAAAACTGGTCAGTCTTCCAAATGTGGTCCAACCAATGCCTTAGAGCCTCAGCATTATATCCTTGCTTTTATATTCTCATCCTCTAAAAGGAGAGCTAAAATTGCATCTGGCTTCCTTACCAACTTGAGCTGCAAGTTAACTTTTAGGGAATCCTGCACAAGGACTCCCAAATCCCTTTGCACCTCCAATTTCTTAATTTTCTCATTTTGAAATAAATCTGTGCTTTCATTCCTTCTACCAAAGTCCATACAGCTGCCACTTCTTTGCCCATACTCCTAATGTCCAAGTGGTTCTGCACATTCCCTGTTTGCTCAAACCAACCTGCCCTTCTACCTAACTTTGTATTGTACGCAAACCTAGCCACAATTCTGTCATTCGGATTATTAACATATAATGTGAAAAGTAGCAGACCCAACACCAGTTCCTGTAGAACACCATTAATCTCTGATAGCCATCCAGAGGAGGTAACCTTTATTACCACTATTGCCTTCTACCAATCTTTTGCCCATCTTAATATTTTTCCTGTTTATACCATGGGCCCTTATCTTGTTTCACAGCCTCACATGTGGTACTTTGTCAAATGCCTTCTGAAAATCTAAGTCAACAACCTTCGCTAACTCTTTGTTGTCTATTCTATCTGTTATTTCCTCAAAGAATTTCAGCAGATTTGTGAAGCACTATTTCTCCTTAAGGAAACCATGCTGACTTTGGTCTATTTTAGTCTGTGCCTATATGTACCCCCAAACCTTATCCTAATAGACTCTAACATCTTCCCAACCACTGGCCTGAATTCCCTTTCTTTTTTCTCCCTCCTTTCTAAGAGTGGAGTAACACTTGCAATTTTCCAATCCTCTGGAGTCATTCCGGAATCTAGTGTTTTTGAAAGGTTACTACTGGTGTTTCCACAATCTCTTCAGCTACCTCTTTCAGATCCCTGGGATGTAGTCCATCTAGTCTAGGTAACCTACCTACCTTCAGTCATTTCAGCTTCTTAAGCACCTTCTCCTTATTGACTATAGAAGCAACTATACTCACATTTCCGCTCTGACACACTCGAATTTCTGGCACACTGCCTTCTGCAGTGAAGACTGATGCAGAATACTTATTGTTAGTGCAACATTTATTTGTTCCATATTACCTGTCCAGTGTCATTTTCAAACCTATTCTTGCCTCTTTTTCACTCTAGATATCTGGGGGAAAAAAACTTTGGCATTCTCTTTTATATTATTGGCTAGTTTAATTTTCTTATCTTTTCTCTCCTTATTGCTTTTTAGTTACCTTGTTTTGGTTTTTATAACTTGCCCAGTCCTCTACCTTCCCACTAATTTTTGTACGTATCTTTTGCTTTTATGCTATCTTTGATTTCCCTTGTCAGCCATATGTGTCTTAAGAATACTACCCTCTCCCTTTAGAATACTACTACTACTTCAAGATGAAATGACCCTGCACCTTCCAAATTTATTGTGTTTGCTCGCTGATGAGACTCTGAGCCAGGAGCTAGAACAAAGCTGGAACACGGAATAACCATTACTCAGCAAACCACACCACCAAAAGTCAACATTGCAACAGATCATGACTATTTGAAGGTCACAAAGAATATTCGAGAAGTTGTCAGGAGCAACAATCAATCAGAGAATGTCAGCCTGGGATTAGTTGACAGCCAACCAATAGACATTGGTTGCCTTCTGTTTGCCATAGCAGAATTATTCCCAGAAACTCCAACCATTGCTGTTCTGCCATCATCCCTGCTAGTGTCCACTTTCAATCAACTTTGGCAACTCCTCTCTCATGCCTCCGTAGTTCACTTTATTCAACTGTAATACTAATACGTATGATTTTAGTTTCTCCCTCTCAAACTACAGGGTGAATTCTATCATGTTATGATCACTGCCTCCAAAAGGTTACTTTACCTGAAGCTCCCTAGTCAAATCTGGTTCATTTAACAACATCCAATTCAGTATTGCCTTTTCTCTAGTTGGCTCAACCACAGGATGCTCTAAGAGCCATCGACAGGCACTTAAATAGGCAAGATGTAGATGGATATGATTCTGAGATCTTCACCTCCCCAGCCCTGATCTTCCACCAACTCACTTCACGACTGAGCAGATGAGAAGAGTAAACTCCGACATGGCAAAGCATTGGGACCAGATGGTATGAACCACAAGATCCTGAAGGAGTGTGCTGAGCAGCTGTGTGGAATTGTCTAGCACATCTTCAATCTGAGTCTCACCCTGGAAAGGATCCTGACTCTGTATAAAACAACATGTGTGGTCCCAGTAATGAAGAAGGGCCAACCAGAAGTCTTGAATGACTACCATCCTATGACCCTGACCTCACACGTTATGAAGACCCTAGGTTGTCCTCTGTTCACATCTGACTCCTGGTCAGATCAGCCATTGATCCCCTGCAATTTGCCTACCAGGAGGACGTTGAGGTTGACAATGCCTGCTCCCATTTGGATAAGCAGGGCTGCACTGTGAGGATCATGTGTTTTTTGATTTCTCAAGTGCCTTCAATACCATACAGCCCTAATTGCTGGGGGGAAAGCGGCATTCAATGCAGGTCGGCACTTCCATTGTATCCTGGATAATGGACTACCTACTGGCAGACCACAGTTTGTGCGTCTTCAGAACTGTATCAGACATGGCTATAAGCAGCTCTGGGGCCCCACAGGGGACTGACTGTATTGGCTCCCTTCCTCTTTACCCTGTATAATTCATCTGCAGAAATTCTCAGATGACTCAGCAATAGTTGGGTTTATAAAGGAAGGACGGGAGGATGAATATGGGGCCCTGGTGGAGGACTATGTCAAATGGTACAAGCTGAATCATCTGCAACTCAACATCAGCAAGATAAAGGAGATGGTGATGGACTTTAGGAAGACTAAGCCTGCAATGCTCCTTGTTACTATTGATGGTGTGGATGTGGTGATGACCTACAACTACCTGGGGGTGCACTTGGATGACAGACTTGAGTGGAGCACCAATGCAGAGGCTGTGTTCAAGAAGGGTCAGAGTTGCCTCTACTTACTGAGGAGACTGAAGTCATTTAGAGTATGTGGGCCTTTCCTTTGCAAGTTCTACCAGTCTCTTGTTGCCAGTACGATCTTCTATGTGGTGGTGTACTGGAGCAATGGTATCAATATGGGTGATGCCATCAGGCTCAGTAAGCTGATTAAAAAGACTGGCTCTGTTACTGTATAGGAGTCAAACTGGACACATTGGAGGCTGTGGTAGAACAAAGGACCCTACAGAAAATCCTGGCAATTCTGGGCAATGTTTTTTACCCCGTGCATGCCACCTTGGCTGAACAGAGGAGCATTTTTAGTAATAGACTCAGAAAATTGCGATGTTCCAAAGGGCGCTATATGAGGTTATTCTTATCCTAGGCCATTAGGCACTATACTGAGTCAACCTATGGTGCCCTCTTGTTAGACTTGAGGTAACTTAATTCTTTATTCTTGCGTCTCTTCTAATTGTATATCTTTGCTCTTGTAATGCTACTGTGGTGCTGTAACTTCCTTTGGGATTAATGAAGTATCTAACTATATCTAGATGGAAATAGTGTTGATGGGCAGAAAGATTGGCATGCACTGAAGGGCCTGTTTTATATGTCTAACTATTGGTTGAAACTCTTGCTGAAGTATGTTGCAAAAGTTGTACTTACTGTGCAGATTTCAGCATCAATAGTTGACTGCTGGGGATTAAAAGTAAGTGTGCTTGGTAAGAAATTGTTAACTATTTAAGTTTCCTCACTGCATCAGGATCTTAAGACATCTTTATGTCTCCACTGTTGCTTTAACTTAATTCCCGAGACTGTGTGTAGAACCATGATACTTTTGAATCTGTTGTATATTACTTTTACTTAGCTCATGAGAATGAACCTAGCTTTTATATTACTTTGGAAAGCTTACTGAAGTATCATTAACTATTTTAATAATTTACACTGGAGCTTGAATCTTTTGAGGGAAATACTGACTGCTGTTTCTTTAATAAAAAAATTCAAGGTGTCAATCTTTTCCAGCAAAAATAGTTTATTCATCTGCTTATTTATAATTTTACTCCTGAAATGTTTAAACTACTTGTCAAAAACTTGTCAAGGTTACAGTAAAGCAACTTGTCAAAAAACTTGAGATATTTTGCTTTTCTAATCTTGAGTGAAAACTAGTTAGTGTTCTCTCACTTATGTGCTGATTGAAGCCTCAATAATATTTGATTAAAGATGACGTTGACCTTCAAGAAGATGTTTATTAGTAGTGAAATATTGTAAGACACACCTATGAATCTTATTTTGTTTCAGATGAATATGTGTACGTTATCATAATCAAACCTGTTATTCCAGTCTGAAGTTTAGTTTTAAAAAATTCTTTTAAATCAGTTGAGTCATTCTGTTTGAAAGTTTTATTTATAAAAAGGTATCAGTTTTCTTTCATTTCCTATGTACTATATGCAGTGTTTAACAATGTGAGAATATGACATTACCAAAGAACAAAAGATATTCACCTCAAAAGAATGAGGGTGAGAAAAGGATTCCTGCACCTGCACATGCCCACCAATATCTTGTGATTCAAATCCAAGCTTACTAGTGTGTTACCAGAACACTTGCGTCTTTGAAGGTGCCGCGTTTCATATACAACATTAAATTATGGACCCCTGTGCTCTGAGATTGTTGTAAAAGTCCCCTTATGCTATTCAAAGTAGAGCCTATATTAATTTCTCAATCAACATCTCTAAATATATTGTCACTTGACTGCTATGGGAATGTTTGGATTCAAAGGGGGGAAAGGGGCCACAGTGGTTGACAAAGGAAGTCAGAGATTGCATAGCATTTTCAAAAAAAAAAGGAAGTATGACAGAGTTAAGGTGAGTGGGAGGACAGATGATAGGGAAATTTTTAAGGAACAACAGAATTTAACTAAAAAGGCAATACGGGGAGAAAAAATGAGGTACGAACGCAAGCTAGCCAGGAATATAAAGGAGGATAGCAAAAGCTTTTTTAGGTATGTGAAGAGAAGAAAGATAGTTAAGAACAATGTTGGGCCCTTGAAGAATGAATTGGGTGAAATTGTTATGGGAAACAGAGAAATGGCAGAAGAATTTAATGAGTACTTTAGATCTGTTTTCACTAAGGAAGACACAAGCAATCTCCCAGATGTATGCATGGGCCAAGGACGTAGGGTAACAGAGGAAATGAAACAGATTGACATTAGGAAGGAAACTGTGATGAGAAGACTGATGGGACTGAAGGCTGACAAATCCCCAGGTCCAGATGGTCTGCATCCTAGGGTACTAAAGGAGTTGGCCCTGGAAATTGCGGATGCATTGGTAATCATTTTCCAATGTTCCGTAGATTCAGGATCAGTTCCTGAGGATTGGAGATTGGCTAATATTATTCCACTTTTTAAGAAAGGAGGGAGGGAGAAAACAGAGAACTATCGACCTGTCCGCCTGACATCGGTGGTGGGGAAGATGCTAGAGTCCATTATTAAGGATGAAATAGTGGCATATGTAGGTAGCAGTGATAGGATTGGGTCGAGCCAGCATGGATTTACCAAGGGTAAATCATGCTTGACAAATCTGTTGGAGTTTTTCGAGGATGTAACCAGGAAGTTAGACGGGGGAGATCCAGTGG
Organism: Hypanus sabinus; assembly: GCF_030144855.1. NCBI lineage: Eukaryota > Metazoa > Chordata > Chondrichthyes > Myliobatiformes > Dasyatidae > Hypanus > Hypanus sabinus. Next base: position 132,946,828 of record NC_082711.1, read on the forward strand.
ATGTAGTGTACCTCAATTTTCAGAAGGCATTTGATAAGGTCCCACATAGGAGATTGGTGGGTAAAATCAAAGCTCAGGGCATCGGGGGGAAGACATTGACATGGATAGAAAACTGGTTGGCAGATAGAAAGCAAAGGGTAGCGGTGAATGGGGGTGTTTCTCAGAATGGCAGGTGGTGACTAGTGGGGTGCCACAGGGCTCGGTATTGGGACCACAGCCGTTTATGATTTAGATGAAGGCATTGAGAATAACATCAGCAAATTTGCTGATGATACTAAGCTGGGTGGCAGTGTGATACGTGATGAGGATGTTAGGAGAATTCAGGGTGACTTGGATAGGCTGGGTGAGTGGGCAGATACTTGGCAGATGACATTTAATGTGAATAAGTGTGAGGTTATCCACTTTGGGAGTAAGAACAGGAAGGCAGATTATTATCTGAATGGTGTAGAGTTAGGTAAGGGAGAAATACAAAGAGATCTCGGAGTCCTTGTTCATCAGTCACTGAAGGTGAATGAGCAAGTGCAGCAGGCAGTGAAGAACGCTAATGAAATGTGAGCCTTTATTACAAAGGGAATTGAGTACAAGAGCAAGGAAATCCTCTTGCATTTGTACAGAGCCCTGGTGAGACCACACCTGGAGTATTGTGTACAGTTCTGGTCTCCAGGGTTAAGGAAGGACCTCCTGGCTATAGAGGAAGTGCAGCATAGATTCACGAGGTTAATTCCTGGGATGTCTGGACTGTCTTACACAGAGAGGTTAGAGAGACTGGGCTTGTACACACTGGAATTAAAGAGATTGAGAGGGGATCTGATTGAAACATAGAAAATTATTAAGGGATTGGACAAGTTAGAGGCAGAAAATACGTTCCAGATGCTGGGAGAGTCCAGTACCAGAGGGCATGGTTTGAGAATAAGGGGTAGGTCATTTAGGACAGAGTTAAGGAAAAACTTCTTCTCCCAGAGTTGTGGGGGTCTGGAATGCACTGCCTCGGAAGGCAGTGGAAGCCAATTCTTTGGATGCTTTCAAGAAGGAGCTAGATAGGTATCTTATGGATATGGGAATCAAGGGATATGGGGACAAGGCAGGAACCGGGTACTGATAGTAGATGATCAGCCATGATCTCAAAATGGCGGTGCAGGCTCAAAGGGCCGAATGGTCTACTTCTGCACCTATTGTCTATTGTTTGTGTAAGTTACTGCCACATTTGCTTCATTATTACAGTGACCATGCTTCAAGATTCTTTATTTGCTTTCAAGTGCATTGAAATCTTGTGAAAGCAGGACTTAACTCTGCCATTTTCATTTTCCCTCTGCCATTGTTGCTTTTTCATTCTTCTCTCATACTCTTTTCACTTCTCATCTTTACTTTATCAATAGCACTTCTTAAATAATGTTGGATTTCTGTCCAAATAGGAACTAGATATCCTTAGTACCTGGACAAGGAAAGAGAAACCAAAGCTGTAAATTGTTTGTTGTTGCTACTCACTCAGGAAAGCTTTTCTGTGTGCTAATTAAATAGGTTTCTACCTGATTCAGTGTTGTAATATTAAAGGCAGCAGAATACTTGTTGGGTCATGTGTTTAAAATTACACATACAGTCTTTTATTTTAAAATTTCCCTCATTGGTATCTTGTAAATGTAGGGACCATAATCACCCATATCATGTATGATCTTCAGGGCCATTATTTTCAGCATCATTAGAAAAAAAATTAAAAAGCCAGTATCCTGTAAGATCCCACGTCTTTCTGTAAGTGGAACCCCTTTTGGTCCAAAAAGATGATCTGTGTGGAGTCAGGGAATCTGGGTGAGGTCCTAAATAATATTTCTCATCCAAGGAGGAAGACATGGAGGATAATAAGATCTGGGAGGGATTTGTTGATAGCATGAAAATAAGGCATTAAGAAGGAGGAAGTGTTATGTCTTGTTTGGCATAAAGTTTGACAGATCCCTAAGTATGGATGATATCTACTTAATGATATTGGAAGCATGGGAAGACATCGTTGGGGCCCTGACAGAGATTTAAATATCTTCATTGGCCTCAGAAGACTGGAGGATAGCTAATCTTTTTTTTATTAAGGATGGCAGCAGGAATAAGCTAGACAATTACACGCTGGTGAGTCTTGTGTCAGTGGTAAGGAAATTACTGTAGAAAAGTTGAAAGGAGAATATTGTGTATATTTGGAAAAATGGGAGCTGATTAATATCAGTCTGCATGGCTTTGTGCAGGGGAAATCCTGTCAAACTGATTAACTGAGTTGTTTGAGGTGGTGATAATGAAAATGGATAAAGGCAAGACAGTAGACTTTAATGCATTTGACAATGTCCTGATCAAACTGGTAGGCTGATCTAGAAGGTTAAGGCACATAGGATTCAAAGTGAGCTGGCTAAATTGCCTCACAACCTCAAAAAAAAACAAAATTTGTAAGATGTGCCTTCCCCTATTCACACCCATGCTGACTAGCCCTAATAGATCCATGCTTTTCCAGATGAGGGTTGATTCCATCCCTAAGAATATTGTCCAATAGTTTCTGTACCGTGGATGTGAGGCTCACCAGCCTGTAAAAAGGAACAACCTTGGCTATTCTTCAGTCCTTTGGGACCTCACCTAAATCAGCAAAACACAAGGGTCCTAATGCAAGCAAATGTGATTAGTGTAGATGTTCAAAAATATCGTCATGGATGTGGTGGCCATTGGGCCCTTTTCTGTGCTTCACAGCTCTGTAAACTATGAATATCACAGTTCTCAATAATGTATTTAAATAGCAACTAAGAGTGGCCGTTAAATCTTGGCCTTTGGTAGCTGCACCCTCTTTTAAGTAAATGAGAAAGAGTTTGAGGACAATAAAATTGTACATGCAGGTGTTTTGTATAATGTGAAAAGGATGGTGAATGTTAATATTCTAGAAAAATGTTATTGGAAAGTTATAGATTTGTTAGTGAGGTTTGGGGCACCGTTCCCCAAATGTGAAGTCTATAATAAATAGTTATCGATATCTGGTGGTCAACCATGCCTCAGATCTCTTGGAATGCCTCCTGTTGATAGCTGTTTGAAGCCAAGTGTGGGAATTTTTTTAACAAAAGGTTAATATTCCCAGAGTTGACAGCAGTTTAGAAAACTGGATAGTTATTTAATAACTTAAATCACAATTTATTGAATTCAAATGTATTTATCTCGGGGAAGTCATAATAGTTGAATTTAGAACTTTTTTTTGTCTCTGAACCTGCCATTTACATTGGTAAGTGATAGATGATGATTCTTCTATAAACGTGGGAGTCTTTCCCCCACAGGCTAAAGTACAAAAGCAGGGATGTAATGCTGAGGTTTTTTAAAGCACTGGTTAGGCCGCACTTGGAGTATTGTCAGCAGTTTTGGGCTACTTAAAGAAGGATGTGCTGGCATTGGAGAGAGTACAGAGGAGGCTCACAAGAATGATCCCGAGAATGAAAGAGTTAACATATGAAGAACATTTGATGGCTCTGGTCCTGTACTCACTGGAGTTTAGAAAAATGAGGGGGAGGAGATCTTATTCTTTTCTTATGGAATATTGAAAGATCTGGATGGCGTCAACGTGGAGAGGATGCTTCCTATAGTGGGGAAGTTCAAGACCAAAGGGCATAGCCTCAGAATTGAGACACATTCATTTAGAACAGAGGTGAGGAAAAATTTCTTTAGCCAGAGGGTGGTGAATCTGTGGAATTCATTGCCACAGATGGCTATGGAGGCCAAGTCATTGGGTATATTTAAGGTGGAGGTTGATAGGTTCTTGATTTATCAGGGCATCAAATGTTACAAAGAAAAGGCTGAGAATGGGGTTGAAAAGGATAATAAATCAGCCATGATGGAATGATACAGCAGACTCAATGGGTTAAATTGCCGATTTCTGCTCCTAAGTCTGATCTAAAACAAGGTTTCATCTATTTTATTATGAGCAGTCATGTAGGAGGTCAGGCTATGTAGTATGTAATTATGGGAAAATTTGAGGCAACATTGATCTGATGCATTTTAAAACTTTTTATCTCAGAAGAAACTGCAATAATCTCGAATCTGCTCGTTAATTAAGTTACTGTGTTAAATGTTGCACGCTGCCAATAATACTGTACTTCCTGTTTTCCAGCATGTATGTGTGGATTGTAAGAAGAATTTTTGTACGTCCTGTTCAATCCACTCTGAAAATAGCCCAAAAATATGCCATATTTGTCAGCGATTTCGTACTACCGACTTCCACCGGGGAGAACTGATGAAATTGAAAGTAAAAGAATTACGTGACTACTTACAGCTACATGAAATTTCAATGGAGATGTGCCGAGAAAAATCAGATCTTGTAGACTTGGTCATGGGACAGAATCCTCAGTCTGTACCAACTGGTCAGATACATATTCCTCTTTATAGAATGGATATGCCTGAACAGCAGACCTTCATTTCAAATACGCACTCAGCAACAGTGGCTTCTACCTCACATGATGCTCCCCCACCATATGGAGCAGCCAACCCAAATAACCCAAGACATTCTCAGGAAGCAAACCTGGTACGTTTTCTTTTGATAACATCTTATGAGTCAATTGACAGAAGCAGAACAAGGATAACAATTTTTGTACTAGTTGCAGAAGAATTGAAAAAGTGAAATCTTGTGATCTGGTATTTCCATCTTGAGCTTTAATGCTTGTTTTGCTGAGGTATGAATAATGTATATGAAGTATTAATTTCGTTTGTGCATATATAGGCGAATGCAGAAGTGACTGCAGACAATCAGAATGAGACTTTGGCACAAGCTGAAGAGAATGAGGTAAGTTAAATATTTACTGCAAGTTCTACCAGCACTGATAAAATGGATTAGCAGTCACATTAGTTATTTTGTAAGGGGATCAGTGATATATTAAATGTACATTGACCATATTTTCGCAGAGAATTAGTCTGTTTTTATTGTGGTCTAATTAATTTTGCTCAAGCTAATATTAAATAATTTCATCCCTTCAACAGTAACCATTCTCTTGAGCTAAATATTTAAAAAGATTTTGGCTTCCATGTTAAATGCTTTTATAATTACACTAGACAAATAAAATGTATAAATAAAAGCTCTGTAGCTTGTTCCTTAAGTTCCCTTTTACCTTTTATGTAATGTTTTCTTTCCTAACAAACCAGTCATTTTATTTTAATTTTTGTGTCAGACTCTTATCACTGAGATATAAATCTGTTTTTTTTTTAATCATAAAAGCAAATTTCCAATTGCCATTTTGGCACTCTGAAGTTTAACAAATTAGTTGGACTGATTTTTTAAATGTTATTTTTGAGTATTAAAGAATATAGCTGTGCCATGAGTGAAATTATCTGTGAAAAAGATATAACCATGGCATTCTGGGGCAGTGCCACTTACAGTAGACATGACTAAGTATGGAGGAGTTAAAAGATCTTGGAGGTTTTTCTGAAACTGCTTGTTAGTGACCATAAGTTTAAGATTAATGTTAATGATTCAATCAGTATTGTCACATATCAGAATATTTAAATTCAGTTAATCCTTTTCCGTAGTTGTGATAGGAGAGGAAAAGCAGCCCTTGCTAAAGTTTCAAAACTTGATGGTAGGGAACTTCAATTAGCAATCTATAACCTCTGCCACATCTGGAAAGGATATGGCAAAGAAATCTGAGATGCTCTAGTGGTGACAATTTTCAAGAACAGGAAAAATCAGCCTGTAGTAACAATAGAAGATTTCCCTGCTTGGAAGGATGTTGTCTGAGTTGACCTCAATTACTTTCAGCCTGTGACCAAAGGACTGCCATCCTAAATCACTGTTGATTCTGCTCACCTAAAGGCCCAGTAGATTAGTTATTTACAAACTTCTGTACCAAATTGTAAAAAGTATATTATGGATAAACAAGTGTTGCTCTTCCTGAGTACTTTGTTGTATAAATGAATGTATCAGACTGAAGTGGAGAGTTTAACACTCATATGGTTGCAATATCTACATTCCCCTCATTGATGAAGGAAAGGCTTAAGCAGCTTGGACAAAAGTTCATTTTTTTGCTAATTTCATTACCCCATATCTGTTTAGTTGAGTTTGGAGAATTTGCTGTAAAATTGTACTGAATCATTGTGTAGATGAGGTACTATTATTGCAGGTCTGTCTATCTTTAATTGCTCAGTTTTTGTTTGGCTTTATTCTAGTCCGATTCAGAGGAAGTAATTGTACCAGGCCGACACAGAGCCTCTTTATCAGACTTGACTTGTGCCGAAGATGTTGAAGCTCTCTCAGTGCGCCAGTTAAAAGAAATACTGGCACGAAACTTTGTAAATTATAAAGGATGTTGTGAAAAATGGGAGTTAATGGAGAGAGTAACAAGATTATTCAATGACCAAAAAGACCTTCAGAATCAGGGTAGGAGAAATTAATTTAGAGAATTATATAATTCATCTTGGTACTTAATGTCATTGTTTGCTGAATACTTTTTAAATTTCTTTTTGTAGCTTTGGAATTCAAATCTCAAGATGGTAAGATTCTTCATATTTTTACTTTAAGAAATAGAAACATTTTTATTATGTTCCATGTTGCATGGTATTGTTTCATATTTAGAACACAGAAAAATATAATTTAAATCAACCAGTTCATTGATTATAAATTAACTTTTACCACATGGCCCTTCATCCTCTTTAATTTTGCTGAAGTACTTAAATAGTAAATCTATCAGAATTACGGAAGATGTGAAGCAGAACTTAAACTACAACAGATTCTGAAGCGTTATTTTATGTTGAAATTTTACTTGGAGCACAATATTTAGCCAGTAAGAGATAGTAGTGCTGAAGAGTTGATTATTTCCCACATTTTTATTCAATATTTGTTGAAAAACATTTCTGGATTTGATACAAGTCAACAGGTCGCCTGACTTGTTTAATGTATGCCCTTGGCCAACTTTGGAGAAAAAAACTCCCAATATAAATTCTCCATTTCTGTTTGTTTTTGGCATTTGAGTAAAGGTACATATGTAGTGCCAGGAGGTGCTGAGTTACCGAACTTCTATGCCTCAGATAACAGCTCTGAAGCAAAGTTCAGTTTGCAAATACTTGTAGATTTAGCTGGCCGTGATCAGGACACAAATTGTAGCAGATGTAGCACCTCTCCTATCCCACCATCTTGTATTACCTTTTGTGTAAGTAAACATAGCTTGACTTGCCCTTCTTCCCTCTGTTTTCACACTTGGGATTCAAACTAATTTCACCTGGGGATTGGTGCATAATATTAAGGAATTAAATTCTTATCTCATTAGTTTAGCCAATTTAAAACTCAAAATGGAAATTTCTTTACATGCAAGATCCAAATTTGACAATACCTTTGACTTGAGTTACATCTGTGGGGTATGATTATTTACACTTGCTCTGTGTTAATATTGAAGGAATGGGAATTGCATACTAAAATAACAGTTTCATTCTGAATTAAGCCACTATAATTGGAAGTTCTATTCTGGACCTTAACTGCTTGCTTTTGAGCACAGGAGCACAAGAACAATTGGCGCAGTAGTAGGCCATTTGGCTCTCAAGCCTGTCCTGCCATTCAATGTAGTTGTGGCTAATCTTTCTTGAGCTTCAATTCATTGTCTATGCCAGTTCCACATTGCCCTCAGTTTTCTGACCTTTCAAAAACTGATCTATCTCTTCCTTAAATACTTCTGTTAATCCAGGCTCCATAACTCACTTAGATAGAACATTCCAGTTCTGCCAGGAGATATTCTTAGCAATTCATTGTCTCAGTTTTAAACAAGTGCTCCTGTAACTATGCTCCCTCCCACTTCCACCATTCCAGATTCTTCCACTAATGGAAACACCTCAATGTATATTCACAAACAAGAGAAAATCTGTAGATGCTGGAAACCCAAGCAACACGCATACAAAATGCTGGAGGCGCTATATTCTTTTCCATAGATGCACCCTGGCCGGTTGAGTTCCTCCAGCATTTTGTGTGTGTTCCCTTTGTGACCCCTTAGGATTAGATATAGTTCAATAACTCTTTCTTCTAAACTCCAATGAATGAAAGCCATTTTTGTTAACATCCATAGAAGCTTGTGCTGTTTAGATATTGACTGCCGGTTTTTTCTCTGATACATGATTATACAATGATGCACAGTTAAGGTAGTTTTCATTGATTGCTGTTTTCTCTAGGTGGCACAGGGACATCAGCTCTTGAAGAAAACCTCTGTAAAATATGCATGGACTCTCCAATTGACTGTGTGCTGCTTGAGTGTGGCCATATGGTGACGTGTACTAAGTGTGGAAAGCGCATGAATGAATGCCCAATTTGTCGACAGTTTGTCATACGGGCTGTGCATGTCTTCAGATCTTGAGTAACCACAGCTACTATTAAACCATATCAAATTGATTGGAGAAGTGCATTTTCACAACCCAGATCCCATCCTGCTGACTTAAACCTATCAGTCTACCTCTCCTATAGTAAGACTGTTAATACTTTGCTACTGTGGAATTAATTGCCAGAGGAAGCTGTGGCGGCCAAGTCTTTATGTATATTTAAGGCAGAGGTTGATAGATTTTTGATTGTTCAGAGCATGGAGGAACACAGGAGCGAGGCAGGAGATTGGGGCTGAGAGGAAAAATGGATCAGCCATGATGAAATGGCGGAGCAGACTCGATGGGCCAAATAGCCTAATTCTGCTCCTATATCTTATGATCGTACATAGAAATGCCTTTATACCTTGGCTTTGTTTAACAACACCCTACTAAGTTGCTACAACTCACATTATTAAAAATAGGGTATAAATTAAGGAAATGTACTTAAAAAGAAAAGCTTAAAATCCCAAGTAATCACATTAAGTCTTGTGCCACTCAATGAAATTATGTATCTGAGCTCTCTTCAGATATCATGAATCCCTAAAACTAGAGGGACAGTTATTGTGGTCATTCATTGTTTTGCATCCCATTTGATTCTGACAGAACATGAGTGCATGCCGCTGGAGGCAGGGTAAGAAGAAGCGATTATTAAATGTGGGAAGGTCCTTTCTGAGGAAATTGGTACTTTGAACCTGTGGATTGAGCATTCAATGTCTAACATAACAACTGAAGACAATTTAGAAATAGTGGATTTGATTTCACTAGCGGTTAGTGTGAGGAGGCAGGGTGGCTCCATGTAATGGAAACCGATGATTGAGAAAATTACAAAGCAAAGATGTAAATGCATTTAAAATGAACAAGAAAGATCATTAATACTTCACATTATCATGTTTATTTTTATAATGCAAATAGATGGTTAGATTTGTTCTAACTGAAACTAAGCTCTATAATGCTACCGATCTTAAAGAGTAAACCTAAGGCCACTTGTGTAACAAGATAACATACTTGTCTGTGTTACAATTTGCACAAAACTATACGCATGGCAAAACCCATACTCAGCAATTACACACACTTGTATGTTATTAATGGATTGATAAGATGCACCATCTTTTTTATTATACCTCAAACCTTAAAGTTAAACTTCGTGTACAGTTGCAGTTACATATCATTTTATACAGTCCTGTGCAATCAGAATCTTCCAATTTTTATGCACAAAGTAGACCAAGTATGTTTAAAGATCAGTAGAAACACACAATTTTAAAAATTAACAAAATTTGTCCTTTAAATTTAGTTTGATCTTTAAATTTGCACTTATCTCCAGTGCAATATTGCAGCTAGAAGTTTACAAGTGTATCAATAAGGCTGAAGTTCAAATACTGGAAATAGTAAAATCAGTAAAGATTAACTAGAAAGAGCAATGGTATCTCAAATGCATGCCAGCTTGGTTCAGATGCTGGTTTCCTTCAGTTTGCAATCATACCCTATCAACTTCTGAATTTAAAGTAAGCCAATATCTTTTCCCTTGTTTTAATCTTTAAATTTCAATTCCTTTTTGCCTACACCCCAAAAAAAATTTGCATCACCAGATAAAACGTTTGTGTTTATTTTTTCCAAAAATTTTGGCAACGGTAGTGCCTTGAAGTAGTTTTATCTGGGTTTTTTTGCTGGTTAGGTTTGCAACATGTAAATATTATAGATAAATAATGTAATCAATCCTTAAACCTCTTCAACTGTTATTTGTACTGTACATGGGGGTGTTCTGATGTGTTGTAGTTTCTGTCCATCTGCATGGATATGTTTACTGTTTCCGCCTTTCTCAGGACAAAATTTTCTTTGTTTATTTCCTTCAAATTCATCCCATTGATTTAAATCTGTTCAGTAATTTAGCCTTTGTTTTAATCATAGATGCCTGGCTATCCATTTATTTGAGATTGTGCTGCTTGTATCTTGAAAACAATAAGTGAGGAGGCATGATAGTTATTAGGGTTTACATTGATCAAAATCTTTGGAGGATCATATCATGCCTAGGCCGCTTCTGAATGTTTCAAAATTTGACACTCTATACCAGCCATTTTTTATGAAGATAAATGTATACTGTATTAGTCTCCAGTAAGTACTCTACTAACTAGAGGCTTTCCACTTGGGTAATGAAATGTCTCCGTTACTCTAAAATGGAGGGAATTAATTTTGTGCCACAAGGCCTGATTTTATTACATTTGGGTTAAATGGTTTAATTTCATGGGAAGAAGTGCAACATGTAATCATCTTTTCCATAAATGCTTTTTGAACTTCTCTGTAGTCCTGCAAGGCATTTTTTTATCTTAAAGTTTCCTACTTTACATTTTCCTTTCATCCCTAACTCCTCACTATATCAACCCCTCACTTTCTCTTCCTGCCTTAACTATTAAGTGAATTGGATTTGATTGCATGAATTTTTGGTAGACCCAGTATCTTGCCACTGTGAAGATGGTTCTCCAGATATTTTAAGCACAAAGAAACCAGCCCACTCTTATGGTGTTGAAATTGACTTGATGCTGCTGAGAGATGTACTGAGGTTCTGATGGGTGCTGTATAATATTTGAAGTGACTATTCATAAGGGCTTCATAATAGGAATGGAGCTGGAATTTTCCTCAAGGCTTCTCCTCTTATGCAACTGTATCTAGATAATTTGGTATGTTAACAGGATATTCATTAACCTTTGAATGAGATTGGTCCCAGATTATTTAAATATCTAGTTTATTTGTGCAGAAGTAATTTATGTGAAAACTATTTTGATAGAATTAAGTCTTAATTCTTGGTGGTAATTGACTTTTGTCAATCGCTGTACCTTTTACAACTAGGGTAAATCACTGTAATTGCAGATTTACATAATTTTATACTTGATGTCAAATTATATTTTTTACATTTGGATTATCTCTGCTTCTTTTAGCTTTACAAAAACAAGATTGCAAAGTATTATTGTTAAACAGTGCTGTCAAAATAATCACCTATTATTGACAAACTACTGATGGTTATCTTCAGTTTTGGCTTCTCCACAAATAGGAATTTTTAAATTATAACGGAAAGGCAACAGAATATTTTAGGAGGTAACTCGATCCGTTTGCAGATGCATGGGTTTTCAGAACATTTTTATCCTCACTCTTCTAAGAAGTACAAGGTCTTTTAGATGTGCTTTTCCTCTTCATTTTTGCAAATTGGCACATCTGGAAAAATTATTATGGTTCTGTCAAGCATGTACTCTTCCAGCTCCAGCTTGTGTGGCAATTTTTGTCTCTGAAATGACAAAAGATTCTGATAGTTCTTTACTTTTAAAAGCATATCTTTGTGGGTGAAGTAGATGGAATGTTTTGGGGTGGTAGGGATGTTGATTTTAATTTCTCCCAAAATCCACTGAATTTTTAATATTACCTGAAGTGCCTTGGACATTGATTTCATTTGCACACTAAGGAATGGAAGCTGAAGAATTGTGCTATTTTTATATGGAATGGAAAATAGCACCTTGATTCTGTAGGTCCGAATATATCCCTTTAAAAGGGAAAGAATATTGCAATGAATAATTCTGCAGTCCCTATCCATTTTATAGAAGAACATAATATGAGCTAATTTCTTTTTTTGATCTGATCACGTCAGTGATTTCACCAATTTGATGGCTTTCGCCAAAACATGGACTTCATGTCATGCTAAGTGTCACTCTACAACACTGTGGAGCAGGCTTCGCAGTCCACAAAGCTGTGCTGTTTCCTGAAGTCACAACATTCAATACAAAGATGTTGCCATTCTGACTTGGCAGTCTATGGAAATATTTGCTTTTTGCTGACACAAAAATTGACATTACCTGCAATGGTTTTGTTTTGTGTGGCATTATTTATTGCATTGCTGCTTGCATTTTTACTCGTGTAAAATCAGACAGAACAGAAATTGAAAGAATACTGTCCATATCCTTTCCTGTTTGTATTTCATGCTGGTATTTTCTTTCAATTCAGTTTCTTCCAGAATTAATAGATTGGATTGTAACTGCTCTTAATTAAACCCATCATGGAAACTTCATAGACTTGTTACATTGATCACTTTCTTTTAAAAAAATTTCAGGATCTGTTGTAATTTGTCTTTCAAAGGATAACATTGTGTTTTTAAAAATAACCATGTAACAGCATAAAACTTAAGTCATTAAATAGAAGGTGAGAAAAAAACTCAACATTATTCTCGCTATATTAAAATGCAATATTTTAACTGGGCTTTTGTTAATTTTCCCCTACTTCATTTGTAATAACTCAGTTGTTTTATTGCAAAAGCTTAATTGGTGATGTGATTTTTAAAAAAAATCGGTTAGAAAATGTAGCTTTATTTAATAACCCAGTGATCAAGGTAATATTTACAGGGGAAATCCATATCTCAGTGAATGTATAACTTAAATGTTTAAAGCAAATATTTTTGTTTTTATGAACATAATTTTTAAACAAGTGTGAATGTAATGGCATTGGATACATTGTTTATTTCATTAAATTGAGTCAGAAGTAGAATTAAAATAATCTCTATCCTTAAGATAAATCTTCATCAAACTGTTCATTATTCTGAAAGAAAAACATTTGTTTCACTGATTCGGGAGAGAAATGAAAGCAAGTTCTGCTGATTAAATTCTTATGATTGAATGGGTTTTTGTTATCCACCACTTTATCTGCACCAGAAAATATTGTCATTTTGATTGTTGAAATTCCTTAATTTTAAAGCCTGTTAAAAGTTGTATGAGATTCAACATTTTTGAACAATAAAGAGATATAAATTTGGAATTTTGATGTAATGAGTTTTCTGTAAGTAATACTCGTACCATGTAATAAATGTGAGAGTCTATGTTTTATCTCTAGTTTTGCATTGTAATAGGAATGTTATTACCCAGAAGAGATTTCCCAAATGAGTATGATGAGAGTTTAAAAATGAACTTTTCACATGGGTTGAATACTTGCAAGTTGGTATAGGCATTTCTTTTAAATCAATTACATTTGTGATGGTTAGCAAAAGAACTTAAATGTAGCCCTTGTTCTTCCAAGCAGTGTTGCATTTTTATACCTGCACCTCCCAAAACTACTTTTGTGTTTTGGAGAGTACTTTGAGTCAGAAAGATGAAGATAATTCCATTGTGCCAAGTGTTATGTTTTGTAACACCAGCAAAAAATCAAAAGAAAAATAGCAGAACCAAGAAATGCATGTCTACTTCGCTTTTACTTTAGGGAGGGGCACGCTTATGATGTGGTGTAATGACATATGCTGTTCACCAACTTCTTGCATATAATCTGTATTGAACTATGTAAACAAAGAATGTGTAAACAATATAAATGTCTGTTTTTCCACTCATTGATTCCTTGCTCGTTTACATTCACACAGGCACTGACTCAAATTCCTTATCTGCCCAGTACCATACCCCTGTCTTTGTAAACCTAACACACCGTGGGAGTACTCTCACCACCTGGAATGCAACACTTCAGGGAGGTAACTCACCACCTATTCAGCATACGGGGATGGGCAGCATATACAGGACTTGCTGCTTCATCCATATGCCATGAATGAGGTGGTCAGCCAAAGAAGGAATCACTCCTTATATTTAATACCACTGGGGCAGAGAATTTGAGAGGATATTTAAAGAATTATAGAAAGTTACTGCACAGAAAGCCCATTGTGCTCCTCACATACCTGAGAAGAATTCCTGCAGTCCAGAATGATAAGACACAAGTATCTCTGCTGTCACATCAAGTAGGTTTCAACACTAAATCCAGTGCTAAATACAATCATGCCACAAACCCATATCTTCCCCAAACTGACCAGAATGGTCAGTCACGAGAAATACTCATCTACAACAACTAGAAGTTCTTGGGAAAGGACTCTAATCTGAAGCATTAACTGTTTCTCTCTCCACTAATGCTGAGTGGTACCAGCATTTTCTGTTTTTATTTCCAGCATCAGTTTTTTTAAATAATAATTTATTAAAATTCTCAGCACTATCCAGGTGAAATGTAATTATCTTTGGCCATGCTATAACTATGTAGGTAAGATGACTAGATTTAGGTTAACTGGATTACTTTATTAAAAGCTTCTTTTTAAAGAAATTGCTTCAAATATGCACACATCACAAAACATCAATGAATGGATTGCAACATGTTATTTAATCTCAGAGAGACCCATTTTGAAGATACCACATTTACACTTTACTCTCGCAGATAGTAATGCAGTCACCTTCCCTGAAAGTACACAAGTTCCAGATCCTCCATCATATTAGCCTAAGCGAGTTAACTCTACGTTACCTTGTACTATGTTTGTAGTGTTCTCGCTCAGGTGTAAGAGAACTCTGAACTAAACACCGAGGTAAACCATAGTCAAGAAAAACAGGATCGCAGTAAGATTAACCATTCCACATTAACGTATGGTGAAAAGGCGTTGCTTCACTGATGTTTCTAGTGCGTAGAAAGAAAACTTTTTTTGCGCTGATCCTGCACATGTGAGCCCCCTCCTTCCCGTTTCTCCAAACCGGTATTTTCCCACAAGACGCGGCGAAACCAGGTGTGATGTCATTGCATGCCGCGATATATCACAGACAACGAATTTACTTTAAACAATCTTAACTTTAACTAGAAAATGCTAACAAACGAATTACTGAAGCGAAAATATTATAAACTAAACAAATGCCATAAAGGCAACACACTCCCTGCCTGACCTTCGTAGGGTCACAACATAATACAAACTTTAGTCTCTAAATCAGTCCTTAAGTAGAAGTAGAATGACTTCTGTAACTGGCCTTTGGTAAATTTTCACATCACCTTGGTCGGTAGTTTTCAACTCAACCTTCCTGACGTGTCCATCCCTACTAGGGAATGTGGCAGTGATTCTGTCCATTGGCTAGCTGATGCGGGTGATTTGCTTGTCCCTGAGCAGGACTAAATCTCCAACTTGAAGATTCCTGCAGGGTTCTGTCCACTTTTGTCTGTGTTGCAACAAAGGTAGATATTCCTGTCTCCAACAAGACCAGAACTGATTTGCCAGAGCCAGGACCTGTCTCCATTGCTTTGTGTACAAATCCTTATCAGAGAAATCCCCTGGTGGAGGGCGGGCTCCTTCCATCTGTGTAAGGAGCATTGATGGCGAGAGTATGAAGGGGTTTTCTGGATCAGAAGACACGGGTAGGAGTGGTCGTGCATTTATAATGGCTGTGTCCTCTGCCATTAGTGTGCACAGTACCTCGTGGGTCAATTGGGTGCGTTGCTGCATCTCAGGTTTCCTTTTCAGGGTTTTTGTTCCTCTTCCACAGTCTGGTAGACAGGGCGTTGGAATTTGTGAAGACTGTGAAAAATGATTTTCTGACAGAATTTGTGTTACCCATACTGGCTGTTGACCACCTTTCTCTAATGAGTTGCAACTCTCTTTGGTTTTCTCATGATGGAACTTATTATGAAGAGCATTACCCAAGTTCTCTTGTGTGCTTAAATCTATGGTACACTCACCAGAAATTTCACTATCACATTTTGCACTTTTGTCCTTCTTCTTTTTCTTGTTTTTGCCTTCTGTGTTCTCCTTGATACACATGAAACTTGTGCGGGGTTGAAAAATTGAATGGCGGCCACTCTCTAGCACATTGGTCTTGAGTATGCTAACCGTCAGTTTGTGTACATTGCCAAGACACACCTCTCCTATCACCACCCAGCCCAGATCCAGGCGTTGCACAAAGGGGGCATCGTGTGGTCCATTGACCTGCTGCCTAACCTTGTGCACCCGGAGAACATCTCTTCCTAATAGTATTTCTGCTTTTGGATCCAGTTCTGGGATGTGTTTGGCGATGTGGTGGAGATGTGGCTGGTGTAGCACCGCACTTGGCGTCGGGATCTCAGAGCGGTTCTTCAAAATTTCATTGCACTCTAAAAGTGGAGGGAGACAGATGACAACTTTACCATCCAGGGACTCGAGCTGGAAGCCTTCTGCCTTCCTTCCGTAAGTTTCCACGCTGCCTGAGCAAGTTCTAAGGTAGTATGGGAACTAATTACTCTCAATGTTGAACAAGTCAAAGAACTCTAGACTGACTAGTGAGCGATTGCTCTGATTGTCCAGAATTACATAGGCTTTGATGGCCTTGTCTTTGGCTCCCTTAGGGTACACCTTAGTGAGGCAGATCTTTGAACAAGAACGGCTTGACTGAGCTTGACCACAAACTTCTTTGCAGCTCGAGCTGACAACAGTTGTCCTGGAGTGAGCCTCTCCCTCCCCGCCGTCCTGTTGTGGGGGGGAAGGAGCTTTGTCGGTTTGCGGTAACAGGCCGGGATGCATGGCCCCATCGTGATTAGTGCTATTACATTCCGGGCACTTCACGGCAGTCGTACACTCTCTAGCAAGGTGAGAGGTAGAGGAACAGCATTTAAAACATATTTTTTTCTCCTTGAGAAGGGCCATCCTCTCTTCCAAGGGATTTTTCTATAAACGTTCTGCATTTTTGAGGGGGTGGGGTTTGTTATGCAATGGACAATTCTTGCTAGGGTCATTGTTAGTTGTAAAGGCTTCGGTTTTACACACTGAGACAGGTTTATTAATGTTGAAATTATTCGAAGTGGATTTATCTGGCTTGGTGTAAATTGTACTGCTTCCTGGACCCATGAGGCTAAGGTCGTTTCGCTTCTTCGCCTCCTTGCACACAAACCTAGTTAAATACTCAAAGGGAGGAAATCAACGATTGTTCTCTTCCTTGTACTCTGTGCCAACGGACACCCACCTTTCCTGCAGCCCAAATGGAAGTTTGTCCACGATTTGTCTAATCCCGTATGGAGTATCTAGGTATAATAGACCAGTTGAGTAGCCATCTTCTTTGGCGCCTTGAATCTCCATGAGTAAATCCCCGAGCTCTCTTAACTTAGTGTGGTCCTTGGCTGACACCTTAGGAAAATTTTCCAGATGTCAGTATAGTACCGCTTCAATAATTTCGGGGGCCGCATAGCCCTCCCGAAGTCTCTCCCATGCTTTGCGTAAGGCTAGCTTGGGGTTGTTGATGTACACTGAACGTATGCGTCTCACTTGTTCGCATGATTCTTTTCCCAGCCATTTCGCCATAAGATCCAACTCTTGGGTTGCTCCAAGCTGGACTCCGTGGATAGCATTGGTGAATGTGGAGTACCATGCACGGTAATTTTCAGGTTTATCGTCAAACTGGTATAGTCCTGAAGTGACGAGATCTCGTCGTGCTAAATACTGTGCCATGGGTTCAACTGCAAGTGGCATGCAGACTGGGGGAATATGTCGGCGGGTATATGACTGAGGGCGTACCTCTGTTATGGAATTTGCTGTTCTGAATTCAGCCTTTGCCTCTCTTCTCGCCAAATCTGCTAAGTTTGGTGTCGAAAAGTATTTGTCATCAGCCCTTTCATTCTTGAATTCATCGTGGAGTTGCAAGGGTAAATTGTCTTCCTCGGATGGATGTGATGCAATTGGGCCTCTCTGAGGCTCCTCATGAAATGGGGCGTTAGCGTATAAGTATGGAGAGGAAGAACGAATCTTCATGTCCATTTGAGATCGGACATAGTCGCTTGTGCGTTCCAATCTGATCTTTTCTGAAGTAGATTTTACGTCAACCAGAACATGCATTTCTTCAGCATCTTCTATGAACTCTGCTTCCACCCTGGCAGCTTCTGCTTCTCGGTGTAGCGTCAGCACTTCTAACTCTGACGCTATACTTACCCTTTCCAACTGGTTTTCGGCTTCTCTGGCAGCCGCTTCCTTCCTGTTTTCGGCTTCTCTGGCAGCTTTTTCCATTTGGTTTTTGACTTCTCTGGCTGCCGCTTCCATTTTCAATTTTGCTTCTTGTTCGGCATAGAACGCTCGCACCTTGGCAGCTTCTGCCTTAGTTCTTGCATGGGCAGCCTTACTTGATGATGCCCTACTTCCCCTGTCGCTGGATGGCAACGACTTGATGCTGGATTGAGTTGTTATTGTAGCACTTGAAACACCTGATAATGCCGACTTTTCACTGTAATGTTCTCGCTCAGGTGTAAGAGAACTCTGAACTAAACACCGAGGTAAACCGTAGTCAATGAAAACAGGATCGCAGTAAGATTAACCGTTTACTGTTCACTCTTCCACATTAACGTATGGTGAAAAGGCGTTGCTTCACTGATGTTTCTGGTGTGTAGAAAGAAAACTTTCTTGCGCTGATCCTGCACATGTGAGCTCCCTCCTTCCCATTTCTCCAAACCGGTATTTTCCCACAAGATGCGGCGAAACCGGGTGTGAAGTCATCGCATGCCGCGATATATCACAGACAACGAATTTACTTTAAACAATCTTAACTTTAACTAGAAAATGCTAACAAACGAATTACTGAAGCGAAAATATTATAAACTAAACAAATGCCATAGAGGCAACACAATGTTACTGGTCAACCTCCCACCTCGAAATACTGACCAAGTTTGAAATACAATGTTGCTGTTTGCAACAATTTTAACATATTATGAAGGTTGCCTGGTATGGAAACACCAATAGCCAAGAATGGAAAAGGCTACAGAAAGTGGTGGATACAGCCCAGTCCATCACAGGCTAAGCCCTTCCGAACACTGAATATATTTATATGGAGCACTGCATAAGAAAACAGCATTTATCATCAAAGATACACACTATCCAGGCCACACTCTCGTCTTGTTAGAACCATCGGGAGTAAATAGCGCCTTACAGCTGGTAAAGGGAAGCAAATGATTAACTTGCTTTTAACTTAGGAAAAATAGGCTGTCAAGGTATCACCAGAAACAGTTCCAGTGCAGGTTCTGAAACATATAGTTCTGTTGTTGTGTATTTCTAGAGCAGGTACTGAAAAGTGTGGTTTATTGTGTAATTCTAGAACAGGTGTTGAAACATGTGGTTCTGTTGTGTAGTTCTAGAGCGGGTGTTGAAATGTGTGGTTCTGTTGTGCAGTCTGTTGATCTTTGGAAGGCACACAACTATTTTTAACTGCCACAAGGAAAATGTCACTTAACAAAGTGAATGAGACAGGAAAATGCAGAGGAGTGCGAACGCCAGCAGATTAAAAAAAGAGATGTGTGACAGGAGACAATAAATTACTGAAGGAAAGTAAAGAAAAACAAATGAGGAGTTAACTTACTCCACCATTTCCACCCACCTCCCATCCATCCCACCTTTGTGACTCACCAGTCAGGAACCGCCCACGGTGGCCTCCTGTCACTGTGAATTTATAACCCCAGTCATTGGTGTCTAGGTCAGATGTAAACCTGTAATACAGTGTATCACCTAGAAGGAATATGGATAGGAAAAGGATTACAAAATATTAACTATTGTTGCAGAAAGGAAAAACGTGTTAATAAATAGTTCCAGGCCATCAGCCTATCGAATCTGTGCTGACTCAGAACATCCCCATAATGTCACACCCAACAACACACTTCTCTCTCATATGCTCCTCAACTCCCCCCCCCCCCCACCCCAATCTAGGGTCAATTGGTCATAGCTAAATAGTCAACCAATCTGTACACCATCGGAGCATGAGAGCACCTGGTCACAGGAAGAAATACCAAGTGTCTGTTGGAACTGTGAGGTACCTGCTGTCCTCGGCATCTTTCTTGCAGATACAATTTAGCTCGGAGCTAAATTAAGATGCATTTTTAGCAAAAGGGGCTAGTTTCAAAAGGCAGCTTTTTTTTTTACTTGTAGAAAATATAACTACAATTTAATTATATTACTGAATGTGTAATCCAAAGATCTAGGATAATAATTCCCAGTTTAACAATTCCCACTAAGGTAGTCATGATCTAGCCTGAATCCACAACAACCTGATTGACAGCTTTTGCATTCAGAAATACTCTAGAGGATATTGTGGAATTTTTCTATAAAACAGCCCTAATATTGAAAATGTGCTTTAAAAATAGCTTTGTCAAAGTCAAGTCAACTTTTATTGTAATTTCGACCATAACTGCTGGTACAGTGCACAGTAAAAATGAGACAACATTTTTCAGGACCATGGTTTACATGACACAGTACAAAAAACTAGATTGAACTACATAATAAAAAAAACACAGAGAAAGCTGTACTAGACTACAGACCTACACTGGACTGCATAAAGTGCACAAAAACAGCGCAAGCATTACAATAAATAATAAACAGGACAGTAGGGCAAGGTGTCAGTCCAGGCTTCAGGTATTGAGGAGTCTGATAGCTTGGGGGAAGAAACTGTTACATAGTCTGGTCGTGAGAGCCTGAATGCTTCGGAGCCTTTTCCCAGATGGCAGGAGGGAGAAGAGATTGTATGAGGGGTGCATGGGATCCTTCAAAATGCTGTTTCCTTTGCAGATGCAGCGTGTAGTGTAAACGTCCGTGATGGTGGGAAGAGAGACTCCGATGATCTCAGCTGACCTCACTATCCGCTGCAGGGTCTTGCGATCCGAGATGGTGCAATTTCCGAACCAGGCAGTGATGAAGCTGCTCAGGATGCTCTCAATACAATCCCTGTAGAACGTGATGAGGATGGGGGGTGGGAAATGGATGTTCCTCAGCCTTCACAAAAAGTAGAGACGCTGCTGGGCTTTCTTTGCTATGGAGCTGGTGTTGAGGGACCAGGGGAGATTCTCCGTCAGGTGAACACCAAGAAATTTGGGGCTCTTAACGATCTCTACTGAGGAGCCGTTGATGTTCAGTGGGGAGTGGTCGCTCCGTGCCCTCCTGAAGTCAACAACCATCTCTTTTGTTCACATTAAGAGACAGGTTGTTGGCTCTGCACCAGTCCGTTAGCTGCTGCACCTCCTCTCTGTAAGCTGACTCGTTGTTCTTGCTGATGAGACCCACCACGGTCGTGTCATCGGTGAACTTGATGATGTGGTTCGAGCTGTGTGTTGCAGCACAGTCGTGGGTCAGCAGAGTGAACAGCAGTAGACTGAGCACGCAGTCCTGGGGAGCCCCCGTGCTCAGTGTGATGGTGTTGGAGATGCTGCTCCCAATCCGGACTGACTGAGATCTCCCAGTCAGGAAGTCTAGGATCCATTTGCAGAGGGAGGTGTTCAGGCCCAATAGGCTCAGCTTTCCAATCAGTTTCTGAGGAATGATTGTGTTGAATGCTGAACTAAAGTCTATGAACAGCATCCGAACGTATGTGTCTTTTTTGTCCAGGTGGGTTAGGGCCAGGTGGAGGGTGGTGGCAATTGCATTGTCTGTTGAGCAGTTGGGACGGTACACAAACTGCAGGGGGTCCAGTGAGGGGGGCAGCAGGGTCTAGATATGCCTCATGACAAGCCTCTTGAAACACTTCATGATGATGGATGTAAGTGCAACGGGATGGTAGTCATTTAGGCAGGACACTGAAGACTTCTTCGGCATGGGGACGATGGTGGCGGCCTTGAAGCACGTTGGAATGGTGGCGCTGCTCGGGGAGATGTTGAAGATGTCAGTGAGAACATCTGCTAGCTGGTCTGCACATCCTTCGAGCACTCTACCAGGAATGTTGTCTGGTCCAGCAGCCTTCCGTGGGTTGACCCTGCACAGGGTTCTTCTCACGTTCAAAGATGTCACTATGAACACCCTCATCCTTAATACAGACATAGCTGACTACACGTGACTAGTTCACCCATTGCATTTAGTTCAATGATTTAACTCAACAAAGTACATATCTGCCAGGGAACACACTGGTAAAACAGCTCAGAATTTAAGTTCTAATCTTCCAATTGGAATTCCAACTCTGTTCTCACCCCCTCTCCTGGACATAACAGGAACAGAGTTTCCTCGGTCTTCAGTTCTCACTCACCCCAGCATCTGCCACATTTAACAGATTATCCTTCATCCTACCATGCCACAGTTTGCATGGGAGGCCCTGAGCTTCCACTGCCTTCCACTTGAAGTCACCATCCCACTCCCACATGACCTTTCTGACTACAGCCTCCCGAACCATTACACTGGTACAACACCTCATCTTTGCACACATTGTGGCCTTGAAGACTTGATATCTGATGCACCATCAATAACTCTCTCTGAGACGTAAAGGCGAGACATCGGCTTTTATTGACTGGAAGAAGGAACAAGCAGTGGTTGACCACCATACTACTGATGCACCATCAATAACTCACTCTGAGACGTAAAGGCGAGATATTGGCTTTTATTGACTGGAAGAAGGAACCAGCAGTGAGTGACCACCATACTACATCCTGGAGACTGAGGCTGAGCATCAGGCCTCGATCGCCTTTATACAGGGGCCCGTGAGAGGAGCCACAGGAGCAGTCAGCAGGGGGCGTGTCCAGACAGGCACGTAGTTCACCACATTCACCCCCCCCCCCCTTTGTTTAAAAGAGTCCCCATGTGACGAAGTTTCTTACAAGTCAAGTCTATCAGGTGGTCGAATCTGTCGCTGCGATCTACGTAGCACCGGCTGTGATTGCACAGATGCCAGCGACATTGGTGATTGCACAGGAGACGGAGGTTGTGCTGGTTCCAGCCCACTAGGCTCCAGTGATCCCTCATGCATGTGTGAGGCGCCTGGTATATATGCGTACGAAACGCCTGGTATATAAGTGTCGTGAGGAGTCTGTGTAGGGCCTGGTGAGCACGGTGTCACCTCAGGTACAGGGTTCATAGTTGCCGGAGAGTGTACAGGGTAGTGGTCTGCTGCACCTGCGGGCGCCAGGTCACGGACGGAGACCGTGTCCTCCCACCCGTCAGATAAGACCATGTAGGCATACTGGGGGTTCGCATGTAGAAGGTGAACCCTCTCCACCAGCGGGGAGTATTTATTACTCCTCACATGTTTCCGGAGCAGCACTGGCCCTGGGGACGTCAGCCAAACTGGTAGGGTGGTCCCAGTGACAGACTTCCTGGGAAAAGAGAATAGGCGTTCGTGAGGGGTGGCATTGGTGGACGTACATAACAGAGAGCGGATAGAGTGCAGTGCCTCAGGGAGGACCTCCTGCCATCGAGAGACCGGCAACCCTTTTGACTTAAGGGCTAAAAGTGTGGCCTTCCACACTGTGGCATTCTCCCGCTCCACCTGTCCATTTCCCCAGGGATTATAACTCGTGGTCAGACTAGTAGCAATGCCCCTAGCTAGCAGTTACCGGCGCAGCTCGTTGCTCATAAAGGAGGACCCTCTATTACTGTGGATATAGCAGGGATACCCGAACAGAGTGAAGAGCTGGAGCAGGGCTTTTATGACGGACGTGGCAGTGGTGTCGGGGCAGGGAATGGCAAAGGGGAACTGCGAGTACTCGTCGATAACATTGAGAAAATAGACATTGCGGTCGGTGGAGGGAAAGGGGCCCTTAAAGTCAACACTCAGTCGCTCAAAAGGGCGGGTGGCCTTGACAAATTGCGCCGTGTCAGGACGGTAGAAGTGCGGTTTGCACTCAGCGCAGATTTGGCAGTCCCTGGTCATCATCCTGATGTCCTCCAGGGAGTACGGCAGGTTCCAGGCTTTCACGAAATGGTAAAATCGGGTGACCCCCGGATGGCAAAGTTGTGCATGAAGGGTGTACAGCTGGTCGAGCTGTGTGCTAGCACACATTCCCCGGGATAGGGCATCAGGGGGCTCATTGAGTCTGCAAGGCTGGTACAGGATATCATAGTTGTAGGTGGAGAGTTCTATTCTCCACCGCAAAATTTTATCATTTTTGATTTTGCCCCACTGTTGGTTGCTGAACATGAACGCAACCGAGCGCTGGTCGGTCAGCAAGGTGAACCTTTTGCCAGCGAGATAGTGCCTCCAGTGCCTAACAGCCTCCACTATGGCCTGGGCTTCTTTCTTCACCGCGGAGTGCCGAATTTCAGAGCCTTGGAGGGTGCGAGAAAAGAATGCTACTGGCCTGCCTTCCTGATTGAGGGTAGCAGCAAACGCGAAATCGGAGGCGTCACACTCCACTTGGAAGGGAATGGTCTCGTCCACCGCATGCATCGTTGCTTTGGCAATGTCCTCTTTAATGCAGCTGAAGGCCACGCAGGCCTCAGCAGAGAGGGGAAAAGTAGTAGACTTGACCAGGGGGCGGGCCTTGTCTGCGTAATGGGAGACCCATTGGGCATAATAGGAAAAAAAACCCAGGCACCGTCTGAGGGCCTTGAGAGTGGTGGGAAGAGGGAGTTCTAACAGGGGGTGCATACAGTCGGGATCAGGGCCAATGACCCCGTTTTCCACGACATACCCAAGGATAGTGAGTCGGATGGTTCCGAACACACACTTGTCCCTGTTATAAGTAAGGTTCAGAGCTGCGGCCACTTGGAGAAATCGTTGGAGGTTGGCGTCGTGATCTGGCCTGTCGTGACCACAGATGGTGATGTTATCCAGATAGGGAAATGTGGCCTGCAGTTGGTACTGGTCCACCATCTGGTCCACTTCCCTCTGGAAGACAGAGACACCATTCTTAACACCGAAAGGGACGCGCAGGAAGTGATAGAGCCTGCCGCCCGCCTCGAAGGTGGTGTAGGGGCGGTCCTCTGGGCGGATGGGGAGCTGGTGATAAGCGGATTTCAGATCTATTGTCGAGTACACCTTGTACTGAGCTATCTGGTTGACCATATCTGTGATGCGGGGTAGGGGGTACGCGTCAAGCTGCGTGAACCTATTGATGGTTTGACTATAGTCCACCACCATCCTATTTTTCTGCCCAGTCCCAACGACAACCACCTGGGCCCTCCAAGGGCTTGAGCTTGGCTCAATGATCCCCTCCCTGAGCAGCCGCTGCACCCCTGACTGAATGAAGGCCCTGTCCCCCGAGCTGTACCTCCTGCTTTTAGTTGCCACAGGCTTACAGTCAGGGGTCAGGTTGGCGAACAGCGGTGGGGGAGGGACCTTGAGGGTGGAGAGACTGCAAGTGGTGTCAGTAGCGCGGCTGTCGGCATGGTGCTGGATGGGACGTGTGGGCCCGTGTGTGTGTGTGTGGTCAGTAGCGATGAAGTCCCACAGAACTGAGGATTCCGGACAGTGAGTGGTGGGAGGGGCCCGTCGTATACCATAGTCACACTTTCCAGATGGCTCTGGAAGTCCAGCCCCAATAGCACAGGTGCGCACAGTTTAGGCATGACCAGTAGCGCAAAGTTCAGATATTCTGTGCCTTGCACCACCAATGTCGCTACACAACCCGCCCGGATGTCTGTGGACTGTGACCCAGAAACCAAATTGACTCTCCGACTTACCGGCCACGTTGCGAGTCCACAGCGTTGCACTGTGTCCGGGTGAATAAAACTCTCAGTGCTGCCCATCTCAAACAGGCATCTAGTCCTGTGCCCCTCCACCAGGATGTCCATCATTGACCTTGCGAGCTGGTGTGGGGCACTTTGGTCGAGGGTTACAGTGGCCAGAGTTGAGCCGTCAGGGTACCCGGTAAGCATCGGAGGGTCGGGGGCGGGGCATGCTGACGCAGTCAAAGATGGCCGCCCACATCCGGGGTACCCGGTAAGCATCGGAGGGTCGGGGGCGGGGCATGCTGACGTCGACAAAGATGGCCACCCACATCCGGGGTACCCGGTAAGCATCGGTGGGTCGGGGCGGGGCATGCTGACGCAGTCAAAGATGGCCGCCCACATCCGGGCATGCAAGATGGCGGCCCCCACGTCTCACCCGTAGCGCTGCACTCCGCTCGTAGTTTAGACATACAGACCTTGGCGAAATGGCTCCGCTTTCCGCAGCTGGAGCAGGTCGCTTCTTGCGCTGGGCAGCGTTTTCGGGGGTACTTTTTGAGTCCGCAGAAATAACAAAGCACGGGCTTCTGACGGGCCGCAGCCATGGTCGGGTTCGGGGAGCTCGTGGAATCGCGACTGGCAGCGGCGTTGGTGAATTCGCTCCCGGGAGCCGGCAGTGGCGGGGTCTGAGGTGTCCACGGAACCGGCGGGGAATCGCGCGACTGGACAGCATCAGAATTGTGCAGAGCAGCTTCCAGAGTGTCGAACGTCTCGATCGCCGAGCGTAAGGTAAGATCAGCATTTTCCAGTAGCTGCTGGCGCATGTACACTGACCTCAGTCCCGTCACAAAGGCGTCTGGCACCAGCAGCTCTGCATGCTGTTCTGCCGTGAGCGTCTTGCAGTCACAAGTTCAGACGAGTGTCTGTAGTGCACGGAGAAACTCAGCGCACGATTTGCCAGGCCGCTGTCGCTGGGTAGCTAAACGATGTCTTGCGTAGACGGTGTTCACCGGCCGCAGGTACTGTCTTTTGAGGGCGTCCAGTGCCCCATCATAGGTCGGCAGGTCCCGGATAATGGAATAAACTTTTGGGGTGACCCTCGAGAATTCTGTGCATAACGGCAGGGTCAGTCGCACGAACCTCCTCCAAGTATGATTGAAAGCATGCAAGCCAGAGTTCAAAATCAAGAGCTGCTTCAGGGTCCAAATCCAACCTTTCCGGACGTAAAACAGTTTCCATGTTTTAAAACTTCCAGTCAATAAAATTGATGCACCATCAATAACTCACTCTGAGACGTAAAGGCGAGATATTGGCTTTTATTGACTGGAAGAAGGAACAAGCAGTGGTTGACCACCATACTACATCCTGGAGACTGAGAGGCCAGGCTCAGGCCTCGATCGCCTTTATACCGGGGTCTGTGGGAGGAGCCACAGGAGCAGTCAGCGGGGGGGGGGGGGGGGGGGGCGTGTCCAGACGGGTATATGTAGTTCACCACAATATCAAATTCCCCAACTTCAGGTAACTCACTCTTTTGTCTGATTCCACTTCTACCAGATATCATATTTGCTCTTTTTTTCTCTCTGGCCTGCCCAGCATACACATTACACTTAATCTCATGTTAAATGCCGTTCAATTGTCATCCAGTCTCAACCTTTGTTCTAGTTATCACATCCATCATTATCTTTGCCTCCTCAAACTAATTTTCCTCTCCTTTTGAATTCTGATAAGGGTCCTAGACCAGGAACAATGACAATTTCTCTTTCTAGCCTGGCCAGCTGAGTGTTTTGGGGATTTTGTTTTTATCTCGTATTTCCAGTATCTGCAGATCCTTTCATCTCCATTTACTGACCAACCTTAAGCTGACCTTTCAACAGGCAACTTAACTCATTCTATACCTCAACCATTTGGGTCTGGAGCTGTTAAGAGATTTAGCATATGTAAATTCAGGTTGTTCTTCCAGCCTTTCAAAACTCCAAATACTGTTAACTATTTTGAAGGAGTACTACACGTGCAAATAATTCCAATTGCTGGTTAATTCACAAAAATATATTATTTACTGAGACACTGCATGGAGTAGGCCCTCCCGGCCCTTTGCGCCGTGTTGCCCTGATTTAACCCCAGCTTAATCACGGGACAATTTACAGTGACCAATTAACCTACTAACCGGCATCTCTTTGCAGTAACTGCTACCTTCATGGGAAGGACGCATGGACTCCTTACAGGTGATGCTTGGATTTAACTCCAAACTCTGACCCCTTCAGCTGTAAAAGTGTCGTGCTAACCATTCCGCTACAGTGGCACCCGGTTCTCTCTGCCGAAATTTTCCCTGCCTGCTCTGATACCCGAGACACAGCTCTATAAATGGCAAGTGTCAATTTTACACCTCCACCAGGATTAATACATGTAAGCTGCAAGTCAAAGATGACAGAGCTTTCTCAATTTGTGCGAAGATTAAAAGAAATGGTAAGCTGTAAAACAATCTTACAGAGCAAACACGAGGAAATCTGCAGATGCTGGAAATTCAAACAACACACACAAAATGCTGGTGGAACGCAGCAGGCCAGGCAGCATCTATAAGGAGAAGCACTGTCGACGTTTCGGCCCGAAACATCTACAGTGCTTCTCCTTATAGACGCCGCCTGGCCTGTTGCGTTCCACCAGCATTTTGTGTGTGTTGTTTAAACAATCTTACAGAATAATTATATAAAAATTAATCACTGCCTGTAAAATTATTTTGTCCAAAGTTGTTGATTGCAAACGAAATATTACTTTCGGATCAGGATGCTATCATGGAGAAGGTACATAAGCCTGAAGGCACACACTCAGCAATTCATGAACAGCTTCTTCCCCTCTGCCATCCAATTCCTAAATAGACATTGAACCCACGGACACTACCTTACTTTTTAAATATATTATTTCTGTTTTTTGCATGACTTTTAATTTATTCAATATATGTATACTGTAATTGATTTACTTATTATTATTTTTCTTTTATATCAGGAATGGCATTGAGCTGCTGCTGCTAAGTTAACAAATTTCACGACACGTGCTGGCGATAATAAACCTGACTCTGATTTTGATCATAATGACCAAAAGCACTGGCCTGGCCGTCAGAAATATCCAGCTGGCATATTCAATTACAAAACAGCACTACATTCTGCACTTGACGAGGGCACACGGACTTCAAAAAGTGAACAACAGACAGAATGAAATTTCTACCTGGAATGTCAAAGTCAATCCACTTATGTGATGACCCACTGAACACATGTCGATCTTGTTTGTAGTCACTACTGCTGGACATCAGCAACTCATCACATCCATCTTCAGACACACAATGAGAATCAAATTTCACCGACAGGTAAATTGCACCAGGAATGTGAACTTTGTCCTGGAGTTTAAAAAATATCTATTACTGGGGCTTTGTTATAATTACCACAGTACTTCAGAAATATGAAAAAAACATTTTGCAATGGTTTACACATCATTTTCAATTTATATCGAAGCAAAGTGTAAATGAAAGTTTGGACTGAGTGTTTTATGAATACTGCTTGAACGTCTACTGACTGGTTGGGTGCACATTGTTTTATTCCTCGTGAATAGGTTCACATGTCTCTTTACGTTCTGATAAGATCCTTGCCATTTCTAAACCTGTCCTTAATGTGAAACAGTCTGAGTATAGTGTTTTGCTCCCTATTCAACAACCTGCCACAATGGCTAATATATACAATCAGCTTCTGAATGAATGGTCCAGCTGCACAGTAAAGTTGAGATTTAAGTACTGAACCACATAAAACCCTCTGACAACTGGTTCCTCACCAGAAAAATATTCCACTTTTTCATTTGTCCCAAGAATTTACTAAAGTGTAGCCTCAAATTAAATCAACAAATCCCTTTGCATTTTCCTCACAGCTGAATATTTTTAACGACATTTTTAACCCGCGAAGGAACACAGCAGCATTGGAGACAGCCCAAAAGGGATTTTGTAAGGTAACATAACTGGGAGAAATGAAAATAGTTCACACCCACCAACATTGAGTTGGTGTTTCACTTTAAGAGGTTGATCTGATGGCATTATTATGTAAAGATTTTTACTGCGCTTTTGTGTTTAGGTTTTGGAGTTTAATAAAATGCATTATGGGTTTCATTAAATATAAAATGATCATGCCATTTTATTTGCTAAAATCTACATTGGTGACCCTTTTGGTCCAGGATGATTCCAGAGTTATTGAACATGTCGGCCAACGCAGTTGCTTTGAAACCGACAGGGTTTTGGGAGCAAAATATTGCTCTCCTTACCTGGACTTGACAATCATAAGCTGTTGGAGTTAATGGACCACGTGCTGTCTCTCCTGGAAATCATCATCCTTGTTTTATTTTTAATGAACTCTTAATGCAGCAAGTGCCTGGTCAAGTTTGCAGAGCCCTTGCTAATGCACCCAGGAGGAACTGTGGGGAGCTTGCTAATGCACCTACGGGGAACCGTAGGGAGCTCGCTAATGCACCCACGAGGAACTGTAGGGAGCTTGCTAATGCACCCACGAGGAAACGTAGGGAGCTCGCTAATGCACCCACGAGGAACCGTAGGGAGCTCGCTAATGCACCCACGAGGAACTGTAGGGAGCTTGCTAATGCACCCACAAGGAAACGTAGGGAGCTCGCTAATGCACCCACGAGGAACCGTAGGGAGCTTGCTAATGCACCCACGGGGAACCGTAGGGAGCTCGCTAATGCACCCACGAGGAACTGTAGGGAGCTTGCTAATGCACCCACGAGGAAACGTAGGGAGCTTGCTAATGCACCCACGAGGAACTGTGGGGAGCTTGCTAATGCACCCACGAGGAACCGTAGGGAGCTTGCTAATGCACCCAGGAGGAACTGTGGGGAGCTTGCTAATGCACCCACGGGAAACCGTAGGGAGCTCGCTAATGCACCCACGAGGAACTGTAGGGAGCTTGCTAATGCACCCACGAGGAACTGTAGGGAGCTTGCTAATGCACCCACGAGGAACTACAGGGAGCTTGCTAATGCACCCACGAGGAACCGTAGGGAGCTTGCTAATGCACCCACGGGGAACTGTAGGGAGCTTGCTATTGCACCCACGAGGAACCGAAGGGAGCTTGCTAATGCACCCACGAGGAACTACAGGGAGCTTGCTAATGCACCCACGAGGAACTACAGGGAGCTTGCTAATGCACCCACGAGGAACCGTAGGGAGCTTGCTAATGCACCCAGGAGGAACCGTAGGGAGCTTGCTAGTGCACCCAGGAGGAACCGTAGGGAGCTTGCTAATGCACCCACGAGGAACCGTAGGGAGCTTGCTAATGCACCCACGAGGAACCGTAGGGAGCTTGCTAATGCACCCACGAGGAACCGTAGGGAGCTTGCTAGTGCACCCAGGAGGAACCGTAGGGAGCTTGCTAATGCACCCACAAGGAATGGTGGGGAGCTTGCTAATGCACCCACGAGGAACCGTAGGGAGCTTGCTAGTGCACCCAGGAGGAACCGTAGGGAGCTTGCTAATGCACCCACGAGGAATGGTGGGGAGCTTGCTAATGCACCCACGAGGAACCGTAGGGAGCTTGCTAGTGCACCCAGGAGGAACCGTAGGGAGCTTGCTAATGCACCCACGAGGAACTGTGGGGAGCTTGCTAATGCACCCACGAGGAACCGTAGGGAGCTTGCTAATGCACCCAGGAGGAACTGTGGGGAGCTTGCTAATGCACCCACGGGAAACCGTAGGGAGCTCGCTAATGCACCCACGAGGAACTGTAGGGAGCTTGCTAATGCACCCACGAGGAACTGTAGGGAGCTTGCTAATGCACCCACGAGGAACTACAGGGAGCTTGCTAATGCACCCACGAGGAACCGTAGGGAGCTTGCTAATGCACCCACGGGGAACTGTAGGGAGCTTGCTATTGCACCCACGAGGAACCGAAGGGAGCTTGCTAATGCACCCACGAGGAACTACAGGGAGCTTGCTAATGCACCCACGAGGAACTACAGGGAGCTTGCTAATGCACCCACGAGGAACCGTAGGGAGCTTGCTAATGCACCCAGGAGGAACCGTAGGGAGCTTGCTAGTGCACCCAGGAGGAACCGTAGGGAGCTTGCTAATGCACCCACGAGGAACCGTAGGGAGCTTGCTAATGCACCCACGAGGAACCGTAGGGAGCTTGCTAATGCACCCACGAGGAATGGTGGGGAGCTTGCTAATGCACCCACGAGGAACCGTAGGGAGCTTGCTAGTGCACCCAGGAGGAACCGTAGGGAGCTTGCTAATGCACCCACAAGGAATGGTGGGGAGCTTGCTAATGCACCCACGAGGAACCGTAGGGAGCTTGCTAGTGCACCCAGGAGGAACCGTAGGGAGCTTGCTAATGCACCCACGAGGAATGGTGGGGAGCTTGCTAATGCACCCACGAGGAACCGTAGGGAGCTTGCTAGTGCACCCAGGAGGAACCGTAGGGAGCTTGCTAATGCACCCACGAGGAACTACAGGGAGCTCGCTAATGCACCGACGGGGAACCGTAGGGAGCTTGCTAATACACCCACGAGGAACCGTAGGGAGCTTGCTAATGCACCCAGGAGGAACCGTAGGGAGCTTGCTAATGCACCCACGAGGAACTACAGGGAGCTTGCTAGTGCACCCACGAGGAACTGTAGGGAGCTTGCTAATGCACCCACGAGGAACCGTAGGGAGCTTGCTAATGCACCCAGGAGGAACCGTAGGGAGCTTGCTAATGCACCCACGAGGAACCGTAGGGAGCTTGCTAATGCATCCACGAGGAACTGTAGGGAGCTTGCTAATGCACCCACGAGGAACTACAGGGAGCTTGCTAATGCACCCACGAGGAACTATAGGGAGCTTGCTAATGCACCCACGAGGAACCGTAGGGAGCTTGCTAATGCACCCACAAGGAACCGTAGGGAGCTTGCTAATGCACCCAAGAGGAACCGTAGGGAGCTTTGCTAAAATCATAGTCTACACTCAGCCAGGCAGCTCCATCATTCCTCCTCCTCAATAAGTCTGGTCAGCAAGTCCTCTGACATAAGGATGCAGAACAGTTGATGCTGGGTCTGTTTTTACTGACCTCGCTTTGGTACAAACGCTATGAACTGCCAACTGCCCTGCAGCTTCGACAGTGCCAGCACACCAGGACATCAGAGGTCTGTGAACACAGCAGGTTCCAGCTGCTAGGGTTGCCTACTGTTCATTACGGACACCCTTCCAGGGTGACACTTCCTGTGTGACGTGGATGCTCAAGTGAGTGTGCTGCCAGCATTACCTATTGATGAGAAGGCAAAGAGTGATGAAACCTCGCTGGAGGCCACTGGATCCAGACTTACAGGACACAATGGATGACGCTCTGCTTCTGTGAGCGACGTTGCACATGGGACTTTGTCCTGGCTAGACCTCTGCTCCGTGCAGATTTCCCGTGTGTCCAAGGACGGTTAGTCGATCTTAAGAACTGAAGGCTGTTAAGATGTTGAGCACTTTGGTTCGTCACCCTGCTCTCTCGGTAAGTTCCCCACAACAACTGTCAAGTGCCTGCACCACTGCATGTTAGATCACTCAGCTGCTGGGTGAATTCTCAGATCTCACCAAGCCCACATTCTCCACTTCAGTCACCACACGGGGTCGTGCCCTACATTCCCACAACTGACCCGCCAGTTCATGCTCATGTGTAGACTGGACCCAGAAAAGCTGGCAGCTATGAAGGCTGAGTTTGCCAACATGGAACGACTCGGCATTGTATGCCCGGCGAATAGTTCCCGGACTTCACCCCTCCATATGGTCCATAGGACCGATGATGGTTGTTGACTATGTGGTAATTACCAATGCCTTAACGAGGCCACGTTTCCAATCGTTCCCACACAACCAAGACTTTTTGGCAAGTTTATCCAGAAGGTTATACTTTTCCAAAGTTGATCTAGTTAGGGGCTACCATGAGGTGCCTATGTGCTCGGAGGACATTCCCAAAACCGCTGTAATAACCCTGTGTGGCCTTTCTGGGTTTCTGGGCTTGTCATTTGGACTGAAAAATGCAGCACAGACTTTCTAACAGCTGATCGACTCCAAATTAAAAGACTTAGATTTTCTTTTTGTTTACCTGGATGACATACTTATCTCCAGTTCATCCAAATCCGATCATGTATCTCATCTCCACACACTCTTTGAGCACTTGGGTCAACGTGGGTTGATTATTAACCCAGCTAAATCCCAGTTTGGGTTGTCGACCACTGACTTTCCCAGCCATCACATCTCCACAGAAGCTGCAAAACCCCTCCCATCAAACACAGTCGTTATTATGGATTTCCCACCGCCCTGCTCTACGAGAAAACTACAGGAGTTTTTAGGTACAGTGAACTTCTATCACCGCTTCATTCCATGAGCTGCTGGACCTCTGCATAGTGTGCTTAAAAACAATAGCCCGAATCAAGTTTTTGACTGGTCAATGGACATGATCAGGGCACTTGATGATACCAAACGAGCTCCTTCTAACACAACCCTACTGGCCCACCCACTCCATAACCATGACTACTGACGCTTCAAGCAACGCTGTGGGTGCACGAACAGTTGGTCAGAGGTGTATGACAGCTGCTCACCTTCTCCAGCCAGCAGTTCTGTCTCGCCAAAAGGAAGTGCAGCACGTTTAACCATGAGTGTCCATCTTGCTGGCTGCCATTTTTGTTTTCTCCTAGAAGGTTGCCATTTCATTGACCACAAACCCCTCACGCCTGAAAATGACACCAGGACTGTCCTGCTAACTGGCTGCTTTGTTTTGGCACCAGGATTTCAGAGTTTAAGGAGCATCTGATCGGAAGTTCAGTGCTCAATCATAAGCTCATCTAGAGGTATCATCCAATGTCTTGTTTGGTGCTCAGTTCTTGTTCCAGATTTGTACCATGTCTCGATTGTTTTGTTGGAATCTCCAGCACTTTGGTCCTAATCACCCTCGTCAAGGTCGCTCGTCACAGATTTCTCAACACACCAACAGTGTGTGAGGCTGTAGTGGGGGGTATTGGGAATATTTCTGGACATTTGGTAGCTGCATCCACTACTATCAAGATACTCGTACCCATGAATGGTCCAGCAAAATCTACATGAATCCTCTACCAGAGCAATGCAGTCCATTCCCGGGGACGGAGAAACAGTACCCTTGCCATCTTCTGTACGTGCTGGCATCCGGAAATGTGTATGGCAAACTGCTGATCTATCCCAGGCCACCAGACAAAGCTTTGAGCCAAACCTTTCATGTTGACCACACCTATATGACCAGTATGTAGCTCCTCCGACACATGGTCAACTCTCAGTCCCCAAATAAGGCAACCCCCCCATCAAGGACAAGTTAATCCTGGTGCTGATTAAAATGGGGGAGCTGGGATTTCTACTGTACATTCCACCCATGTAGACCTGAGACAGTGTGGGGTCTTTTATAGACAATAGACAATAGGTGCAGAAGTAGACCATTCGGCCCCTCAAGTTTGCACCGCCATTCTGAGATCATGGCTGATCATTCACTATCAATACCCAGTCCCTGCCTTGTCCCCATATCCCTTGATTCCCCTATCCATCAGATATCTATCCAGCTCCTTCTTGAAAGCATCCAGAGAATTGGCCTCCACCGTCTTCCGAGGCAGTGCATTCCACACCTCCACAACTCTCTGGGAGAAGAAGCTCTTCCTCAACTCTGTTTTAAATAACTGACCTCTTATTCTCAATCCATGCCCTCTGGTACTGGACTCTCCCAACATCTGGAACATATTTTCTGCCTCAATCCTATCAAATCCTTTAATTATCTTAAACGTTTCAATCAGATCCCCTCTCAATCTCCTCAATTCCAGTGTGTACAAGCCCAATCTCTCCAATCTCTCTGCGTAAGACAGCCCTGCCATCCCAGGAATCAACCTAGTGAATCTACGCTGCACTTCCTCAATTGCCAGAATGTCCTTCCTTAAACCTGGAGACCAAAACTATACACAATATTCCAGGTGTGGTCTCACCAGGGCCCTGTACAAATGCAAAAGGACATCCTTGCTCTTGTACTCAATTCCCCTTGTAACAAAGGCCAACATTCCATTTGCCCTCTTCACTGCCTGTTGCACTTGCTCATTCACCTTCATTGACTGGTGAACTAGGACTCCTAGGTCTCTTTGCATTTCTCCCTTACCTAACTCTACACCGTTCAGACAATACTCTGCCCTCTTGTTCCAGCTTCCAAAGTGGATAACTTCACATCTATTCACATTGAATGACATCTGCCAAGTATCTGCCCACTCACCCAGCCTATCCAAGTCTCCCTGTATTCTCCTAACGTCCTCTTCGCATGTCACACTGCCACCCAGTTTAGTATCGTCAGCAAACTTGCTGATATAGTTTTCAATGCCCTCATCTAAATCGTTGACATAAATCGTAAAGAGCTGTGGTCCCTGTGGTACCCCACTAGTCACCTCCAGCCAGTCCGAGAAACACCCATTCACAGCTACCCTTTGCTTTCTATCTGCCAACCAGTTTTCTATCCATGTTGAAACCCTGCCCCCAATGCCATGAGCTCTGATTTTACTCACCAATCTCCTATGTGGCACCTTATCGAATGCCTTCTGAAAATCTAGGTACACAACATCCACTGGCTTACCCTCGTCTAACATCCTTGTTACACCCTCAAAAAACTCCAACAGATTAGTCAAGCATGATTTGCCCTTGGTAAATCCATGCTGGCTCGGCCTAATCCTATTACTGCCATCAAGATGTGCCACTATTTCGTCCTTAATAATGGACTCAAGCATCTTCCCCACGACTGACGTTAGGCTAACAGGGCGATAGTTCTCCGTTTTCTCCTTCCCTCCCTTCTTGAAAAGTGGGATAACATTAGCCACTCTCCAATCTTCAGGAACTGATCCTGAATCTAAGGAACATTGGAAAATGATTACCAATGCATCCGCAATTTCCTGAGCCACCTCTTTTAGAACCCTCGGATGCAGACCATCTGGACCCGGGGATTTATTAGCCTTCAGACCTACCAGTCTACTCATCACAGTTTCTTTCCTAATGTCAATCTGTCTCAATTCCTCTGATATCTTATGACCCTGGCCCATCCATACATCTGGGAGATTGCTTGTGTCCTCCCTGGTAAAGACAGATCTAAAGTATGCATTAAATTCTGTTGCCATTTCCCTGTTTCCCATAACAATTTCTCCCAATTCATTCTTCAAGGGCCTGTGGCCACCCATTTCCTGGCACATCCGAACCGACTCACAATTAGATAGCCTACGGGGGTTTGCGAGCACAGAGCTTTGGAGCCTCTGCGCCATGGGGGGCAGGTTGAGGGAGGCTTAAAAGTGAGGCTGAAGATTTCGAATGAAGTTTTTTCCTTCGACTGCAGTTACCGACTCCGTGTCGTAATTTTAGCGCTGTGTGTAGCACACCGCTACAATTGGTGACCCCGACAGTCCAAACCAGAAACCAGAAATGACCGACGCCGCCTCTGTTCATGCGGTTTCGTTGAAACTGCCGGGTTTCTGGACACAGCGCCCGGACCTATGGTTCCAGCAAGCCGAAGCCCAATTCCACGTTCGCCAGATCACCTCAGAAGACACCCGCTACTACTACGTGGTGAGCTCCCTCGACCAGGACACAGCGGCCCAGGTCGCGGAGTTCATACAGTCGCCCCCGGCAGACGGCAAGTACACGGAATTCAAAGCCCTGCTCCTCAGGACTTTCGGACTCTCACGGCGCGAGCGGGCTGCCCGTTTACTGCACCTGGATGGCTTGGGCGACAGACCTCCATCGGCTTTAATGAATGCGATGTTGGCTCTCGCCGACGAACACACACCCTGTCTCATGTTTGAGCAGGCATTCCTGGAGCAGCTGCCCGAGGACATACGCCTGCTGCTGTCCGACGCGGATTTCAGTGACCCCCGGAAGGTGGCAGCCCGGGCGGACTTGCTGTGGAACGCCAAAAAGGTGAGCGGGGCGTCCATCGCACAGATCTCCCAGCCACGCTCCCGGCAGCAAACCAGTCCAGGCCCGGCCGCAGAGCCCGCCAACCCCCAGCCCAATGAACACTGGTGCTTCTACCACCAGCGGTGGGGCGCAGAAGCCCGCCGTTGTCGCCCGCCCTGCAAGTTCCCGGGAAGCGCCAGGGCCAGCCGCCGCTGATGGCTACGGCGGCTGGCCATCGGGATAGCCTCCTGTATGTGTGGGATAGAAGGTCGGGACGCCGGTTTTTGGTCGATACTGGGGCTGAGATCAGCGTTTTACCCCCGACGAGTTACGACACCCGCAGCAGGGCACCGGATCCCCCCCTGAGGGCCGTGAATGGCAGCACAGTAAGGACCTATGGCACCCGTCAGGTGCAGCTACAGTTCGGCTCCAGCCAGTTCACGTGGGACTTCACACTGGCCGCCGTAGCCCAACTGCTTCTGGGTGCGGATTTTTTGCGGGCTCACAGCCTGCTGGTCGACCTGCCCAGGAAGAGACTGGTACACGCCGAGACCTTTCAGACGTTCTCCCTGGGTGCAGCCCAGTTGCCAGCCCCTCACCTCGGCTCCATCACGCTGTCTGACAACGACTTCACCAGGGTCCTGGCAGAGTTCCCATCGGTTGTGGCACCGCAGTTCACAGCAGCCATGCCCAGGCATGGCGTACAGCACCACATCCCGACCCAGGGACCACCCCTCCACGCCCGCGCTCGGCGGCTTCCCCCGGACAAGCTCCGACTGGCGAAGGAGGAGTTCAAGAGGATGGAGGAATTGGGGATCATCCGGCGGTCCGACAGCCCATGGGCCTCCCCCCTGCACATGGTGCTCAAAGCGACAGGGGGCTGGAGACCGTGCGGCGACTACTGCAGGCTGAACGAGGCTACCACACCGGACCGCTACCCTGTGCCGCACATTCAGGACTTTGCAGCAAACCTGCACGGCGCACGGATCTTCTCCAAGGTAGACCTCGTCCGAGGGTACCATCAAATCCCGATGCATCCTGACGACGTCCCCAAAACGGCTCTCATCACCCCGTTTGGCCTTTTCGAGTTCCTCCGCATGCCGTTCGGCCTGAAGAATGCCGCACAGACGTTCCAGCGGTTAATGGACGCGGTGGGACGGGACCTGGACTTCGCGTTCATCTATTTGGATGACATCCTCATAGCCAGCAGCAGTCATCAGGAGCATCTGTCCCACCTCCGTCAACTCTGCGCCCGACTGAGTGAGTACGGTCTTACAATCAACCCCGCCAAATGCCAGTTCGGGCTCGATACCATTGACTTCCTGGGCCACAGGGTTACTAAAGACGGGGCAACCCCTCTGCCCGCTAAGGTAGAGGCGGTCCGCCTCTTTCCCCGACCCACCACGATCAAAGGCCTTCAGGAATTCGTAGGTATGGTCAATTTCTACCGCCGCTTCCTCCCTTCAGCTGCCCGGATCATGCGCCCCCTGTTCGCCCTGATGTCGGGTCCGAGCAAGGACATTACCTGGGACGAGGAGTCCGCCGCCGCTTTCCATTTCCTGGTGCATCCGAACCGACTCACAATTAGATAGCCTACGGGGGTTTGCGAGCACAGAGCTTTGGAGCCTCTGCGCCATGGGGGGGCAGGTTGAGGGAGGCTTAAAAGTGAGGCTGAAGATTTCGAATAAAGTTTTTTCCTTCGACTGCAGTTACTGACTCCATGTCGTAATTTTAGCGCTGCGTGTAGCACACCGCTACAGGCCCAACATTGTTCTTAACTATCTTCTTTCTCTTCACATAGCTAAAAAAGCTTTTGCTATCCCCTTTTATATTCCTGGCTAGACTAAGCTCATACCTGATTTTTTCTCTCCGTATTGCTTTTTTAGTTAAGATCTGCTGTTCCTTAAAACTTTCCCAATCATCTGTATTCCCACTCATTTTAGCCCTGTCATACTTCTTTTTCTTTAATGCTATGCAATCTCTGACTTCCTTTGTCAACCACTGTGGCCCCTTCCCCCTCTTTGAATTCTTCCTTCTCATTGGAATGAACTGCTTTTGCATCTTTCGTATTATCCCCAAGAATATCTGCCACTGCTGATCCACTGTCTTTCCTGCCAGGGCATCCGCCCATTTAACTTTGGCCAGCTCTTCCCTCATGGCTCCGTAGTCTCCTTTATTTAATTGCAACACTGACACCTCTGATCTGCCCCTATCCCTCTCAAATTGTAGATAAAAACTTATCATGTTATGATCACTACTTCCTAATGGCTCCTTTACTTCAAGATCACTTATCAATTCCTGTTCATTACACATCACCAAGTCCAAAATAGCCTCGTTCCTGTTTGGCTCAAGCACAAGCTGTTCCAAAAATACATCCCTTAGACACTCCACAAACTCCCTATCCTGGGCTCCAGCACCTACCTGATTCTCCCAGTTCACCTGCATGTTGAAATCTCCCATTACGACTGCATTACCTTTAGCACATGCCAATGTTAACTCCCTAATCAACTTGTACCCAATATCCACGCTACTGTTTGGGGGCCTGTACACAACACCCATTAGGGTCTTTTTACCCTTACTGTTCCTCAGCTCAATCCACACAGACTCTACTTCCCCTGTTCCCAAGTCACCTCTTGCTAAGGACTGAATCTCATTCCTCACCAACAGGGCCACCCCACCCCCTCTTCCCATATTTCTGTCTCTACGCTAGCACGTATACCCTGGTACACTCAATTCCCAGGCCTGATCCCCTTGCAGCCATGTCTCCATTATCCCAACAATATCGTAGTTCCCCATTTTCATCTGAGCTTCAAGCTCATCTGTCTTATTTCTGACACTACGCGCATTCAAGTATAGAATTCTTAGCCCATTCCTCCTCTCTTTGCTTAAAACACTGTCTATTGTACCTAACCCAGCTCCTTGAACTTCCATCGGTCTAATTGCACCTTGAATTTTGATGACCTTCTCAAGATCACCCAAACCTTCTACACATTTAACCCCATGCTCCTTCTGACCAACCCTCTGTACATGTAACTTTTCCAACACATGTTCTGTCTCACCTTTCTCCTTTACACAATTAATATTTGGGAAACGTGTATTCCCCACCTGTCCCTTATCCTTCATCATATCATCTTCTCTCGTAATCTGGATCCCTGCCCCCTGCACATCTAGTTTAAACCCCCCCCGAGCAGCACTGGCAAACATTCCTGCAAGAATGTTCTACCCCTCCAGTTCAGATGTAGACCGTCCCTTCGAAACAGATCCCAATGTCCCTGGAACAAAGACCAATTATCCAAAAACCTGAACCCTTCTTTCCTGCACCATGCTCTCAGCCTCGTATTAATGTGCATAATCATTCTATTCTTCACCTCACTCGCATGTGGCACAGGTAGCAATCCCGAGATTGTCACCCTGGAGGTCCTGCCTTTCAGCTTCCCTCCTAACTCCCTGAACTCTCTAAGCAGGACCCCCTCACTCACCTTACCTACATCGTTGGTCCCTACATGGACCACTACATCTACTACCACTACAAGCCCTCGTTCTCAAGAATAGCCTGCACCAGATCTGAGATGTCCCGGACCCTGGCACCAGGGAGGCAACATACCATCCGAGACTCCCGATCTGCCCCACAAAATCTCCTATCTGCCCCCCTGACTATAGAATCCCCTAAAACTATCGCTCTCTTCTCTTCCCTCCTCCCCTTTCTAGTTGAAGGTTCAACCTCTGTGCCAGAGGCAGGACCACTACAACTCATTCCTGGTAGGTCATCCCCATCAACAGTATCCAGTATGGTATACTTATTGTTAATGGGAATGGCCGCAGGGGTGCTCTGCTCTCTCTGCCTGCTCCCCCTGCCTCTCTGGACCGTCACCCATCTGCCTAAATCTTGGTTCTTTGGTGTGACTACCTCCTGATAACTCGTATCTATCTCTGCCTCTGCCTCCCGAATGATTCGTAGTTCATCCAGCTCCTGCTCCAACTCCCTAACTCGGGCTGATAGGAGCTGCAGCTGGACGCACCTTTTGCAGGTGTGGTCATCAGGGAAAACTGTGTTGACCCTGACCCCCCACATACTGCATACGGAGCACACCACTGCTCTGACTGTCTCCCCCATACCTGAACTGGATTAATAGAATAAGTCTAAAAAGCACCTAGCGACCTTACCTTCTTCCCCTCAGTGAGCAATCACACAGGCTTACCGAAGTCCCCTTATGCCGAAGCCCACTTAGCCAAAGCCCAGGACTCTGCTTCCATGGACTCCGCTGCCCACATAAAAGAAGTCCTGCCTTTTAAAGTGCGCGCTCGACGCTGACGTCACTCGCGCCTGCGCAGTTCCCCCTCCTCCACAGGTATTGACCAGGTAGGCTTAAATCCTACCTACAACGGTCGAATTCTCTGAGCTCCCAGCTGAATCACAAGCTGTAACTTCCTCCCGTTACTCTTTGAATCTCCTGCCAAAAGAAGGGAATTTTCAATTTGCCTTAAAGGGAATATGTCAAGAGGAGTGTCCTCTTTTGTAAATTTTTGTTATTTCCTATTCAAGGGAAAATGATACAATCCATCAACATTTCCATGTTTAGTTATCCTGTTGAATTCATCAAGAGAGCCCATCTCTGCAATCGTGCTGCTGCTGTTTGTGAAACACCTTCTGTGGAGTGAAAATAGACACTGGAAGTTGATCATTAGTGATGGGAGTAAACTCTCCTCCCTCGAAGTACTGACTGAAATATTTTACACCCAAAACCAGTCTCAGGGCCTCTTTTACAATCAGCGCATATTTTTTCCCCTGTAACGGTAAGGGAAAGTGATGCAAAGGTGATAGATAGATAGATAGATAGATAGATAGATAGATAGATACTAAATTTATTCCAAAGGAAATCACATTGTTACAGTAGCGTTACAAGTGCACAGGTATACAAATATTGAGAAGTAAGAAAGAAGGAATAAAAAAAGTTACCTCAAACAGTCTAACAGGAGGGGGTCATCAATTCCCAAGCTCTAGGTTGACTCATTATAGAGACTAATGGCTGAGGGTAAGAATAACCTCATATAGCACTCTTTGGAGCAGTGCAGTTGTCTTAGTCTAGTACTGAAAATGCTGCTTTGCTCAGCCAAGGTGGAATGCAGAGGGAAAGAAACATTGTCCAAAAATTGCCAGGATTTTCCATAGGTCCTGTGTTCTGCCACAGCCTCCAGTGTTGTGTAGTTTGACTCCAAAAACAGAGCCACCCTTTGTAATCAGTTTATTGAGCGTGTTGGCATCACCTGTGTTGATCCATTGCCCCAGCACATAGAAGCTTGTACTGGCAACAACAGAGTATTAGAACGTGAAGGAGAGGCCTGCATACTCTATAGGACCTCAGTCTCCTCAGGAAGTAGAGGTGACTCTGGCCCTTCTCATACACAGCCTCTGCACTGGTGCTCCACTCAAGTCTGTCATCCAGGTGCACCCTCATGTACTTGTAGGTCCTCACCACCAATAGCAACAGGAAGCAGTGCAGGCTTAGTCTTCCTAAAGTCCATTACCATCTCCTTTGTCTTACTGATGTTGAGCTGCAGATGATATGAGTTCAAGGGATGGAACACAGTAGCCAGGTGTGGCAGGAAATTGCAACTGGGATTAACAAATCCTAAAAAGGACCACAACTGCGACACAGCCTTTGGCCTTGTAAAATCCAGCACTGCTTGAATTTTCTCAGCACACTTGTATAATACTTGTGCGTCAATGGTATGACCACAGTAAGTAGAACCTAGAACGGTACAGCACAGGAACAGGCCATTCGGCCCACAATGTTGTGCTGAACCAGCTAAAGAGATGCTTGGTTTAAAGAATTCACACTAGTTGCATTTTGCTTTGAGTCCATAATTTACTAATCTTTTAAACACTGTCTTGAGATTTTGGAGATACTCCTTGTCATCCTCACCGGTAACAAACTGTATGCCTTTCCACCAAATGCACTCTGCTAAACCAGCATTGGCTATTCCATTTGCTTTAAATTACTGCTCAATTCGTTCGGTATACATCACCCATTTGGTTACCTGCTGTGCAATCTTTCCAATGTAGCCAGCCATTTCTGCATTTTTAAAATTTATGATTTCTATCACCCAGTATCGCTGTTTACGAACCTGTGAATTTCATCCGTTTTCTGCCCTTTTTTAATTTGACCATCTTCTCCCCTACCAAAGAAAAATACGTGCTGGATTTTATTTTTAACATGACCATCTTCTCCCCTTCTGAAGGGAAAAATCAAGCTGTGTTTTTTTAACTTGAGCACCTCGCTGTGCATCAACGGGTAGGTTTTCATCTCAGGTTCATTTTAAATCTTATTCATCACCACTGTTGTTTTGTATTCAGAAAATAATCAAAAGAGAAGTGGAGGAACCAGGATATATGTGTCCACTTGGTTTTTACTTTAGAGAGGCACACACTTCTGATGTGGAGGCGTAATGATGTACAGTGGGCCGTTTGCAAACTCATTACAGATAACCAGTAATGAATTATGTAAACAAACAAAGAATTCTTAAGCAACAGATATGCAATATTATCCAAATATTGCTGATAAATTAAAAACACAACACAAAGCACAAGAC
Organism: Hypanus sabinus; assembly: GCF_030144855.1. NCBI lineage: Eukaryota > Metazoa > Chordata > Chondrichthyes > Myliobatiformes > Dasyatidae > Hypanus > Hypanus sabinus. The sequence continues at coordinate 132,990,804 of NC_082711.1, forward strand.
TAATTCATTGAGCAGTTGGTGTATTAAGTTGTACTCAAAGCTCCTGGAATGGGCCTACACGCCCCTTCTGGCATTTCAAACCTTCAATAACTACCCTTTGCAACTGTTGGCTCTGTCTCACCAAATTAACACATAAAGGTCCGCCTCTTACATAAACACACATGCACGCACGCACACTACTTCTATATCTACCAGTTCAGCTCTCTGTGTTTGTGATACCTCGTGTTTCCGTGTACCACCAACATGAAAAGATCCAAGTGTGCTAATTTTAAAAATACACATCTACCTAGACTGCTCAGATCACTGGCCACACTATGAGTCACAAAGGTATCCCACTCCTGACACCAAATGTTGTGCGAATTAAGTCACCAGAGAAAGGGACTGGTAGTTCTGAAGCAGCCTCTTTATTCAACAAAGCAAGATACAGCAGGCATCATAATGAGACACTTAAGGTGGAAAGGTCTGGCTGGCCCAATGCTACCTGATATCTTATGTGCGAAACATCAAAGGACAATTCCATATTTACAACACATCCACAATGCTTTCTTTGAATCTGCACTCAAACTTCACACCTTCCAATTCGCACCCACACCACAGACATCTAAATGGATTATAAACAACATTGTCTGGTCTGTGATTGAAGGTTTTTAGAAATCTATTGTTTAGAGCTGCATTTTAAATTAAATCTACAATCTACATTCAGATTTGAAGATTGGTGGCTGAAGTTATTTGCTAGATGTGCTAAACCCAAAAATTGCCCTAACACTTACCACCCCATCTCCCCGCCCATTGGGAGGAAGATGGAAAAAAAGAGTGAAAGCTGCCAGACTCAAAGGGCAGCACCTCATATTCCTGCCGAAAGGTTTCAGCCCAAAATTTAACTGTACTTTTTTCCATCAATGCTCCCTGGCCTGCTCAGTTCCTCCAGCACTTTGTGTGTGTACTTTATATCCAATCTGGGTAGCCCCATCGTGATGGTATGACATTGATTTTTCTCCCTCCCTCTCCACTCTTGAATTCCCCACTCTGGCTCCCCTCTAACCTCTTCACCTCACCTGCCTATCACCTCACCCTGGTGCCCCTCCTCTTTCCCTTTTTCCTATAGTCCACTCTCCTCTCCTATCAGATACCTTCTTCTCCAGCCATTTACCTTATCCACCTATCCCCTCTGAGCTTCTTACTTCATCACCCCTGCCACATCCACCTGGCTTCACCTATCACCTTCTAGCTTGTCCTCCTTCCCCTCACCCACCACCTTCTTCTGGCTTCTTCCCCCTCCCTTTCCAGTCCTGATGAAGTGTCTCAGCCCAAAACGTCTGCAGATCTCTTCTCTTTATTAGAAATTACTTCTTGGTTGGGAAGTCCAGGAATTAGCGAATAATCTTAAAAATTGGAGGTACATAGTATATTAAGGGAATTTTAGGAACCCACTTCTGCTGTGCGTGCATTAATTCTTATCATTTGAATCTGCAATGACTTCTGTTAGCCAAAGCTACTGAAGATATGGAAAAAATAGTATTGAGTCATATTGTGTGTGATCAGATTAGGTGAAGATAAATTGACCTGCTTATACAAAGGAAGGATATAAGCATCAAAATTCATGCCTTCTAAATGCTTAATTTTCTTTATCTTGGTGTGGGATATCTCAAACCTTTCACTTCTCAGGGCAAGAGAGATTTGTCAATGATTATTATTTTGTACTTATAAAAAAATAACCTTTGGAATGTACCAGGCCTAAATTTTTTCTGCCTGTTTGGAAAGGAATTATTGAGACTGTAGTACAAGCTCAAATTGGTGTTGGCAGCAACCTATGGCAAATGGACTTTGGAGCAGGTGAGTGTGAATTAACAATTCTTAAAACCAGCAAACGGTAGGCCCAAGTATGTTTTCCAAAATGGTGAGAAGCTACGATCTGTGGAGATTACCTGACATTTGGAGTCCATGTAAAAGGGTCTCTAAGGTGCAAAGGGTGGGTACAGAAAACCAAAGGTGAGGAGAACAGACGGAACTGGAATATAGAGTATTGGGGTTTGATTGGGGGCGGGGGGGGAGTTGAGCCAGGCAGCCATACCCCTGGTTTTGATTTCTTTTGTTGAAATAAAAGCACTAAAACACGCACAGTAAAAGCGGCGTGAGTGAGGAAAGTAGCAGTACTGATCGAGGAGGAGAAAAATGTCAATCTCTCTCTCTCTCTCTCCCTCCCCCTCTCCCTATCCCTCTCCCTCTCCCTCTCCCTCTCCCTCCATATGGACACACGTCTTGCAAATAAATCTGCATATCATCCTCTCAGTGTTCTGTAACAGTTCACTAGCCAGCAAGATCCGATGCATCTCTCCAGCCCAGTTTAACTTTATCACCATTTATGCTGCTAAATGAGAGTGGTCATGGAACCATTTCCTTAAACAAAATTAGTTCCGTTAGAAAGTAAAAACGATTTTTGTGAATTGGAATAGGCCACACATACAGAACTAGTAGGCTATTAAGTGTCATAGAGCAATACAGCATGGGTAGAGGCCCTTCGGCCCAACAAGTCCATGCTATTGTCCTTCTAACTAGTCCCAATTTCCTGTGTTAGGCCCATTTCCTTTCAAGCCCCTCCTCTCCATGTACCTATCCAAGTGCTTCTTAAATGACACTACTCCACTTGCCTCAGCCACCTCCTCCGGCATTCCATATAATGACCACCCTCTGCGTGAAAAAGTTGTCCCTTAGATCCGTTTTTAAATCTTTGCCCTTTCACCCTAAGTCTATGCTCCTAGTTTTGGACCCCTCCTGCCCTGGACTGTTGTTGTCCGCCATATCGATGCTGCTCATAATTTTAAACATTTCTCTAAGGTCGCCCCTCATTCTCCAAAGAATAACAACCTAGCTTGGCCAAGCTCGCCCAACAACTCAGGCCCTCTATTCCTGGTACCATCTTCAACTCTTTTCTGCACACTCTCCAGTTTAACCAAGTCCTTCCTTTAATAGAGTAGCCAAAACTGTACCTAGTACAGTGCTCCAAATGCGGACTACTGCAATATCACGTCCCCAGCTCCTGAGCTCAATGACCTGACTGGGGAAGGACAGCGTGTTATCATTGTCAGGGTCATTTGTGAACCCAGATCCATGAATCACACAGACTTCAGCAAGTCAAGCAAAACACAAGGATTATTACAGAAATTACCCAACAAAACTGACAAGAACTCGGGCAAACTATACAGAATGCTGAAGCACTGAAATTACTTGCTATACACAGAGTTTCATCAGACAAGGATGCACAACGACTGGGCAAAGAGGGGTTGGAATGCCCCCCTGAAATACACCCCGGAATTCAGGACCAATCAGACAGCCCCAGTTTCCAGACAAAGCAATAACCCCCCCCCCCCAACACCCACCCCGGAAACAACAACTACAATGCAAGACATTGAACACACCATGTTAATTCAATTACTCCAAACTGAATAAAAGTGATAAATACTAAGAGAGCTTAACAATTCCCATGATCCCAGAGGTCTATAGGCAGTGATATCATAACACAAAAGAAAACATTTGACTAGACTTTTGCATAAAGTAGTTATTCCAAGTCATGAATGCTTAACGTGTCAATTACGTGTCAATTCTCTTGGATTATACACGAGCAGAAGAATTAGCAAAAGTGCACAAGTGCAAGGTAAGCACTGGAAGGAAAGAGTAAGCAGCGAAGATACTCACTGGGAGAGCTCGCTTGCCTAAGACTGGAGTGTTCCACCCTCCCTAATCTCACCCAAGAGCAGGAATGAAATGCCTGCTGTTCTGTAAGAATACCTTTACTGAAATCTTGCACCCTGCTTCAGTCATATCATCCGTGGGGCAAAGAAGTCATTGCAAAGGTGGCCACGAGGTGAACTCAGAGAGTTGAATTCCTTCTGTGACATCTCAGTCAAGATTGCCAGGTGTACAATACGGAATTCACTCTAGTGAAGGAAGGGCCAGCAGGTGGAGACAGCAGCCAGGTTCCCTATATTGCATTGATTACACACCAGTATGGAGGCCCTGCATATCCATTGTCCTATAGCTGTGACAAAAGAGATTCTGTACCCTCAACATCGTCCAAGTCATGGGTTCTGGCGATAGTCTTGCTGCCTTAACTCCAGCTGAGTACTGTAGTGAATAGCTGCATTTGACCAGAGCAACAAACCAAAAGGTCACAATTAAACAGCAACAGCAGTAACAGCTGACTTTGTGGCTCTGGCACAGAACCTACTCTCATTAGCAGAATACGCACAATGGAAGCCTTCACCCTGCCTTGTTCAGCTGGATCCTGGACTTCCTTTGAGATGCCGGCAGGTGGTAAGAGTGGGCTCCCTCACCTCTACCCCTCTGAACCTCAACACAGGTGCTCCTCAGGGCTGTGTACTAAACCCCCTCCCTGTTGCCACCCATAGCTCCAATCTGCTAATTAAATTTGTTGACGACACTACACTGATTGGCCCAATCTCAAATAATAGTGAGGCAGCCTACAGAGAAGAAATCATCACCCTGACACAGGCTAACCCCTATCGACATCAATGGATCTGGGGTTGAGAGGGTGAACAGCTTTAAGTTCCTCAGCATCCACATCACCGAGGATCTCACGTGGTCTGTACACACCAACTGTGTGGTGAAACAGGCACAACAGCGCCTCTTTCACCTCAGACAGTTGAAGAAGTTTGGTATGGGCCCCCAAACCCTAAGAACTTTCTACAGGGGCACAATTGAGAACATCCTGACTGGCTGCATCACTGCCTGGTATGGGAACTGTACTTCCCTCAATCGCAGGGCTCTGCAGAGAGTGGTGCGGACAGCCCAGTACATCTGTAGATGTGAACTTTCCACTATTCAGGACATTTACAGAGACAGGTGTGTAAAAAGGGCCCAAAGGATCACTGGGGACCTGACTCACCCCAACCACAAACTGTTCCAGCTGCTACCATCTGGGAAATGTACCGCAGCATAAAAGCCAGGACCAACAGGCTCCAGGACAGCTTCTTCCATCAGGCTATCAGACTGATTAACTCATGCTGACACAACTGTTATATTGACTATCATGTTGTATGTACTATTTATTATAAATAAAATGCACATTGTGCATTTAGAGGGAAAAGTAACGTAAAAATTTTTCTCCTCATGTATATGAAGGATGTAAGTAATAAAGTCAAATCAATTCAATTCCATTTGAAAGCTGTATCTCCATTTGAACTTCATGATACCAGGCCATTGATAATACTGAAATCCAGCTTTACACCTGAGCCAATGGACGAATTCTACTCTGCTTAACTCTGCTGTATGATAAACAATATGGCCATCGTGAAACTGCACTCACGTTCAGTAAACAGGCAGAGGCGAGTTGGACAAGTCGTTACTGCCTGTCCTCAAAGATTTCATCTGAGTGCAGTTCCAGTAACTGCAATCCCAGATCCCATTAACCAACAATCCTAAACCATTGCAATTGGTCTCAATAAAAAACTTAAGTCACCACAAAATAAACATTCCAAGCCAAATTATATGAAAAGAGATTTACACAGAAAAATCAATGTGCATTCCTTGAGTATGATCTTCAATGTATCTTTCTCTGACGTTCTCTCTCAGGAATTATTGACTGCTGGTAGAAGGTTTCTCATGTTTAAAGGAGAAGAACAAAGGTGGGGTAGATGACTTGTCTTTGGAGCAGACCATTGCAGACTGAATGCACAGAGGGAGGGTGGTATTGTGAATGTTGTGTTCCTGAAAGAGAATGACAGCTCTGTGCTCTAAGGAACCACAGCAGCTCACCTGTAACGGTGTCTCACTGCCGTACATCAGAGAAAAAAATTGTTCAGCTCCTGTGAGAACCTTTGCACACTGTCATCATAATGCTGAAGGCAGTTGTCTGAACTTACATTTTAGCCGTCTGAGTTTCCACTTGACACTTCAAGTGGACATTGCTTGCACTGCAAAAGAAACTCGGTCATTAGCTGCTGGGGCCCCTGTCCTGCTTCGATTTCTTTCCTATCCATGTACCTATCCAAATGTCTTTTGAGATATGAAATATCTCCTTCCACCATCTCCATTTTGTTCCAAATATTCACTACTATCTGTAGGAAAAACATATCACTCAGATCTCTTTTGTCCTCGAGGTTTAGACATCTCTGCCTCGGTGGGAACATTCTATCTTTCCTAAGCTCTTTATAATTATGTAAACTTCTGCTTCCTGTGATCTAGTGAGAATTAACCCAGCCTCACCAACGTTTTCTTAAAGCTACAACCCTCCATTCCAGGCAATATCCTGGTAAATCTCTTCGCTTTCTATTGCTAGTACTTAGTACTTAGCACGGTGCTCAATACTCCAGTCACTGTTTTGTTCCATTCTGACATGATGTCCAACTCTTGTAACACAATGATTCAGCCTGTAAGGGCAAACGTGCCAGATCCCCTTTTCACTAACCTGTTCACATGTGTTGTCACTTTCAGAGACCTGTAGACTTTTACCCCAAGGTGTTTCTCCATCAGTGCTCCTAAACAGTGGAATTCAGTACCTAAAAATGTGAGTAATGTAGACTCAGATGGCACTTTTAAAATCCTGCTCAAAACCTACTTATTTAACCTTGCTTTTAACTAGCTTCTTTTTGCCTTTTATTTTCATGTTTAGTTTTTTTTCAGAATCAGAATCAGGTTTAATTTCACTGGCATATGTCACGAAGTTTGTTAACTTTATGGTAGCAGTACACTGCAAGACATAATAATAAACCCCTGTGAGTTACAGTCAATATATATATATATATAGGGATTGTCTTTGCTCTGCTTATATGCTGCCTTCTGCTGTTTATGAATGAACATTGGGTAAGATGCCGTAGAGCTACAGTCTCCGTTGTGGTTTGTGCTTCAGTTTAAATGGATGGTTTTCTCGGACAGTGTGGGGAGTTAGGGACTACGTTATGGTTAGGAACAGGGATGTGGGGAGTTAGAGACTACGTTATGGTTAGGAACAGGGATGTGGGGAGTTAGGGACTACGTTATGGTTAGGAACAGGGATGTGGGGAGTTAGGGACTACGTTATGGTTAGGAACAGGGATGTGGGGAGTTAGGGACTACGTTATGGTTAGGAACAGGGATGTGGGGAGTTAGGGACTACGTTATGGTTAGGAACAGGGATGTGGGGAGTTAGGGACTACTTTATGGTTAGGAACAGGGATGTGGGGAGTTAGGGACTACGTTATGGTTAGGAACAGGGATGTGGGGAGTTAGGGACTACATTATGGTTAGGAACAGGGATGTGGGGAGTTAGGGACTACGTTATGGTTAGGAACAGGGATGTGGGGAGTTAGGGACTACGTTATGGTTAGGAACAGGGATGTGGGGAGTTAGGGACTACGTCATGGTTAGGAACAGGGATGTGGGGAGTTAGGGACTACGTTATGGTTAGGAACAAGGATGTGGGGGAGTTAGAGGTCAGCTGGAGTCTAGACCTCCACTTCGTGCTTGAAGGACAGTGACTGGACAGGTCACAAAGGACATTTGGAGTCTAGACCTCCACTCCGTGCTTGAAGGCCAGCAGCGTGGACATGTAATGAAAGACATCCATGGATGTCAGGCTGGCAAGCACTGTGGACAAGCACCCGTGAGGACGAGGTTGGTGGCCCACTGGGTCAGCAAGTCCCCCCAGGACTGGAAGTCCATGCGAGCAGGAGACATAAAGGTCCGTGCCCTCAGGTGAGCGAGTCGGCAAGTCTGGAGTTTGTATTCTGTTATCAGATAGTCCTGGCATCAATACCGAAGATTGAGACCCGAAGGTTGGTTAGAAGGCCAGAAGTCAAGGCACAATGGCCAAAGCCCTGAGTCCATCGGGAAGTGGGAGGCCTGCCGCTCACAAGTCTGTGGGTCCACTGGAGACTGAGAAGCCCATCCTGAGGTTGCAGGTAATAATGGTATAGGGTTTGCTGACCATAAACTCAAGTGAAGATCATAAGCCCTATCAATAGCCATAAGTACTCTCACTAAAGGGAGGTTATATTGTAAATATCTGATTTTCAAAGACTAATTCTCTTCCCTGTTTATTCTCCATGTTGCGTTTAGCTGCCAATACCCACTATTTGAGCCACTCCCTACCAAAAAGAAAACTCTTCCTGATAACAAAGTAGTTTTAAACACAGTTCTTTTACTTTCAGTGACCAGCATCCTACTTTCTACAAACAATGCATCTGCTATATACAGAACTTGTTTACAAATATGTGTTTTCAAACTTCAAACTGATTACTGCTTATTATCTTACATTTTAAGAATTGAAGTTTGGCTCCCATTTATGACCCAATGCAGAACAAAGGGTATGGTTGGAAGTTTAACTTACACTGTTTGATCTTGACAAATGAAATATGAACTTGGCAAAAACATAAGGAAGTGAGTATCCATCACAGAGTTCTGTCTGCTTATGTGAATAGGTGTGTGGGTGGGAGGGAGGAAAGAGACTTGTCTGGCTGTTGTTGTTTTGTTGCTTGTTGTGTTCTGTGTTGTTCTGCCAAGTATTGTGGGCATGCTATTTTGTCCATAGCATATCCTTAAGGTAGTATTGGTTGTGAATGCAAACAATGCATTTTGCTGTTTGTTTTCATATACATGTGATTATAAATGAACTTGAATCATATATTCAGTGTTCACAACACTATATACTATATGTAGTTTAATGTCACCATTCATTTTTTTGCAATAAACATATTTTTATTGATTTTTTATGCATTTCTACAACACTACAACAAAAAACCCCGACCAAAATAAGAGATTAATACAGTGCAAGATAAACATACAATAATAATATGATTCAAAATAATGATAAAAAAGCACCCAAACTAAAGTCCTGTAAAGTTAGTACCCACCTCCCCCCCACAAAGAAAAAAAAACTCCAGACCAACCACAGCAAAATGTAGGAAATATAAGTCAGAACATTCAAACCCCCAAAACTGTACATGAAAATAAGAACAAAAGATAATAATGCCTACTACCAAGAAAAAAAAGCTGAAAGTAAGGGACTGAAAAAAACATAATCTAAGGAAAAGTTATGAAAATATTCAAGAAAAGGTCTCCACACCTTATGAAACTTTATGTCCGAATTGAGAAGTGAGTAGAGAATTTTTTCAAGGTCTAAACAGGACATAATATCATTAAGCCATTGAGCATGCGTGGGTGGGGCAACATCTCTCCAACTAAGAAGAATTAAACTTCTAGCCAGAAAAGAGAAGCAAAAGATAATGTTTGACGTTTAGTCGGATGTTTAGTTTTAGTCTGAGCCAAGGAACCAAAAAGAGCAATCAGAGGGTTAGGTTCTAGGAGGCAATTCAGAATATGGGATAAGGTTAGGAAAACATCTCTCCAGAATTTCTCTAGACTAGGACAGACCCAGTACATATGAATAAGAGAAGCCTGCCACTTTTGCACTTGTCACAAACAGGACTAATGTTAGGGTAAAATCAGGACAATTTAGATTTGGACATGTGAGCCCTATGTACAATCTTAAACTGTAAAAGACAGTGGCGAGCAGAAAGAGAAATTGAGTTAACTGACTTGAGAATTGAGTCCCAGACCACATCAGATAAGGAAATATTTAAGTCATGCTCCTAAGCCGTTCTAATTTTATCAAAGGGGGCACACCATAAAAGCACTAATTTATCACGAATAAAAGATATTAAGCCCTTACCCAGTGGATTAATAGAAAGAAACAAGTCCACAGCATTTTTCTCAGGCATCTCAGGAAAGTTGGATAATAAAGGATTAATGAAGTGTCTGATTTGGAGATACCTAAAGAAATGGGCATTAGGTAGATTAAACTTAGCAGAGAGTTGTTGAAAAGATGCGAAACGACTTCATTGAAAGATCAATGAAAAGATCTTCAAAATAACTAATGCCCTTTCTATACCAATCATAAAATGTTGAATCGTGCATAGAAGGTAAAAAAAAAAGATGATTATGTAAAATAGGACTAGAAAGGGAAAAACCATCAAATTTTCCAAACTGGACCCATGTTCGCAGAGTATGTCTAACAAGAGGGTAAACAATTAGCCTAGGCAAACTACTAGGGAGTGCAGATCCAAGAAGTGCAGAAATAGAGAGATCCCTAGTAGAGTTCAGCTCCATTGCCACCCACTTAGGGCAGTCAGACTGGCTATGAAAAAAGGACCAGAAGGTAAGACAGCGAATATTAGCTGCCCAATAGTATAGATGAAAATTAGGTAAAGCCATGCCACCTTCTTTTTTAGATTTTTGAAGATAAGCTTTATTAAGTCTGGAACGCTTACCCTTCCATAGATAGGATAAAATATTAGAGTCTAAGGAATCAAAGAAGGTTTTAGAAATAAAAATTAGAATAGATTGAAATAAATATAAAAATTTAGGGAGGATATACATTTTAATAACATTAACACTACCTACAAAAGACATAGATAAAGGTGACCATTGTGACAAACTCTGTTTTGTAGATTTCAAAAGATAGGCAAAATTTTCACGAAGATCCTTAAAATTTCTTGTAACTGTAATACCAAGATAAGTAAATTGCTTATCGACTACTTTAAAGGGGAGGTTGTGAAATGCTAATGCTTGTGCGTCTTTATTAATTGGAAAAAGTTCACTCTTATGTAGGTTAAGTTTATAGCCAGAAAACTGGCTAAATTGATCAAGAAGTGAAAACATTGGGGGTAGGGATGTGGACGGATTTGAAAGAAAAAGTAATAAATCGTCAGCATAAAGAGAAACTTTATGCTCAACACCCCCCGCCCCCCACCCCCGGATCCCCATCAGTTCAGGACAGCTTCGAAATATAATCGCCAGAGGCTCTACAGCCAAATCAAAAAGGAAGGGACTTAAGAGGCATCTTTGACGGGTGCCACATTTAAGGCTAAACGACTGGGATTGCTGAGAGTTAGTCAGAACAGAGGCGGTAGAACAAAACGTATTTTATTTATATTAGTAAAACTGTTGTTTAAGTTCATGAATGAGATATTTTTTAAATTGCATTTACCCTTTACACCTTATTCGAAATGTCAGATACACTAGCAAAGAAACAAAAGCGTTCAAATAATGGGAGAAGCAGCAGAAATTTTCAAGAGCGGTGGAGAGAAAGATTTAGCATGATTAAAAATAGTGATAAAGCATCATGCATCCATGTTCTGAAACAGTGGAGAGCAGGACTTACTCTGCAAAGCCACATTATGAAATTGTTCATAAACTGCTTTTTGATAAAAATGAGCAAGACCAAAATAAAACTCTTATTATTAGTAAAACAATGAATACATGTAAATAAGCAACAGGACTCACCCTTTTCCCATAAAAAGGCTCATAATTATTATTATTAATTAATTAATGATAACTTCTGCTGAAAGTTACCATGACTTGTGAGAATTTTTTAGATTATCACCAATTTGGATGTATGTTCTTAAAAAGGTTTGCAACTCCTGGAGAACATTGCATGAGAAGTTGAGTCATTTTGTTGCATTCAAACTTCTGTCTGATTTAAAGGACTGATAGTGTAGGATTACCAAAAGGTAACTTGCAGATTGAGTCTGTGGTGAGGAAGGCAAATGCAATGTTAGCATCCATTTCGTGAAGACTCGAATATAAAAGCAAGGGATGTAAAACTGAAGCTGTATAAGGCAGCTATACTTGGAGTATTGTGAACAGTTTTGGGCCCCTTATCTAAGATAGGATATGCTGGCATTGGAGAGGGTCCAGAGGAGGTTCATGAGAATGATCCTGGGAATGAGAGAGTTAATGTACTAGGAGCATTTGATGGCTCTGGGCCTGTACTCACTAGTGTTTAGAAGAATGAGGGCAGAACTCATTGAAACCTATTGAATATTGAAAGGCCTGGAGAGAGTGAATGTGGAGAGGATGTTTCCTATAGTGGGGGAGTCTAATTCCAGAGGACACAGACTCAAAATAGAAGGATATCCCTTTAGAACAGATATGAGAAGGAATTTCTTTAGCCAGAGGGTGGTGAATTTGTGGAATTCTTTGTGACAGATGGCTGTTGAGGCCAAGTCACTGGGTATATTTAAAGCAGAGAGTGATAGTTGATATTAAGTGTGTCAAAGGCTACAGGGAAAAGGCTGAAGAATAGTGCTGAGAGGGATAATAAATTAGCCATGATTGAACTGTGGAGCAGACTCGATGGGCTGAATGGCCTAACTCTGCTCCTAAGTCTTATGGCCTTATGCTGGAAATCTAAAATAAAAGCAGAGTCAGAATCCAAATCACTGGCATATATTGTGGGATTTGTTGTTTTGAGGCAGCACTGCTGTGCAGTATGCAAAACAAGTCACAGCAAAGGAATAAACAAACTCTGCAGAAGAGGAATTGATCAGTAGTTTTCATGAAACATTCAGAAATCCGATGCCAGGAGAGACAAAGCTGATCATAGAACATTGAGTGTGGGTCTCAAGGCTCCTGCACCCTTGTAGGGGGCACGTCCTGGACGGTGGGGGTCGTTAAAGAGGGACGCCACCTTCTTGAAGGTGTCCTCAATGGTGGGGAGGCTGGCTGAGTAAACGAACTCCTGCAGCCTCTTTTGATCCTGTAATGAGAGTTTTCACACCCGGCAGTGATGCAACCGGGCGGAATTAAATAGTTACATTAAATAAGCAGTGAAAAAGACAAAGGAAGTAGTGAGTGAGGTGGTGTTCATGGGTTCAATGTCCGTTCAGAAACTGGATGTCAGAAGGGAGGAAGCTGTTGCTGAATCTGAATGTGTGTCTTCAGGCTCCTGTACCTCCTTTGTGATGGTAGCAATGAGAAGAGGGCACGGCCTGGGTGATGGGGTCCTTAATGATGGATGCTGTCAGTTGATGCAGAGACTAGTGCTCACAATGGAGCTGAGTAAGTTTACAACTTCCTGAAGTTTATTTTTAACCTGTGCAGTAGCACCAACACTTCCTCCCCACCCCCACCATACCAGCCAGTGATGCAGCCAGTTAGAATGCTCTCCACAGTACATCAGAAATTTGCGAGTGTCTTTGGTGACAGACCGAACCTCCTCAAACTCCTGATGAACGATAGCTGCTGTGTGCTTTCTTTGTAACTGCATCGATACGTTGGGCCCAGGACAGATCCTCAGATATATTGAGGCTCAGCAATTTGAAATTGCTCACTCTTTCCACTTCTGATCCCTATATGAGGATTCAAAGATTCAAAGTACATTTCTTATCAAAGAATGTACAAATTATAGAACCTTGAGATTTGTTTGCTTACAGGCAGCCACAGAACAAGAAACCCAAAAGAACCCAATTAAAAAAAAGACCAGCACCCAATGCACAGAGAAAAACAATCACAAATCCTGCAAACAACAGAGGCCAGCACAGCACTCCCAATCAAATTGAGTCATTAGATCCAAATCTCCAGGAGTAGGCCCAAACCTCAGTATTCAGTTAAGAACATAGAATAGTACAGCTCATTACAGGCCCTTCGGCCGACAATGTTGTGCCGACCCTCAAACCCTGCCTCCCATATAACCCCCCACCTTAAATTCCTCCATATACCTGTCTGGTAGTCTCTTAAACTTCACTAGTGTATCTGCCTCCACCACTGACTCAGGCAGTGCATTCCACGCACCAACCACTCTGAGCGAAAAACCTTCCTCTAATACCCTCCTTGAACTTCCCTCCCCTTACCTTAAAGCCATGTCCTCTTGTACTGAGCAGTGGTGCCCTGGGGAAGAGGCGCTGGCTGTCCACTCTGTCTATTCCTCTTAATATCTTGTACACGTCTATCATGTCTCCTCTCATCCTCCTTCTCTCCAAAGAGTAAAGCCCTAGCTCCCTTAATCTCTGATCATAATCCATACTCTCTAAACCAGGCAGCATCCTGGTAAATCTCCTCTGTACCCTTTCCAATGCTTCCACATCCTTCCTATACTGAGGCGACCAGAACTGGACACAATACTCCAAGCGTGGCCTAACTAGAGTTTTATAGAGCTGCATCATTTCATCGCGTCTCTTAAACTCTATCCCTCGACTTATGAAAGCTAACACCCCATAAGCTTTCTTAACTACCCTATCTACCTGTGAGGCAACTTTCAGGGATCCATGGACATGTACCCCCAGATCCCTCTGCTCCTCCACACTACCAAGTATCCTGCAATTTACTTTATACTCTGCCTTGGAGTTTGTCCTTCCAAAGTGTACCACCCCACACTTCTCCGGGTTGAACTCCATCTTCCACTGCTCAGCCCACTTCTGAATCCTATCAATGTCTCTCTGCAATCTTTGACAATCCTCTACACTATCTAAAACACCACCAATCTTTGTGTTGTCTGCAAACTTGCCAACCCACTCTTCTACCCCAAATCCAGGTCATTAATAAAAATCACAAAAAGTAGAGGTCCCAGAACAGATCCTAGTGGGACACCACTAGTCACAACCCTCCAATCTGAATGTACTCCCTCCACCACAATCCTCTGCCTTCTGCAGGCAAGCCAATTCTGAATCCATCTGCCCATACTTCCCTGGATCCCATGCCTTCTGACTTTCTGAATAAGCCTACCGTGTGGAACCTTGTCAAATGCCTTACTAAAATCCATGTAGATCACATCCACTGCACTACCCTCATCTATATGCCTGGTCACCTCCTCAAAGAACTCTATCAGGCTTGTTAGGCACGATCTGCCCTTCACAAATCCATGCTTACTGTCCCTGATCAGACCATGATTCTCTAAATGCCCATAGATCCTATCTCTAAGAATCTTTTCCAACAGCTTTCCCACCACAGACGTAAGGCTCACTGGTCTATAATTACCCGGACTATCACTACTACCTTTTTTGAACAAAGGGACAACATTCACCTCCCTCCAATCCTCTGGTACCATTCCTGTGGACAACGAGGACATAAAGATCCTAGCCAGAGGCTCAGCAATCTCTTCCCTCACCTCGTGGAGCAGCCTGGGGGATATTCCATCAGGCCCCAGGGACTTATCCGTCCTAATGTATTTTAACAACTCCAACACCTCCTCTCCCTTAATATTAACATGCTCAAGAACATCAACCTCACTCATATTATCCTCACCATCATCAAGTTCCTTCTCATTGGTGAATACTGAAGAGAAGTATTCATTGAGGACCTCGCTCACTTCCACAGCCTCCAGGCACATCTTCCCACTTTTATCTCTAATCAGTCCTATCTTCACTCCTGTCATCCTTTTGTTCCTCACATAATTCAAGAATGCCTTGGGGTCTTCCTTTACCCTACTTGCCAAGGCCTTCTCATGCCCCCTTCTTGCTCATCTCAGCCCTTTCTTAAGCTCCTTTCTTGCTACCCTATGTTCCTCAATAGACCCATCTGATCCTTGCTTCCTAAACCTCATGTATGCCGCCTTCTTCCACCTGCCTAGATTCTCCACCTCACTTGTCAGCCATGGTTCCTTCACCCTACCATTCTTTATCTTCCTCACTGGGACAAATTTATCCCTAACATCCTGCAAGAGATCCCTAAACAACAACCACATGTCCATAGTACATTTCCCTGCAAAAACATCATCCCAATTCACACCCACAAGTTCTAGCCTTATAGCCTCATAATTTGCCCTTCTCCAATTAAAAATTTTCCTGTCCTCTCTGATTCTATCCTTTTCCAGGATAATGCTAAAGGCCAGGGAGCGGTGATCACTATCCCCCAGATGCTCGCCCACTGACAGATCTGTGGCCTGAGCCGGTTCATTACCTAATACTAAATCCAGTATGGCATTCCCCCTAGTCAACCTGTCAACATACTGTGACAGGAATCCATCCTGGACACACAACAAACTCTGCCCCATCTAAACCCTTGGAACTAATCAAGTGCCAATCAATATTAGGGAAGTTAAAGTCACCCATGATAGCAACCCTGTTATTTTCGCACCTTTCCAAAATCTGCCTCCCAATCTGCTCCTCGGCATCTCTGCTGCTACCAGGGGGCCTATAGAATACCCCCAGTAGAGTAACTGCACCCTTCCTGTTCCTGACTTTCACCCATACTGACTCAAAAGATGATCCTGTTACATTACCCAGTCTTTCTGCAGCTGTAATAGTATCCCTGACAGGCAATGCCACCCCTCCTCCCCTTTAATCGTGGGCATGTCACCACGAAGCACAGCAACTGGGGAAGTTTCACAGCCTCAGCCTCGTGGAGAGAGGAGTGAATATTACAGGAGTGTGAGCAAAATCGTCCCGACTCTCGCCTCTGCTTCCAATGCCCCGCCTTTCCAGTCTATCCGGGCCAGCATTTAAATTGTCCAAAAAGTGGATTGTGCCTCTCATTAGGACCTGGGCTCTGCTGTGGCAAAGCACTCCCAGCCTAGACGATGCTGTCCAGCCCATAGCCGGTCTCAACCTCTCCAAATCAGCTCAGCGCTTAAAGCGATCCAACCCCGCAACCTGGATGGGCATCAAAACTCCCTTACCTCCACTCCTCCACTCCTCCACTTATCCCAACTCCACTAGCGTCAATTTTGCAACACATCGGCATAGCTCAATCCTTGAATTTGTTTCACCTTCATTTGCCTCTTCATTGTTTTTGCTGTGGTAGTTTACCACATTTACCGATCCGTGTCTGGCAGTGTGATGTAGATAAAAAGCGAAGTCTCACAGAGTCACAGAGCACCATAGCACAGAAAGACCCTTCAGTCCATCTAATCCATGCCAGCCTGATTTTCAGCTTAGTCCCATCGACCTGCAGCTCTCTCATCCAGGTACCTTGAAAGTTACAATTGATCGTGCCTTACCACTTCCACTGGCAGCTCGTTCCACACTGGCACCACACTCTGAGGGAAGTAGTTCCTCTCCAGCTTCCTCAAACATTTCATCTTTCATCATAAATCCACAACCTCCAGTTGTAGTCCCACCCAACTGACGGGGAAAAGCCTGCACACATTTGCCCTACCCCTCATAATTTTGTTAAAATCTTTAAGATCTCCCCTCCTTCTCCTGCCCCAAGGAATAAAATCTTATTTAAAGCATCTGTAGCCTCCGGCCAGTGAGTCACTATCCAGACTGTAAGGACTCAGAGGCACTGAGACAGCGGAGCTTCAATGTCGTTTGTTAGCTGGCTTTGACTGCAGCCCTCTTACCACTTTCACTTTGCATGCTGCCGATGATTGTTGGTGAATGGGGAGCCAGACGTGACAGACATTTCTGTCTACTCTCCCTGCTCTTTCCCCTCATCCTTCAGGCTGCTTGCTGTTTCAACTGGTGAGCAGGGCGGGCCTTTGTCACGGTAAGAACTCGCAGAATGCAGCAGCCAACATAAATAGAAACGCAAACACGAGGAAATCTGCAGATGCTGGAAATTCAAGCAACACACACAAAATGCTGGAGGAACTCAGCAGGCCAGGCAGCGTCTATAGAAAGAAGCACAGTTGACGTTTCGGGCCGAGACCCTTCGTCTGGACGTCGATAGCGCTTCTCCCTATAGATGCTGCCTTGCCTGCTGCGTTCCGCCAACATTTTGTGTAACATAAATAGAAATCTTCTTTTGCAGAGAATTACACATTCGTTCAACAACTGAAATATAATTGTAGCGTCAGTGCTGAGGAGGATAAACTTTATCACCCATTGTCTCCCCTCTGATTTATTAACTATAGAAAGCAGTTGCACTAGTCAGAGCTGATGTTAACACTGCGAAGGATATTGTGCCAGTGGTGTGCTAGCCCATGACAAATCCACAGGACCTGCAGCCGTTTTCTGGCACAGCTTTTTCAATCTTTGGAGTTCCTCCCGCTTTCTGTTCTATTCCTTCTCCCTCTTCAAAGGCTCAGGTTTGAAGCAGGGTTCCCTTGATGAAGGTCACTGGGATTAATTAGCTGCTGTCTACTTTTTCATTTGTGATGTCTTGTCTTTGTCCTTGAAATACTTGATGTATCCTTTCCCATTTACTCTGACCTACACTGAATCACAGGTTGTGACGCAGCTTGTGAGTGGGGAGTTGTACACACTGTGATCAAGGGTCACAAGACAGCAGCTGTGACTGTAACTTGTTATTTATAAAGTAGCAGAGGGCAACCCTCAGTGAAAAATCAAGATAGATTTCAGCAACATGATCCTTCAAAGAATCATCACTTCTTAGTCTTGTTTCACGAAGAAAGTAGACTTGAGTCACAACAAGTAACCAAAGATCCTGTTTCTGAACCTAGCAGCAAAAAATATCTTTGTCAAGTATCTTTTGTAAATACTTATTGGATGAAAGTTATAGAAATCTGTGCCTTCAGAGGTCAGTGTTAAAGTGCTGGTGTTCTTGGTTGCAAATCAGAAGGCCATGGATTCAAGCCAACTCCAGGGGTCTGGTCACAAATTCCAACGCGGTATTGAGTGAGTGTTGCTATTATCACTGACATCATTCAGATGTTAAACCTGAGGTTCTCTCGTCAGGCAGGAAAAGATGCAATTCATTGTCCAATAGAAGAGAAACACACAGTCATAAAACCATGGCAAACATTTATCAATCAAATGATGTCATTAAAACTGATTTGCTTACAGGAGTATCGACTTCAAAAGTTCACAGCTGATGATGTTTGAGGTTATGAAAGGCTATTAACGAAAGCTCTTCACTTCAAATCACTTGGTTAAATTTGCAGCTACAAAGATCAGAATGGATAACAAAGCAACACACAGAATGCTGGAGGAACTCAGCAGACGAGGCAGCATCTGTGCAAAAGAGTAAACAGTTGACGTTTTGGGCCAAGGCCCTTCATCGGAACTGGAAAGGAAGGATGAAGAGGTCAGAGTAAGAAGTGGGAGGAGGGAAGGAAATAGTACAAGTTGGCAGGTGATAGGTGAAACAGGGAAGGGGGTGAGATAAAGAGCTGGGAAGTTGATTGGTTTAAGAGATGAGCACCAGAGAGAGGTGATGGGCAGGTAAGAAGAGAAGGTGTGAAAGGGAAACAGGAATGGGGAATGATGAAGGAGAGAAGGGGGGATATTAACAGAAGCTTGAGAAATCGATGTTAATGCCATCAGGTTGGAGGCTACCCAGAGGGAATAGAAGGTGTTGCTCCTCTAACTTGAGAGTGGCCTCATTGCAGTAGAGAAGGCCATAGACTGACATGTTGGAATGGAAACGGAAATTAGAACTGAAATGGTTGGTCATTGGGAAATCCTGCTTTCTGACATGGAAGGAGTGAAGGTGCTCCATGAAGTGGTCTCCCAATCTACGTCAGGTCTCACTGATATACAGGAGGCCACACCGGGAGCACCATATATCCCACAGGTGAAGTGTCACCCCACCTGGAAGGACAGTTTGGGGCCCTGAATGGTAGTGAGGGAGAAGGTGTAGGGGCAGGTGTGGCAGTTGTTCTGCTTGCAAGGATAAGCTCCAGGAGGGAGATCAGTGGAGAGAAATGAGTGGACAAGGGAGTGGCGTAGGGAGCGATCCCTGTGGAAAGTGCCATGTGGGGGGGGGGGGGAGGGAAAGATGTGCTTGGAGGTGGGATCCTGCTGGAGGTGGCAGAAGTGGTAAAGTTGAGTGGTAAGGGTACTTTATTTGAATGCCTGTGGTGTTCAAAACAAGGTCAGTGAACTTGTGGCACAAAACGGCACAAAGGGGTATGATTTACAGAGACATGGTTGCAGGGTGGAGAGGATTGGGAATTAAATATCCAAGGTTGTCAGGTAATATGGAGGGATAGGTAGGAAGGTAAGGGAGGTGGGTAGCTCTTAATTAAAGATAAGATCAGGGCAATAGTGAGAGATGATAGAAGATCTAAGGAGCAGATCGTTGAATCCATCTGGGCGGAGGTTAGGAATAGTAAAGGGAAAAAAAATCACTGGGTGCGAGTTGTCCATCGGCCACCAAATAATAACATTACAGTAGCACAAGCAATAAACAGAGAAATATCTGAGGCATGTTGTGGTGAACTACGTATACCTGTCTGGACACGCCCCCCCGCCCCCGCTGACTGCTCCTGTGGCTCCTCCCACAGACTCCGGTATAAAGGCGATTGGGGACACCGCCCCGGCCTCAGTCTCCAGGATGTTGTGTGGTGGTCAATTGCTGCTTGTTCTTTCTTCCAGCCAATAAAAGCCTATATCTTGCCTCACGTCTCCGAGAGTTATTGATGGTGCATCACATGTAAGAATAGAAAGGCATTTATCATGGGGGACTTTAACTTGCACATAGATTGGGTGAATCAAGTTAGTTGAGGTAGTCTTGAGGAGGACTTCATAGAATGCATCCGTGATGACTTCCTTGAACAGCATGTTACTGAACCTACAAGGGAATGTGTTATCTTAGATCTGGTCTTGTGCAGTGAGACAGGTAAAATTTGTGATCTCGTAGTTGAGGACCTCTTGGAAAGAGTGATCACAGCATGATTGAGTTTCTCATACAAATGGAGGCTGCAGTAGTTCAACCTAAAACAAGTGTATTATGCCTGAACAATGGAGTCTACAATGAGTTGAGGGAGGATTTGGCTAGTGTAGACTGTGAACACAGGCTATATGGTGAGACGGTTGAGGAACAGTGGAAGACTTTTAAAGAGATTTTTCACGGTGCTCAACAGAAGTATATTCCAGTTAAAAGCAAGGACAGTCAGGGTGGGCAGAGCCAGCCATGAATAACTAAGGAAATAAAAGAAGGGATCAAACTAAAAGCTTGTGCATACGAAATCGCCAAGAGTAGTGGGAAACTGGAAGACTGGGAAAACTTTAAAAAGCAACAAGGAACCACTAAGTGAGCAATAAGGAAAGGGAAGATAGATTATGAAAATAAACTAGCACAAAATATAAAAATGGATGGAAAAGTTTTTATAATTATATAAAGTGGAAAGGGTGGCTAAAGTGAATGTAGGTCCCTTGGAGGAGGAGAAGGGACAATTGATATTGGGTAATGAGGAAATGACAGAGGCTTTGAATGACTATTTGTGTTGGTCTTCACGGTGGAGGACACATCTAACATGCCAAAGGGAGAGGTTATAGATGCATTGGGAAGTGAGGACCTCAATACAATGGCTATCACTAAAGAGGTAGTATTAAGCAAACTTGTGGGCCTGAAGATAATTAAGTCCCCTGGTCCTGATGGAATGCATCCCAGGGTACTGAAAGAAATGGCAGAAGTTATAGTAGAGGCTTTGGTGATAATCTATTAAAATTCTCTGTACTCTGGCCAGTTTGTTTAATATCTGTAGTTGGGAAGATGCTTGAAGCTATCATTAAAGGAGAAATAATGAGGCATCTGGAAGGAAATGGATCCATTAGGCAGACACAGCATGGATTCAGCAAAGGCAGGTCCTGTTTGACAAACTTACTGGAGTTCTTTGAGGGTATAATGAGCACAGTGGATAGAGGGGAACAGGTGGATGTTATTTACTTGGATTTCCAGAAGGTGTTCGACAAAGTGCTGCATAAAAGACTTATCCATAAGATAAGGATGTATAGAGTTGGGGGTGATGTATCAGCATGGATAGAGGATTGGTTAACTAATAGAAAGCAGAGAGTTGGGATCCATGGGTGATACACTGGTTGGCAATCAGTGGTGAGTGGTGTGCAATAGGAGTCAGTGCTGGGCCTGCAAATGTTCACGATATACTGTACATTAACGATCTGGAAGAGGGGACCAAATGTAATGTACCTAAGTTTGCTGATGATACTAAATTGAGTGGAAAAGCAAATTGTACAGAGGAGGTGGAGAGTCTTCAGAGGGATATAGATAGGTTAAGTGAGTGGGCCAAGGTCTGGCAGTGGAGTACAATGTTGGTTAATGTGAGGTCACCAACTTTAGAAGGGAAATTGGAAGATCAGATTATTATTTAAATGGTGAAAGATTGCAGCATGCTGCTGTGGAGAGGACTTGGGAGCGCTTGTGCATGAATCACAAAAGGTCGGTTTGCAGGTGCAGCAGGCTGTCAAAGAAGGCAAATGGAATGTTGGCCTTCATTGCTAGAGGGATTGAATTTAGGAGCAGGGTAACTACACAGGGTACAGCTGAGGCCGCACCTGGAGTACTGTGTGCAGTTCTGGTCTCCTTACTTGAGGAAGGATATACTGGCTTTGGAGGCAGTGCAGAGGAGGTTCACCGGGTTAATTCCAGGGATGAGGTGGTTAAACTATGAGGAGAGGTTAAGTCACCTGGGACTATACTTGCTGGAATTCAGAAGAATGAGAGGAGATCTACAGAAACATATACTATTATGAAAGGGATAGATAAGATCGAGGCAGGAAAGTTGTTTCCACTGGTAGGTGAGACTAGAACTAGGGGACATAGCCTCAAGATATGGGGGAGTAGAATTAGGACGGAGATGAGGAGGAACTGCATTTCCCAGAGGGTGGTGAATCTGTGGAATTCTCTGCCCAATGAAGCACTGGAGGTGACCTCAGTAATTATACTTAAGACAAGGATTTTTGCATAGTAGGAGAATTAAGAGCTATAGGGAAAGGCAAGTAGCTGGAGATAAGTCCATGGCCAGATCAGCCATGATCTTATTGAATAGTAGGGCAGGCTCGACAGGCCAGATGGCCTATTCCTGTTCCTTCTTTTTTACTCCTGTTCCTTCTTACGTTCTTATGGTTGATGTCTCGTTGGCAGTTAAAAATAAAATTATCCAGAGCAGGCAGAAGACCAGAGCGGGGTGTGCAGAAAGAGGAGGAGGAGAATTGAAAATGGGAGAAGGGATCAGTGTGGAGTGGAGAGTCTTGGACAAATTAGGCACAGAGACAGAGGTGACAGAAGAGCTCAGCATGATGGCGGGCATGGAACTCACTGAGGTTCAGGCGCCAGGGGACAAAGAGGACAGAAGGTTCTGCCTCAGAGGAAAAGGTCAGAGGGAATTATGAGGAGATAGCTTGGATAAAAGCTGGGATCTGAGGGGGGGAGAAGGTTCATAGTGTCTGAGGAGGGTTGCAGTTTTCAGTGAAGGTGGGGGGGGGGGAGGAAGGTGGTATCTCCAGAGCCTGAGAGACATGGGATTGCAGTGAGCTGTTGGGGGAAGAGGAGACTGGGAACCCAGCAGCAGCATTTAAAGTTTTGGCCTGGAGGTGTGGGCAATCAAGTTGCAGGCTGGAGCCAGAGCTAGGAGTTGAGCAATTAGCAGTCTGAAGGGGTCCAGGGTCATAGAAACCAGCACTGACAGTGGTGGAACCCAGGTTCTGAATTTGCTGGGGATCGTTGGAACCCGTGTTGCCGACGGTAGTCTCTCTGGTACGGAGGTGTCCAGACTTGTCAGGGCCCAGAATGAATTCAGAGAGATTTTTAATCAGAGGGCGTCAGATGGAATCGGGGTCCAAGTGGGAGGTAGCAGTTCTCACAGTCCGAGGCTTCCAGGACAACCAGATTTGGAGACAGCATGACCTGCAGGCTGGAGACAGGCGATCTTCGGATCCTTGCTGGATGCAAGGAAGGTGAAGAACCAGTAGCTGAAAGAGTGGATCTTGTGGAGGATGAAGTATCAGGGAGGTCCATCGCAGATGGAGGAGAGGGAGACCCGGAGCTGTGGCAGCACCTGGGGCAGAGCCACCAGGTATTGTTTTCGGCAAATCTTTCTACAGAACTGGTTCCATTGCTTCCTTCTGGGCAGTGTCTTTACAAGAAAAGTGACCCCAACCTTTATCAAGACTCATCACAGCTTATTTGCCTGTCATCAGTGGTCGCATACCAGGACTTACAATGTGCACCGGCTGCTCTTACAACCATCCATCACCTGCTCCCATGGCTTCACGTGACCCTGATCGGGGGTCTAAGCTGGTGCCACACCTTCCCCAAGGGTGACCTGCAGGCTAGCGGAGGGAAGGAGTGCCTTGCACCTCCTTTGGTAGAGAGGCATCTCCAACTGCCACCAGTCAATAGACTGAGTTTGGTGCTGCTGTGTTTGAGGTGATCACAGAACTGGGTGTAGGGTCTATGGTCATTGAGAAGACATGCTTGGTCTTGAAAGAATCTACTCACTTCTGCTCACAGCAAGCAGTGTTTTGGCATTGATGCATGTGGTGAATCACCCCGCAGAGGAGCATCCCCCATGTACCATCTACTTGCCTTTCATTTATTCACTTACAGGATGTGAGCATCGCCTGCTAAGCCAGCATTTATTGCCCATCCCTGGCTGCTCCTTGGGAAGGTGGTGTTGAGCTGCAGCCCCTGAGGTGTAGGTACACCCACAGTGCTGTGAGGGAGGGAATTCCTAACCCAGCGACAATGAAGGAACAGCGATCTGTTTCCAAGTCAGAATGTGAGACTTGGAGGGGGATTTCCAAGTGGTGGCGTTCCCAGCTATCTGCTGTTCTCGTCCTTCGAGATGGTAGCGGTCGTGGGTCTGGAAGGTGCTGCCTTAGGAACTTTGGTGTGTGTAGCAGAGCATCTTGTAGAAAGTACACACTGCAGCAACTGTTGCTCGATGGTGGAGGGACTGGATGTTTGTGGAAAGGGCTGCCTTGTACTGGATGATGTCAAACTTCTTGAGTGTTGATGGAGCTGCACTCATCCAGCCGAGTGGCGAGTATTCCATTGCACGCCTTGTAGATGGGGAGTCAGGAGGTGAGTTACACGCCGCAGGATTCCTAGCCTTTCACCTGCTCTGGCAGCCACAGTGTTTATATGGCTTCCTGTCAGTGGTAACCCCCCAGGATGTTGATAGTAGTTGCTCAGTCTAGCTAACTGCCAGGTTACCCAGGAGCTTTAAATGAGTAGAAGAGTGACTGTAGTCACATCAGAGGAGGAAGCTCAGAGCAGTTGGTATATAACAGAGGAATAACAGAGGAGGCCTCTGAGGGTGGTATGTTGGAATCCTTTGAGCTCTGTGGTAGTGGACATTTAGAAAGGGTTCAGATTCTGAAGGTGGGTTCTAAAATGACGTCCCTGAGTGAGATTATCTAGAACATACAGATACAATGTGGAATCACCTTTTTAAGATGGAGGTGAAGAGGAATTTCTTCTGTGAGGATGTTGAGTCTTCAGAATTCACTTTTCTGGAGAGCTGTGGGGGAGGTCATTGAATATGCACAAGGCAGGTATTGACTGACCGTTGAACTACTGGAGACTGCGGATGCTAGAATCTGGACCAAGAAAGCTGCTGAAGGGGTTCAGTGGGTCATCCACAGAGCGAGATGGACAGTCGACCTTTCAGGCAGCGACTCTATATGTGGACTGGAAGATCTCCAAGGCAGAAGGGAGGCAGCCAGTGCGAAGAGTGAGGGAAAGGGGTGGAACAGTAGCTGGAAGGTGAGGAGGGGTGATAGGCAGGTGGAGGAGGGAAGAGTGAAAGGTGATAGAGGCTGGGAGGTGATAGATTGAGGCTGCAGAGAAATCTGATAGGAGAGTAAGTGAAGCATGAAACCTTCCTGTCCTACAGTAAGGGAGGTGGGGTGACAGGCAGGAACAGTGGAGGAAGGGGACTCAGTGGAGGGAGTGTGTGGGTAATAGGCAGATGGAGTAGATGGAGAAGAAGCAAGGTAATGCTGGCTGGTGAGGGAGGAACCATCTAGACCGAGAGGAGAGAGAGGGAGTAAGTTAGCTGAAATTAGAGAAATCAACACTCGTTGTAGACTACCCAGGTGGAATATAAGGTGCTGCCCCTTTGATTTGCATGCAACTCACCCTGGTAGTGGAGAAGTCTGAGGAAAGACAGGTCGGTGTGGGAATGGGAATGGGAATCAGGATGGTAATGGAGGCAGCAAAGTCGCTTCCTAGCGTGCATTTGGTCTCAGCATTGTTGAGAAGGCCACGCTGTGGACACCAAATTCAGATAACAAGGTTAGAAGAGGTACACATGAATGTCCGTCTGAACTACCAGGGAGCCAAGTGTTGTGGGGAGAGAGTGAGACCCAGGGAATAAAAAGGTGAAGCAATGTTTCTCTGATCTTTGAGGGAAACCTAGAGCTGGTGCAGCCATTTCTGGGGCACGTTGGTACTCCAGGACACTGGTTGTGTCCTGGGGAACTTTGATCTTGAGGTCACCATGACAGACCAGAGTCTGAATACAGGGGAAATACAATAGTGACAAGCGGATTATGGGCGTATTGGAGTGATGGTGGAAGTGAAAAGGTCATCTGAACATCTGAGCACAACATTTTTGGGCAAGAAAGGGTACGGGGTACACAGCATGTTGTCTGTCACAATGCATAAAGCACTCTGATGCCTTTGCAGCTGCTCATTAAGGGTGGATAAAGGAAGGGAGTGTTAATGGGTGAGCTCACAGCAGAATGGACCTTGTACCAGATACAAGGTGCTAAAACTAGATCAGAGGCTGCTCCCAACTTGCCCATGAGAGCCTCATGAATGTTCAATGAGAGGGATTTGGGATTTTGGGCAATAATTGCAGCTGGTGACTGGCCAGCTGCTTCTGTTTCTTGTGGTAGGAAAAGGATGCCGGGTGTTGGTAATGGAGATGTCCAGGGTTAGATGGAGATGCAGTTAAAATATGTGAATGTTATTGCAATCAAAGCAGCTGAACTGGAGCAACGCACACAAAATGCCGGTGGAACGCAGCAGGCCAGGCAGCCACTAGAAGAAGTACAGTCGATGTTTCAGGCCGAGACCCTTCGTCAGGACCAGCATTGTGTGTGTTGCTTGAAATTCCAGCATCTGCAGATTTCAAACTGAACTGGACCCTGAACTGAGTGAAAAGGTACTTAAGGCTGAAAATGTGAAAATAAGAGAATGAATGCTAGGTAAAGGAGGAAAATGGATTGTATCAGGAGGATGTGGGGAAGAAGTTAATAGTGATATAAAATATTTTTAAGGGAGAAAATTTTTATCAGTACAACACTGTGAATTGAATCCAGTCCAATGCTGTACTGCTCTTCGTCTTAAGTTAAACTTCTCAGCTCACTATCTGATCTATTGTTGGAGTTTGATCTTGCATTCAAAATGTCCATTTTGAGTTTATTTACCATCTCAAATATCAAATAAAGAACATGACAGAGAAAGGTTGCTTAATGCATGGTGATGGTTACATTGCCTGCTTTTGGGCTGGAGACAGCAAAGTTGACTCCATTTTCCTGTCCTTCTATAATATAATGCATTGTTCAACATACGGATGTAATTAACAAGTTCTGGTTAAAGATAATGTGCATAAGTAAGGCCAAAACTCAAAAGTTCTTTGACATAATTTTGAATGAAGTAACTAGGGTGAAATAGCTTAGGGAACTCCTGCCTGTTCAGTGGGTGACAGGGGACTGTCAATGTTCCCCATGAAATATCAAACAGAACTTCTGTCAATCCAAGGACGAGGAAATTTGCAGATGCTGGAAATTCAAGCAGCACACACAAAATGCTGGTGGAACACAGCAGGCCAGGCAGCATCTATAGAAAGAAGCACTGCCGACGTTTCAGGCTGAGACCCTTCGTCAGGACTAACTGATAGGAAAGATAGTAAGTTTCCTTTCAGTTAGGCCTGACGAAAGGTCTCGGCCTGAAACGTCGACAGTGCTTCTCCCTATAGATGCTGACTGGCCTGATGTGTTCCACCAGCATTTAGCGTCTGTTGCCCCAATCCAAGGACGGCACCTTGAACAACGTGGCACAGTGTACCTTGAACAGAGTGCAGCTAACTTGGTACAGTATGGAAGGGGTGTTGCCTTACATTAGTAGTAACTATTATCTCATCACCACCTTAATTTTTTGACTTAACTTATCTTGGTAAATTTACAAAGGTTAGGAGTGATTAGTCACAGCTATAAATTAATATTAAGTATAAGGAGAAGGGGAATAAAGAAGAAGGCGTCTCCTTAAATGATGAATAGCACCTGAGATCTCTTGTTCCTATTCCTGTGCCATACCAGACATTTTGCATGCCCTGGGGACTTGGCCCTCCACAGACCAAAAGTCTGAACACAGTGGACAGGACAAGAGACTGGTAGAGTGCACATCATTGGTGTTCATGGACGTGGAGGTGGGCTTTGCAATGTACCTGAGACCAGTCTGAGTGCCTACATACATCGTCACGTTCACTAGCTCCATACCATTCACTTTGCAATCGGCACACGACCTTGTAACTTTGTTAATCACACACATTTGAAATCATTAATAGATGGGTGTGTGCTGATGATCTCACAGTCAGATGGACCTTGTAACCTGGGTGCAATAATGCTGCCAAAACTAGGCTGAAGTTGATTGCTAACCTTCCCTATCCCAGGTAGCCTGGTCACTCAGAGGAAGGGGTATGTGACATCATGGAAGAAACCCATCCAGAGAATATTCAACTGTGTGTTTGATCCTCGGGTGGGTCAGTGCAAGTGAAGATATGGATGGCGGTTGGCCATGAAACCACCCACCCATGACAATGCACAATGAGCAGACCACGCATATTACTTACACACATCCCCCAGACACCATGTGCTTGGACCCTTCACTCACTTCTGAATACAGTAGTTGCTCATTTGTAATTCATGGGGCATCAAAAATCATAGCTAAGACCCCCCTCAGTGACTTCTCCACAGTTGGAGATGATGGTAGCAATCACAAGAAGGTCCAAGGCAGTTAGTTTATTGCAATAGTGAGGGAAGATTTGATGCTGGAGCCCAAAGGAAGAAAATAAGATGATCGATAATCTAACAATAAATTGGTGGAGAAAGCAGTATTTTATAAGCATTAGAAGATTGGAATGGAAGCTTTTAATACCCTGAGGAGAATTAACAGAATAGGTGCTGTGAGTGGTGTTTTCTAGATCCAGGATGCAAAGTTTCACAATTATTGATCCTCCATTAGGATAGAGATGAAGAGGAATTTTTTACTCTCAGGGAGCTGTGAATCTTCTGAATTCTCTACCCTGGCTGGCTGCGGAGGCAGTGGCTGAGGGTAAAGAAATCCTAAAATCTGTCTAGAATAATTTTCGAGAGCAGAGTCTAAGGAAGAATGGAGGAGAGAACCTTTAGGAAATAGTGATCAATTAATTAGATCTAGTTTAACTGTAGAAAAGCATAAAAAGCAATCCAAAGCAAAAACAATTAATTGGAAGAAGATTTATTTCAAAGATATAGCCGGTCCTGCAAAACTGGAGCCAAACATTAACAGGCAACACTGTCACAGAAAAACATACTGCCTTTAAGGAAGAAGCAGCTTGGATAGAGGAGACTCAGACAGGGAGTGAAGATTAAGATAACAGTGGCAAAGTGTACTGGAAAAACTGAGCTGCAGCATAAATGGGAATCCAGAGATGTTATATAAACATCTAAATGTAAAATCGGTATTTCATGGAAAGGCGGGGTAAAACAGGAACTTGCACATATGAGAGGAAAGTTGAGGTACTAGCTGAGTCCTCTGCATCTGTGCAACACCCACAGAATGCTGCAGGTCAGGCAACATCTATGGAAAAGAGTATTGTGAACGTTTTGGGCTGAAACCTTTCAGCAGGACTGGAGAAAAAATGCTGAGGAGTACTTTTAAAAGGTAGGGGAAGGGGAGAGAGAAACACAAGGTGGTAGGTGAAACCTGAAGGGATTTAGGGATAGTGGGGTGAGAGGAAGATGGAGTCTCCAAGGACCCAAGAGGTGGGACATGGAAGAGATGGGATTCCATCTTCCTCTCACCCCACCAGCTCCAAACACCCCCAAACACCCCAAACCTCCATTCTCCTCAGACACAATCAACCCCTTTCCCCTCTCTGATCCCAGCCCTCATCTATGCCGTGTCTTCACCATCCCCTCCAACCATCCCCTCTCTGAGGCAGAACTTCCTGTCATCAGTAAGGACCCCAACTTCGTAGGGTACACCTGCCCTAAATCTCCTACCCCACTACTATTCAGGGCCCTAAGCAGTCCTTCCAGGAGAGGTGCACTTCACCTGTGAGTCTGTTGGAGTCATAAACAGTACTGTGTCTGGTGCTCCTGGTGTGGCCTCCTGTATATTGGTGAGACTCGATGTAGAATGGGAGACTGCTTCACTGAGCACCTATGCTCTGTCTACAGGAAAAAGTGGGATCTCCCAGTACCCACCCATTTTAATTCCGCTTCCCATTCCCATTCTGATATGTCTATCCACTGTCGTGATGAAGTCACACTTAGGTTGGAGGAACAATACTGTTTGGGTAGCCTCCAACCTGATGGCATGAACATCAATTTCTCTAACTTCCGGTAATGTCCCCTCTCCTTCACCACTCCCCATCCCCTTTTTCCTCTCTCAGCTTACCTTCTTGCCCACCCATCACCTCCCTCTGGTGCCCCTCACTTATTTTCTTTCTTCCATGGCCTTCTGTCACTTTCACCTACCAGCTTCATCCCTCTCCCTTCAGGTTTCACCTTTCATCTTGTGTTTCTCTCCCCGCCTCCCCCCCCCTTTTAAATCTACTCCTCGGCTTTTTTTTTTCTCCAGTCCTGCCAAAGGGTTTTGGCCCAAAGTGCTGGGATTTCCAGCATCTGCAGATTTTCTCTTGTTTGTACTCTGTATCGGTCTTCAATCCAGTCTAATATTGAAAGAGGAGATAATTAAGATATTGGATGCATTAAGAATTGATAAGATAGAGGTGTGTGACAAGTTGGTTGAAAAAGTAGGAAAGTCATTTGGACTGGATAGGATGCATCTTAGATTCTGATGGAAGTATGAGAGGCATTGATCATAATGTCTCTTTTCTCTTTGGAATGAGAGTCATAACAGAGGAGTGGAGAGTGGTGAGTGTTATTCCCTCATTCAAAACAGAACATAAGGATAAGCCCTGCAAGTACAGCCTAAGATTTTAATGACAGTGATAGGAAACATCTTAGAAATTTTGATCTGGGATATGATTAAGAATCACCTGAAGGAGAATGGATTAAACGAAGCAAGTCAGAATAAATTTGTTTATGGGAAATTGCTAGAATTGTGTTGATGATGTGATGAATCAGAATCAGGTTTATTATCACTGGCATGTGTTGTGAAATTTGTTAACTTAGCAGCAGCAGTTCAATGCAATACATGATCTAGCAGAGAGAGAGAGAGAGAGAGAGAGAGAGAGAGAGAGAGAGAAAATAATATATAAAATAAAACATAATAATAAATAAACAAGTAAATCAATTACTTATATTGAATAGATTATTTTAAAATGTGCAAAAACAGAAATATTGTATATTAAAAAAGTGAGGTGGTGTCCAAAGCTTCAACGTCCATTCAGGAATCGGATGGCAGACGGGAAGAAGCTGTTCCTGAATCACTGAGTGTGTGTCTTCAGGTTTCAGTACCTCCTACCTGATGGTAACAGTGAGAAAAGGGCATGCCCTGGGTGCTGGAGGTCTTTAATAATGGACGCTGCCTTTCTGAGACACCACTCACTGAAGATTTCCTGGGTACTTTATAGGCCAGTGCCAAGATGGAGCTGACTAGATTTACAATCTTCTGCAGCTTCTTTCGGTCCTGTGCAGTAGCCCCTCCGTACCAGACAGTGATGCAGCCTGTCAGAATGCTCTCCACGGTATAACTATAGAAGTTTTTGAGTGTATTTGTTGACATGCCAAATCGCTTCAAACTCCTAATAAAGTATAGCCGCTGTCTTGCCTTCTTTATAACTACATCAATATGTTGGGACCAGGTTAGATCCTCGGAGATCTTGACACCTAGGAACATGAAGCTGCTCACTTTCTCCACGCCTGATCCCTCTGTGAGGATTGGTATGTGTTCCTTCATCTTACCCTTCCTGAAGTCCACAATCAGCTCTTTCGTCTTGCTGACATTGAGTGCCAGGTTGTTGCTGTAGCACCATTCCACTAGTTGGCATATCTCACTCCTGTACGCCCTCTCGTCACCACCTGAGATTCTACCAACAATGGTTGTATTGTCAGCAAATTTGTAGATGGTATTTGAGCTATGCCTAGCCACACAGTCATGTGTACATAGAGAGTAGAGCAGTGGGCTAAGCACATACCCCTGAGGTGCGCCAGTATTGATCGTCAGCAAAGAGGATATGTTATCACCAATCTGCAAAGACTGTGGTTTTCTGGTTAGGAAGTCGAGGATCCAATTACAGAGCGAGGTACAGAGGCCCAGATTCTGCAACTTCTCAATCAGGATTGTGGGAATAATGGTTTTAAATGCTGAGCTATAGTCAATAAACAGCATCCTAATGTAGGTGTTTGTGCTGCCTTAATGGAGATGATGGAGCATTACAGTTGATGAGATGTATATGGAGTTCCAGATAGCTTTCAATAAGGTGCTACATAACAGCCTTATTGTAGTGTCCAGGAGTTACATACACAGAAACATGTCCAGACATTTTTGCCTGTCTACAGTTATCCCACACACTAAATCCATATCCTTCTATGCCTTCACTATTTAACTTACTGTCTGTTATGACACTGGCATTTAGAACAGCTAAGAAGGTTCTCCATTGCTGGTGGTGTTCAGGGCTTCCTTCATCAAGCTAGTAGTTTCCTCTCACTTTTCACTACTTGTTTTGTGCAATTTTTTGCCCAGTGACAGCAGCATGTGTGCACAGAATTTTTAAGTGGAAATAAACCTGAAGCTATCCCAAGGATAATAAAACACCGAGTCCACTTTGTTGATCATTATTTAAAAGAAATAAAATAATACACGTCAAAGGGTATTTTTCTCCTGTACAATACATCAGCATGTAATAATGTCAATCTTTTCGTAAGTTATTAAAGTTGATTGAAATGGTCAAACAAAACATATAAAATTACAAAGTTAGTTGACAAAATATCTAGATCATTGCATATGGCACAGATTTTGTAGCTTAATTACATAAGAGATATAATGTATGTGACTTGCTTGCTAAATGATGCTTTCATAAGTCAAGTTTCCAAATATCACTCCACTTCTTCCCACTTACAAATTCTCCAGTGACTTTTGCATCGCGACAATACACGCAGGTTTCTGAATTGTACTTAAATATCTCTTGTAGCTGCACCTTCCTGAGCTCATGAGCTTTTGGTGTAGCAGTTTCTACTGTTTCATTAAGCCTTTCTGCTTCAAATGAATTAGCAGCTCTTTTGCTCTTCACCTCTTTACTTCTTTAAGATTCGACATAGCGGATCAATAATTTCTTCAATAGTATAAAGAAGCCAGTTCTAAAATCTGCAAACAAATTATTGCAAACTCCTTGTTGTCAACACTGTCTGCACCAGAAACCAGAAAAGGAAATGTGATTGTGTACAATTCTGAAATATACTTAACATGCCAATGAGGTGAAGGGTCACAACCTTTAGTGCGCAGTTTAAATTCCTTTGTGCACTAGTAGCACATGATATGTACGCATACACACCTTAGAGGAATCATTGCTCTCCTCTTCCTTCTACCATCATACAAGTGTTGCACAGATGTGTTAGTTCTGTCTCAGTCCTGCTCACCCGACCTGGAACATCTAGTGGTCAAGTGTCGTCCAGTTTATCTCTTGCGGGAGCTTGCCACCTTCATCCTGGTACCAGTGTACATTCCAACCCTAGCCAACATCAGGCAGGTACTGGAGGAACTGAACCCTGTGATTAGCAGTCATGACACACTGCACCCTAATGCTTTCCCAATCATTGTGGGAGATTTCAACCAGGCCAGCTTGAGGAAATCTCTAACCAACTACCACCAACATACCACCTGTAGAACCATTAGAGTGACCACTGTTACACCACCACCAAGAATGCTTACCGTGCCATCTCATGCCTGCACTTTGGCAAGTTGGGTCACCTGGCTGTACTTCTACTCCTAGCGCACAGGTAGATGCTGAGAACCACAGCACTAGCAATGAGGACCATGAAGACCAGGGGAGTTGGAGAAGCTCTACAGGACTGCTTTGAATCAGTGGACTGCACAATATTCGGGGATTCATCTTCCAATCTGCATGAATATGCCACAGTTGTCACTGACTTCATCAAGACTTGTGTGGACGAGGGTGAGCCTTCAGGAACATACAGGGCATACCCAAACCAAAAGCCGTGGATGAACCATAAGATTTGCAGTCTGCTGAGCGCTGGATCTGTGAAGCTCAAGACCTGCAATCCAGAACTATACAAGATGTCTAGGTATGAACTAAGAAAGGCCACTTTAAGAGCAAATCAACAATTCTGATTTAAGTTAGAGGCAGAAATGGATGTAGGCCAGCTTTGGCAGGAACTGCTGGTCATTACTTCCTACAAGGCAAAACCCAGAATTATGAATGGCTGTGATGCTTCCCTCCCAAATAAGCTCAACACCTTTTATGCACACTTTAAAAGGAGAGTGAACCCTTCTTAAGGTGTCAGCCCCTGATGTCTGGAAAACCTGTGCTATCCAATAGGCATTAGTGTTTAAGGATATCATCAATCTCTCACTGCTGCAGTCACAAGTTCCCACCTGCTTTGAAAGACCATTAATCATACCAGTACCCAAGAAGAGCAGTGGGTGCTGCCTCAATAACTATTGCCCAGTGGCACTCACATCTACATGACTAAGTGAGGTTGGTCATAGCCAGAACCAACTCCTGCCTAAGTAAGAACCTTGACCCACTGCAATTTGCCTATTGCCACAAGAGGTCTGCAGCAGATGCAATCTCACTGGCTCTCCACTCAGTCTTGGGTCACCTTGACAACAGTTATAACTACGTCATACAGCTGTTTATTGATTACAACTCAGCGTTCATATCCTCAATTCACAATCATATCCTCAGTTCTATTCAACAAGCTCAAAAACCCTGGGCATCCGTACCTCCCTCAGCCACTGGATCCTTGACGTCCTCACCATGTGACCACAGTTGGTGCGGTTCAGAAATAATGTCTTCCTCATTGACAATAAACACCTGCGCACATCAAGGATGCATGCTTATCCCACCGCTTTACTCTTTCTAGGCACATCGTCTATGAACTGCTGTTGGCAGAATCTCAGATGGTGACTAAGTGTACAAGAGTGAGATGGGTCAGCTGATTGAGAGGTGTCACAACAACGTGCACTCAACATCAGTAAGACCAAGGAATTTATTGTGGACTTCAGGAAGGAGAAGTTGAAGGACATACACCAGTCCTCATTGAGGGATCAGCAGAGGAAAGGGACAGCAGTTTCAAGCTCCTGATTTTCAATGTCTCTGAAGGTCTAGTCTCTGATTACAAAGAAGGCACAATAGTGGCTATACTTCATTAGGAGTATCAGGAGATTTGGTATGTCACTAGAGGCTACAGATGTACCATAGAGAGCATTCTAACTGGCATCACCATCTGGAATGGAGGAGTTACAGAAGGTTGCAAACTCAGCCAGCTCCACAATTGGTACTAGCCTGCCCAGCATTGAGGACATCAAAATGCGATACCTCGAAAAGGCAGCAGCTATCATTAGGGACCCCCACCATCCAGGACAAGCCCACTTCTCATTGCTTCCATCAGGGAGGAGGTACAGGAGCCTGAAGACCCACACTCACTGTTTTAGGAGCAGCTCCTTTTGCTCTGCCATCAGATTTCAGAATGGACAATGAACCAGTCCATGAACACTAACTAACTCATTATTTCTTTTGCTGTCTTTTAGCACTAATTACTTAGTTTAATAGTATATATATATATATTGTAATTTAGTTTTTTATGTATTGCACTGTACTGCTGCCGTAGAACAACAAATTTCACTATTTCACAACATATGCCAGTGATAGTAAACCTGATTCTGAAATTCCAGGATAATTGTTTTATATTCGTAATGGGGTTGAACAGGCTGAAGGATTTCCTGTTCCATACATGACATGGGATTGTTAATACTCACCCTGAAACACCTGACAGAATCCAGGTTCCTTGTCTGACCCAAAGATAGAAACTTGAATGAAGTAACTTGTTCTTAGAACAGAATGCATGCAGCTTTCCACTGGGAACGTATAGAACAGGAATTTGAAGAGAATGGAAATTGTGAAAGGGTAATTTTATTAGAAAATTAACTTTTCCTGTTAGAACTTCCTAATTTTAACCAGTCATTACATTTGGAGCATTAGGCAGCTTATCTCAGATCTAATTAGGTGGTCATATGAAACTGATTACACAGATTACTGTCAGCTGATGCAGAGTTTATGATCCTGGTATAAATCCACATGGGTTCTGTCAACACAGGGATTTTCCATGGAGTGCCAAAGTCTCAGTTACAAGAGATTTATGCAGAGGAAGAGGAGATACTTGTATTTAAAAATCATGCTCAAATTAATACTAATAAAATAATGATATAATTCCTACCTATGCTTCACAGTTGAAGTTACAAAGATTTGAATAATTCATTTCAAAGGACTAAATTAATACAAAGCACAAATAAAAAGGCCAGAAGTAGGAGGTTCCTTGGACCACTGGTACGCCATTCCTATGCTGTGCGAATGCTAAAGGAGACTTCATATAGAGTCAAGGAATCATAAAGTAATAGCACACTGATCTAGGCCCTTCAGCCCAACAAGTCCATGCTGACCACCCATTTAGTCCCAATTTCCTGCATAGAAATATATAAAACCTACAGCACAATCTAGGCCCTTTGGCCCACAATGCTGTGCTGAACACATCCTTACTTTAGAAATTACCTAGGGTTACCCATAGCCCTCAATTTTTCTGAGCTCCATGTACTTATCCAGGAGTCTCTTAAAAAAACCCTATCATATCCGCCTCCATCACTGTCATAGGCACCCCATTCCAAGCACTCACCACTCTCTGCGTAAAAATTTGAACCCTGACATCTCCTCTGTACCAATTTCCAAGCACCTTAAAACTGTACCCTCTTCTGCTAGCCATTCTAGGAAAAAGCCTCTGACTATCCACACAATCAATGCCTCTCATCATCTTATACACCTCTATCAGGTCACCTCTCATCCACCGTCGCTCCAAGGCGAAAGGGCCATGTTCACTCAACCTATTTTCATAAGGCATGCTCCCCAACCCAGGCAACATCCCTGTAAATCTCCTCTACACCATTTCTATGGTTTCTACATCTTTCCTATGGTGAGGCGACCAGAACTGAGCACAGTATTCCAACTGGGGTCTGACCTGGGTCCTATAGAGCTGCAACATTACCTCTCGGCTCCTAAACTCAATCCCACAATTGATGGCCAATGCACCATATGCTTTCTTAACCACAGAGTCAATCTGTGCAGAAGCATTGAGTGTCCTATGGACTCAGACCCAAAGATCCCTCTGACCCTCCACATTGCCTGAGTCTTACCATTAATACTATATTGTGCCATCATATTTGACCTACAAAAATAAACCACTTCACACTTATCTGGGTTGAACTCCATCTGCCACTTGTCAGCCCAGTTTTGCATCCTGTCAAGGTCCTGCTGTAACCTCTGACAGCCCTCCACACTATTCACAACACCCCCAACTTTAGTGTCATCAGCAAATTTATTAAACCATCCCTCCACTTCATCATCCATGTCATTTATAAAAATCACAAAGAGAAGGGGACCCCGAACAGATTCCTGAGTCGCACCACTGGTCACTGACATCCATGACAAATATGACCTATCTGCAACCACTCCTTGCTTTCTGGATTCACAAAGCAATGTTCCCTTGGATCCCATGCCTCCTTATTTTCTCAATTAAGCCTTGCATGGGGTACCTTGTCAAATGCCTTGCTAAAATCCATATACACTACATCTACCGCTCTACCTTCATCAATGTGTTTAGTCACATCCTCAAAAATTTCAGTCAGGCTCGTAAGGCACTACCAGCCTTTGACAAAGTCTGCTGACTATTCCTAATCATATTATGCCTCTCCAAATGTTCATAAATCCTGTCTCAGGATCTTCTCCATCAACATACCAACCACTGAAGTAAGACTCACTTGTCTACAATTTCCTGAGCTATCTCGACTCCCTTTCTTTTATAATGGAACAAAATCTGCAACCCTCCAGTCCTCTGGAAACTTTCCCGTCCCCTTTGATGATGCAAAGATCATCGCCAGAGGCTCAGCAATCTCCTCCCTCGCCTCCCACAGTAGCCTGGGCTATATCTTCTCCAGTCCCGGTGACTTATCCAACTTGATGCTTTCCAAAAGCTCCAGCACATCCTCTTCCTTAATATCTACATGCTCAAGTTTTTCAGTCCACTGCAAGTCATCCCTGCAATCGCCAAGATCCTTTTCCATAGTGAACACTCAAGCAAAGTATTTCCTCCAGTTCCATAAACACATTTCCACTGTCACACCTGATTGGTCCTATTCTCTCACATCTTATCCTCTTGCTCTTCACATACTTGTAGATTGCCTTAGGGTTTTACTTAATCCTGTCTGCCAAGGCTTTCTCATGGCTCCTTCTGGCTCTCCTAATTTCTTTCTTAAGCTCCTTCCTGCTAGCCTTATAACCTTCTAGATCTCTATCATTACCTAGTTTTTTGAACCTTTTGTAAGCTCCTCTTTGCTTCTTGACTAGATTTACAACAACCTTTGTACACCATAGTTCCAGTACCCTACCATCCTTTCCCTGTCTCATTGAAATGTACCTATGCAGAACTCCACGCAAATATCCCCTGAACATTTGCCACATTTCTTCCGTACATTTCCATGAGAACATCTGTTCCGAATTTATGCTTCCAAGTTCCTGCCTGATAGCCTCATATTTCCCTGTACTCCAATTAAACGCTTTCCTAACTTGTCTGTTCCTATCCATCTCCAATACTATGGTAAAGGAGATGGAATTGTGATCACTAAAGGAGATAGAATCGTGATCCCTTGGCCATTCATTTGGCCAAATCCCTCGATTTCCACCCCTCTATGTATCTATTGAAGTGCTTCTTAATGATACTATTATATCTGCCTCAACAACTTCTACTGGCAGCTGGTTCTATATACTCACCACCCTCTGTGTGAAAGCATTGCCCCTTTTAAATCTTTCCTTTTGCCCTAAACCTATGCCCAGGGAAATGACTAATGGAATTCTGCCTCTCATAATAATAAACACTTTCATAAGATTTCTCCTCATTCTCCCATGTTCCATGGAATTAGGGGATCCATTTGATAGTAAAGCAGGTTACAGTGAATTGCAAAGTGAGCTTGATCAGTTAGGGAGATGAGCAGAGGAATGGCAGACAGATTTCATTTAGGTAAGTGTGAGGTAATGCATTTTCAACATTCAAAGCAGGGTAGGACCTATACAATGAGTGGCATGACACTGATAGGTCTTGTTGAAGAGAGGGGCCTGGGAATACAACTGAACAGTTCAGATGTAGATAGGGTGGTGAAGAAGGCACTTCACACCCTGGCCTTCAGTCTGGGCATTGAACTTAGGGGCTGGGACATTATTTTGCAGTTATACAAGTTGCTGGTGAGACCACACTTGGAGCAGTGTGCACAGTTTTGGTCACTCGGTTGTATATAGGGAGAGATTGGCCATGAATCTTAATTCCTTGGAGTACAGGAGAATGAGAGATGACCTTACGGGATTTATAAAATCATAAGAGGTATGAAAAAGGTGGCTCCTTTCTCTAGTGTTGAGAATCCAAAACTAGAGAACCCAGATACAAGATAAGAACGCAGAGATTTAAAAGGGACCTGAGACCCCTTATCTACACAGAGGGCAGTGAGTACTTGGAATGACCTGCTCGAGGAAATGGAGGGTATAATTGCAACATTTAAGAAGCTTGGCTTGTACATTGAAGGTAAGGGCACGGAGGTTTATGGGGCAAACATGGGCAACTGAAACTAATATGGAGATGCTGTGTTTGCGTAGAACAGTTCATCTGAAGAGCCTGTTTCCGTGCTTTATTACTCTACAAATCTAATAAAACCTATCCTGGCCAACCTCTCCTATAACTCTTGGCCACATCCCCATAAATCTTCTCTGTACTCTTTCCAGTTTAATTATATCTTCCCTTTAACAAGGTGACCAAAACTATACACGAGTGGCCTCACTAGTCTTGTACAACTGAAACATAATGTCTTTTCTTCTAAACTTAAGTGTCCTGTCTGATGAAAACCAGCATGCTAACTGTCTTTTTCATCACTTTGTCTACCTGTGACACTGTTTTCAATGGATTGTTCACTTGTACTTCCATGTTCAGGGGACTTTTATCTTCAGGTCGCTATGTCAGACTAAAGTCTGAATGCAGTATATTACAAGACAGGACAAAGTGAGAACAGGCGTGTGTGCATTCTGGGTGCTAGCAGATATAGCAAGTGATATATGATGCACAAAAGGCATTTATTGGCAGTGTTTTATGTTCACTGGCAAGAATCCAATGCCAGTGTAGATAGCAAATTAATCACACATCCTTTCTGCTACTAATAAATAGGCAACCTCTTCCCTCTGGGAGAAGGTTCAGGAGCTTGAAGATTCGTACGGCCAGATTTGGGAACAGCTTCCTTCCAACTGTGATAAGACTGCTGAACAGATCCTGACCCGGACCTAGGCCGTACCTTTCAAATATCCGGACCTAACTTGCACTATCTTACTTTCCCTTTTCTATTCTCTAATTATGATCTGTAATTTAAAATTTTTATTATATTTACTTGGATTTGTACTTCAGGGAGCACGAAGCGCAGAATCAAATATTGCTGTGATGATTGTACGCTCTAGTATCAATTGTTTGGTGACAAAGTAAAGAACATACCCCAAATAGACATTGTACCTAGTGCAATAAAATGTGTGAATGCAAAAAAAAAATAAACAAATTAATTAAAGCTGTCTCCTAACAGCCTCAAGAATATCCAGTGGAAGCAGTATGGGAATAAGGGGATGGAATCCATACAAATTGGACAGCAACCAGGAAAGATATTTGCATTGATGGGTTGTAGTCAGAGGGGCAGAAGAAGGAAGTGAATGTGGAAATGGGTACAGAATTGATCATTGAGAAGCAATCGTTTATCTTGATGTTGCTAACACACCTTAGTCGGCAACATATATGTGCATTCAGGGTAAAACGTCCTACAGAAATCTATTTCTTGCAACTTATTTGAAATGCTGGTTGAGCAAAACCTTTGTCAACATAAAGTAAATATTAAGGTGAAGGAATATAAAGTATTGAGGAATATCAATCAATAAATACTCTATATCATCATATCCATGGGTGGTCATGAGATTTTTAGAAGGTATCATTGTGCTTCTTCTAAAAATACTATATTAGTGAGTTGCACCATTGGCTCCATACAATGCATTTAAGGACATAAGCAAGAAAAGACCAAGGATATCACACTGAGCTGAACACAATGGTATGAGCTTTCAACCAAGACAGGGAACTGCTGAAGATACATCCCGCAGAGCACCATCAATAAGCCTTTGTTAACTAATGTACATAAAAGCATTCAATCAATATCTGGTATGGTCCATCCGATGCCTGAAGAGGACTTGATGCATTGCAGATATGACCTTACTGTGATTCTGAGTACATAATTCATGCACACATTTTAGGATATGAATCAAATTTGTAACAGTGAAGGCAAACATGCTCAATGAATCATACTGACAAAATATACAGAGGGATCAAGAGGGTGAGTAGGCGATGGAGAGTACCTGTACTTCCTGGACTGAGGCATACTTCATAATAAGAAGTGTAAATAAATCA
Organism: Hypanus sabinus; assembly: GCF_030144855.1. Lineage (NCBI taxonomy): Eukaryota > Metazoa > Chordata > Chondrichthyes > Myliobatiformes > Dasyatidae > Hypanus > Hypanus sabinus. Next base: position 133,032,104 of record NC_082711.1, read on the forward strand.
ACCTTGTGTAAAAATCCATTGGAGTAAAGCTGGTAAAGGCACCAGAAAAAAGTAGACAAACCTTGTATTTTTGATAACTTATTCATTCTAACAGCTTAGACTATTTTTGATGAAAGGACATTGATCTAGCGGAGGTCAAATTAAATCTTGCATATTGATTAACTCTGTACAGATCCACCAGCCCCATTGCAGTATAACATGTTCTGCTGACATTGAATATATAACATATAACATTTGAAATATAATATAGTTAAGCTATAACTATTTAAACTATAACATTAAATATGTAAATTATAATTCAAGATGCATTGATTTATTTATATAAATATCATTATAATTAGAAATAATTTAGATCATTTATAGTTTTATTATAAATAGGTATCTTTCCAGCTATCAAATCATTTAATCTCTTAAAAAACAGAAACATTTCCAAATCTTGTTTTGACGGTGGAGAATGTTTGCGTTGACAGTTATTACATAGCAGTTCAGTAATAAGGGTCAGAGACATCTGTGATCTTTTGCTTTAGGACAAGTTCCTCCCACTTAGAAAGCTGATGTACAAAATCACGACGTGGGCGAATGGTTCCTTTGCATTTATGTACATGCGCCCAGACGACCTGAGGGGGATGAACATTGAGGTACACGTAAATCATCTCCAAATGCTGCTTTCAAAAAGATACAAATAAAATACTATCTATTTTTCATAAAATAATTAAGGAAGCTGTGATTGGTGCAATATTCCTCTTTGCGAACATGGTAAGGTTTAGTTGAGATTTCAGGGGTGGGCAAGAGTGGAGAATGCAGCAATGTATGCAACTGCCTCCTTTCCAGACCTTTTGCTGATTATTATTTAGAAATATTTATTTGAATTCTAATCTTACTTTAGTTACCAATTAAAATAACCAATTCTTCAGGCTGGATCAGTTCTGCTTGATTCCAGACTTCTGCAAAGAGCTCTGATGCCAATGTTAACTTAGACCTGTGGGAACTCAACTAGAAGTGAGGTGGACACAATTGCAAGTAATCACTGTGAACTAGTTGTTGTCAAGCTAAACAAAATAGGTTATCAAGGTTCATTGGTCTCATTAAGTACCTTAGTCATTTAAAGATTTGGGGATTATAAATGTAAAGAAGAAAGAAAATAGAAATCCACTCTCAACCTACAGAAAGAAGAAGAAATTTCTACTCCCTGCATTGGGATAGTGGAAAAGAAAAACAAGATTCCATTTAAAGAGCACTCAGAGCATTGTCACAGAGTAAATATTTCTCATGAATGTTTCCAAAATAAAAAGCAGAATTCCACTTAAGCATAGAAATATGATGTTTCTGGTTTCCTATTCTATTACTAATTCAGTCCATTTCACTGCTGGCCAGAAATGTTGGGTTCAATAATGATCTTATATTCACATTGACCAATATCAGTGAAAGGAAAATATTTCCAATGATGCAGTCCATCAGAGTAGCATCAATAGTGATGGAAAATTAACGAACTGCAGATGCCAGAAATCTGAAATAACACCATAACTACTGGAAGATCAATATTCCTTCATCAAAATTGAATGGAAACACATGATTAGTCTTATTTCTATTTTTATCTTTTTTAGATAATCAGCAAATGTTTATTTTTCTGCTCTCATCAGATGACAGCAATAAAAATGTTAATTCAGATAACCAAACAGTTGTTCTGTGATTCTGCAGTATTGAGCACAGGTTCTAACACAACAATATTTTTTCACATAATTGTCTCATTTACCTTTAGTGGAAGTTTCTGAGAATGAATGAGGTAGGCCATCACTGTAATACAACATCGGCTTATACCCAGAGTGGAGACGATGCAAACAGCACCTTTATCCAAGTGTTCATCTGTGTGCAAGAAAGTAATGGAGCGTGATTCCGGAACCCCTCAAAGTCAGGTGTTAAATAACAGCATAGATTTCTTAACTATAAATGATCAAAACAATTGCTGTAAAGTTTAAAAAATATTAACACACATTATCAATTAGGAGTGTACCTGGACTGTAGATCCTGAAATCACTTATTGACATTGCAGAACATCTAGAAACCCAATGGGATCTAGAGATGAAATGTGAAATGCAATGCTGTACTTTGTGGTATCAGCTGAGATGGAGCAAGTGATGCATTGGATGCTTCTGCTTCCTTTAGCTTAATGGGATGCACAAGATTTGTACAGGCCAGTATGGAAAGGAAGATGTTTAACGTTGGTATAGTTCCCAAGAGCTGTGTTTTAATTACAAAGCAGCCATTGTAGGCAGTGACCGGTATTAGGCATATTACATCAATGCTTTTGATGACATTAATAGGAGCGTCCACATCACCAAAAGCATGCCTCTACAGGAGCCTCTGTTGAACTTTAACGAAGTCTGTGATTGAGCTCTGCCTGTAAAGGTTGGGTTTAGTAGCATTGGAGAAAGAGTGATGTCACATTTGTGAATATGTTTAAACATACTGAAATTGGTATGTCATTCAGATTAATGATTATTAATAGGCAGGCGGGTCTAAATCGAGTACACTCTTTCTTTGGAGTAATACTTAATTAAATTAGTACCTCACTAATTATTAAGTGTGAATAGCTGCCACACTTTAATCAATGTTTGAATTTTCTACACCCAAGCCATGATTGCTTTACCTACTTTTTGATTTAGGAAATGGGTAACATTTTATACCCTAGCCCCAATCACTCTCACTCTGCAGAGCACAACATTGGCACAAAAAGCCATAAACTGATAAATTGCCTCAGTGGAACTTATTGGCCTAAAAACAAATTGATTGTCCATAATGCAAAGCAAATGGTGCAAATCTAAAATGGAAACAGGAACTTCAGTACATACTTGGTGGGTTAGGCAGCTCTACAAAGAAAGAGCAAAATACAGGTCATGATAAAAGTCACAGATTGAAACACTAACTTGAGATGCTGCAGGACCTAATGAGTAATTTTTCAGCATTTTTTTTTATTGCATCTTCCCGAATGTTACTTATTATTTTTCATGATACACAGAGTGCAGAGCTCACCGTTGATCAAAAGAATAAACGTGGATTTAAGTTAAAGGGTACAAACTATTTTTTGCATTACACACAGCCTTAGCAAGCAGCAAAAGAAATTCACCATTAACAGGGCTACTAATTAAACTTACCAAGAAAGTTACAAATCAATGGAAAGTGGATGAAGAAATCAGTTGTATCGGAAGAAGAAATGTGTAAAACTGTAATATTTTGATCTTCTGCAAAGCTAAAGAAAGATAAAGAAAGTGAAACAGCCGTTTTTTGTTGTGAATTGTGAAACACACACAAACACACACACAGAATTATCTATATACATGCACAGGAAGTAGTATATTCTGTTCCAAAAACAATTCTAATTAATTGGATCATGGCTGTAATTAATTACATCATTGGATGCACGGATAAAGCAACATATGTTTATACTTATGAAGGCTACACAAAATACTTAGCTCAAAATACTTTTAATTTAAAAAATCTATAGATATATCATTAGAAGTGCATTGTTAGTTCTGTGGAATCAAATCTATTCTTGTCCTGGGAGTAAATATCAATATCATGGCTAAGAAAGGGTGTACTCTTGGTGTTCATCTGTTCCTTGATATTCTCATTCAGACTTCTGTTAGTCATATTGACAAACTTATTACAATGCTAAAGGCCATTTAACCCATTGAGCCCATACTAGCTCCCTGTAAGGCAGACTAATCAGTCCAATTTTTATCTTCTTCCCCTGTGGCTGTTCAAGTTCCTGTTTTGATTCTTTCAACATTTAATTACTTGAGGTGTGGGAAAAAACCAAAGCACCTGAGAAACCCACTTAGTCACAGGAAGAACCGTCATACTCCGTGCAAACAGCACCTGGTGCCAGTATTAATCTTGGGGCCATGGATCTATGAGGCAACAGCAGCAACATGCAACCTTTAACACTGAAGACTATTCAGCCCATCAGGTCCTTGCCAGTCTTCAGCAGTTGAATGGTATCATTCTATTATCTCACTCCTTACTTCCTGGTAGCCCTCTAACACATTCCCATCAATTCTCTTTTGATTTTATTTTGCCCCTAATCATTCTGCAGTAATTTAAAGTCAACAAATAAGTTACCAGCTCAGCTCAAAGATGTGGAATAAATCAAAGTAACCAGCAGATACCCATGTAATGATGGTACAGTAACATCCTGAGCTATGACGTTTGTCTTTGTGATGGTCAAATTAAACTCCATTAGATAGCACATTGTCTGCTGGAGGAGTTCAATGTTATGTCGCATACAGGGTAATTCTCTGATGAGGATCTGGCACACTAGTACCTTCAATCTCCGGTATACAAGGATGAAGTGATTTCTGTAGACTGTCATGTGTAAGTAGTGGATGAGCTGAAGGTTCATGAGTTCAAAACTACTGCAAGGTTGCTACATTTCAATCCGCATCATTGCATCTTTGTCTCAGTTTCTTTTCACAGTGGCAATTTATCCACAGTAAATTTATCCTCATTCATTTCATATCGTTATCATAGACTTCCCATATGTCAGCCTCAGAGTGTGAACATCTTCAAAAAAAAAATAAAGAATACCTTTCAATTACTCACAATATCTCTTTATCATGACAGAGGTTGACATATGCCTTGATCTTCAAATCTTTCCGAATTTGTGCGTTACAGGATTGTTTGTAGTCACTCATGTAAAGTTTGGCTGGCAAAATTTCAACTGGATATGGTTCAAAGGCATCCAGCTCCTGTGGGCAAGAGAACTGTCATGTGCTAATAAATTGATCTTGCAAGGAAATAGCAGAACTGTTGGCTTTTCTTAGCACTTGCTAGGATTAGGGATTTCCCGCATGAGAGTGACATCTCCCATGGGTCTGTGAACATAAAGTCATAAATTTACTGACCACTTCTTTATGAAGCATGATTGTTACTTGCTGGCCACAAATCCAAGTCAGCACATGACAAACTAGTTAGACCTGGTGGAATCAGTTGAATGTGTAGGTTGGTGTGGTGGAATCTACAATAGCAGACAGAGCTCTTGACCACATCACATCTATCTCCCACACCTCAGTTCACACCCATCTCCTCCTGGACAAAGCAGGACAGAGATCCCCTTAACCTTCTGCCCCACTACTTCCCACATTTAACAGATTGTCCTTTGCAATTTCTGCCTGTTCCAAAAAGATTCCGTCACCATTCTCCCCACCCTTCCCCTCCACTTTCAGCATTTCAAAGGAATTGCTCCCTTTTCTACTGTCTGTTCCACTTTTTCGTCACCATATTACTGCACCTACCCATGCAACTGCAAAAGATACGGATCTGACCCTCCCACCATCCAGGTGGGACAACACTAGTGGAAGCATTGACTTACGTGCACTTTCTCCAACCCAGTGAACTACATTGTGTCCATAACGTGGTCTCTTCTAAACTGGAGAAACTAAGTTTAGATTGGGTGATTATGGACCACATACATTCTGTCCTTGATGCAATTCTGGGCTATTTGCCATCTTAATGATTTTTCCCACACCCATTCTAGCTGATCTGTCTACAGCTTCCTGTATGGTAATAAAAAGGCCCAATGTAAGCATAAGCAACATCTCATCCCACAGAGGGGCATGTTGTAGCTTTCCAGATATAAATCCTCCAACTTAAGATATCTCACTTTCTCTATCTGTATCCAGGATTGTCAGTTCTGTGATGCTGACTCTTGGTTGTATCTCTTTATTAGCATAGCCAGGCCAACTGGACATATTCTTCAGCTCTGCATTTCACTATCTTTCCTTGTTTGTATTCTGAGTCTCTTACCACTCCCATTAATTCACCAAACAGAATGATGACTACAAACTATCTCCCAATTTGGAGTCACCCCATAAGAGATATTCCCCTCCCTACCTTCTCTGTAACTTAAAATTAACTTGTTTTCTCTTTTACTAGGTTCTTTGTTTCTCTTTCTAGGGCTGAGCATTTCCAGCATTTTTTTTTGTTTTGGTTTGAAATTTTAATACATAGACACTTTCTGCAGGTATACCGGCTAATGACCCCAAAGTCTTTACTAGCTCCCACATGTTATAACACATTACATATCTTGCCATTTCTAACAAATCTTGCTTTATGTATTCAATTAGCTCAAGTTTCTATGTATCTAATAATTAATTTTTAAACCAGCTTATCTACCAAAGGTTAATTTATCTATCTTTATAATTCTTTCCATAATTTGTAAACTTAGTCCATAAAACATTAATTTTTATGATGCATTAGATAGAATTTTAAATATTTACAACCTTCAATGTATGTACATGCATATTGAAGGCACACAACACCTTCTACCCCTCTATTATATCTAGGCTGATTAATTTCTCAGCAAAAACAGTGGTTATGATGACTTCCATGTAGATTTACTCTCACAGAGTTACACAGCACAGAAACAAGCCCTTCAGCCCAACTCCTCCATGCCAATCAAGGAGACTTCCTGACCTGGTCCAATATGCCTGCATGTGACCCATATCCCTCTAAACCTCTTCTATGTACTTGACTAAATAGCTTCTAAATGTTGTAATTGTATCCACCTCTACCACTTTCCCTGGCACTCACTCCATTCAGGTATACTCACCACCCTCTGCGTGCAAAACTTGCCCCTCAGGTTCCCTCTGAATCTTTCCCTTCTCACATTAAACCCATGTCCTCTAGTTTTAGACTCCCCTACATGGGAAAAATAGACTATCACATTCTACTTTATCCATTTTCCTCATGATTTTTAAAAATCTCTATAAAGTCTGCCTTAGCCTTCTTTGCTCCAGGAAAAACTGCCCCAGCCTATCCAGTCTCTCCTTATAACTTAAGCCCTCCCATCAAAACTACAACCATACAAATTTTTCCTGCATCCTCTCCAACTTAATCACATCTTTGCTTTAGAATAAAGATCAAACTGCACAAAATATTCCAAGTGTGATCTCACCAACAACTTCCACAGTTGCAACAGTCTTGTCCCAGCTGTTGTATTCAATGCCCTGTCCAGTAAGGGTAAACCCAAACCCTTTCCTTATCACCTTGTCTACCTCAATTGCCACTTTCAGGGAACTATGAACTTGTACCCCTAGGTCTCTGTTCTACGATACTCACCAGTACTCCATCATTTGCTGATTAATCCTGTCCTACTTTAACTTCCCAAAGTGCATCACTTCACACTTCCCTGAGATAAATTCCATCTTCCATTCCTTAGTCCACTTTTGTAGTTATTCTTGATCCGTTGCAATCTCAGACAACCTTTTTCACTGTCCACCACACCAATTTTAATGTCATTGTAATCTTACTAATCATGCCATCCACATTCTCATCTAAATTGTTCATATATCTAACAAACAATAAATACCCTTTACCAATCCCTGTGGCACACCACTAGTCAGTCCTCTAATCTGAAGAACAATCCTTCACTACCACCTCCGACTCATTCCAGCAAGCCAATTTTGTGTCTAGTTGGCGAGTTCAACCTGGATTCCATGTGATGTCATTCTCCCAATCAGTCTACAGTCTGGGACCTTGTCAGAAAAACATGCTAAGGCCCCTGTAAGCAACATCTACTGCTCTGCCATCATCGGTTCCTTGGTTTCCTTTTCAACGAACTCAGTCAAATTCATGACACATGAATTCCCATGCACAAAACCATGTAGACGATTCCTAATCAGCCCTTGCCCTTCCAAATGCAGATGGATCATGTCTCTCTAAATCCTCTCCAAGAGCTTTACCACTTCTGATATAAAGTTCATTAGCCTGTAGTTCCTGGCTTGCCCTTATACCTTTTCTTAAATAAAGTTAATATCCATTAGTGGGTATGGAAGGGCACTGTGATCATTAGCCATTGCTCCTCTTAAAAAATGATATATTTATACAAAAATTACAAAGCATAGATGTGATCTGTACTTTTGAAAACTGGATTTACCATTTTCGGGAAGGCCAAATGGCTCAAAATCATCTAGTTGTTCAACATTCCAACTCCAAACAACCTACTGAGCTTACCTGTGGCATGTAAAATATTTTCTGTGTCCTAAAGAACGGATAACAAGCAGAAAAATACTCATATCCACCATTCAGGATTCTGATTGGCTGTTGGCTAACAACTTCTACTAGCTTTGCATATTGGATTGCAGGACCTAGAAATGACAAACATAAAGATAGTGACATAAACATTTAAACAAAGAGTATGGGTTATCATAAAACTTTAATATAAAATAATTATTATAATCCTAAGCAAGGGATGGAATGACAGGTTGGAAATTCAAAGATAAGGACTCTATAACATGGGAGGTAATCTTTAAAGAAAAGCATCAGGATCTCTCTTAGAGATCAGTCTGAAGGCCAGGATCAGTGGAAGGAAGTTATGTTCCACAAATAGAGCTGGATCAGTTTCAAGATGTCGGTTATTTATATGAAGAATGTATGGGGAATCCAATCTAAGAACAGAAAATAAACTAGTAGTCTGAAATTCAGATGTCAGCTTTTGTCAGCTCTAACAAGTGTTATAAAGTCATATATGTTTCCCTGAATCTATTCTCATCTCCCTTGATTTATAGCATCTTAGGTGAAGAGAATAAATGCAAGATTCATAGACCATAAGATATAGGAGCAGAAATAGCCATTTGGCCCACTGAGTCTGCTCTATGGCTGATCCATTTCCCTTCCAGCCCCAATATCCTGCCTTCTCCCCATTTCCCTTTCACCCCCAATATCCTGCCTTCTTCCCATAATACTTGCAGCTATGATGTTGTGGCCATTACAGAGACTTGGATGGTGCAGGGGCAGGAATGGCTACTTCAAGTGTCAGGCTTTAGCTGTTTCACAAAGGATAGGGAGGGAGGCAAAAGAGGTGGGGGCATGGCACTGTTGATCAGAGATAGTGTCACGGCTGCAGAAAAGGAGGAAGTCATGGAGGGATTGTCTATGGAGTCTCTGTGGGTGGAAGTTAGGAATATGAAGGGGTCAATAACTCTACTAGGTGTTTTTTATAGACCACCCAATAGTAACAGAGACACCAAGAAGCAGATAGGGAGACAGATTCTGGAAAGAAGTAATAATAACGGGGTTATTGTGGTGGGAGATTTATATTTCCCAAATATTGATTGGCATCTCCCTAGAGTGAGGGGTTTAGATAGGGTAGAGTTTGTTAGGTGTGTTCAGCAATGTTTCTTGAATCAATATGTAGATAAACCTACAAGAGAAGAGACTGTACTTGATCTGGTATTGGGAAATGAACTTGGTCAGGTGTCAGGTCTCTCAGTGGGAGAGCATTTTGGAGATAGTGATCACAATTCTATCTCCTTTACTATAGCATTCCATAGCATAGGGATAGGAACAGACAAGTTAGGGAAATGTTTAATTGGAATAAGGAGAAATATGAGGCTATCAGGCAGGAACTTGGAAGCATAAATTGGAAACAGATGTTCTCAGGGAAACGTACTGAAGAAATGTGGCAAATGTTCAGGGGATATTTGTGTGGGGTTCTGAGTAGGTAAGTTCCAATGAGACATGGAAAGGACGGTAGGGTACAAGATCCGTGGTGTACAAAGGCTACTGTAAATCTAGTCAAGAAGAAGAGCTCATGAAAGGTTCAAAAAACTAGGTAATGATAGGAATCTAGAAGGTTATAAGGCTATCAGGAAGAAGCTTAAGAAATAAATTAGGAGAGCCAGAAGGGGCCATGAGAAGGCATTGGCCGACAGGATTAAGGAAAACCCCAAGGCATTCTACAAGTATGTGAACAGCAAGAGGATAAAATGTGAGAGAATAGGACCAATCAGGTGTGACAGTGGAAATGTGTGTATGGAACTGGAGGAAATAGCAGAGGTACTTAATGAATACTTTGCTTGAGTATTCACTATGGAAAAGGATCTTGGCGATTGTAGGGATGACTTGCAGTGGACTGAAAAGCTTGAGTATGTAGATATTAAGAAGAGGATGTGCTGGAGCTTTTGGAAAGCATCAAGTTGGATAAGTCACTGGAACCAAATGGGATGTACCCCAGGCTACTCTGGGAAGCAAGGGAGGAGATTGCTGAGCCCCTGGCAGTGATCTTTGCATCATCAATGAGGACAGGAGAGGTTCTAGAGGACTGGAGGGTTGCAGATGTTGTTCCCTTATTCAAGAAAGGAAATAGAGATTGCTCAGGAAATTATAGGCCAGTGAGTCTTACTTCAGTGGTTGGTAAGTTGATGGAGAAGATCCTGAGAGGCAAGATTTATGAACATTTGGAGAGGCATAATAGCCAGGAATAGCCAGCATGGCTTTGTCAAAGGCAGGTCGTGCCTTATGAGCCTGATTGAATTTTGGGGATGTGACTAAACACATTGATGAAGGAAGAACAGTAGATGTAGTGTACATGGACTTTAGCAAGGCATTTGATAAGGTACCCCATGCAAGGCCTATTGAGAAAGTAAGGGGGCATGGGATCCAAGGGGACATTGCTTTGTGGATCCAGAACTGGCTTGCCCACAAACAGCAAAGTGTGGTTGTAGATGGGTCATATTCTGCATGGAGGTCAGTAACCAGTGGTGTGCCTCAGGGATCTGTTCTGGGACCGCTACTCTTCGTGATTTTTATAAATGACATGGATGAGAAAGTGCAGGGATGGGTTAGTAAATTTGCCAGTGACACAAAGGTTGGGTGTGTTGTGGATAGTGTGGAGGGCTGTCAGAGGTTACAATGGGACATTGATAGGATGCAAAACTGGGCTGAGAAGTGGAAGATGGAGTTCAACCCAGATAAGTGTAAAGTGGTTCATTTTGGTAGGTCAAATATGATGGCAGAATATACAGTCGGCCCTCCTTATCCACTGGGGATTGGTTCCGGGAGCCCCCCCCCCCCCCCCCACGGATACCAAAATTCATGGATGCTCAAGTCCCTTATTCAACCTGTCTCAATACGGTGGATCTTAGGACCCAGTGGAACTCCAGACCTTATTTAACGTGTCTCAGTGCAGTGGACATTAGGACCCAGAATCCGTAGTGTTTCTGTTCATGAAAATAATCACGATCGCGATTGAAAATAAAGTGGAAATAATAAAGTGATCAGAAAGAGGTGAAACGCCATCGGTCATTGGAAAAGCATTAGGCTACGTCGGTCAATGAACAGAGCAATTTTAACGTTAAAGTGAGAAAGGCTCTGCCCCGATGAAAGCTACATTACTAAGGAATGCAGTGGTTTAATTATTGAGTTTTGGGGTTTTGGATTTTTGATCCTCACATCAACCCGGCACGGTGGAGAGTGCACTCGATAGCGGTCTGTCACTGGATCGAATTCGGGAAGAAGTTCCTAAGCCCAGCGCTGAAACATACGTTCTTAAGTGTTTTATATGCATAGAAAGGTAAAATATATACTATATACTAAGACAAACATTTGACTAACTGACGCTAAATAATACCGGATGTACCTGTTCCGACTTACTGAGTAAGAGAACTTATGATTTTTTTCGATCCCGATCCACGATAACCCACGCACATCCCCCCATATACTTTAAATCATTTCTAGATTACTTATAATACCTAATACAATGTAAATGCATTGTAAAATAGCTGTTATACTGCATTGCTTAGGGAATAATGACAAGGAAAAAAAAGTCTGTACATGCTCGAACAACAAGTGCTGGAAGAGCACTTCCAGGTTTTCGCGATTCGCGGTTGGTTGAACTCGCGCATGCAGAATTCGCGGATAAGGAGGGCCGACTATAGTATTAATGGCAGTGTGGAGGATCAGAGGGATCCTGGGGTCCAAGTCCATAGGACACTCAAAGCTACTGTGCAGGTTGACTCTGTGGTTAAGAAAGCATATGGTGCATTGGCCTTCATCAATCGTGGGATTGAGTTTAAGAGCCGAGAGGTAATGTTGCCAAAGAAAGGACGTGGAAACCATAGAAAGGGTGCAGATGAGATTTACAAGGATGTTGCCTGGATTGGGGATCATGCCTTATGAGAATAGGTTGAGTGAACTCAGCCTTTTCTCTTTGCAGCGACAGAGGATGAGAGGTGACCTGATTGAGGTGTACAATGAGAGGCATTTGTTGTGTGGATAGTCAGAGGCTTTTCCCCAGGGCTGAAATGGCTAGCATAAGCAGACACAGGTTTAAGGTGCTTGGAATTAGGTACAGAGGAGATATCAGCGGTAAGTTTTTTTATGCAGAGAGTGGTGAGTGCGTGGAATGGGCTGCCGGCAGCAGTGGTAGAGATGGAAACAATAGGGTCTTTTAAGAGACTTCTGGATAGCTACATGGAGCTTAGTAAAATAGAGGGCTATGGTTAACCCTAGGCAGTTCTAAGGTAGGGACATGTTCAGCAGCTTTGTGGGCTGAAGGGACTGTATTGTGCTGTAGGTTTTCTATGTTTCTATGGCTATTCATTACGGTTGTCGGGAAACATTTAAGGTACGTTGGCATGGGGTTAAGCATCAGTTAACAGGAAATAAGATGCATCTGAGGTGAGGTTTGTAAGACAGAACTTCAGAAGATATTACAGCGGGGAGGAAGCATGCTAAGATTTACTATAAGTAAACTGAAAAGTTAAATGTATTTGTGAAATTACACAAAACATAATAAAAGCAAATATTGGTGAGTTGCAGCACAAATGGCCTTGTGGGATAATGAAGTGGAGGTGATAAATGAAACATTTCTCACCAAAACAAAAAATCAGGATTGGGCACAGTATTCTAGGATAAGGAAAGCAATGTAAGGTATGACAGTGTTGGCCAGAGAGAATGCACTTAAAAGATCAAATACAGAATTCATTTGGTTAGGGTTAAGAAACAAGGATACCAACATACTATTGGGAATATTATATGAGTGACCAAACAGTAGGAAAAATATTGAAGAAATTCTGCAGGGTAATTTCAGAAATGTACAAGAACATTAGCTTGCTGACATTGGGGGAACAGAATGACCCCAATTTAATTGAGAGAACATTAGCAAAAAAACACAAAGAAAGAGAGGAATTTCTGAAACCTGATGGATATGTTTATGGCCCAACGAGGAAGCATACAATGCCAGAAATGGTTTTGAGAAATAATGAGGCCACGTACTTGGAAAATCAAGGTTTAGATAGGTTATGGAGAAGTGAAGGCAATAATCTAAACAAGAACATTTAAAGACTTATTTCAGTAGAACAAATTGTACAAGATATTAGTGAGGCCTGATTTGCAGTACTGAATGCAGTTGTCATCACCTACCTACAGGAAAGATGAAAATAAGGTTGAAAGTACACAGAGAAAATTTACAAGGATGTTGTCAGGTCTGGAAAGATTGAATAGGTTAGGACTTTATTCCTTGCAATATAGGAGATTGAGAAGAGTATCATGGGAGGTGTAGATAGGGAAAATGCAAGCAGGCTTTTTCCACTGAGGTTGGGTGGGTCTACAACTACAGATCATGGGTTAAGGGTGAGAAGTGAAAAGTTTATGGGGAATATGAGGGGAAATGTCTTCACTCAGAGAATTGTGAAATTGTGGAATGAGCTGCCAGTGCAAGTGGTGTATGCAAGCTTAATTGAATTGAATTGCATCCTTCACATTTGTGAGGAGTAAAATCTTTACGTTACATCTCTGTCTGAACGTGCAAAGTGTAAATTAAAGCAATTTGTAATAAATAGCATGTACAGTAAGATATACAACTGATCAGTCAATGTAGCTTAGAAATACAATTGTGTCAGTGTGAATTAATCAGTCTGATGGCCTGGTGGAAGTAACTGTCCCAGAGCCTGTTGGTCCTGGTTTTAATGTTGCAGTACCATTTCCCATATGGTAGTGGCCGGGACAGATTGTGGTTGGAGTGACTTGGGTCCCCTATGATCCTTCAGGCCCTTTTTACGCACCTGTTGCTATAAATGTCTTGAACAGTTGGAAGTTCACATCCACAGGTGCGCTGGGCTGTCCGCACCACTCTCTGCAGAGCCCTGAAATTGAGGAAAGTACAGTTCCCATACCAGGCAGTGATGCAGCTGGTCAGGATACTCTCAATTGTGCCCCTATAGAAAGTTCTTAGGCTTTGGGGGCCCAGTTACTAGAAGTTGGAGAAATCGATGAACATGCCACCAGGTTGAAGGCTACCTCGACGGAATATGAGATGATGCTCCTCCAACCTGAGAGCAGTGTCACCAGGGCAGAAGAGGAGGCCATGGACCGACATGTGGGAATGGAGAATGGAATTAAAATGATTGGTTACCAAGAAATCCTTCTTCTTGAGGATGGAATGAAGGTGCTCAACAACTGGTTTCCCAATTTATGTCGGGTCTCACCAATGTAGAAGAGGCCACATTGGGAGCACCAGATACAGTAGACAACCCCAACAGATTCACAGGTGAAATGTTGCCTCACCTGGACAGAATGTTTTGAGCCCTGAATAGAGGTGAGGGAAGGGGTGAACGTGGAGGTACAGCATTCCTTCTGATTGGAGGGATTTGTTCCAGGAGGGGAATTAGTGGGGAGGAACAAATGGACAATGAAATCATGGAGAGAATGATCCCTGTGGAAAGCAGACAGTGGGAGGGAGTCAATGAAGATGACAGAGGTTGTGGAGAATGATGTGTTGGATGTGGAGGCTCATGGGGTGGTAGGTGAGGACAAGAGGAACTCTATCCCTGTTAAGGTGGCAGGAAGATGGGGTGATTGTGAATTTCAAGGAAATGGTGGAGATGCGGGTGAAGGCAGCATCGGTGGTGGAGGAAGAGAAATCCCCTTCTTTGAAGAAGGAGGACATCTCTGATGTCTCGGAAAGGGATGCTTCATCCTGGGAACAGATGCAGTGGAGATGGAGGAATTGAGAAAATGAAATGGCATTTTTACAGGAGCCAGGGAAGGAAAAGGTATAGTCAAGATAACCATCAGAATCAGGTTTATAAACGATATTGGTAGACAGCACGACTCCAGAGATGGAGACAAAGAGATCAAGAAAGGGGACAGAGTTGTCAGAAATGGATCAAGTGAATTAAAAGGTAGCATGGAAGTTGAAGCAAAATTGATGAAACTGATAAGCTCGGCGTAGGTGCAAGAAGTGCATCAATGTAGTCATCAAAGCAGTGCAGAAAGAGTTGGGAAGCATCACTAGGGCAGGCTTGTAACATAGACCGTTCCACCTAGCCAATGAAAAGGAGGCACAACTGGGACACGTGCATGTGCCCATGGCTAAACATTGAGTTTGGAGAAAGTGGGGGGTTCATAAAACTGAAGATATTGGCAACATTAAAGGAAATGGCCAAAAGGAAGCAAGCAGAGAATTACTGTAAATAGTTGTACGTTAAGACTGTAGAATGAGAGACAGTTATAGCCTCAAGGCTAGCAATTAAACTATTGCCTTTTGTATACATTTTAATGATTTAGATAAGGGAATAATGGACAAGATGTAAAAATGCACAATGTCAGTGTGGTATACACAGAGGAGGGTTGTTAAAGTATGTGCGGAGACCTTGAAAGAGTGCAAATTGAATTTACTACATTTAAGTGTGAAATGATACATCTTGACAGAAGGTTTTAGGGATTGAGGATCTCTTTGGTATTTAGAAGAATGAGGGGTGATTTTATTGAAAATGGTAAGCTACTGAAGAAGCATTTCATGGTAGATATGAGATATTTCCACCAGTTGGAGAGTCTTAAACAAGAGGATAGAGTTATAAGATTAGAGATCAGCCATTTAAAACTGACATGCACAGGATTTTTTCCCCACAGGGTGTGGTGGATCTCTGGTATTATCTACCTTGGAAGATTGTGGAGGTTAGATCATTCTTTATTTTTGAAGAAAAGGTTGATACATTTTTGAAAGATTGGAGGATTAAGGTCTGGAGCAGATCAGCTATGATTATATTGAATGACAGGACTGATGGGCTGATTGATGCGGTCACTTTTCTTTTCCTGTGAAGCAAGCCAAGTGGAAGAAGTATCAGAGAAAGTGCATTTTTGTGATAGTGATCATACTTTAGGGAGATTATGGAAAAAGGAATAAAGATAAAAGAGTAATAAAGTTCTAAATTAAGGCAAGGAAACTTTACTGGATTGAGTGATTTTTGAAAATAAACTGGTAACAGCTGCTTGTAGATAAACCAGTCTCTGACAATAGAAGGCTCTTAAGAAGGATTTTCAAGGGGTTCATGTTAAACACATTCCCAGTAAAAATAAAGAATAGGATTACCAAACCTAGTGTTCCTTGAATGAAAAGGTTCACAGACAAAAGGATCAGACAAAACAGGGGAGTTTATATCAGAAACTAAGTTTGATTGACCAGAAGGGTATCAAATGCGTGGGAGTGAAATTGCAAGAAAAGTTAGTAGATTCAGAAAATAGCTGGCAAATAAAGTAAATACAATCTAGTTATGTTTTATAAGCTCATAAACAGCACTATGTTTAAGACTAACTATGGATAAAGCACTTATCATTAGGAACCAAAAAGATGCAGAAATGTGTGAGGTTCTTGATGAATATTTTATAACTTTCTTCAAAAGAGAGGGATTTTGACGATACTGCACAAATCATCAAATTATTGATGGTCATTGCAACTCCAGCCAAAGTATCAACTGGTTATCCCTCTTCTTTGTTTTCTGCCTTTTAACTACCCTCAATCTAACTTGAGGTTGAGGCAATAGTTCCTCCTTCCACTTACCTACTAAGCATTTGCACCTTTTGCATTTATCATCATCAGTCAACATCAGTACATTGGCCTACTACTGTGTGCTTTAATTTTGTGAGGTATCTTATTGAAGAACTTCTGAAAGTTAAAGTTGGTTATCCTTATAAATTTTAACCTCAGAATATCTGACAGATGATTTCTGTTTCACAAACCCATGAAAGAGATGAAATAGCATCCCTCAAAGTGTGTTCAGAAACAGTCGCATGGATGTATACATGCATAAAAGGGGCAGGAGTTGTTGAAAGAACAGTCAGTATCGTATGCAGCATCCATGGCTTCATAGGTGTAGTATATAAACATAGAATACAAAAGAAGAGATTTTAGGTTGAATGAAACACTTTAGGGCACTGCTAGAATATACATCTGTGCTTGCCACACTATTGGAAGGTTATGGACATCCTAAAGTAATACCAGTGATGAAGAATTTTAGCTTCAAAAATAGAGTGGAGAAGCTAAGATTGCTTTCCTTGAAGTAGGTTGAAAGGAGACTTAACAGATGTATAGAAGATCATAAGGGATAAATAGAGGGTAAATATGGAGAAACTGCTCTCATTAGTGGAAGTATGCATGTCACTTACATGCATATCACTTTATGGACATATAATCAATCTATCTATATAAGCTGACTTATGTTTTTACATTTATTGTATTTATTATTATTATTATCATTGTGTTCTTTATCTTTTGTGTTTTTGTGCTGCATTGAATCTGGCGTAACAATTATTTTGTTCTCCTTTATTTTAAAGTTCAAGTTCAAAGTACATTATAAAAGTATGCATACCATATACAACATTGAGTTTCATCTTCTTACAGAAACCTCAAAACAAAGAAACACAATAGAACCCACTAAAAAAGCCCCACACAACAAAGATCATCATACACCCTAAATGTGAAAAAAGAATTGCATAAACAATAACAAAAGGTAAACAAATAATACAAAACATGAACTGCAGAGTTACAAAAATGAGTCCACAATCATGGAGCCAGTTCAGTGCTACAGCCTCACCAGGAGCCCGATGCATGCAGGCCACAGTCACAGAGCCAGTTCAGTGCTACAGCCTCACCAGGAGCCCGATGCATGCAGGCCACAGTCACGGAGCCAGTTCAGTGCTACAGCCTCACCAGGAGCCCGATGCATGCAGGCCACAGTCACGGAGCCAGTTCAGTGCTACAGCCTCACCAGGAGCCCGATGCATGCAGGCCACAGTCACGGAGCCAGTTCAGTGCTACAGCCTCACCAGGAGCCCGATGCATGCAGGCCACAGTCACGGAGCCAGTTCAGTGCTACAGCCTCACCAGGAGCCCGATGCATGCAGGCCACAGTCACGGAGCCAGTTCAGTGCTACAGCCTCACCAGGAGCCCGATGCATGCAGGCCACAGTCATGGAGCCAGTTCAGTGCTACAGCCTCACCAGGAGCCCGATGCATGCAGGCCACAGTCACGGAGCCAGTTCAGTGCTACAGCCTCACCAGGAGCCCGATGCATGCAGGCCACAGTCACGGAGCCAGTTCAGTGCTACAGCCTCACCAGGAGCCCGATGCATGCAGGCCACAGTCACGGAGCCAGTTCAGTGCTACAGCCTCACCAAGAGCCCGATGCATGTAGGCCACAGTCACGGAGCCAGTTCAGTGCTACAGCCTCACCAGGAGCCCGATGCATGCAGGCCACAGTCATGGAGCCAGTTCAGTGCTACAGCCTCACCAGGAGCCCGATGCATGCAGGCCACAGTCACACGGCCAGTTCAGTGCTACAGCCTCACCAGGAGCCCGATGCATGCAGGCCACAGTCACGGAGCCAGTTCAGTGCTACAGCCTCACCAGGATCCCGATGCATGCAGGCCACAGTCACGGAGCCAGTTCAGTGCTACAGCCTCACCAGGAGCCCGATGCATGCAGGCCACAGTCACGGAGCCAGTTCAGTGCTACAGCCTCACCAGGAGCCCGATGCATGCAGGCCACAGTCACGGAGCCAGTTCAGTGCTACAGCCTCACCAGGAGCCCGATGCATGCAGGCCACAGTCACGGAGCCAGTTCAGTGCTACAGCCTCACCAGGAGCCCGATGCATGCAGGCCACAGTCACGGAGCCAGTTCAGTGCTACAGCCTCACCAGGAGCCCGATGCATGCAGGCCACAGTCACGGAGCCAGTTCAGTGCTGAGATGAGTAAAAATTCTTGGAGTAGCAAGCTGAAACATGATTTATCCTTCACCCTCGGCCTCAATGACTTGACCTATTTAATCTGGCTCAGTACTTAAAGTAGCTAAACATCAGCTTGTTTTCATAGTGGGTTTCAATCTGGCCACAAGTCCACTCCAGCAAGGACTGTCATGGTTATGCCTGCATTCTCAAGCATCCAGGTCACTGAATCCTACAGGATTCTGCAAAACTGCCAGGTCGTATAGACAGTTCAAAATCACACCGCCCAAAGAGAAATTACAGGCTGTGGATTGCAGTGATCATTGTCCAGTAAAGGTGTAATTAATAGAATAGTTGGTAGTTTTGTTTGCTTCCCGCAAAATATCTCCGTGTCTTGCCAGTGCTATCTTGCCATCTATACATTTGTGGTCAGGAAATGACATTAAACAACCTTGAATACACGAGCACACATACACTTGTATTCACAGACTATGAGCATTCGGTGGAGGAGTGGAACTGAATTTGGACTCAATGTGACAAACAGCCATCATGTTAATTACACTGAAGCTATTTCATCTGTAGAGGAGAGGCTACAGTTATTCAGATTATAACTCTATTTTTCACCAATGTTCACAATGAATATTTATCTCACTTCTATTAGTGCATCTCCATTTTATTTCTATAGTTAGAATTTCTGATTACATATTTACCTTCTGTATTCGATGAGTTTGTGTGCCCATCATAAACAACACAATACCTTACACACTCAAGTTCCACATCCTCTGGCATCAAATAATTTCCTTCCATGTCCTGCAAAATAACAAATAAAGAACAAGATTGGAAAAGTAAAGAATTTAATCAACATTCTTTATCAATTCTGTAGACTGAATGTGTTGGTACTGGCCAATTTTGCATTCTAACAGGCATACTGCAAGGTATAAACAGCAGGCTACTTCAGACCAGAGGACAGGAATTATATAGGATACAATTTTGTCATATCATCTCTTTTTGTTTCTTAGTGCTGATGGGTAATGTTTAATATATTTCATTTTGTACTAATATGCAAGGAGGATTTAGTGCCTTGCTAGCAAGATCATGTTTTTTTACAAAAAAATACTCAGCTATTTTTGTTGCAATGAGATGATAGGATTTTCAAACATTGGACTTCCTAAATGAGAATGCAAACTTCAGAGGTGGACTTGTTCAAAAATTCTGAGCTTAGCTCTATTTTTTATTGAGAATTATATTGTTTTTTTAATTCACTGACCAGAATGATTTCAGTTAATCTATTTATAGCACTTTTATTGGAACACTTGGCTAAAAGAAACAGGATCAAGAGGAGGCAATATGTGCCCCTGAGCTCTACAATTCAGTAAGTTCTCTGAGAACTAAATGGAAAACCTCTTTTCCTCAGACCAAGAGACTTAATTCTTTGAAGGAATAAGCCACAGGACATCTGTGCATTGATAGAATATTGTCATTCTTCTATTGTTATGATTTTGCTGAATGTGTGGAGCTTTAACCTACTACATGATACAAGATTTACAAGAATGTTGCATAAATTCTAGGGCATACCTTATGAGAATAGGTTGAGTGAACTCGGCCTTTTCTCTTTGGAGGAATGGAGGATGAAGTGACCTGATCAAGGTGTATAAGATGATGAGGGGCATTGATCGTGTGGATAGCCAGAGGCTCTTTCTGAAGGCTGAAATTGCTACATGAGGGGGAATAGTTTTAAGGTGCTTGGAAATAGGTACCGAGGGGATGTTAGGGGTAAGTTTTTCCGCACAGAGAGTGGTGGGTGTGTGGAATGCACTGCCAGTGATGGTGGTGGAAGCGGATATAATAGGGTCTTTTAAGAGACTCTTAGGTAGGTACATGGAGCTTAGAAAAATAGAGGGCTATGCGTGAGGGAAATTCTAGGCAGTCTAGACAGAGAGAGGTCTCTGTACCTCCTTTTGCAACTGGACTTCTTAACCAGAAGACCACAGTCTGTGTGGATAGGTAATAACTATCCTCCTCACTGATGATCAACAATGGTGCACCTCGGGTGTGTGTGCATAGCCCACTGCTCTAATCTCTATATCCACATGACTGTGTGGCTAGGCACAGCTCAAATACCATCTGTAAATTTGCTGACAATACAACCATTGTTGGTAGAATCTCAGGTGGTGATGAGAGGGTGTACAGGAGCGAGCTATGCCAACTAGTGGAATGGTGCCACAGCAACAACTTGGCACTCAACATCAGTAAGAGTGGATTGTGGACTTCAGAAAGGGTAAGATGAAGGAACACATACCAATCCTCATAGAGGGATCAGAAGTGGAGAGAGTGAGCAGCTTCAAGTTCCTGGGTGTCAAGATCTCTGAGGATCTAACCTGGTCCCAATATATCGATGCAGTTATAAAGAAGGCAAAACAGTGGTTATACTTTATTAGGAGTTTGAAGAGGTTTGACATGTTGACAAATACACTCAAAAACTTCTATAGTTGTACCATGGAGAGCATTCTGACAGGCTGCATCACTGTCTGGTATGGAGGGGCTACTGCACAGGACCGAAAGAAGCTGCAGAAGGTTGCAAATCTAGTCAGTTCCATCTTGGGCACTAGCCTACACAATATCCAGGACATCTTTAGGAAGTGGTGTCTCAGAAAGGCAGCGTCCATTATTAAGGACCTCCAGCACCCAGGGCATGCCCCTTTCTCACTGTTACCATCAGGTAGGAGGTACAGGAGCCTGAAGACACACACTCAATGATTCAGGAACTGTTTCTTCTCCTCTGCTATCTGATTCCTAAATGGACATTGAATCTTTGGACACTACCTCACTTTTTTTCTAATATACAGTATTTCTGTTTTTGCACATTTTTTATCTATTCAATATACAAACGTATGTAATTGATTTACTTGTTTATTTATTATGTTTTATTTTATTTATTATTATTATTTTTCTCTCTGCTAGATTATGTAATGTATTGAACTGCTGCTGCTAGGTTAACAAATTTCATACCACATGCCGGTGATAATAAACCGGATTCTGATTCTGAGTCTCTAGAGTAGGTTACATGGTCGGCACAATACTGTGGGCCGAAAGGCGTGTAATGTGCTGTAAATTTCTATGTCCTATGATACATTATGAATCTTGATGACAATATGTCAAATTTTGTTAAATTGAGCAAGTTTCAACTGGGGTCAAGAAAATCAAAACTTAACTGCTAAAGACCCACTACAGGCATTAAAAACATTATCATGATTACCACTTCAAAAATGACTGAGAATTTGCTGTATGAGATGTTAAACTAGGTGTTCCTCTGCCTACTCAAATGGATAAAGGAGTCCTCTCTGCACCAGTTTAAGTACAGAGAGTTCTGGCACAGAAAAGACCATAATTTCAGTCTCTGTTTATATCATCAATGCAATCAACTATTTAAATAGGTGGGATCTTGCATTGGGTCAAATGGCTGTTAACATAACATTTATTACACTCTATCTATTGGTTTTAAAACATTAAGAATTCTTGAGGATAGGCTTTACATAAATTTATTTCCTCTTTTATCAAATAGAAATACAAAACATTACCCTTTTTGCTCTCTTGGCTGTTATCACATGACTTTCATCATATTGATATTTGGTCCGTACATCTGTAATAATAGATTTTAAAAATCTGTATTGAAAATGAATTTGCAATGCAATGAGGAAAGAATGATAACTTTCTGTTGCATCAGACAATTAAACAAAAGGTGAGATTCTTATTTGCTTCTTAAGATGTCAATAGTGCGAGAGAGTCTAGGGCCACAAGACACAAATTTAGAATAGAAGTGTTAACCTGCTCAGTGGAGGAAAAAATACCAGAGACATGAAATTACCTCTGAAACGGATTTTATTCAGAGGAGAGTTCGCAGCCACACGCACTTCGGGCGTAAGGTAGCCAACTATTAATTTATCATTTATAGTATAAGAGGTCATACTTATACCAAAAAGTGGGGCACTACATTCGCAAATATGGTTACTGATTCAAATTCATCGATTGCTTGGCTATTGCATAGCTAAGCACGCAAAATACTCGGAACAAGTATAGACACAAGCGAAATACTTGGAATAGGTACAGACGCAAGCAAAACACTCGAAATAGGTATATAGCTCAGCTACTTCGCCAGACACATTGTCTTGCGGTGGCAAGGTTTCTCTTTCCTTGTGGTTGCCATATCCGTCTGGCACTCTATTTTAGTTACTCGTTCCCTGTCCTCCTACGCTTCCCCAATTACATACTCTGCTTCCAGTCCTGTAAGCATACTTTGCTGCACTTACCCCTTGTCCCCCCTTCTACACGTACCCCTTATCCTCTCCACATTCTTAGAAGGATGTTCCTTTAGAACAGAGATGCTGGAATTTCTTCAGTCAGAGAATGGTGAATTTGCGGAATTCATTGCCACAGAAGGCTGTGGAGGCCAAGTCAGTGAGTATATTTAAAGTGGAAGTTGATAGTTGAAGGGGCATAGACTTAGGATGAGAGGGGGAAAATTTAAAAGGTACCTGAGAGACAACTTTTTCCATGGTGATGATCCACCGCAGGAAATAGTCAAGGCAGGTACAACAGTACCATTAAGCAGCACTTGGATAGGTAGATGAAGGGGCAGAACTTAGAGGAACATGGACTGAATGTAGGAAATTGTGATTATCTGTGTGAGCACTGTTATCAGCGTCAGCATGGGCTGGCTGGGCCCAATAGGCCATTATCCATGCTGTATTGCTCTATGACTCTAAATGCAATGACAAATATGCTCTAGTTTTCTTAAAGATTAGAGCCTGTTTTATTTGCATTGTATTCTGTTTTACTGAGGACACCTTCAAAAGGTGATGACTCAAAAAGGCAGCATCCATCTTTAAGGACCCTTACATGCAGGAAGTGCCCTCTTCTCATTGCTATGGTCAAGATGGTGGTACAGGAGTTTGAAGACATACACTCAACATTTTAGAAACAGCTTCTTTCCCTCCGCCATCAGATTTCTAAATGGAAAATGAACTTGT
The DNA here is from genome assembly GCF_030144855.1 of Hypanus sabinus. Taxonomy (NCBI): domain Eukaryota; kingdom Metazoa; phylum Chordata; class Chondrichthyes; order Myliobatiformes; family Dasyatidae; genus Hypanus; species Hypanus sabinus. The sequence continues at coordinate 133,055,912 of NC_082711.1, forward strand.
AAACTACCTCACTGTATTTTGCTCTCTTTTTGCACTACCTATTTAATTTTACATACATACATTCTTATTGTAATTTACAGTTTATTTTTATTATGTATTGCACTGTGCTACTGCCACAAAACAACATATTTTGCAACATGCCAGTGATACCAAACCTGATTCTAATTCTGGTCTTATATCTAATATTTAATATTTAGAAATGCACTATCAAATTTCATATGATGTTAATCAATTTGAAGTAGCACCTTAATATAAGTTACTATTTTTGTTCCTGGTTGTTCATGTTTTGAAAAAGTACAAAAGCAGAAAATTATATATCAGTTGTTTTAAAATGGAGAGTGTGTGCAATACATTTGACCTTATACATTATCAGTAAACTTCCTTGAAGATTAATTATTCTGAGCTGAATAATGCACTGCCTTAAAGTATGTCTCTACAATGCCAGAAAAGAGTGTTCTCCAGATTAAAAAATCATTTTGCATAAATTTGTGGAATTAATGCTAGTTATAAATAGGAAATCAACATCATAGGGTAAGATTTTTATGTACTCTAGAGCTACTTTTCTGGCATTTACTTACCCTTGTTCCTTGTTCATTCATCTCTCCCAGCACTTATCCCCGTAAGGGGCCTAAGTGCTACACCTCCCCATTCACTTTCTCTCTCACCTCCAATCAGGGCCCCAAACAGTCTTTCCAGGTAAGGTAAAACTTCACCTGCAAGTCTGTTGGGGTCATATATTGTGTCCAGTGCTCCCAATGAAGTTTCCTCTATGTTGGTGAGACCTGTTATAAATTGGGGAACTGCTTCATCGAGCATCTCCACTCCATCCACCTAAAGTGGCACTTCTCGGTGGCCAAAATTTTAATTCCTATTCTGACATGTCGGTCCATGTCCATGTCCATATCCTCTTGTGTCAAATGAGGTCACCCTCAGGGTGGAGGAGGAACACAAATTCAATCTAGGTACCCTCAAACCTGTTGGCAAGAATATCAATTTCATTTTCTGGTTAAAAAAAATCTCCCCCCTTCTTCTATTCCCCACTCTGACCTCTTACCTCATCTGCCTATCACTTCCCTCAGGTCTCCTCCTCTTTCCCTTTCTCCTATGGTCCACTCTACTCTCCTATCAGATTCCCTCTTCTCCAGCCCTTGACCTTTCCCACCACCTGGCTTCACCTTTCACCTTCTAACTATCCTCTTTTTCCATACCCCAACTTATTTATTTTGGCATCTTCCCCCTTTTTTTCCAGTCCTGAGGAAGGGGCCCAGCATGAAACATTGACTGTTTATTCATTTCCATATCTGCTGCCTGACCTGCTGAGTTCAATAGTAGTATTACATCAATAGCAGTATTTTAGCCAAATTGATTTCTGACAACATATTGTATCACCTTGTTTTTAATAGTTCCTTCCATTCACAGAAGAACCTCTTCAATAATACATTCAAGACGATCAATATTTACTGAGTCATTTGTCCTGCAGTCACTGCAGTGGTACACAACTCTATACAAAACCTATTTCAAATCCTATCAGTACACAGCAAGTTTCCAACAAAATGGACACAAATACCACAAGACGTTCAGCTAAATAGAAAGTGACTCTCTGATATGACTAAGGTAAAAAGACATCAGACAAACAAGGAGGCGCCATAACCCTTCTCCACCAGTCTTCACACAGACACACCGTCCAATCAACACATGCTGTAGGAAAAATGTTTTTTCAGTTCTCCCTACCATTTATAACTATAGGCTTTGAAAATGATAAGCACAGGTACACAGAAGTATAGTACTCACACAAAGTCCAAATCAGATTCAGAACCACCCTCACTCATAGAAACCTTGCTGTGGGATGCACCACATATTCAGTTCAAAGTAAATTTATTATCAAAGTACATATATGTCACTATATACAAACCCAAGATTCATGTTCTTGCGGGCATACTCAATAAATTCATAATAGGATAATAACAATAATAGAATCAATGAAAGACTGCACTGTGTATTCAACCAGTGTGCAAAAGCCAACAACTATGCAAACACAAAAAGAAAGAAATAATAATAAATAAATAAGCAATAAATGCTGAGAACATGAAATGAAGAGTCCTTGAAAGTGAGACTATAAGTTGTGGGAACATTTCAGTAATGGGGCAAGTGATGCAGAATGAAGTTATCCCCTTTGGTTCAAGAGCCTGACGGTTGAGGGTACTAACTGTTCCTGAACCTGGCGGTGTGGGTCCTGAGTCTCCTGTACCTTCTTCCTGATGACAGTGGTGAGAAGAAAGCATGACCTGGGTAGTGGTGGTCCTTGCTGATAGACAACGCTCTCTGTGTAGATGTGTTCAGTGGTGGGGAAGGCTTTACCTGTGATGGACTGAGCCTTTTTGTAGGATTCTTTGTTCAAGGGCAATGGTATTTCCATACTAGGCTGTGATGCAACCAGTTAATATACTCTCCACCACGCATCTATGCTGAATCTTCACAAACTCCCAAGGAAGTAGAGGCACCACCGTACTTCCTTTGTAATTGTACTTACATGCTAGACCCAGGACAGCTTCTCTGAAATGATAACACTGAGGAATTTAATGCTGCTGACCCTCTCCACCTCTGATCTGCAGAGAACTGGCTCATGGGCCTCTGGTTTCCTCCTCCTGAAGCTAATAATCAGCTCCTTGGTCTTGCTGACATTGGGCAAGGAGTTGTTGTTGTGGCACCACTTAGCCAGATTTTCAATCTTGCTCCTATATGCTGATTTGTCAGCACCTCTAATTCAGTCAAAAACTGTGCTGTTGTTAGCTAACACAGTAAATATGGCATTGGAGCTGTGCTTAGCCACAGTCTTAAGTGAAAAGCGAGTAGAGCAGAGGCTATACACTTCATCAACTGTGCTGATGGAGATTGTGGAGGAGATGTTGTTGCCAATCTGAACTGACTAGGGTCTGCGAGTGAGGAATCAAGTATTCAATTGCACAAGGGGGTTTTGAGGCCAAGCTCTTGAAACTTATTGATTAGCTTTGAGAGAACAATAGTATTGAATGCTGAGCTGTAGTCAATAAACAGCATCCTGATGTATGCATCTTTGCTGTCCAGATGTTCCAGGGTCGAGTGAAAAGCTGATGAGATGGGATCTGTTGTGGACCTGTTGTGCTATTAGGTAAATTAGCGCAGATCCAAGTTGCTTCTCGGGCAGGAGTTGATACATTTCATCACCAACCTCTACAAACACTTCATTCACAGTGGATGTAAGTAGACGATAGTCATCGAGGTAAGTTATTATCATTCTTCCTGGGTACCTCAGACTGCTGAAGCGAGAGGTTAAAAATCTCAATAAGCAGTCCAGTCAGTTGATCAGCACAGGTTTTTAGTACTTGGCCAGGTACTCTGTCTGGGCCAGATGCTTTTCATGAGTTCACTCTTCTGAAGGACGCTCGCACATTGGCCTCAGAAATTGAAATAACAGCATCTTCAAGGACTGTGGAAGTTCATGATGGTTCTTCCATGTTTTTATGGTCAAAACAAGCATAAAAGGCATTGAGCTCATCTGGAAGCGAAGCCCTGTTGTCACTTATGTTGTTTGATGTTACATTTAAGCCCTGCCACAGCCATTGAGCACTTTCATTGATTCAAGTTTAGTCCGGAACTGCCACTTTGCTCCCTGAGATCGCTTTCCAGATATCATACATGGACCTCTTGTAACTTTCTTGGTCACCAGACTTGAAAGCCTCTGTTCTCGCCTTCAGCAGATTGCAGATTCTACAGTTTATCCAGAGCTTCTGGTTGGAGGAGATTCTGAATGCTTGTGTGGGGCACACTCATCTATGACTGTTTTTATAAAGTCTGTGACAAACATAATGTATTCATTCCAATCCAAAGACGAGTCCTTGAACACTGCCCAGTCCGCCAAACTGAAACTTTTCCATAGCCATTCCTCGGCCTCCCATAACCACCTCTTTATTGTCCTAATCTCTGGAGCCTCGTTCTTCAGCCTTTGCATACAGGTAGGAGAAGGACAGCCTAATAAAAAGCATGGAAAGGTAGGCATTCCTTATCTTAGTATAACAGTGGTTTTGTGTATTAGGTGCTACAGGTTACATGCTAATAGTAACTGGGCATCAATTTCTACAAACAAGCTTGGTTGAAGTCCTGAATGTGATCTGAAATGTGGATGGATTATTTCTTGTTTGGTGACAGTATTATGCAGTATCTCAAATGCTTGATTATAGTCAGCTGATGGTGGTATGTAACCTCTGATGAGGATCATGGATGAGAATTCCCTAGGTAAATAGAATCGATGGCATTTGATTGTTAGGAATTCAAAGTCAGGAGAATACAAATTTGTCTAAACCACCACTGAGAGTTTATTATGAAACACATACTACCACCTTTAGTCTTTTTGGAATCAGTTGATTGGTGCATTCTGTGAATCAAGAAGCCTTTAGTTCTGATCACTGTATCTGGCATGCTGGGAGTAAGCCACGTCTCAGTTAAACACAGGACCCAACAATCTCTCATTTCCCTTTGATACAGCAATCTTGCCCTTAGGTCCTCAATTTTGTTCTCCAGTGACTGAACATTTGCTAAGTCTCATTCTTCTGTGTTTCATCTAGGCTTGGAGTACCACCTTTTCCATCTTGCTTCCAGCCATGGTGATTGTCTGCTTAAAGATGCTGTACCTACTTGCTTGAGGGTTAGGTCTGCCAACTCCTTCAGAAGATCATGAAATCTGTAATTCATTAAGTCGATTTAAAAGTACATTTCTTAAAGGGAAGTTACAAAATGCAGATTGCAGTGAGAGTAATTCACTGGTTCACTGGTGCCATCTTAGACAGCTCTTTTGACTAAAGTGAAGCAAATTATATCTTCATTTCACAAACAAGTGAAAATCTGCAGATGCTGGAAATCCAAGCAATACACACAAAATGCTGGAGGAACTCAGCAGGCCAGGTAGCATCTTTTTTCCATAGTTGCTGCCTAGCCTGCTGAGTTCCTCCAGCATTTTGTGTGGGTTGCTATATCTTCTTGGGCAGCCCTTCAATATTCAGAAAGATTTGCCTCTATTCCGCTTTTGTGGGTTTTGATCTGGGTGTCGAGAATCCACAGGCTCTGCTTGAGTAGGGGCGGATAGTCCTTAGTAGTAGTATTTTGTCATACACTCTCACTGTTATTTGTGCATGGCCTTTGCATGCTCTCGTTGGATGTTCCTCCTTGGTTTTGAGAGATCACTAGCCAGAGATTCTCTTAGCTCAGTCAAAATGCTGCATTTTTGCAAGAAGGCTTCAGCATTCTTGAAGCATTTGCCTGAAAAGACTACTACTGCTCCTGTTATTAAACATGCAGATAATGAGGACTGCTCATTGACAGTTGAGTATTGTCAGAGCAGTGATGTCAAGCATATCAGCCTGGAGTAGATGCCTGACAATGGGCTTGCATGTTTTTGCAGAATTAACTTTGGTGGCACCAACAGCACTTCTGTACATTTTCCATGTCTTTGATGTACAGAGAAGGGTACCAATTACTGTTGCACTCTAGTCATGAGTGATGCAAGATCTTGGCATGTAAAGGGGAGCTTGTACTTGTACTTCTCAAACCAGAATCAAAATCACTACCATGTGTCTAGAAATTTGTTGTTTTAGGGCAGCAGTACAGTGTAAGACATAAAAATGACTATAAGTTACAAATAAATAAACAAACAGTGTAAAAGAGGAATAGGAAGGCAGCATTCATGTGTTAATGGATCATTCAGAAATCAAGCGACAGGGGAAAAAGTTGTTCCTAAAACATTGACTGTGGATCTTTGGGTTCTTGTACCCTCTACTTGATGGTAATAAAGAAAAGAGGGCATATCCCAAGTGCTGAGGGTCCCTATTGATGGATGCCTTTCTTTCTTTCTTTCTTTCTTTCTTTCAAACCTTTCCTTGCGTTATTTCTGGATCTTAAATAGACACTGATTGTTGTAGTCATCAATCATATTTGGCTCTTCTTCTATTACAGAGTACAGTATTTTATAATTCAGTCAGATTACAAGTATAGGGAAGAAATATCTGTTTATTTCAGTAGATTCTAAACTACCAGATGCATGTTATATGTAATGTCACAAGGTCATCATTGAAGTGTGGTGCCTTAATGTAATTGTGACACCAAGGAATTTCCAGCAAGACTTACACTTCCCACATATTTATAATGAACAATTCAATAATCATTGGATCGTTTGCTTCCACTAGAATTCTGAGGAGTTGAAGATCCCTGTGCATGAATTCTTTAATACGAGGTGGCTGGCTATTATACTCAAAGTTGCCTCATGGTTTTGATGGAGGACAGATAGATACTTAGATACAGACAGACAGACATACTTTATTGATCCCGAGGGAAATTGGGTTTCGTTACAGGAAATTACAGTAGCATTGCAAGTGTACAGATATGCAAATACACAAATATTAGAAAAGAAAGAAGGAATAAAAAAAAAGTTACCTCAAACAGTCTAACAGGAGGGGGTCATCAATTCCCAAGCTCTAGGTTGACTCATTATAGAGACTAATGGCCGAGGGTAAGAATAACCTCATATAGCACTCTTTGGAGCAGTGCAGTTGTCTTAGTCTAGTACTGAAAATGCTGCTTTGCTCAGCCAAGGTGGAATGCAGAGGGAAAGAAACATTGTCCAAAATTGCCAGGATTTTCCATAGGTCCTGTGTTCTGCCACAGCCTCCAGTGTTGTGTAGTTTGACTCCAAAAACAGAGCCACCCTTTGTAATCATTTTATTGAGAGTGTTGGCATCACCCGTGTTGTTGCCATTGCCCCAGCACACCACCACATAGAAGCTTGTACTGGTGACAACATACTGGTAGAACATGTGAAGAAGTTGTTTGCATGGGGTTCTGAGTAGGTACGTTCCAATGAGAGATGGAAAGGATGGTAGGGTACAAGATACGTGGTGCACAAAAGCTGTTGTAAATCTAGTCAAGAAGAAAAGAAGAGCCTACGAAAGGTTCAAAAATCTAGGTAATGATATGAATCTAGAAGATTATAAAGCTAGCAGGAAGGACCTTAATAACGAAATTAGGAGAGCCAGAAGGGGCCATAAGAAGGGCAGACAGGATTAAGAAAAATCCCAATGTATTCTGCAAGTATGTGAAGAGCAAGAGGATAAGACATGAGAGAATAGGACCAATCAAGTGTGACTATGGAAAAGTGTGTATGGAACTGGAGGAGATAGCAGAAGTTCTTAATGAGTTCTTTGCTTCAGTATTCACTACAGAAAAGGATCTTAGCAATTGTAGGAATGACGTACAGTGGATTGAAAAGCTTGAGCCTGTAGATATTAAGAAAGACGATGTGCTGGAGCTTTTGGAAAGCATCAAGTTGGATAAGTCACCAGGACTGGATGAGATGTACCCCAGGCTACTGTGGGAAGTGAGGGGAGAGTTTGCTGAGCCTCTGGTGATGATCTTTGCTTCATCAATGAGGATGAGAGAGGTTCCAGAGGATTGGAGTGTTGTGGATTTGTTCCCAAGATGTAGTGTATATGGATTTTAGCCATTTGAAAAAGTACCCCATGCAAAGATTATTGAGAAGGTAAGGAGGCATGGGATCCAAGGGGACATTGCTTTGTGGATCCAGAACTGGCTTACCCACAGAAGGCAAAGAGTGGTTATATTCTGCATGGAGGCTGGTGACCAGTGGTGTGCCTCAGGAATCTGTTCTGGGACCCCCTACTCTTTGTGATTTTTATAAATGACCTGGATAAGGAAGTGGAAGGATGATGACACAAAGGTTGGGGGTTTTGTGGATAGTGTGGAGGACATTAAGCCTTTACCCAATGGATTAATACAAAGAAACAGGTCCACGTTTTTCTCAGGCATCTCAGGAAAATTAGATATTAAAGGGTTAATGAAATGTCTAATTTGAAGTTATCTAAAGAAATGGTTATTAGGTAGATTAAACTTTGCAGAAATGAGTATTGCCCTACCCACCCATGCTCAATGGCTTAATGATATTATGTCCTGTTTAGACCTTGATAAAATTCATTACTCACTTCTCAATTTGGACATAAAATTTTAAAAGGTGTGGGGACCTTTTCTTGAATATTTTCATAACTCCTCTTTAGATTAAGTTTTATGGTTTCTTTTTGATTACATTACATTACAGTTTTGGTAGTAGGCATTTTTTATTCATGTTTACAGTTTTGTGGGGTCGGATGATCCGATTAGTTATTTTTTACATATTGTAATGGTTGGCCTGGAGTTTCATAGTGGGAGGGAGGGGAGGATACTAACTTCATATGATTTTACTCTGGGTGCTTTTTCCTTATTGTTATGAATGATATAATTGATATGTTTATTTTTCACTGTATTAATCTTCACTGTTGCTGGTTTTTTTGTTTGTAGAAATACATTAAAAAATTAATAAAAAAAGAAACTGAGACAATGGATTAAGGTCATTATCGGGAGGATGTTGCGTCTTCTCTCATTATTGTTTTTTCGTTATCCCCTTATTTAAACTTTGGTTATTATACTTACCGGCTAAATAGAGATAAATCGGATCTGTCAGCCTGGAGAACTTCGTGCTTTGATTCAGTATGTTGTAGAGCTCTGTTGCATCACAAAATAAAATTCCTGCCATTACGGGAATCAACAAGTTGATAAGCGCTCCTCGGGTCCTTGGTTTCAACTCTTGTTGAACGGTATCCATGAAGTGACGTCAATGGGCTGAGAACCGGGGGAGGGTGGGTAACTGAGTCCTAGGCGCATGCGCATTACCCCTGCCTGATGGTCGAGGTTGACAGCCAATTGAGGGCAAAGCGCGTGTGCGCATGCGCTTCTCTTCAACCAAACGATAGATAAATTGGACAGCATGGCGCGCGATGCTAACCAATCAGCGAGAGGGGAAGTGGGAGATGAGGAAGCGGATTGGTCAATTGGCGCCGAGGGAGCACGTTAGGATGCGTCGGTGCCCTCACTTAGTCCTTTAGCTGCTGGAGGTCGTTTGAGTCGCATTATCGTGGAGATCGGCTGAGATGTTGTCCCGTGTCGCCAGGCCTGTTGCTACTGCCGCTGGACTCAGCAGGAGTTTCTCCGGCTCCTCTCAGGTACGGGCAAATCGGCGTGCCGTGTGGCAAAGACTGCGGCGGAGTTATCCCTCTGCATGGAGCTCAAGGCCTGGTCAGTTGTCTTTCCAGGCCTGGGGTCACTGGTCGGGGGCTGAGCAACCGGGACTTCGCGTGAAGAGTCTTTGCTAGTGGTGTCGCTTCTGGGGGCCAGCAGGCTACTGGGTCTCCGGCCACGTCTTTTCCATCCCTGTGCTTTGCTCGGCAGTGCTGAGGTGTTGGCGGTTCCTGTTTAAGAGACTATGTACTGCCTGATTGAGTGTGCCTTGTTCCTACATCTGGGGTTCCTCAACTAAATGTTTCACTATCGTACGATGTACAAATAATTACTTTATTTCATGCCGTTCACTTATTGCCGCCACCGCCTTCTGATAAAACATGATTCGCTTTTTTGCATGTTTCACCTAAAAGATGATAATCAGCATGTACTCTAGTAATTTGAAAATGGATCAGCAGGCAACCAGGGGAGATGGCAGCATTCACTGCAGTGTGAGTAGGCAGTGAGTAACACCATTGCTGATAGAAGGAAGGGCAAATATTTGATGTGGATAACAAATTGCATTGGGCTATTTGTGATCTCAAGTTTAGGGTCTGATGTGAGTTTGTGAACAAAAAAATAGAAATTTAGGTTTTGACTTTATGGGGCCAGGTTTATTGGAACCATAAGGGGAAAATTGGATTGTATTGCAAAATATTTATCAAGATCTGTTGCGTTGGAGTAATGATTTTTATGTTGCTTTTTGCCTGCAGTCTGTGTGGTCTCTGTAAAGATGTAATGAAAGCTTGAATATTTGCTTGTTTAATGAAAATAATATGCAAATAGTTGTTTATTTTGGGATCAAACATGAGGAAATCTACAGATGTTGGAAATTCAAACAATTTTGGGATATTTGATTGCTTGGTGGTATTGTGATATGAGCACTTGTCATTATTGATGTCTTCAGTAGTGGGAGTGATGCTGAATTGCTTTTTTAAAAAAATGCTGCATGGACTAACATAAACTCCAGACATGGCTGAAGATTCATTGATGCAGTGATATCGGCAGACTAATGCATAGCTTCATGTGTGATAGTCTGAAATCAATTACCTGTTTATTAAGTGAAGTACCATTACTTTGTCATTTTGTTTTAAAAATCCCCCAATAACTAACTTTCCTATTTTTGTTCACGATGCTGCTCCTTGTCAAGCATTAGTGAATAGAAAATCATTTCTGAATCTTGCTTCTCTAATATGATTTGTAAGCTCTTAACCAAAATGTATCTTGGCATGTGACATCAAAAATTCAAGATGCTTGGAATCTGAGATCCTAAAACCAGAAAATCTGGGGATACTCAGCTGCTCAGGCAGCATCCACTTGGACAAAAGCAATAATATTTTGGGCTATTGATTTTTTTTTATTGGTAATGGATTAGGATATAACCTCTGCTTGGTCCTCTAGGAAGTTGCTAAGCCTCTGGCAATGAACCTCATCAATGAGGACAGGAGAGGTTCTGGAGGATTTGACAGTTGCCTTGCTCAAGAATGGGAGTAGAGATAGCCTAGGAAATTACAGACCAGTGAGTCTTACTTCAATGGTTGGTAAGTTGATGGAAAAGATCCTGAGAGGCAGGATTTTATGAACATTTGGAGAGGCATAATATGATTCGGAATAGTCAGTATGGCTTTGTCAAAATCAGGTCATGTCTTGCAAGCCTGATTGAATTTTTTTGAGGATGTTACTAAACACATTGACAAAGATAGAACAGGTAGACAGGTCATATTCAGCATGGAGGCTGGTGCCCCCAGGGATCTGATCTGGGAACCCTTCTCTTCGTGATTTTTATCAATGACCTAGATGAGGAAGTGGAGGGATGGGTTAGTAAATTTGCTGATGACACAAGGGTTGGAAGTGTTGTGGATCGTGTGGAGGGCTGTCAGAGGTTACAGCAGGACATTGACAGGATGCAAAACTGGGCTGGGAAGTGGCAGATGGAGTTCAACCCAGATAAATGTGAGGTGGTTTATTTTGGTAGGTCAAATATGATGGCAGAATATAGTATTAATGGTAAGAGTCCAGGCAGTGTGGAGGATCAGAGGGATCTTGGGGTCTGAGTCCGTAGGACACTCAAATCTGCTGTGCTAGTTGACCATGTGGTTAACAAGGCATATGGTACAGTGGCTTTCATCAATTGTGGAATTGAATTTAGGATCTGAGAGGTAATGTTACAACTATATAGGACCCTGGTCAGACCCCATTTGGAGTACTGTACTCAGTTCTGGTGACTTCACTGCAGGAAGGAAGTGGAAACCATAGAAAGGGTGCAGGAGAGTTTTACAAGAATGTTGCCTGGATTGGGGAGCATGCCTTATGAGAATAGGTTGAGTGAACTTGGTCTTTTCTCCTTGGAGTAACGGTAGATGAGAGGTGACCTGATAGAGATGTATAAGATGATGAGAGGCATTGATTGTGTGGATAGTCAGAGGCTTTTTCCCAGAACCTGAAATGGCTAACACAAGAGGGCACAGTTTTAAGGTGCTTGGAAGTAGGTACATAGGAGATGGCAGGGGTAGGTTTTTTTTTAATGCAGAGTAGTGAGTGCATGGAATGGGCTGCCGGTGACAGTGGTGGAGGCAGATACGATAGGGTCTTTTAAGAGACTCCTGGATAGGTATATGGAGCTTAGAAAAATTGAGGGTTATGGGTAATCTTAGGTAATTTTTAAAGTACATGTTTGGCACAGCATTGTGGACTGAAGGGCCTGTATTGTGCTATAGGTTTTCTATGCTTCTGTTTCTAATGGCATTAAATTAATGCCTGTTGATTCAAGATCATTTAATGTAATTTTCTGCTCACAATATAAAGGGAAAATGAAGTAATTGTTGCATCATATCCAGTGCAGCACACAAAGATGTAAGTACATAAGATAGCTTGTAAACATAGATTGTATATCCATAAAATGATACTGGCTGTACATAAGGTGACTGACAGGAAATAATAAGTAATGGATGGTGGTGTTAATAAGCTTACTGCTTGGGGAAAGTAACTTACTGAGTCTGGTGGTCCTGGATGCTACATAGCCTTGCTGATGAGAGTGAGACAAACAATCCATGAGCAAGGTGGGTGAGATCCTTCATAACGTTACTGGCCCTTTCTGACTTGTTACTGCCATTTGGATGAAAGGTCATTTACCTAATATGTTATATTTTCCAACTTGACACTTGTATTAGAGCAGATGTGGTTTTACATAATTCTCCTTGGGCCTCCACACTCTTGGTTGTCTTGTGCATAACACTCTTTGCCTTTTCATGGTTTTGCTTTTGGTTGCTTGTGCTTTCCTCCCTTAAGTTTTATCATTTGTGCCAGTAAGCTGTTTTGTTTCTTTATTAGTTGTTAGTAATTAGTAGTTAAGTCATTAATGGGATCTTTGAAATGTCTTTTTTTCCCCTCTGTCCAGTTCTGCTCACTTTGCTATTGTGCTAATTATTCAACTGATACTCAGACCTTTGCTGCAAAATATACTGAGCATCCACCAACAAAGGGGGGTGCAAGTCAAGTTGCTGAATGTTCCCTCGAAAGGGGAAATAAATTTCTGGAAATGCTCAGCGAGTCACTATGGGAAGATATTTAACATATTTGGCCAAAGGCACTTGGTCAGGATTGGGAATTAGACAGAAACTCCCAAGCTACAGAGAGGATACAGAGAGGTGGCAATTCCTTGGAGAATAAACTATAAATGGGCAAATAGGAGTCTGAGAGTGAGAAATCCTGGGCTCAACTGCCATAAGATATTAGTCTCTGGCATGTCAATATGTCAATATCTAGATTAGTTCTTCCAAAACTGTTCTCTGGGCATATAAGGAGTGGATGCAACAGGTGCAGTGCTAAGTTTGCTTGCAGCAGAGTTGTAGCCTAAATATTTAACAAAGAGTAAATATTAAGCTGTACTGGAATTGCTGATGTAATTAATCTGAAACTTGTTTCAACACTTTTTACTTATAACAAGCTAGTCATACAGACACATCCAGGAACACAATGAAATACTATAGCACTTGAAAACCTAGTATTTAACCAATAGACTGTTAATGAGGATGCCAAGTTGCAATACGTAGAACCGCTAGTGTTGCAATTTTTGCTGATGTCTGTACTTGTGTTTGAGTACATGTTTCAAAATATCTAAATATTGAATGCTAGGATTACATTCCAATCTGGAATGTCGCTAAATGAAGATTATTTACCTTGCCGAGAACTCAATTGAAACAGTACAGAATCAGCTTTTTCTATTGCTGTAATTGGCGTACATAATTCTGTTTTGTATATACAGTGGTGCTAGAAAGTTTGAACAATTTATAATTTTCTCTATTTCTGCATAAATATGACCTAAAATGTGATCAGATCTTCAAGTCCTAAAACTAGATCAAGAGAACCCAATTAAATGAAGAATACAAAATTATATTTTAGTTTAGAAAAATTATCTAATATTACATGTATTTGTTGGAAAAAGTAAGTGAACTTTTGCTTTCAATAACTGTACAGCAATAACTTTCACCAAACATTTCCAGTAACAGTTGATCGGTCCTGCACATCGACTTCGAGGAAGTTTAGGTCATTCTGACTTATAAAACTGCTTCAACTCTGGGATGTTGGTGGGCTTCCTTGCAAGAACTGTTTGCTTCAGGTCGTTCCACAACATTTCTATAGGATTAAGGTCAGGACTTTGACTTGGCCGTTCCAAAGCATGAAATTGCTTCTGTTTTAACCATTCTTTTGTAGATTGACTTGTGTGTTTAGGGTTGTTGCCACATGACCCACTTTCTCGAACTCCAGTTCACAGACGGATGCCCTGATATTTTCCTGTAGAATTTGGTGGTACAATTTAGAATTCATTGTTCCATCAATGATGGCAAGCCGTCCTGGTCCCAAGGCAGCAAAGCAGGCCCGGACCATGACACTGCCAGCGCTATGTTTCGGTTGGGATGAGGTAGAGTAGAGCTAGATTTTCTCAATCTAGTGAAACATCAGTAGCTTTCTAAATATTATTCAAGTATTGAGCAAAACCACCTAGACAAAACGAACACCTATGTCAGGATGCTGTTCATCAACTATAGCTCAGCATTTAATACCATCATTCCCACAATTCTGATTGAGAGGTTGCGGAACCTGGGCCTCTGTACCTCCCTCTGCAATTGGATCCTTGACTTCCTAACTAAGACCACAGTCTGTGAATTGGCAGTAACATATCCTCTTCACTGACTGGTGCACCTCAGAGGTGTGTGCATAGCCCACTGCTCTACTCTCTGTGTACACATGACTGTGTGGCTAGACACAGCTCAAGTACCATCTACAAATTTGCTGATGATACAACCATTGTTGGTAGAATCTCAGGTGGTGACGAGCAGGTGTACAGGAGTGAGATATGCCAACTAGTGGAATGGTGCTGCAGCAATAACCTGGCAATCAGTGTCAATAAGACAAAAGAGCTGATTGTGGACTTCAGAAGGGTAAGACGAAGGAACACATACCAATCCTCATAGGGATCAGAAGTGGAGAGAGTGACCAACTTCAAGTTCCTGGGTGTCAAGATCTGAGGATCTAACCTGGTCCCAACATTGATGTAGTTATAAAGAAGGCAAGACAGTGGCTATACTTTATTAAGAGTTTGAAGAGATTTGGCATGTCAACAAATACACTCAGGAACTTCTATGGTTGTACCATGGAGAGCATTCTGACAGGCTGCATCACTGTCTGGTATGGAGGGGCTACTGCACAGGACCAAAAGAAACTGCAGAAGGTTGTAAATCTAGTCAGTTCTGTCTTGGACACTAGCCTACAAAGTACCCAGGGCATCTTCAGGGAGCGGTGTATGAGAAAGGCAGCATCTGTTATTAAGGATCGCCAGTGCCCAGGGCATGCCCTTTTCTTACTGTTACCATCAGGTAGGAGGTACAGAAGCCTGAAGGCACACACTCAGTGATTCAGGAACAGCTTCTTCCCCTCTGCCATCCGATTCCTAAATGAACTTTGAAGCTTTGGACACTACCTCACTTTTTTTAATATACAGTATTTTTAATCTAGTCAATATATGGAATTGATTTACTTGTTTATTCATGTTTTATTTTATAAATTATTTTTTCTCTCTGCTAGATTATGTATTGCATTGAACTGCTGCTAAGTTAACAAATTTCATGCCACATGCCGGTGAAAATAAATCTGATTCTGACATTTTGAGTAGCTGTTATTCCTTTTTACATTGAGGCATCAATAATGTGTTAATTAATTTTATAAAGTTTGATTTTTTTGTTTTACATTCTATATTCATTCTGCCTTCTGTTTACAATGCTTATCTGATGTCTAATTCCATATGCAGCATACTTGAAATTATAAGATGCTAATGATTGAAGGTGTTTGCCTTGGAAATGGCTTGGTGCAAGCATGACTGGTAGAGAGTCTGAGCAACATTCTCACTTTAAGGACAGTGTATGTACTGAATCTAATGCCTTGTGATATTCTTGGAATAACATTTTGGCATAGTTTTATGAACTAATGAAAGTTGAGTAAGTGAAAGAAATGGAATCTTGCTGTTCTAGTAATTGACAGGAAGGGCAATAAGTCATAACTCTTGAAAACTAATTTACAAAGTAAGATGCAGTTGTGACTTTGATAAAGTCAGGAATTCTATGCTAACATTAGGTTAATTTATTAGATGAAGGATTGCAGGAAGTGATATTAAATGTGGTATTAGAAAATGGTTACTGTTCATCATTCACTCTTTTAATGACATTGGCTAATAAGTTTACTTCTAACTTTGTAATCTACACTTTGCAATGTCACTTTTTCCTTTGCACAGAGCAATGCCAAGGTAGCAGTGTTGGGTGCATCGGGTGGCATTGGGCAGCCCCTCTCTCTGCTACTGAAGAACAGTCCACTTGTAGGTGAACTCTCACTGTATGATATTGCACACACACCTGGTGTTGCAGCAGATCTCGGCCACATTGAAACCAGGGCAAAAGTAACTGGTGAGTACAACTTTTTTTTAATGTATAGATTTGTATTTGTGTATGTAAAAACTTGCCAAACTAAAATGGTCTAAGATGGCACTCTATATACCTGGTCTGTAGCCGATTGCCTTAAAATGAACCCCATTGTTCCAGTCTGATGTAAGAACAGATGGACAGAAAATATGGATCACTTAGCCTGGTGTTATAGCAGGAGATCATTTCCTTAGTGGATTAAGGAAATAGTGTTGGGCAGACTCCGGGTTTGTCACATGGTGATTGAATCTGTTGGACTTGAGGTTGTAACTAATCACATCAGTGGGAGAATCCTGTTGCCATGTTGGAATTTCAGTAACATTTGATGTGCCATGCAGGGCGAACAAACAAAATACCCGTGTGTGAATCTGGGGATATGTACCAGCATGTATTGGGACTTGGTTAAAATACAGAAAATCTGGAAATAAAGGTGTCATTTTCAAGACTGGAGGCTTTCATTTAGGGTCCTGCGAAGTTTAGTGCTGGAGTGCCCGTTCGTAATCTTTGATTTGGCCAAGGGAATTGTGTAGTACATCGTAAAGCTGGGGGACAGTGGAGATTGAGGATGAAGAGAGGCTTCAGGTTAGATGGAAAGGCTGAGTGAATAGGTGAGAACATAGCAGATGGAAACTTAATGTAGATATTCACTTTGCTGGGAAAGACAAAAAGAGGAATGTTTTTTAAATGGTGTCAAATCAAAAGATAATCTTCAGAGGGACCTAGGTAACCTTGTACGTAAAGTTATTTTGTACTATATGTCAGAAAGCTATTAGGAAGATAAGTGGTCTCTTAAATTTTATTGTATTCACATTTTTTGAAAAACATAATTTATATAGGGTCCAGGTAAGGATGCACTTTGAATCTGCATACAGACTAGTCTCTGTACCTGGGATAAGAATGCAGTGGAAATTTATCAGATTGACAGATGGTCTTGAAGAGAAGTCAAGATGCTTGAGCCCAATCTCTAAGAATAAAAGCTGAATTTGTGTAAATTTTAAAAACTTGATTGTGTGCAGGGCTGATATTTATTGCCCGGACCATGTCTTAAAACCAATTTTTGACAGTCTGGACAGAACAGATTTCTGAAAAAACATCATGCTCTGCACAATGAAATTATCAACTAAGAGGGCTTTGGAAGCTTGTCACGGCACTGGGTATATATTCATGAATAAAAGTAGGCTTTTGGATATTAAGGGAATCGGAGCAGGGAGGTGACATCAGCACAAGAAATAGGCATGATCTTGTTGAATGGCAGAGCAGATATGAGAATATATTGAATAGTTAATATATTTGACTATTTGGTCAAATAGTCCAATCCAGCTTCAATTTATTCCTGTGTAAGCTCTGAAGAGGAAACCTGCTAATGTATGTTTTTTTTTGTCTATGGCTTTAACTGCATCTCAGTACTAGAAAACTGTCTGTTAGTGTTATCATAATCTACAAACACACTTTTGTCTTCCTTGTTGGATGCAGTCTATCACCTATTGTATTATGGTTCTTGGATTTGCTGAGCAAGCCCGCAAAAAAGAATGAGTTGCATATAGTGAGATATATGTGCTTTGTTAATAAATTTGTTTTGAACTTTGGAGGAGACATTGTTCCAAGTCAGTGTGGAACATGCAGCTAGTGGTGTTCCCTGTGTTCCCTGTGTACCGTGATCAAAATGGCTTGGCATGTCCATTTTGTAAATGCTATACTTTACTAATGTGGGTACCAGTGATAGATGTAATGTTTATTTAGTGTGGTAGGTGGGTACTGGTCAGTTGGGCTGTTTTATCCTGATGTTGGATCTGCACTCATTCAGGCAATTACATAAGATACAGTACTGTATCTGGTAGATGATGGAAAGGCTTGGTGAAATTGTCTATTCATGCTTGCTCTTTTTCTTGCTGTTAGTGGAAAGACTTTGTAGAGTTAGAAGATGAGTAACAATGAGAAATGTACTCGTTGATCAACTCTTGCGGTCAGTGCTTACAGTGCAATACTTCTGGTTATTGGTATATGGTAGTGATAGTGGTGGCATTGGTGATAATGTGTAAGGATATGTGATCAGACTTCCTTTGGTTAATATGCCAGCTAGTGCCAGGTAGTGTGTTATTAGCTATTAATGCTTATTATGCTAGCTACATACGTAACTGTTTATGTCATTGTGTGCAGGTATATGGTAATACAATTTCACATTGGAAGAAAAAATTGAAATAGTTAAAAAGGTGCTTGCCTTGAAGAACTCCTGGGATGGAGTTAATTAACCTCTGCCTGCAGCCAAGATTTGATTCCAAACAGTTTAAAATTTTCTCATAGACTTCCAGTTTAGCAGGGAATCTTGGTGCAGCTTTATTTCAGATGAAGTACTAAATTAAAAGCCTGTCTGCCCTCTATTAGCTATGAAATTTCCTATACACTAATTTACAAGAGCTGATTCTCTTTTGAGACATGGCCAGTTCCGAAACTACCATTTTAATACGTGAAACCTTGTCTGTTGCAAATTGCTTGGCATGTTTGCTACACTGTAATATTGGTTATATTTGTGAGACAACTGGAGATTCTCAGAATGCTTTATGGTCATTAAACATTACATGTAATTAGTCTTTATCAATTTGTTTCTAAATAATACAGTACTGACCAAAATTGTTTTCACCCAGGTTATTTGGGTGCCGAACAGTTGCCCGCTGCCTTAAAAGGATGCGAAATGGTGGTTATTCCTGCCGGAGTGCCGAGGAAACCTGGTACGTACTTCAATCCTGTTTAGTAAACTTCAGCACTGTCTGGGCAGAAATTTCAAGCCTAAACACGGATTCTTACTTCAAAATGATGTATAAAAAGTAAGGGTGTAATGAAATGGGTCATATATAGCATACTGCTATGACAGACTGGTTTGGCTTTAATATATCCTTTAACGCATCTTTGATTTCTCCAGTGCAACACTTTCAACTGAACTAATTTGAAGCAAATAGGTTAATTACCAGTACTGATTAGCTTTAAATCAGGGGTTCCAGCGTAGGGTCTTTGGACCTCTTAATGGTATTGGTTATCAAGTCAAACTAGAGTTTCTAGAAAGTATTGGGACCTAGAGGCAAAAGAAAAGAAAATTTAAAGGTAATAGCAAGAATCAACTGATAGACCAAATGGAACCCACTGCCTGAGTGCTGCTTCTGCCGGGAACATTGGGGGGACCCCGCAGCATCACAGCGGCAGCCCAGGAGCAGTGTTGGAATCTGCAGTGTTATGAATGTACCACAGCTCTGAGGGGCCGAAGGGTGCGGGGTAGCCCCCTCCTTTGTGGGAATCGCAAGATCACTATTGAGTCCGTTCAGGAGACCCAGGAAATGGGAGAGAGAGACGTGCCAAATACCTCGTTCCACCACGATGCAAAATAATGCGACATTGACCATTGTCTCCTGGAGACCACGTTTGTGGATTGGGGACTATGCTATGTGCAAGCCCTCGGGCAAAGTGGGCTGGTTGAGAGAGAGATTGCATCATCCCAACCTGATTGCCATCTGAGACCCTGTGAGGAAGTATAAAGGAGGGTCTGGGGGAACACTCCCTTCAGATGCACTAGTAGCGGAAAGCCATTTGAAGGCAGTCACGTGCGTTCGATTCCGTTGCTGGAATTGGTGACTGGAACCACGGAAACCAGCTTTTAGCTAACAACGGGGAAGCCCGCTTCCCTGATTCAACGGATTTGCTTCATAAAAGACCCAGGCAAGTTTCTTTTCTCACCAATCTCTCTCTCTCTCTCCAACAAGTGAAAGCCCAGCGGTCCCCCAAAAGGCTGAAGCCTGCCGGAACTGAGTGACTTTTATATTTCCGTCGGACAATATATTATCCCCTAGACAAATGATCTAGCTGTTTCTTATTGATGGTTATTATTAGATCCGAGCTTTTAGATTGAGTAGTGACGACGTATATTATCTTATATTAATCTTATTTTTGTGCCCCTTCATAAATAAAGATTTTTTAAAAATAGTACCATCAGACTTCAACGGACCTCTCTATCTTTGCTGGTAAGTGATCCAGTTACAGGATTTTGTAACAGCAGTGAGATGCTGAACTTTAAATAACTTGAGAGACTGTTTCATGGAAAAGAGCACTGCTGTCGCTGCATTTGGGTTAGCGCTTACTTTGTCACTGGGATCATCGCACATAGGCGCTTCTGGGAAATGGCGCGAGGTTTAAGAAGAGCTCGGGAATCTTCAGGAGGGGCCGCCCGGTTTGAAAACATGATGGTCTATTGGAGAAGTGGAGACCCTGCAGGTCGGAATCCGTCTACGAAGTCCATTAAATTGCACACTATCATTAAAAATGTGAAATCAAATGCTTTGAGAAATACTTGGCAATATTTAATCAGTTCATACTGATGTAGTGTAAACATTGAAATTGCTTTTGCAGGTATGACACGAGATGATCTCTTCACCACAAATGCTTCAATAGTTGCAGATCTAACTGAGGCCTGTGCCCGACATTGTCCAGAGGCAATGATCTGTGTCATCTCCAACCCTGTGAGTGTGTTCTTTCAGCTGATAATGTCTTCAAAAGTAGCAAATTCAGTATTAAAGTTCTCTTCATCTATGTGGAGGTAGAAGACAGAATTATCCACTCTAAAAGGCAGTAATGTTTGCAATTAAACAAAATTTGATTTCTAGATGTTGACAGGGTCTTGGACATGAGGTGGGAAAATGGTGTTTGAGGTAGAAGATAAACCAGTTGAATAATGGAGCAGGCATGGGGCTATTTGTCTTGGAAAATTGTATGATAGCTTCTCAATGAGGAATATTCTAAAATGCTGCTGAAAGGACGTTCTGCTTTTATCTTGTGCTGAAAACAATATTGCTAATTTGGGAATAGTATTTTAATGACATATTCACAGAACTATCCTACAGTTTATTGGAAAGATGCACATTCAGATCACAATGCAACCAATTAAGTAACATTCCATTATCCTGGTCAGTTTTTGCAATATTAAGTTTCCATAAACCGATTATAATTTAAACATTGAACTCATTCTGGTGTCAATTCTTGTCTGATCCTTGAACAGATACTTGGTAAATAGCTTAAATTTATGTGGAAGTGATGGTATTAGATGCTGTAATTTAACTTATTGAGACAATGTGGTTACAAGATTTTTCTGTCCCGAGGTTAGGAAATCCTCTTTGATGTTGTAGCCCTCACAATCCACCACAGGCAAATGGCTCTGAGATTCATTACCTCTGCAAGTAAAAGTACTAAATGCCATCCCCTGGATAGAGACTCTGTCTCATGGAAATATCTCAACATCTACCTTGTTGTGCTCCCTCTGGATCTTGTAAATTTAAATAAGATCCCCTTTAGTTTGAATTATAAAGAATACGCTTGGTTTTATTTAGCCATTTGATGAGAAATCGTCAAATTACAAAGGAATTAACTTGGTATTTATCGTACTCTTATTGGACAAGCCCTTGAGTATCCTTTAAACTGTTTGCATGACTGGACGTAGGCAAGTAAATGATTTGACCAACTGCAGTTTTTATTCTAACTGAATTATAGTTCAATTTTTTATCTATAATGCCAGTCTAGAAAGTGTGTAGATCATTAAAATGAGGGCAACATTGTAAATTTTTAAAGAATATTTTGTGCTTTGCTATTCTCTCTCCTTCCTATATTAAGCAGCCTATTATTTTTCTAGGTAAACTCCACAATACCAATCGCAACAGAAATTTTCAAGAAACTTGGAGTATACAACCCTAACAAAATCTTTGGTGTGTCCACTTTGGATGTGGTCAGAGCCAACACTTTTGTTGCTGAGCTTAAGGTAAACAACAAAAATTTGATCTTTACTTTGGGCTAGATGGATGTAAATTTAATGTTTAAACCTAAGATTTTATTGTTCCGCACATCTGATGATTACCAGATAATGTGGCTGTTTTTGGCTATTTAAATTGTTATTTGATGTGAATGGGTGCTACATGACTCACTGGGTGTTGAACAATGTTTTGGATGTATGCGTTAATGGGGATGAACTGATACCAACCATGTGTCAATGTTACTGCTCTAGTCTTGGGGGAGCACTGAAAACATCAACTGTTGTTTTTCCTTGTCCAAAATGAGGAACCTTGGCTGCTTGTTTAATCTTCAATTTGTAATATACTGTTCCATTTGTTAGATGGGCCAGAGGACCTGTTTCTGTGCAGTAGCACTGTCAATTATTTTAATTTGGTTTGGGAATAGTTTCAGGTGGAAAGCTAATTTCAATGCATTGTTTTTTTTTATATTTTTTATTCAATTTTTTAGATAATTACATAGAGTAGAATAATAGAGTATAATATCAGCCCTCTTTTTCTCCCCCCCCCCCCCCCCCCCAACATCCCTATCTGAAAAAAAGAAAGAAAGATTGCCTGGATATCGGAAGATCCCCATATGCTCCATGGAATTCAAAATAGCTTTAATATATGTATTTCTTTCCCCAAATGGCTAATAACTTTATCTTCAAAGGGCCTATACATAATGCAAGTTGTTAATGTAATATTTAAAGAACTTGTATTCTAAATGATGAAGTTCCCTCTAAATTAGATCTGTAAGTGTTATTTATCCACGATAAAAATATTTACTGAACCACTTCTGTTAGGAAGTGCGCACCAAGTTCGAAGCAATTTCAAGATCAAGAATCAAGTTTATTTATCACATGTACATCAAAGTCCACAGTGAAATGTGTTTGTGTTAACAACCAGTACGCTCATGGATGTGCTGGGGGCAGTCTACAAGTGTCACCAATATAACATTGCTCAGTGAACAACAAGGAATAAAACAATAGCAAAACAAGCCCTTCTCTTCCCCTACACAGACAGACAGACACCCCCCACCCCCCCAGCTTTTCTCAGACCCAGACTTGCAGACATTGGGCCTTGACTTCCCCAATGGACTCTCAGAGATTCGCATACTCAGCTCCAGTCAACGTGTCTTGACTTGCAGACTTCCGGTTCAATCCTCTGCATAGATCACAGGACATGCCGATGCCTCGAACTGACAGGACCTCGAACTCCAGTCTTGCTGATTTGCAAACACGATGGGTCATCAGAACTCTTACCTCATGCCTGCACAGAATGCCGACTCCAGAACCAACTGACAACTTGTTGACCAGGCAGATCCCTGGTACACTTTTCTGCCAGCCTGACATTTAACTGGATGTCCCACATACATGTCATTGGCCTTCGAATGCAGAGCGAAAACTTAGATTCTGGCTTGGCCTCTAATTCCCTCACATCCCTGACCTGAACATCAACAGCCAAATTTTATTGTTATATTCCTTGTACCATAAACATAAAGTTAACCTTGGCTGAAAGGAGTGCTTGTTATGTACCAAGGTAGAGTGAAAAATTTGTTTCGCATGTTGTCCATACAAACGGTTGTATTACAGCTGTGCATTGAGGTAATACAAGGGAAAATAATAATGCAGAAAGGTTGTGAAATCTGTGCAGGCTGACAGTATGATGCAAAGGCATAATGAGGTATATTGAAGTCAAAAATCTAGCTAAATATTTTCAGGCTAATTAAACTTAAAATGCTGTTGAGATTTGTCTCTCTTGTCCAGTCTTTGAAATAATGTTTCATAAATCAAGAATTTCAAATTATTCTGTGTTTAATTATTTTTTAAATGACTAATTTATGGCAGCAGCTTTCTCACAACTGCTTGTTTTCCCTCTTTCCTCCAAATAAAATATTTAGTATGTACCCCAGTCTGCATTTTGGCTTTTCACATGTTTTAATGTTCAGAAGTCAAGCAAGTCCTTGCATTTCTTTATTCTTTGCTATATTGTAATATGTCTAATAATTAACTTCAAATTGCAATATACAATATCATCCCTAGTAAAATGTTGATAAGCTCTCACTTGCAGGCTAAACAAATCCATTGAATATATAATATTGAAGATGCCAAAATTTAAGTATAATAAATAGTATTGGGATCTGATTTGCAAAACTTGCTGAATATGTGATGCAAAATGTTTTTTTATTACCTGTTACCTTTTTTTTTAAAAAAAATTAGATAACAAAATACCAAGATTTTGTGATCCCATGATTACAAAAATGCTTTCTTGGTTGAAGGTTTCATAATTGGGTGAAATTGGTCCTATCTGCATATTATACAGCTCAATCCAGCCAATGTACTTCTGAAGGAAGTCTTGGCAATTACTGGACAATTGTTTCCAAACTTTTTAAGAGTTTTGTTAAATAATTGATTTATTGCAGTAACATTTTCACTAAGGATAAAATACAAATGCTTCTATTTATTTTGCAGGGCCTTGACCCTGCACGAGTATCTGTTCCAGTGATTGGTGGCCATGCTGGAAAGACTATCATCCCTTTGATCTCTCAAGTAAGTAGGTGTGAGATGACAAAAAAGTGAATGGCTCAGCTATTTTGTACTTAATTTAAGGAATGTTAAATCTTCATTTTATTACTATTTGGAAGCCATGAATCACCAGTGAAATTAATTCTGAAAGCCAATTTCCCATGTTGACTTTGCCAAACTATTGTGGATCAAAATACTTTTATGTATGTCAAAACTGAATCTTGACATAAGAATGGAGGTACTTGATTAATATCTTCTTAATGGGGCCTTCTTCCCCTATTTGCTTGTAAGATGTGACCATGGCTGGCTAACAAAATGCCCATCTCTGATTGTCCTTGAGAATGAAGTGACGTGTTGCTGCCTTGAACTGCTGCAGACTTTGTCGTCAAGGTGCTTTCACTGGGCAGATGTTTAGAGTTCAGTATTCTGATCCAATGATGAAATTGGGGTATTGTGAAATCTGGTTTAGAACTAGAATGTCTGTATGTACTTGCTATTTATGAACTCTTGTCAAATGGCTGCAGGGCATTTTGTAGATGTACACTATGCAATCATGCTGTGCTGATGGAAGTAGTAAATGTTCAAAGTGGATGGATTGTTAGTCAAATGAGCATCTTTGTACTGCATGATGTTGTCCTTTCTAAGTATTATAGGAATTGCAGTTCTGTAGTGTAGAACAGTGGTCCCCAACCACTGGGCTGTGGACTGGCCAGTCATTCTCCTGGCTTTGTGTAGCTGCTGGAAAGCATTGAGGAGTTTGAGTTTCTTGCAGTAGTTTATTTAATCTAGTTTATTATTGAAAGCACACTATTAAGTGCCTGTCATTAAGTTTCTTGTTATTGATTTACTATGTTGATGGTGGGAATTCAATGCTGATAATACATTTGAATATCTGAACAGATGTTTAAATGCACTCATTGGAGTTGGCTATTGTCTAATAATTCTGTGATCTGAAAACTACTTTGGAACTTGCCACATGCCTCAATGTTATCCGAAGAATTTCAGATTAATGGAATACTTGCACAGTTATTAGCTAGTTGGCACTTAAAATGATGAAATCTTTCCTAATGGGTGGAATTATTTCATTCTGTTTGACAATCAAATGTAGAACTCTTACTTCCCAACACTTGGCATTGACTTCCAATTTACAGTATAGTGTCTTGTTGCAGTATCTTCTAAATAGATGAGGTTTCCAATGAAAATGGATCCGTCCTGTCCAGGCCATACATAATTTTGAACAACTGCTTGGTCTCCCCAGTCTAATTGTTCACGCTTCATGATCTTCCCATGATACAAGTTTATTATTGATAAAGCAGCTAAAGATTTTTAGGATTTCGACATTTCCCTGAAGAACGCCAGTTCAACTCATTTACTGTATTAAGTTCTTTTCCTATCTGTAGCATTCCTTAGTCACTTGTAGTTCCAGCATTGTGCATGTCTGCTTTAGAATCTTCCTTTTGAGAAACTGTTCTACATAAACCTTATCAATTACATTTATTTTTAAGAAATCAGGCAAACATTTAATGTTGCTATCAAATCCATTGTATTAAAAATTGATGTAACTATGAAAATATTCTTAATTAATAGAAACCATACTTTCGTGACAAAACCCTTGAAAGCATTAATGCCCAGAAAACTTGTTTGCTGATTCCATTTAATTTAGTGCTGTTCCACATACTAATCACTAACTGGTCAGTAATCGCTAGATGGATAAAACCTGAGGTTAATGTTGACTGTACTTGTTTCATTGCTGCTGTTTCTTCCAAGCCAGTTTCTCAGTATGCTCCTCCCTAGGCAAGCAGCAGGCATTGTTCTGCTGACACCTCATCCGGCTCAATCCTTGAACATCCGTTGACAAATTTATGTTGGTTAGCCTTGTTTCAATAACTGAGTTGCTTATTTTGTGCCTGTGCTTTCTGCTTGACATAAATTCCAAGGAGTCTGTTTTTGAATCTACTATACCTCCAATATTATTTTGAAGTGGAAGCTAGAAGATCTTCTACTTGCATTTGTAATGTGAGTACACCTAGAACAGCTTTGCTGTGAAGATGGAGGTGTTGCAGCAGTTGCATGCTGCTCAATGTTGAGAACATTTCATACCACTCCAGTTACATAGTGTCTTTCCCATATTCATTTTCCCTTTGCTGATATAAAGATATGGGAGATGCCATCCTCCCAATATTGTGTCAGCCACTTCTATCAGTAATTCTACTATACCCTGAAGGGAGTGTTTTCTCTTTAAATTGTGGAACTAGAAAATTTATTTCTGGCCATCTGAAGACAATGGTTCTGTTTTTTTTAAAAAAACAGCTAAATGTATATTTAACAGGTTATTCACGGTTGGTTCCATTTGCTAACTTACATTTTTATTTTGGTTTTAGTGCAATCCTAAAGTGGAAATCCCTCAGGATAAATTGCAAGCCTTGACAGAAAGAATCCAAGAGGCTGGTACAGAGGTGGTCAAAGCCAAGGCTGGAGCAGGTTTGTTGTTGCATTTGTACAAAAAAAACCCTGTCCTATTATCCACAGTGGAATTTGTGCAGTGTTTTCTGTTCCAAACTTTGATACCAGTTTATTATTGTCACATGTACCAAGATACAGTGAAAGGCTTGTCTTGCATACTTTTTATACAAATCAAATCTTTCCACGGTGCATTGACCTAGAACATGAACAAAGACGATGCAGAATAAAGTGTAAAAGCTACCAAACAAGTGCACGGCAGGTTGATGATAAAATGCAAGATCATAATGAGCTAGACTGAAGCCAAGAGTCTTTCTTTTTGTACTTGTCTGATCAGGCTGCTTTTGCTGTTGGATACAAGTGCATACGTGTAGATTTGTAGCCATTCAGTCATGTAATGAGCAATGAAGATAAAGCCTAAATTGTATTTGGGGCTGTTTGCAACAGTGATTAATTTTTCAGTATTATTGATGGCAATTTTAAACACAATGAATTATTAAGATAATCTTGGAGATCTAAAGTAATATTTGGCATTGTGTTCACCCCTCGGAGACCAGAGACTTGTCAATAAGTTTAAGCTTGTCTATTGAACTGTCTCTGCTGCTTTTATCCTCTACTTCCCCATAATAGTTGGAACAGAGTTTCTAGTTTTTCCATCTATCCTTGTTATGCTGACCCACCCATCCTCCCCTCAACCCTATTCCAACTAAGTTACTGAGCAGCCTGTAATGCTCCTTCACCTGTATTGTAAATAACTTCCTTTTATACAGTTCATTTCACCTTCATTCAAAACATGGCCACATCTGTAATACACCTTTTGCTTTTGAGGACTTAAATACCTTGCCCCCATAATTTGCTCTCTTAAATCCTTCTCTTTTTGGTCAGACCTTTAGTTGCTCCTTTTGGAAGCATTTTTCTGTGAGGTTGAGGTCTCTAGAGATGCCTTTCTGTTCTCAAGTGAGCATATGTTACTGGAATTGTTGCCTGAAGGGGTGAGGCTTGAGAATGTTATATCTGTCAGCATTAAGAGTGCTTCAGTTCATCAAGACTTGAAATTTTAGTAGCTGGGAATGAGAAGTGCACACCAAATGGCAGCATTAACTAAAACTCAGGTAATTGGACACTTAGCATCAACCATGTTTCCTTTAAGTCACTACCTGTAATGTTAATGACAGAAGCACCCTCTCAATGGAGGTTACTAAGTTTGTGAAATTTGATTTACAATTGCCATTGTTTGTGTGCCTTTTTTTCATCTTGCTCCTTACTTAACTGGGAAACAGATTTGTTTTGTGTTAACTAACTGCATTGTGGATGTTCAATGTGTATTTTTTTCTGTCTGATGTTAGGTTCTGCCACTCTGTCTATGGCTTATGCTGGTGCCAGATTTGCCTTCTCACTCATGGATGCTATGAATGGTAAAGAAGGTGTAGTGGAATGTGCATTTGTCCGCTCTGAAGAAACTGAATCTCCATACTTCTCTACACCTTTACTACTTGGGGTGAGTTTGAATACTTTCAATCTGGGTGGGTTGTTCAGCTTTTCCTCCCAGTTATAAGTTGTAAATGGCCAAAATATTAAAAACTTGGGTGTTTTAACAACTCTAAAAATTAGATTTTATGTTTGAAATTCCATCTCTGTATGTTAATCTGCAATAGTGGAGCAAGCCAGACAATTCTACTTGGTCATGTATGGAGCTCTATTCCATATAAGCATTCCTGGCAAAGCTGAGTTCATTATGGTACTGTAGTCTGAACACTGATGCACAACCCTTCCTTTCCTTTTTTGTTTAAAGTGAATTAGTTTTTTTAAGGGATCTGCTCGGGTTGAGAATCTGGGTTGAACTGCTTCCACTGGTGATGGTGTGGAGAAGGTTGCTTAGTGGGGGTTGGTGTTAAATAGCTCCTCAGCAGTGAGATGTGGCCTCAGAACGGTAATCTGAACAGCACAGTGAGTGAAGGTAATTGTTGGGTACTAATACCACCAGTTTGTGTTAACAGACAACCAGATCCTTTGTTCTCTTATCACTTTCAGTTGGGTGTGAACCTGCTGTTTTCTCCCTCAATTGCCCTTGTTAGCACAGCAGCTCACT
Organism: Hypanus sabinus; assembly: GCF_030144855.1. Classification (NCBI taxonomy): domain Eukaryota; kingdom Metazoa; phylum Chordata; class Chondrichthyes; order Myliobatiformes; family Dasyatidae; genus Hypanus; species Hypanus sabinus. The sequence continues at coordinate 133,084,890 of NC_082711.1, forward strand.
TCAATGTAGTGGTTAGGATGAGCACCAGGTTGCTGGCTTAATGGTTTGGTCAGTAACTCTCAAAAAAACTTGCTCTAACTACTTCTCGATACAGATTCAGTTAGTACTCTTGCTCCTAGAGATGCATCCTGAACACTAAGCAAAGTAACAATTGTATGAAGAAGTTTGCTTTTTGATTAACTTTAAGCCTGCAAATATCTTGCACTCTGCGAAGCTGAAGCTGGTGATTCTCAAATGTATAGTTCTGCTGTCACTGATCTATACCTGAAAGACCCTATACCAGACCAATCTTGTTGAAATTAGGTGATCAGTGATTCCTCGGGAAGGAATCAGTAGTATTTAAATCTTTCCTCACACCTTTGTGGGTACACAGGTGTTCCAGTAGACTTCCAACTAGTGAGTGGACTTTGAAGCTTGCTTGCCTTTTTCCATTTTCATAATTCCACCTTTGTTTTCATGAAGATAACGTGACTAACCTGTTGTAGCTGAGATCAGTTACCACAAAATAGACTTTGACCTCTCTATGGGCTCTCATTTATATATTTTAGTGTAGAGTAATTGTTTCTAAATTATATGTAAGAAAATGTTTTAAGTTGGTATGTTTCACTTTTTCTCCCATTAGAAAAATGGCATAGAGAAGAATCTTGGGCTAGGTAAACTATCTGCTTTTGAAGAAAAGCTTGTCGCAGAAGCTATGAGTGAACTGAAGGCTTCCATAAAGAAAGGAGAGGACTTTGTGAAGAACAGGAAGTAGATAATTGTATTGATATGTACAGAATGGAAATGCTCCAGTGTGTTGCAAACCACCCAACACTAGTGGCTGTATAGTGTTGGCTGCTGCTATGTCTGTGTTTGCTATCAATTTTTAAACTTCTATTTTGTCACAGCTGGTCTAAGATGGTTAAAATACAAATACCACTTCTCAAACATTGTGGTTTTTTAAACTTCTAAAGATTAACCTAATGCCATGTATTTCATTTTAAGTAAAAGCAAATAAAGTACACCTGCAGAGAACTTCTGAAGTTGGAATACAATACTTGCATTCTGATGTTTTCTCTATTAAATGATTTGTTAGATTAAATTGCTGTTGATGCAAAGTGGCCCAGTATTTGGATCCACGTTTAAAAAAAAAATCCTTTGTCTCCTCGGTTCTCTGTCCAATTCCTGCTGCAAGGCTTGTTTAAGAGGAAGTTGATATACAAGAAAAAAGTTAAATCCATGGTGTAGTTTGAAACAGTCGTGCTGTTTTGTGATATCTTGGCTGATCTGGCCTCTGACCTTTCATTCATTTTCCCTATCTGATCTGTGATCAATTTCCCTTGTGGTCCAAGAGAATACAAGGCCTTGAATATACTTGAGTTAGCATTCGGCCTTGTGGGGCATAATTACAAAAATTCACATCCTGGGATGAAATTTCTTCTAAATCTTAAACAGGCAGTCTATTTTTCCTACAGTCATGTCCCTTCATTGTAGTCGGCTCACAAATTGAGCACTCTTGTAGCAGTTCTTGTTTGAAAGTCTGACTACAGGGACCAGTGCTGGGACTCGTGTTTATGATATATGTATATGTGATCATTAAGTTTGAAGATGACAGAGCTTTTATTTAGAGATGCTGTGTGGAATAGGTTCTTCTGGCCTTTTGAGCTACACTGCCCAGCAACCCCTAATTTTAAACCTAGCCTAATCTTGGGACAATTTACAGTGACCAATTCCTAATAACTGGTCTGTTTGTTTGGACTGTGGGAGGAAACTGGGGCACCCAGAGAAAACCCACACATTCCACAGGGAGGACATACAAACTCCTTACTGAAGACACCAGGATTGAACTCCAAACTCCAACGCCCCATGCTGTAAAGCATTGAGCTATCTACTACGCTACCGTGGTACTCAGTAAGAAAATTGTCAAAAGCTACAGCATGATATAGATCAGTTGAAAAGTAAGGCAGAATGTGGACAAATGGATCTAAATCCGACCACTGAGGTGGTGCATTTTGGTAAACTTTAGGGGTAGGAATATACAGTAAAACATGTGCGAAGGAATGTTGATTAACGAGGTGACCATAAGCATACTGAAAGTGGCAACATAGACTGGGTGGTGGACAAACCCTAAGCCATGTTTGCCTTAGTGGGTTGGCACATGCTTTATAAATGTGGGGCTGCCTTGTTGCAACTTTATAATAGTGGCTAGGCCATGCCTGATGTATTGTGTGCCATTAGGAAGCATGATTGCACTGGTCAGTGTGCAGAGAAGATTGAGCAGAAATTTGCCCGGCTGAGCAGTTTGGGTATGGGGAGAGATTTGATGTTTACCCTGAAGCAAAGGAGGCAGAGGGGTGTATAAAAATGAGGTAGAGTAGGTGGTCAGAATATTTTTCTCATTTTATGGTGTACACACAGTATCGGTTTAAGGTGAGGAAAATATTTTAAAGAGAATTTCTGTTTATTATGGTTGATGTCTGGAATTTGCTGCTGGATGAGATGATGGAATCCAATAAAATAACATTTAAGTAAGCATAGGCATGGAGTGATACAGATCCAATGTGGGCAATTGGGATTAGTGGGGATGGTCAAAGTATTGCATGGATGTGGTTGGCCATAGGATTTATTTCTGTGCAGTGTTACTGATGCCAATTAAGTATTTTAAATGGATGGATAACACTCATTTCTTCACACATATTCCTGGTGTATTCTTGCACTCTTAAGCTAATTAACATTGTGCAGATATTGCCCACCTTACAATTTACTTCTTCCAAATGTCATCTTGCCAACAAAAATGTGCAATGCAATCCTTTCATGGAAGATGTTAGCACAGACTGTAACTAGTTGGGAGCCCCTGCTCTGGTGAGGTACTCTGAGCTGCATGCTGTGAAGGTAACCCATTTTATATTTTGATTGGTTGATAAAATACCTATAATAATAGATCCATAGGGTTCTTGTGCTGTAATCTTTTATGTAACTATTTATCAAATTTGCCTTCACTGTCCAGGGCAGATATCCTTCGATAATTTGAAATCTTTGATCCTGATTGTTTGTAGTACAATCAAGATCCTCCTCCTGAGGGCGAGTAATTTAATAATATACCGAACTGAAGTTGAAAATAGTTATTCAGATTTTCTACAGTGGGAATTGGTAATTGGAATCAGAACCACAGTTTGCAAGTGCCATTAACATTTGCCTGATGGGAATTTCAAAATTTGAAAGCTAGATTGGTGACAATAGCTAACAGTTCTGAAGAATTGGACAAAATATAAGGCCAGAAAAAATAAACAAACACAAGTGGAATGTCGAAGCGTAACTGATGCAGGCTAACAAAGCCCAAGATGAGAGCTAGCTTTCTTGCTACCGTTGACAAGTCCGAGTTATATTAGAAGGGATTTGAGCAAATGGGGGAAAATGCCTCTTAAATGTTAAATCTGTTTTAACAATCTGCTAGGATCCCTGGTACCTAGTATTCTGTATGGGTGGTGGAAAATGTTGCTGCCTTTAGACTTTCTCCCTGTCACCTTGAACATTGCACAGCATGGTAGCATGTATGGTGGCCAGCAATTCTGCTACTGTCTGTCAGGAGTGTCTCTAAATATAATAGTGGATTCTGGTTAATTGGACCATCAGTTAATCAGGACAGCTGCTTATTTGAGACAAGTCTTAAAGAACAAAAACCAATCAAGAAAATAGCTGGGATTCTATGTTTTTATTTGGGGGCACTATGCCACTTAATTGGGACAGCAGGCAGTTTCTAACTAGTGTCAGTTGTGCACTTGTGTGGCCATTCAACACTATACCACATTTACAGCAAATGGTTTTTAAATAACATCACTTGCATACACTGGTGTTCAAAAAGTAGTGAATTTTTGTTTTGTAACTGATCATTGTTTAGAAATGAGCAGTAAGACAATTTGGAACTGATTTGTTCACTAAGTTCAAGCATTCAGGCTTTGTGATGCCAGAAATGGCTGGGAGTGAAAATGAAACTAGTTCTGAATCAGGTTTATTATCACCAGCATGTGACGTGAAATTTGTTAACTTTGCAGCAGCAGTTCAATGCAATACATAATCTAGCAGAGAATAATAATGCTGAATAAAATAAAACATAAACAAATCAATTAGGTATATTGAATAGATCATTAAAAATGCAAAAACAGATGCTGTATATTTTAAAAAAAGAAGAGTGTGGTGGTGTCCAAAGCTTCAAAGTCCATTTAGGAATTGGATGGCAGAGGGGAAGAAGCTGTTCCTGAATTGCCGAGTGTGTGCCTTCAGGCTTCTGTATCTCCTACCTGATGGTAACAGTGAGAAAAGTGAGACCTCCTGGGTGCTGAAGGTCTTTAATAATGGATGCTGCCTTTCTGAGACACCACTTTCTAAAGATGTCCTGGGTATTGTGTAGGCTAGTGCCCAAGATAGAGCAGACTAGATTTACAACCTTCTGCAGCTTCTTTCGGTCCTGTGCAGTAGCCCCTCCATACCAGACAGTGATGCAGCCTGTCAGAATGCTCTCCATGGTATGACTATAGAAGTTTTTGAGTGTATTTGTTGACATGCCAAATCACTTCAAACTCCTAATAAATTATAGCCGCTGTCTTCCCTTCTTTATGATTACATCAATATGTTGGAACCAGGTTAGATCCCCAGAGGTCTTGACACCCAGGAACTTGAAGCTGCTCACTCTCTCCACTTCTGATCCCTATTGAGGATTGGTAAGTGTTCCTTCGTCTTACCCTTTCTGAAGTCCACAATCAGCTCTTTCATCTTCATTACTCTAAGTTAGGAACTACAAGGAATTTGAGGGTATTGACAATCATCTTGAATGTTACAACAGTGGATGCAGTTATCAAAAGCATTCTATGAAGGCAGTCCATTACCTGCACTGATTGTTTTTTTTTTCAGTATAAAAGGTAGTGAATGTTAGACTGATTATTGGAACTAGTACAGTTTTATAGTACTGTAATATTATTAGTAGTCTAACTTGTTCTTGTTTCATTTAAATGCCTAACTTGTTATTCAGTTAAACATAGTTTCTTTTTTTATACCTTTAACTATTTCTAGGAAACTTAAGCTAATTGGGACAACTGCTTAATTGGGGTAAATTGTACTGACCCTGATGTGTCCCAATTAACTGGAATCCACTATTGGCCTATCACCTTGGGGGAAATGACTAAGTTCATAAGAAATATTTCTGTTGAGTAATGGCAAAGCATGGAGTCATAAGTAAGATGGTCACCAATGCACAAAGAATTCAGGAAAACTGTTTATCTAAGAGGTCCAAATTCTTATAGTGTGGAGTTAATGCACATGTCATAGACGTTTTTTTAATAGAGCTTCCTGAAACCCAAGTGAAAGGAAAAGATAAGTCTTGCAAAAATGAACTGAACTAATTGGCATGTTTTTGTTCTGTCAGCAGATGTTTGTAAACCCATTGCAACTAAATTCAAACCTGGATTGCCAGCCATATACTTGTTTTGCTTGTCTTAACCCTGTTGTTACTAGAATAGTTGTCCAGTTGTGTGAATAAATCTTAAAAATTAAAATTTAAAATAAAAAAATTAGAATTAAAATGCTCAAGTCTAGCAGTATAAAGTATCCCATTTGATCTACACCTCCACAAAACTTCATCTTCAAGCAAGAGATTAGCAGGAAAGAATTCAAGAGGGGCTAAAAGGGCCATGAAATGACCTTGGCAGGTAGGATTAAATAAAATCCCAAAGCATTTGTTGTTGAATGAAAAATAAGGAGATAACTAGGGGAGGGTAGGACCGGTCAGGAATAAGGAAATTTATGCTTGGAGTCAAAAGATGCAGGTGAGGTATTCACCAAGGAGTAGGACAGGGAGTTTAGTAGGGCAGGCTAGTGTGCTGGGATAATTTAAACAATGATGTAGTACTGAGTCTCTTGAGTCTGTTAGAATATGTCTAAGTTATTGAATGAGGCAAAAGATTACTGGCACTTTGAAGATCTTTGTTCCCTCATTAGTGACAAACAAGGTCCTGAAGGACTGGGGCAAGTTTTTTTTTGAATTGATGATTATTGAGGATAGTATTGCGAATGTTGGGAAGTGCCATATGGGCAAGTTCTCTCATGGTATACTGATTCAGATTAAGATGCACAGGATTTACAATAACTTAGTATTGTAAATTCAGAATTGACTACATAGAAGATTGAAGGTAGTGCTAGAAAGGTGTTATTCTGCCTGCAAGCTTTGACCAGTGATGTTCTTTTCTGAAAGGATCTGTGTTGGGACCTCTGATGTACACAGCAATTGTCAAAAAGATGCAATGCAATACAGCGTAGGACAAATGGGGTTTAATAAGGCAAGGTGGCAATATTTATGGACTGCCCCCAGCACATCGTTATGTATGTTGGTTGTTAATGCAAACAACACATTTCACTTGGATATACATGTGATTATTAAATCAGAATCTGAAGTATGAGGTAATGTACTTTGAGAGATTAAATATAAAAGGAAAGTGTACCATAAAATAAGAATAGAATTGAGTCATTTGGCACATTGAGTCTGTTCCATTATATTCCTCTTGGCTCCATTGTCCTGTCTTCTCCCCATAAACTGCTGCCTTTTCTTACAGAGGATCTATTGACCTCTTTAAATATACCCAATGATATGGCCTCCACAACTGTCTATAGCAAAGAATTTCAGATTAACCACTCTGGCTAGAAATCCCTCCTTAACTGTTTTAAAGAGATGTCCTCCTTTTCTGAGGCTGTGTCATTTGGTCCTAGACACCGTCATTATAGGAACCCATCCTCTCCACACTATCTAGACAATCCAATATTTGGTAGGTTTCAGTGATATTCTAACCTACCACCAAGTGAGTACAGCCCAGAGCCATCAAATGCTTCCATACGTGAACCCTTTCAATCCCAGGATCATTCTCGTGAACCTCTGAACCCTCAGCAATTCCTTCTCAGATAAAGGGTCCAAAACTGCTCACAATATTCCAAGTGCATTCAGACCAATGCCTTATAAAGCCTCGGCATTACATCTCCTTGCTTTTATACTGTAGTCCTCTCAAAATGAATGCTAACATCGCATTTGTCTTTTTACCACAGACTTGACCTGCAAGTTTAGTCCTTCTGCAGACTCTGTTTCCTCAACAATACCTGCCCCTCCATTTATCTTTGTATCATCTTAGAATTCCTTTGTCTATCCTGCTTGTTATTTTCTCAAAGAATTCCTCAGGCAAGACTTCTCCCTTAAGCCATGACTTTCACCTATATACCCTGAAACTTCTTCAATAATTGACTCCAGCATCTTATCAACCATTGAAGTCAGGCTAACTAGCTTCCATTCTTTTACCTCCCTCTCTTCTAAAGAGTGAGTGAAATTTGCAATTTCCCAGTCCTCTGGAACCTTTTCAGAACCCTGGTGAATAATAAGTCTAGGTGACTTGTCTATCTTCAAAACTCAGCTTCCCAAGCACCTTCTCCTTAGTAATAGGAACTGTACTCACTTCTGCCCCCTTCAATTTTCTGGCATACTGTTGGTGTCTTGCTTAGTGAATATTGACTCAATACTTAAATTTGTCTGTCATTTCTTTGACCCCATTGGTCTGATATCTGCTCTTCCCTCTGTTTTACTCTTTACATGGTAGATTTCAAAGAACATTTGGTATCCTCTTTTATATTATTGGCTAGCTTACCTTTGTCTTTTCTCCCCTTGTGGCTCTTAGTTTTCTTGTGTTTTTAAGTTTCCCAGTCCTCTATCTTCCCACTGATTTTTGCTATATTGTATGCCCGCTCAGTTGCTTTTATGTTGCTTTGACTTTCCTCATCAGTTACAGTTGCCTCATCCTTCCTTTAGAAAACTACTTCTGTAGGATGTATCTATCCCGCATCTTCAAAATTGCTCCCAGAAACTCCAGCCATGAAATACAGAAAGAACATGGCAGTTGTTGAAAGAGAGGACATCAACTCTTTCCCAACCTTTGGCATGAAAAAGAGAAAAAAACAAAACTCACAAACTCCAAAATCCCCCCCCCCTCCACAGAAGAAAACAGCTACAATAGCACCAAATGCCCCCCATTCCCGCAGGGAAAAACAGTTACAATAGCATGAAATCCCGCCCTCTCCCCCACAGGAAAGAAGTGACAATAATAATCTGTGACCCCCTCACTTGCAGGAAAGAACAGCGCTGATAGCATCAAAGCCCACAACACATTCACACACAAAAAATTAACATCACCCACCTGCCAATTGGCCACAAGAAAGAAAACACCAAAACAACTGAAGGAGAATAACATAAAGCACAGTCCAATAATCACACAAATATCAGAGACATCTTTCTGTCAGCACGTGAGCACAAACTCAGACACAATAGTGGAGTGGCATTTTGAAGGCTTGTAGAAGGACATGCGAATGTATACACAGGCAGTAGGTAGATTCAATTGGGTTTGCTAACCTAATACAGATCTGATAAGTTAATGTGTCAATGTCCTTGCTATCTGTTGATCTTATATTAAACAGAGGGAGGAATCTTTGTTTCAACTGGTTGAGTTTGTTAACTGGATGCTTTCAAGCAAATTAATCAGTTCTTCTTTACTAGTTTGGCTATGCTTGTGCACAGTTCATGTACACAAGAAAGGTTGGAATATTGCTAGAAAGCCTGCAGAAGAGATTTACTAGGATGTGGCCTGGAATGGACAGCCATATTTACAAAGAGAGATCAGACGGGCTGAGGGGGTAAACTTGTAGAAGTTTATAAAGTTATGAAGGGCATAGATAGGAAAGATAGTCACAGCCCTTTCACAAGGACAGGGGTATGTAAAGCTAGGGATCATGGGTTAAAAGTGAAAGAAAACTTAAATGTGATTTGAAGAGAATTTGTCATGCAGAGGGTGAGAGATACATGAAATGAATTTTCAAAGGACATGATAGAGACAGGTCCAATTGCAGAGTTTAAAAAAGCATTTGGATGGGTCATGGATAGGAAAGGAATAAAGGGACCTGGGTCAAATGCCGGAAAATGGGATTTCTGTAGATAGACATCATAGTTGGCATGGATGATTTGGGTCAACATGTGTTTACATACTATGCAACTTTATGATTCTATGTGGAGGCAAAATACACTTAGCATTGTGTTCAGCATAGACATGTGTTGAAGGTCTGTGCTGTAATGTTCTATGTACTATGATAGACTGGAACAACTTCCTCAGGAATTCTTCAACTGTTGGTCCCAAGCATCTAAACTCCAGCACCTTGACAAAGACATGGCCAGCTGGATCTTGAGTCTACTATCACTTGCATGTTCTACTCCAAGAAACACACCAAGCTATCTTATAAATATGGTGCTGTTCTTTCATTGTTGGTTTATACTTTTGGAACTTCTGACTGACAGCAAACCGTGAATCCCTACAACACAAAGGTGGCAATGAAGATTTAAGACAAGAGAGACTGCAGATGCTGGATTCTGGAACAAATATCAGAACAGTGGAAGAACTCAGTAGGTCAGCCAGCATCTGTGGTGGCAATATGTGTAGGTCAACACTTTGGGTTGAGACCCTGCATCAGGGCTGAGGGAGAAGAAGAAAGATGGGCAGTGCAAGGGAGAGGATAGGGAAAGTGAACAAAAGAAGAAAGCTAGACAGACAGGTGAGTATGTGGGAGGAGAGGTTGGCTGAGCCTGAAGTTGGAAAGTTCAGTCTTTATACCACTGTGTTGTAAGTTATCCAAGCAGAATGAGATATTGTTCTTCCAGTTTACATTTGGCTTCTTCATTGCAATGGAGAAGGTTGAGGGCAAACAGGTCTGTATGTGAATGGGAAAGAAAGTTAATTTGAAGCTTAAGATGCTTGTGGGGGACAAAGTGCCACTGCTGTGCAAAAGGATCACCCAGACTGTGCTCGGTTTCTCAAATGTAGAGAAAGCCACATTGTGAGCACCAAATGCAGCTACCAAGTTGGAAGAGGTGCAGGTAAACCTCTGCCTCACCTGGAAGGCTGTTTAGGTGTTGGGTTGGTGGTGAGGAACGAGGTTCCAGGACAGGCGTTATATCTCTTATGACGGCAAGGGAAAGGCAGGTAGGAATGAAACCACAAACAGTGATCACTGTAGAAAGCAGGAAGTGTGGGAGAGGGGGAAGTATGTCCTGTGGTGGAATTGCAGCGGACCTGGCAGTAATTGCAAGGGATGATTTGATGGACACAGTCTGGTGAGGTGAAAGGTAAACACCAAGAAAACTCTATCACTGAACTCCACCTCTCCATGGTGAACGCAGTGTTATCTGCCAATCAGTGGTGTCCTTCTCCCACACACACACTTACTCATCCACCTGTTCTCTCATTTTCCATCCCTCTCCTCCCCTCACACTTCCCCATCTGGTTCCATCAACTGCCCATACCCCTCCCTTGAATTACTATGACCTTGCAATTTTTCCTCTTCCCTCTCAAACTCGATACAGGGTCTCAACTTGAAACATTGATCTACATTATTTTGCCTACAAGGTGCTGCTTGACATGGCGAGTTCTCCCAGTAGTCCTGTTTTTCATTCTGGATGGTTCACCACAACCTATTAATGGGCTACGAAGACACTGGTCTTAAACCCCAACTTTTCCAACAAAATCCACATCTGCACAGTGAACTAAGCGATAAAGTTCCTGTGACATACTTTTGTAACATTCACCTGTTCATTTATGAAGATGGACCTTTGTATCAATAAACTGTGTAGTTTGGCTAAAGAGTTTTCACATCAAAAATATTTAGTTTGCTTCTGAGCAAGGCTGCAAAATGATTTCTCTAGACTTGGTTCACTGATCCAGTGATTGGAGTTCAAATGCCAACAAGATGGCTAAGTAAATTCAAGTAAGTAAATGAATTACATGAATAAAAAGCTATTATCAGAAAGGGGAATAGTGAAACTACCAGACTATCATTTTAAAATACAATGGGTCCATTGAAGACTTCCAGAGAAAATAAACATGTTTATTTCAATTGGGTTTTTAAATGATAACAGACTCAACAATGTGATTCTTAATTGCAGAATAAGTTCAGGAACAATTTGTGATGAAAGTAAAGCCTGGCCTAGGCAATGATTTTCACACCCTATGAATAATGAGGAATTTAAAGAACACAGTAGTTTGAGATATATAACATGAGTAAAAGAATATAATGTCCTGTGAAATGTAAGTGTAGACTTTTCTGTTCAGATTTCTTTTTGAAAAAGTGAGCCAAGATTCAAATAAATGCAAGTAACACTACCATTAAATGACTACTAACTGGTTGGAATTGTTCTTGTACAAGGAGTTGCCAGTGAAGGTCATCACTTCTGTTTCTCCACAATTGTGGTGTTTGGTAAATTAGTTTACCACTGTTATTTTCTATTTAGAGATGCAGCAAGGTAACCAACTGTTCTGGCCCAATGAGCCTGTGCCTCTCAATTGCACCCATGTAACCAATTAATTTTTGAGCACCCTAACATTCCTGTAGCATTTTAAGGTAAGATAATAAAATTAAACTTAATCTTATGGTTCTCACCACAGTAGCAAGAGGAACTGAATGCATCTTCCTCAAATTATATACAGCTTCCTTATCTTGTTCAACTTGTGAAGCTAATAGTACATCACCACTAAAATGAACACCTGCAGTGAATTATGGAAATTGAAAACTGAACTACAACAAATGGAGCAAATCAGAATTGTCTGCTTTTTGCTTGGGACTCAGGTGCATTTACTTCTGCATCCTCATTGACAAGTGTCCTTCTTCGTCCTTTTTTTTTGGAAAGCAAAGTGGTTGCTTCCCATTAATATTTAAATTTCAACAATTTTAATATACTGGTAACTACCCCCCATTATGCCTTTTCAACTAGGCTAATCACAGTCATGCTTTTTGAAACATTGATCTTAGGAAAGTGGAGGGGTTGATGATCTTGAGGTGCAAAAGCATCAATTCCTAAGGCATGACTAAGTGTATCCTAGGATGACGTGGGAACAAAGGAAGAAATTGCTGGGCCTTGGAAGAGATTTTTGTATCTTCTTTAGCTGGAAGGTTGCTAATGTTGTGCTTTTTGTTGAAGAGGTGACTAAGAGAATTGACGAGGTCAAGGCAGAAGGTTTTGTCCATGTGACCATTAGCCAAGTTTTTGACAACCTACATGATAGCTGAGAAGCTGAGATCACAAGGCAAATAAGGTGAGCTAGCCATCTAGATACAAAATTGGTTTGGTTGAAGGAGTCAGAGTGAGGTTGTGGAGATTTGTTTAACAGATCCCCTCTACCACCACCCCTGGCAGCATGTTCCAAAAACCCACCACTCTTTGTGGGGAGAAAAACCTAGCTCTGACATCCTCCCTGTACATTCTTCCAATCCCCCTAAAATTACACCCTCTTGTACTAACCACTTCCATCCTGGGAAGATGGCGATGGCTGTCCATTCTATTAATGCCTCTTCGTATACACCTCTATGAAGTCAGCTCTCCAAAGAGAAAATTCCTAACTCACTCAACCTTTCTTCATAAGATGTGCTATCTAATTCAGGCAGCATCCTTGTAAATCTCCTTTGCACCCTCTCTGACACTTCTACATTCTTCCTATAACGAGGTGACCAGAACTGAACGCAATACTACAAATGTGGTCTGACCTGAGTTTTATAAAGCTGTAACATTACCTCTTGAACGCAATCTCCCAATTAATGAAGGCCAGCACACCTTCTTAACCACCATGAGGGATCTATGGATGTGGTACTTAGATCCCTCTGTTCCCCCACATTGCTAAGAATCCTGCCATTAACCCTATACCCTGCTAGTTTGACTTTTCAAAGTGGATTACTTAACACTTTTCTGGATTGAGGTCCACTTGCCATTTCTCAGCCTGGCTCTGCATTCTATCAAAGTCCCATTGTCACCTATTCACACCTTCAACTCTATCCACACCATCACCAACCTTCATGTCATCTGCAAACTTACTAATCCTTCCACTTCCTCATACAAGTCATTGATAAAAATCACAAAGAGCAGTTCCCAAAACAGAACCTTGTGAAACACCACTGGTCACCAACCTCCAGGGAGAGTATGCTCCATCTACTACCACCCTCTGCTTTCTGAAGGCAAGCCAATTCTGAATCCATGCAGCCGTGCCTCGTGATTTTCTGAATGACCCTTCCATGGGGAACCTTATCAAAAGCCTTATTAAAATCCACATATGCATCATTCACTGCTCTACCTTCATCAATTTCCTTTGTTAATTTCTTGAAGAATTCAATTAGGCCTATGAGGCACAACCAGCCCCTCACAAAGCCACTCTAACTATCCCTAATCAGACTATGCTTCTCCATATGCTTGTAAATCCTGTCTCTAAGAATCCTCTCCAATAATTTGCTGACCACTGATGAAAAAAGACTCACTGGTCTATAAATCCTAGGATTATCTTTTTCCTTTCTTGAACAAAGGAATACATTTGCCACCTTCCAATCTTCTGGTATTACTCCTGTGGCCAGTGAGGATACAGCAATCATTGTTGTTCAAGCGACTCAGCAATCTCTTCCCTTGCTTTCCATAGTAACCTGGGACACATCCTATCTGGGCCTGGGATCTTATCTATCCTAATGTTTTTCAAACATTACAGCTTATCATCTTAAAGTCAACATGTTCCAACATGTTATCCTGTTCTACACTGACCTGCTATTGGGTCAAAGTTTTTGCACTATGGAGATGCCAATCAATTGATGTTGAAGTCCCCACAACAACAACCACGTTATTTTCAAATAATGCCTCTCAATGGTGAATACTGAAACAAATTATTCATTAAGGATCTCCCCTCCTCCTCCTCCAACTCCAGGGCCATGTTTCCTCTTTTATCTCTGTTTAGTCCTACCCTTGATCTAGTCTTCCTCCTGATCTTCACATACTTGAAGAATGCCTTGGAGTTTTCCTTAATGCTACTTGCCAAGGCCTTCTCATGTCCCCTTCTAGCTCTCCTGTCCCTTCCTAAGCTACTTTCTGGATACCTTGTAACACTCAAAAGTCCTGTTTGGTTCTTGCTTCTTAAACCTAAAGAAAGTTTCTTTCTTCCTCTTGACTAGATGTTGTACATCTCTTGTCCACTATGGTCCCTTCACTCTACATCATTTCCCTTCCTCAGTGAGAAACCTATTTGGAATCACATGCAATTCTTCCCTAAACAGCCTCTATATTTTCTGTTGTGCATTTCCCTGACTACATCTGTTCCCAACTTATGCTCCCAAGTTCCTGTCTAATAGCTCCCGTCCCCCAGTTAAGCACCATACCACCTGCTCCTATTGCTATCCAAAGCTACGCTAAAGGTCAGGGAGTTATAACCACTGTTTCCAAAATGCTCAGCCACTGAGAGATCAGTCAGCTGACCAACTTCATTGCTTTGTACCAGATCTAGTATGGCTTCTTAGCTAGTTGGCCAGTCCACATAGTGTTGGGAACCCTTCCTGGACATACCTAACAAATTCTGCCCCATCTAAACCTCAATTGTTAGTGAAGTTGAAGTCCCCCACAACAACAATTGCGTTATTTTCAAATAATGCCTCTCGATCTGCTCCTTGGTATGTCTGCTGCTATAGGGCATCTATAGAATTCTCCCAATGGAGTGGTTGTCCCTTCCTGTTTGACTTCCACCCACACTGAGATGACAATCCCTCCGTGCAGTCCTCCCTTTCTGCAGCTGTAATACTATCCCTGATTAGCAATTCTGCTCCCCACCTCTCTTACCGTCCTTCTTGTCCCTTTTGAAACAGCTAAACCCCAAAACATCCAGTAGCCATTCTGGCCCTTGTGACAGCCAAGTCTCTCTAATGGACACAATATTGTAGTTCCATGTACTAACCCATGCTCTAAGTACATCACCCTTCTACCTATCACATTTTGCATTGATGTTAACCATCCAAATGACTACATTTATGCCCTATACCTTGCCTATCCTTTAGTTTCTTTACACGTTGCTTCTCCCTTTACACCAACTACTCAGTCATCTGACCTACCACTCTGGTTTCAATCCCCATGCCAAACTAGTTTAAACCCTTCCCAAACAGGTCTAGCAAACCTGCTTACAAGGATATTGGTTCCCCTTCATGTTCAAGTGTAACCATCTCTTTATGTGTAGAAGTCATACCTTTCCCAGAAGAGATCCTAATGATCCACAAATCTGAAACCCTGCCCCTTGCACCAATTCTTCAGCGACACATTCATCTGCCAAATCATCATGTTCTTCCCCTCACTGGCAGTAATCCAAGGATTACAACCCTTGAAACACTGCTTTTTAAAATCTTTCAAAATGGATAAAAACAGAGAATCACAACACTCTGACCACAATATTTCAATCTTCTCTGGCTACAGCTTGTATCAGAGCTTGGTGAACAGCTCAAAACAGAAGAGAAAAATTCAAC
Organism: Hypanus sabinus; assembly: GCF_030144855.1. Classification (NCBI taxonomy): domain Eukaryota; kingdom Metazoa; phylum Chordata; class Chondrichthyes; order Myliobatiformes; family Dasyatidae; genus Hypanus; species Hypanus sabinus. The sequence continues at coordinate 133,100,247 of NC_082711.1, forward strand.
AGAGACTCAAACATAAGGTTAAGAATTTTAAGTTAGAAGTAATAGTTAAATAGGAATGAATGCAAGCCTGCAAGGATCTTGAATGGAATTGTATGATTCTACCATTTGCAGACTGAAATATGGTAGGATGTCAAGGAAACAGAGGACTAGTTGTGGTGCAGTCTTTGCTGGAACAATCAATTAGAAATCACTTATTTGAGGAGAAAGTCAAAGTGCACTCTAACAGTTTTAAGAAGTTATTTTAAGATCTGTGTTGCATCATGACTAATTGCCTTAGAGAAGCTGGTGGTGAACTGTGTCATTTGAGCTACTGCTGTCTTTCTGGTGAAGATGCTTCCCCAATCCTGCAGATTAATTCAAGGATATATCCCCAATGAAGGGAGGGTGATTTATTTCCAAGTAGAGGAGTGTGTAATTTGGAGAGGAACTTGTTTGGCAGACGCTTGTGTTTCTTGATGGTAAAGATCACAGTCTGGGAAGTGTTGTCAGAGGAGCCCGTACAAGAAGCTGCAGAGGTTCTTATGGAAGATGCAGACCGCCATCATGGCATGTCAGAAATGGAGGAAATAGGTCGATGCTTGTGGAGGCTGATGAGCTTCTAGAGCAGGAGTTCCCAACCTGGGGTCCACGGACCCCTTGGTTAATGGTAGGGGTCCATGGCATAAAGCAGGTTGGGCATCCCTGTTCTCGAGTGTTGTTGGAGTTGCACCCATTCAGCAGAGAGTGTTCTGTACCCTCCTGTCATGCATCTTGCAGACAAGAAAGCAGCTGTGGGGTGTCAGGAGGTGTCTCAGCTGCTGAAGCATACAACCTTTGACCAGCTCTTATAGCCACAGCCTTAATCTGGGACATCCATTTGGATTTCTCTTTAACGTTTGTAGTCTCCGCTTGTTCTGTTGTGTTGTGTTGCTGTTCCACTAAGGAAAGCAAGAAGAATATAGCTGCCAAACAAATGCTTTTATTGTAGGTAATTAAAATTGAACTAAGAGCAGAGACTAGTACAACAGTATGGCAAAAGTTAAACTACTCGGTACCCACAATTCTTAAAGGCACATCCAGTCTTTCAGTGAAATAACAAACACATGTAGATCATCAATTAACTACATATATTACATTAGATCAACAATTAACTACAGTATTTCCATACTGAAGTTGTTCTAGTACCTACTTAAAGACATTTATAAATATATAGTAGAGAAATTTAAGCATTCACTTTACTTATTTCTTTATGGACTTTCTCACAGACTGACCACAGCAAGTCAGAGTTGGTAATCACACCTCCACCACCCTCATCTTAAAAACAGGCACCCTGCAGGGCTGTGTGCTGAGCCCTATGCTCTACACACTCTTCACACATGACTGCACCCCCATCTACACCTCCAACTCCATAATTAAATTTGTGGACGATACCACAGCAGTCGGCCTGATCTCGCACGAGAATGAAACAGCCTACAGGCTCGAGGTGAATCATCTGACGAAGTGGCGTAAGGACAACAACCTGGTCCTTAACACTTCTAAAACAAAAGAGATGATCATTGACTTCAGGAGATCAAAGGACAGAGTGCACACCCCCCCTCTGTATACATGGAGAGGTAGTGGAAAGTGTGGAAAAGCTAAAGTTCCTTGGAGTTATGTTGTCAAAACAGCTGACATGGACCACCAACACCTCGCTGCTTGTAAAAAGGCACAACAAAGACTCTTCTTCCTCAGAAAGCTGAAATAGGCCAAACTCCCACAAAAGCTAACACGAGGAAATCTGTAGATGCTGGAAATTTAAACATCTATAGGAGAAGCACTGTCGACATTTCAGACTGAGACCCTTCGTCAGGATATAAGGACAGCTTCTTATAGATGCTGTCTGGCCTGCTGTGTTCCACCAGCATTTTGTGTGTGTTGTTCCCACAAAAGCTGTTGCTTAACTTCTACAGAAGCACAATTGAAACCATCCTGACCAACAGCGCCACAGTGTGGTATGCCAGCTGCACAGCTGCTGAGCGACAAGACCTGCATTGTGTGGTGAAGGCGGCCCAGCGAATTGTCAGGATGGAGCTCCCAGGACTGGACACCATCTATTCCAGCAGACTCAGGAGGAAAGCAATCAGCATAACCAGAGACACCACACACCCCGGCCACTCCCTGTTTGACCCGCTGCCATCCAGCAAAAGGTTCAGGACACTAAAAGCCAGAACAAATAGACTGAGGAACAGCTTCTACCCCAGAGCTGTGGCCTCCATCACACCACTCCCACAGAACAATGACTGAAACTGTGAGCACACACAAGGATTCAAATACTTGCACTAATGGCACTTTGTGCATTACTGTGATATTCTGGTGCTGCTGCAACTTATTTTCTGCTACTTATCTACTTAATACTGTTTTTCTATTACTGTCTTGTTTTTATCTACCACTGTTTGATTGCCTGAGAGGAAGCCAAACAGAGTTTCATTGTACCTATGTATAATGACAATAAAGATCATTCAATTCAATTAAATTAATTATTTTAATTATAAATTCTGTCCAATAACTTAAACTCAATATCCCTGCAGTATAAAGATACTTCTTCAAATAAGTTTTAAACAAGCAGACTCACAGCCTGAAGGACAGTTGTAAGTTTTCACGAATAAAACGCTGGGGGTATTTTGTTTTAAAAAAACAGTAGCAACTCATTTACTGAACACAGTACGGTAAAACGTCCTTTATGTAATTGTATCATCACGTCAGACTGGCCTTTTAGAGTAAACCCCAACCCAATGTTAGTGGTTGTGAATTCTGTATGTTTCCAGCAGTTACACTATACCACACTGTAACAGCTATTTTGCATTACATTGGATAAAGCATTTTTGGTGAATTTAATGTTAACTACCTTCAAAAGAACACTGGGGCAGGAAACCTGTATGGGAGAGTTTTTAAAGTGGAAAGCTGTTGCTCTGCAATCGTTCCTCTCTCTTGACCTCGGAAACCTGGGTCCAGTGGTGTGACCATGTGGCAAGACCTGGGGTCTTCCTTGGTTGTGGTGGATGACCACGATGCCATCTGTGTCTCGCCATGCGCTCTGCTCTTCACGGAGAGTTGCAGTACCACCTTCCCGGCTGTTGGATCTCATCCACCCAGTCTGCTGGAGCTGATCTTGCACGCTGGGACAGGCATGTCCCTACCTCACCGGGATATGAGGCCGGCAGCCAAGGTGGTGTACCGGAGAATGATTGCAAACAGTTACTTGGAGCCACAGGTGAGAGCTGAGTGTTCAGTGGGAACCAAAGGTGAGTGCACTGCCCCGGAACAGACATGACAAGCTCCTCCATCAGCGGTGGACACCCCATACAGGTAGTACTATCCTTGATACTTGCCTTGATGGACAGCAACACAGGAGCATATGAACACTAAGCATAGACTAATACTGTTTGTTAACTATTTTAGGAGTTACGCTGATTTCAATGTATTGCTATATCACTTACTATTCTGCTTCCTTCTCACTTGTCCTTCATCTTATCTTCCTGTAGATACCGAACGTATTATTCTTCCCATTGTCAGTTGCAAATTTATTAATTCTGGATTCCTTCACATGCTCTCACTTGCTATCCACACTGAGTTATAAGTCCAGGAGATCCTTGAATCACTTCGACAAGGAGGTACATCCTCCCTCAGGGGATCCAGCTAACTGTGCAGTTGGTTCACTTTAATTCCACGTCCCATTCCCATTCCGATATGTCTATCCATGGCCTCCTTTACTGTCAAGATGAAGCCACACTCAGGTAAATACCGGCTGGGTAGCCTCCAACCTGATGGCATGAACATTGACTTCTCTAACTTCTGTTAATGCCCCTCCTCCCCTTCTTACCCCATCCCTGACATATTTAGTTGTTTGTTTTTTTCTTTCTCTCTGCCCATCACTCTGCCTGTTCTCCATCTCCCTCTGGTGCTCCCCCCCCCCTTTCTTTCGCCAGAGGCCTCCCGTCCCATGGTCCTTTCCCTTCTCCAGCTCTGTATCACTTTCACCTTTCCAGCTCTTAGCTTCATCCCACCCCCTCCGGTCTTCTTCTATCATTTCGCATTTCCCCTTCCCCCCACTACTTTCAAATTTCTTAGTATCTCTCCTTTCAGTTAGTCCTGACGAAGGGTCTCAGCCCGAAACTGTCGACAGTGCTTCTCCTTATAGATGTTGCCTGGCCTGCTGTGTTCCACCAGCATTTTGTGTGTGTTGTTTGAATTTCCAGCGTCTGCAGATTTCCTCGAGTTGGTTCACTTGTTAACTCCATGGACAACAGAAGCCTCTTCCCCTGGAACATCTGACATGGTTAAAACGATTTCTCCACCAACAACACACGCAGCTTTTGGCAAAGTGTGCACGCCATCGCAGACTTCGAAGCTACACGCGGTGGTGCTGCCTACATCGCTGCCTCTCTCCCAGATGGGCTAAATCTTTTTTACACTCTTTCTTTTTCAATCTTTTTATTGAATTTCATATATATATATATAAAGAGAAACATAACATAATATAAATAGATTATAAATGCATTAAATTTAAAGTTAAATTTATAATAGGATAACAATATCTTATTAAATATCAACCAAAGAAAAAACCTATAATAAACAATCAAACCTATTTTGATTGAACATGAAAAAGGATAAAAATAGTCATCAAAAGAAAAAAAAGTAAAAATGCACAAAGAAATGTATATTAAAAAAAACTAAACCTAGACTAACATGGGCAATAATACCAGTTTATATGAGTATGATAGTGTCAAAAACTCCGGAACTCCATACCAGAACAAGAATAAAAAGAGAAAAGGTCTGGAAGAGGCCAAATTAATTCATATGAAAATGTCGAATGAACGGTCCCCAAGTTTCTTCAAATTTAACTGATGAATCGAAAATAGTACTTCTAATTTTTTCTAAACTCAGACAAGAGATAGTTTGAGAGAACCACTGGAACGTGGTAGGAGGATTTACTTCTTTCCATTTTTGTAATATAGACCTTCTGGCCATTAATGTTACAAAGGCGATCATTTGTCTGATTGAAGGGGAAAGTCGACTACCATCCTCATTTGATATACCAAAAATTGCAGTAATAAAATGAGGTTGTAAATCAATATTCCAAATTGAGGAAATGGTAGCAAATATGTCCTCCCAATAGTTATGTAAAGCGGGACATGACTAAAACATGTGGGTCAATGAGGCCACATCTGAATGACATCTGTCACATTGAGGGTTAATATGAGAATAGAATCGAGCAAGTTTATCTTTAGACATGTGGGCTCTATGTACGACCTTAAATTGTATTAGGGCATGTTTAGCACAAATAGAAGAAGAATTAACCATTTGTAAATTTTTTTCCCATTTTTCTGTTGATATATTATATTGAAGTTCTTTTTCCCACTCTTGTTTAATTCTACCTGAAATCTTTTTTACACTGGATTCGATGTTGCCAACACTGAGCTGCCGATGCGACCTGCACCTTAGTGATCTCGGAGGCTGAAATATGCAGGCGTTTCCACCCAGTGGACCGGGCGGCATCCACAGGCATGTACTCAGAAAATGTGTGGCACAACTGGCTGGAGTGTTTGCAGACATTTTTAATCTCTCCCTCTCCCAGTGTAGAGTGCTCTCTTGCCTCAAAACATCCACCATTGTTCTGGTACCTAAAAAGACCAAAGTAACATGTCTGAACGACTGGCGTCCTGTCACACTCACCTCAATAATAAGCAAATGCTCTGAGGCACTGTTCAAGGACTATATCTGCAGCTTGCTCCCACCCACACTGGACCCCCTACAATTCGCTTACTGACACAACCAGCTGACAGAAGACGCAATAGCCACTGCTCTACACACCTGGAGAAGAGGGATGTTCATGTGAGAATGCTGTTCTTGGACTACAGTTCAGCATTCAACACCGTAATTCCCTCCAGGCTCGACAGGAAGCTCAGAGATCTCGGCCTTCACCTTGCCTTGTGTAGCTGTGTCCTGGACTTCCCGTCAGGTTGCCGGCGGGTGGTAAGAGTGGGCTCCCTCACCTCTGACACTCTGACCCTCAACACGGGTGCCCCTCAGGGCTGTGTACTAAACCCCCTCCTTTACTCTCTGTATACCCATGACCGTGTCTCCACCCACAGCTCCAATCTGCTAATTTAATTTGCTGATAACACTCCATTGATTGGCCTTATCTCAAACAATAATGAGGTGGCCTACAGAGAAGTCATCTCTCTGACACACTGGTGTCAAGAAAACAATCTCTCCCTCAATTTCACAAAAACAAAGGAGCTGGTTGTGGATTACAGGAGGAATGGAGACAGGCTAATCCCTATTGACATCAATGGATCTTGGGTTGAGAGGGTGAACAGCTTTAAGTTCCTCAGCATAAACATCACCGAGGATCTGACGTGGTCTGTACATACCAGATGTGTGGTGGAAAAGGCACAACAGCACCACTTTCACCTCAGAGTGTTGAGGAAGTTTGGTATGGGCCCCTAAATTCTATAGGGGGACAGTTGAGAGCATCCTGACTGGCTGCATCACTGCCTGGTATGGGAACTGTACTTCCCTCAATCGCAGGACTCTGCAGAGAGTGGTGCGGACAGTCCAGTACATTTGTAAATGTGAACTTGTATTAAGTGTGACATTTATAGAAACAGGGGTATAAAAAGGGCCCGAAGGATCACTGGGGACCCGAGTCACCTCAACCACGAACTTTTCCAGCTGCTACCATCTGGGAAATGGTACCACAGCATAAAAGCCAGGACCGACAGGCTCTGGGACAGCTTCTTCCACCAGGCCATCAGACTGATTAATTCACACTGATGCAATTGTACTTCTATGCTATATTGATTGTTCTGTTGTACATACAATTTATTACAGATTACTATAATTTGCCATTGCACATTCAGACAGAGGCATAATGTAAAGATTTTTACCCCTCATGTATGTGAAGGATGTAAGAAATAACGTCAATTTAATTCACTCAGTATCGAGCTTATCTCCTTACACTGTATCTGGGAATCCCTGCAATGGTGCAGACAGTGTTTACACTCCAGTCAACCAGCTGCCTCACCCCAGCCCTACCTCCCTGAACTACTTGCTTTAGAGCGGGGGCTCCCAACCTGGGGTCCTCTCACCCATCGGTTAATGGTAGGGTCCACGGCATAGAAATGGGAACCCCTGTTTTAGAGGGTTGCCACACTCCGAATATGGTAACTCACCCTCAATGCTTCAGTCTGGATGCAAACCGCCTCACGGCTCCAAGGTTCGATCCTGACTTCCGGTACTCTGTGTGGAGTTTGCACGTTCTCCCTGTGATCGTGTGACTTTCCCCGTCTCCCTCCCACTTGCGTGTTGTTTGGCAAGTTACTTGGCCACTCTCAATTACCCCGAGTGTGTAGGTGAGTGGCAGAATCTGGAGTGGGGAGGGTTGGGATTAGTGTGTAGGAAAGGTGAGGACTCCTTGGGCTCATGTGCTCTACTGACGATGACTGAAATGGACTACCGCTCACTTCATGACATCACCATTTCATTGTGGGCTGGCCTGGTGTTTTGCCCTCAGCTTTGTAGTTGTGCCACATGATGGCTCCCACAGTGACTTCACTAATGGATAGTTCCTCTCTCAGTATTGTGCTACCTTGGTATTGCAGAATCAAACTGAAATAGTGACGGCAAGGCAGCAAAACCAAAGAGCAAAGATGAGGCTAGTGAGAAAGGTATTAACGTGGGAAATGGTAATGAAGAGAAATCAAGCAATAAAAATTAAGAGTTAAGACTGGATCCCTTAATAATAATAATAATAATAATAGATAATCCGGGGTCTATATCAGAACACACATGCCTTTGGAAATAAAGCTAAGAGTGCAAGTAGAAATCAGTAGCTCTGATCTAGTAGCAATTACAGAGACATATATTCAGACCTGATCACTTGTGGGTCCAAGAATGGGAAGCTGGGGAAAGGGCAAGGAGTGACTCTGTTTTATTAATGATGGCCATAACCAGAGACGAGTAGGCCAGAATTGACACAGAAAAGAACATGGCAGGCAGGGATGATGGCAGAGCAGCAATGGCTAGAATTTCTGGAAGCAATTCAGAAAGCACAGGATGTATACATCTCAAAGGCAAGATAACACAACTGTGGCTGACAAAGAGAAGTCAATGCCAGCATGAAAGCCACTGAGAGGGCATATAGTAGAGCAAAAACTAATGTGAAACAAAAATTAATAGAGGATTGGAAGCTTTCAGTATCAACAGAAGGCAACTAAAAAAGTCATTACGGTAAAGATGGAATATGAAAGGAAGCTAGCCAATTATATTAAAGAGCAGTGGTCCCCAACCGCAAGCAAAGCATGAGCTACCAGGCTGCAAGGAAACAATATGATTTGTTGACATGAAACGGTATGGGTCAGCTGCACCTTTCCTCACTCCCTGTCACGCCGACTGTTGAATGCACGCAAGGTCATCAGTCGCCTAAATGCTGTGTTACCCTCATGCCAGGGATCACAGGTTTGCTTTGCGTGGCCAGCAGGAAGTGCTGTTGGTACTGGCATTGAGCGCAGACAGATGGGCGTCACCTCTAAACCCGTTTACCACACCAAATGTTCATGGAGAACCCAGTGCTAAAAATATTCGCAGACGACCTAATTTGGGCTCAGGGTTTCGTAAGTAGCAGAGCGGCTACCTCGCTGCGATCTACTGAAAGTCATCCCTCCAGCCAAACTTTTGTTGGCCGATAGATCCTACGGGGTGGGGGGGGGGTCCCTGTTGCACTCCTCGCTTGGTCAGTCAGTTGCTCTCTCCGGACTGCGACCGCCGTGGCCTCGGTACAGGGACCTCCGGCCCTGACCTAGTCTTCTCACCCCACCCACGACCAGCCGCACCTGGCCAAGGTGTCTGGCGGCAGGTGGGTGGGAGGCTGGAGTTGGGCCCGGAGGCTGTCTAATGAGGCAATGAAGCCCTCAAAACTGCTTCGGCACCTTGAGTCCTAGCATCCTGCACTTAAAGACAAACCCGTTGAGTTTTTTCAGCCGGAAAAAAACATGAGCAAGCGGGACAGAAGCAAGTGATGGTAGCCATGAAAACTAAATTGTGGAATAGACTGGACATAAGGAAGCCCCTTCGATTATCGCTGTATTTCAGTCGTGATTACCACACCACCCCACCGCCCCCCCCAGGTTGGCCGGTCCTCAAGAATATTATCAATATTAAACTGGTCCGCGGTGTAAAAAAGGTTGGTGACCTCTGTTAAAGAGGATAGCTGGAGAAACCAAAAGTTTCTTCAGATGCATAACGTATAAAGGAGAGACAAAAGTGGATATCCGACCGCTGGAAAACAATGCTGAAGAGGTAGTAATGGGGACAAGGAAATGGCAAATGAACTGAACATGTATTTTGCATTAGTCTTCACTGTGGAAGACATTAGTAGTATCGTGAAAGGTCCAGGTGTCAGGGTCATTAAGTGTGTGTGAAGTTCTCCCATTACTAGGGAGAAAGTTATTGGGAAATTGAAAGGTCTGAAAGTAGACCTGGACCAGATGGTGTGTGCACCAGGGTTCTGAAAGAGGTGGCAGAAGAGACTGTGGAGGTATTAGTAATAACCTTTCAAAAATCACTAGATTCTGGAATGGTTCTAGAGAACAGAAAATTCCAAATGTCACTCCACATTTCAAGAAGAGAGAGAGGCTGAAGAAAGGGAACTATAGGCCAGTTAGTCCGACCTCAGTGGTTGGGCAGATGTTGGAGTCGATTATCACAGATGAGGTCTCAGTGCACATGATAAAATAGGCCATAGTCAGCATAGCTTTCTCAAGGGAAATTCTTGCCTGAGAAATCTGTTGGAATTCTTTGAAGAAATGACAAACAGGATAGACAGAGGAGAATTGGTTGATGTTGTGTACTTGGATTTTCAGAAGGCTTTTGACAAGATGGCACACATGAGACTGCTCAACAAGCTATGAGCCCGTGGTATTACGGGAAAGATTCTAGCACGGTTAAAGCAGTGGCTGATTGGCAGGAGGCAGAGAATAAAAGGAGCCTTTTCTGGTTGGCTGCCGGTAACCAGTCGTGTTCCACAGGGACCGATTCTTTTTACATTACATGTTAATGACTTAGATGATGGAATTGATGGCTTTGTTGCAAAGTTTGCAGACAATACAAAGATAGGTGGAGGAGCAGGTAGTGTTGAGGAAGCAGAGAGGCTACAGAAGGACTTAGATAGATTAGGAGAATGAACAAAGAAATGGAATATGTATAGTGTTGGGAAGCGTATAGTCATGCACTTTGGTAGAAAAAATGACAGTTGCCTACTTTCTAAATGGAGAGAAAATACAAAAAAACTGAGTTGCACAGGATCTTGGGAGTACTTGTGCAGGATCTCCTAAAAAGTTAATTTGCAGGTTGAGTCTGTGGTGAGGAAGGCAAATTTGATGTAAACATTCATTTCAAAAGGACTAGAATATAAAAGCAAGTAAGTAATATTGAGACTTTCAAAAGCAGTGAGGCCTCACTTGGAGTATTGTGAGCAGTTTCCTTAACTTAGAAAGGATGCACTGAAACTGGAGAGGGTTCAAAGGAGGTTCACGAAAATGATTCCAGGATTGAATGGCTTGTTATATGAATAGCGATTGATGACTCTAGGCCTGTGTTCACTGGAATTCAGAAGAATGAGGGGTGACCTAATTGAAACCTATCGAATTGTGAAAGGCTTTGATAGAGTGGGTGTGGAGAGGATGTCTCCTATGATAGGAGAGTCTAAGACCAGAGGACAAAACCTCAGAATAGCGGGGTGTCTTTTTAGAACAGACATGAGGGATTTCTTTAGTCAGAGTGGTGAATCTCTGGAATTTGTTGCCACAGGCAGCTCTGGAGGCCAGGTCTGTATCGATGTTTAAGGCAGAGGTTGATAGATTGTTGGTCGCTCAGGGCATGAAGGGATATGTGGAGAAGGCAGGAGACTGGGACTGAGAGGAAATATAGATCAGCCATGATGAAATGGTGGAACAGACTTGATGGGCCAAATAGCCTAATTCAGTTCCTATGTTTTATGGTCTTATAACACAATAGGGAAGGACGTACTAAGTTCGGGAAACCAGGACGTGGAAATGGTTTGAGTGAAGACAAGGAATAACAAAGACAAAAAGTCATTAATAGATGTGGTAGATAAGACATTAACCAGTAAAGATGGAAGAAAAAGTGGATGGAAGACATGGCAATAATCATCAGGGATTTTAAAATTACATGTAGATTGGAAAAACCAAATGGACAAAGGGAATCTCGATGAGGAGCTCACAGATTTTTCAGGAGAGGTTCTGATAAAAACACTACCCAGAGTCAATCAGAATGCAAACAGACTAGACCTGATATTATGCTAAGAGATAGGATTAAATAATGATCTCACAGCAAAAATCATAATTAAGTTTTATGGTCAGTTTCAAGGAGAGAATTGCTTGTCTAAGACTAGCAAACTTAAGTTAAGGTCAATTCAAAGTTCAAATTAAATTTATTATCAAAGTACATATACAGCACCATATCCTAGCTTGTTTGCAGGCATTCTCAGTAAGTATAAAGAAACACGATAGAATCCAAAAATAAATGCATACAACAAAGGCGGACAAACAAGTAATGCACTATATATCAACACACACAAAATGCTGGTAGAATACAGCAGGCCAGGCAGCATTGATAGGGAGAAGCGCTGTCGACGTTTCGGGCCGAGACGTCGACAGCGCTTCTCTCTATCAATGCTGCTTGGCCTGCTGTGTTCCACCAGCATTTTGTGTGTATTGTTTGAATTTCCAGCATCTGCAGATTTCCTCGTGTAGGCACTATATATTTTTTTTACTTTTTGTTGTCTTTTGTACATTATATATAAGATAGATATTGAGAACACGAGTTGCAGAGTCCTTGAAAGCAAGTTCACGATTGTGGAATCAGTTCAGTGTTGTGGCGAGTGAAATTACCCATTGTGATTCAAGAGCCTGACTGTTGATGGGTAATAACTGCTCCTGAACTTGATGGTGTGGGGCCTGAGGCTCCTGACCTCCTTCCAGCGCAGCGAGAAGAGAGCATGACCTGGATGGTGGCGGTCCTTGGTGATGGACGCTGGTTTCCTACAACAGTGCTCCGTGTAGATGTGCACAATGGTAGAGAGGGCTTTACCTGTGATGAATTGTCCACTACTATCCACTACTTTTTGTAGGCTTTTCCTTTCAAGGACATTGGTGTTTCTGTGCCACACCATAATGCAAGCAGTCAGTACACTCTCCACCATGCATTTATATGTTTGTCAAAGTTTTAGATGACATTTCGAATCTTCACAAACTTATAAGTAAAGGAATTGCTGTGCCTTCTTTGTAATGGCAATTATGTGCTGGATCCAGGACAAATCCTCTGAAATGATAATGGGAACAAACAAATGATGGATGAACTTTTTGCTTCTGGAAGACATTAGCAGTCTGCCAGAAATTCAAGACTGTCAGGGGGCAGAAGTGAGTGCAGTTACTATTACTAAGGAGAAGATGCTTGGGAAGTGCAAAAGTATGAAGGTAAATAAGTCACCTGCCCTGATGGACTACACCCCTAAGTTCTGGAAGAAGTGGCTGAAGAGATTGTGGAGGCATTAGTAATGCTCTTGAAAGAATCACTAGCTTCTGGAATGGTTCCTGAGGACTGGAAATTTGCAAATGAAACTCCATTCAAGAAAGGAGAGAGCCAGAAGAAAGGGAATTATAGGTCAGTTAACCTGACTTCAGTGGTTGGAAAGATGTTGGAGGTCTAGATGAGGTTTCAGGGTACTTGGAGGCACATGATAGAATAGGCCAAAGTCAGCATGGTTTTCTAAAGGGGAAATCTTACCTGACAAATCTGTTGAAATTCTTTGAGGAACTAACAGGGAAGATAGACAAAGGAGAATGAGCGGATGTTGTTTATCTGGATTTTCAGAAGGTCACATGAGGCTGCGTAAAAAGATAGGAAAGGTACTGGCTGGATAGATTTGTTGACTGGCTGAAGGCAAAGAATAGGAGTAAAGGGGCCCTTTTGTGGTTGGCTCCAGGTGACTAGAGTTGTACGCAGGAGTTGGTGATGGAACCGCATCTTTTCATGTTATATATCAATGAAAGAATTGATGGCTGTGGCCAAGTTTGCAGATGATATGAAGATAGGTGGAGGGGCAGTGTTGAGGAAGCAGGGAGTCTGCAGAAGGACTTGGACCATTTTGGGGGAATGGGCAAAGAAGCAGCAGATGGAATATAGTGAACAGAGGTGCCTGGTAGTCCATGGAAAAGGTGTGGACTATTTTCTAAATGGGGAGAAAATTCAAAGAAATCAGAGGTGCAAGAGGACTTGGGAGTCCTTGTGCAGGTTTCCCTAAAGGTTAAGTTGCAGGTTGAGTTGGTGGTGAGGAAGGCCAATGCAATGTTAGCATTCATTTCAAGGGCACTTGAATCCAAGAGCAGGGATGTAACTGAGGCTTTATAAGGCATTGGTCACAGCACACTTGGAGTATTGTGAGGGGCATCCACTTAAAACAGAGATGAGGAGAAATTCCTTTAGCCAGAGAGTGATCTACAGGTGACTGTGCAGACCAAATCATTGTGTATGTTTAAGGTGGAGGGTGATAGGTTCTTGATTAAGCAGGGTGTCAGAGGTTATGGGGTGAAGGTAGGAGAGTGGGGCAGGTGTGATCGGCTGAATCACCAAATCTGTTTATTTATTTACCAATACAGCTTGGAGTACGCCTTTCTGGCCCTTTGAGCACAACACCCTAGCAACCCCTGACAAACCCAATTAACCCTAACCTAATCACAGGACAATTTACAATGACCAATTAACCTATCTGGTACATCTTTGGACTGTGGGAGGGAACCAGAGCACCTGGGGGGAACCCACATATTCCACGGGGAGGAGGTACAGAGGCTCCTTACTGAGCAGCACCAGAATTGAACTCTAAACTTCGGAATGCCTCGAGCTGTAATAGGTGCTATGCTAGTGTGATGCCTAATCTGCTCCCGTAGAATTTAAGGTTGCTAACCTTCTCCAGCTCTGATCCCCTGATAAGGACTGGCTCGTGGACCGCTGGGTTCCTCCTCCCATGGTTTTGCTGAAGTTCAGTGTAAGGTTGTTGTTGCTGTAACATTCATCTAGATGTTTAAGCTCCCTCCTATATGCTGATTCATCACCAACTTTGATTTGGCCTATGACAACAGTGTTGTCAGCAAACTTAAATATGGCATTGGAACTGTACTTAGCCTCTCAGACATAAGTGTGAAGCGAGTAGAGCAAGGGGCTAAGCCCACAGCCCTGTGGTGCAACTGCGCTGATGGAGATTGTGCCAATGTTGTTGCCAACCTGAAATGGCTGGGTCTGCAATTGAGGATCCAGTTGCACAAGGAGGTATTGAGGCCAAGGTCTTGGAGATTATTGATTAATTTTGATGGTATGATAGTGTTGAATGCAGAGCTGTAGTCAATGAAGAGCATCCTGATGTATGTCTTCACAGTCCAAATGATCTGGGATTGAGTGAAGAGCCTAAGAAATGCTGTTGACCTGTTGTGATGGTATGCAAATTGGAATGGATCTTAGTTGCTCCTTAGGCAGAGGCTGATCACCAACCTCTCGAAACACTTCATCACAGTGGATCTAAGTGCTGTTGGATGATAGTCATTGAGACTGGTTACTACGTTCTTCTTGGGTTTGATTGAAGCCAACTTGAAACAGCTGGGTACCTCAGTGGTTAGTGAACACTCGAGCCTGTCTTCAGTACTTGACCAGGTACACTGTCTGGACCAGGTGCTTTCCGTGGGCTCACCCTCCCGAAGGATGCTCTCACATCAGCCTCATAGGGGTTTGGGGTTTGTGGAAGTTCATAAAGGCGCCTTCATGTTTTGTCGGTCAAAGTGAGATACGAGGTATGAGATTTTAAGGTATGAAAGAGAGTGAGTTCAGATGAACTTGCAAATTGAGGGGTGAGTTAGCTGAAAAGCAGCGGCAGACAATGAGTGATTCCTTCGCAATACACAAATAAATGTGTTTTAACATGAAAATATCCAAGGACAGTACCCAATAACCATGGCAGCAGCCACTGCCTGTCAGGAGTTGTTATGTTCTCCCTGATGCAGGTTTCCTCCCACAGTCCAAAGACATACCAGTTTGTAGGTGAATTGGTCATTGTAAATCGTCCTGTGATTAGACTGGAATTAAATCAGGACATCGCTGGGCTCAAAATCAGGAATTAAATCAGGACATCTTCTGGCTCAAAAACCAGAAGGACCTATTCCATGCTGTATCCGGATGAACAACAATTTTTTAAAAAAAGTTCAAATAGTCCTGGATCTATGATGTTAACTATTTCTATTTTCACACAGATACTGCTTGACCTGCTGAGTTTTTCCTCCATTTTCTGTTTTCATTTCATATTTGCAGCATTCAGTTTTCTTTTGATTTTCAGATAAAGGGTGGTTGACTAAATCTCAAGTCCTCTAAATATTAAGGAGCATGCAGGATAACTATGACACACAGGAGCTTTAATAGAGGTCAATACTGTAGAAAGTCCAGAAAGATGTTCAGGAAAGCGAAAGCACAGCATTACCCAAGACGAGGAGGCATGGAGCAGGAAATTACAGGTCATTAGTCTAACATCTTTAACCTATTCTAATGCTATTGTGGTCAGGCACTTCAAAATATTAATGATAATTGGAAAAGTCAACATGCTTTTGTGATAGAGAAGTCTGCTTCTCAGAGAAGTCTGGATTCTTTAAATAAGTTACACAAGCTAAAGAGAAGATTTATCAATACAGCAGCAGATGTAGGATACCGAGATTTCCAGAAGACACTTGATAAATACATTAGTTGTTATGGCATTTACTCTGCACGATGCCTGGACAAAACAAATACCTTTGTCAGGATGCTGTTTATTGACTACAGTTCAGTGTTCAATGCCATCATTCCTGCAGTCTTGATTGAAAAGCTACAGACCCTGGGCCTTCCTACCTCCCTCTGGATCCAACTGGATCCTTGTCTTACTACCCAGACCGCAGTGGAAATAACATCTCCACCTCGCTGACAATCAACACTGGCGCACCTCAGGGATGTGTGCTTAGCCCACTGCTCTACCCTCTCTACACCCATGACTGTGTGGCTAGGCATAGCTCAAATGCCATCTGTAAGTCTGGTGATGATACAACCATTGTTGGCAGAATCTCAAAGGGTGACAAGAGGGCATACAGGAGCAAGATTAACCAGCTAGTTGAGTGGTGTTGCAGCAACAACCTTGCACTTGATTGTGGACTTAGAAAGGGTAAGATGCAGGAACATACACTAGTCCTTGTAGAGGGATCAAAAGTAGAGAGAGTGAGCAATCACAATTTCGTGGGTGTTAATATCTCTGAGGAGTTGAACTTCAAACTCTGGAATGCCCCGAGCTGTAATAGTGTAGTGCTAACCGCTACCTAACAGTGGCACACACACTTGTGCACATGACAATACGCTTGCCTTGACTTGACCAAGAATAATTTAAAGAAGCAAATTATCTCAGTGATGAGACTTTGCAGAATTGTGAGATGTGGAGAAGTGGGGGTAACTTGATGTGTGATTCACAAAAGGCTTTGATGCAAGCATAGCAGATAAGCTAACAGAAAGTTATCATTTACTATATGGAGAAATAAATAAAAAAGTTGTTAAGTTATGCTTGAGTTATATAGGGTGTAGGAATGAGAGGGGATCTTATAGAAACATAATATTATGAAAGGGATAGATAAACTGGAGGTAGTAAAGTTGTTTCTACTGGTTGGTGAGACTAGAACTAGGGGAGACGGTCTCAAGATTATGGAGATGAAAGTTAGGACATGGATGAGGAAGAAATGCTTTTAAAACAAAAGACCATAAGACATAGGAGCAGAATTAGACAGTTCCACTTAACCATCAAGTCTGCTCTACCATCTCACCTTGGCTGATCCATTTTCCTGCCTTCTTCCCATAATCTTTCACATCCTAATCAAGAACGTATCAATCTCTACCTTAAATGCATCCATTGATTTGGCTTCCACAGGTACCTGTGGCAATGAATTCCAAATATTCATTGCCCTATGGGTAAAAAAATTCTTCCTCATCTCTGCTCTAAATGGACATCCCATTATTTTGAGGCTGCGCCCTCTGGTCCCACACTTCCCCCACCTAAGAAAAGATTCTCTTCACATCCACTGTCTAGGCCTTTCAACATTCGATACTTTGAATGAAGCCCCCCCCCCCCCCCCCATCTCATTCTTCTAAATTACAGTGAGTACAGGCCCAGAGCCTTCCATTGCTGCTCATATGATAACCCTTTCATTCCTGGATTCATTTTCGTGAACCTCCTCTGCATCCTCTCCAACGTCAGCACACCCTTTCTTAAATAAGGGGTCCAAAACTACTCTCAGTATTTCAACTAGGGCCTTACCACTGTCTTATACAGCCTCAGCATTAATTCCTTCCTTTTACATTCTAGTCCTTTTGGACTGAGTGCTAGAGATATAACCCCACCATAGATATAACCTGAAAATTAATCTTTAGGGAATATTGCATGACGACTCCCACATCCCTTTGCACCTCAGATTCTTGAATTTTCTCCACATTTAGAAAACAGTCTATGTTTTTATCCCTTCTACCAAAGTGCATGACTTCCTGACAGTATTCCACCTGCCACCACGTTGTCCATTCTCCTAATCTAAGTCTTCCTGTAGCCTCTGTGCTTCCTCCACACTACCGGCCCCTCCACCTGTCTTCATATTGTCTGCAAACTTGGCCACAAAGCCATCAATTTCATCACCTGAATCACTGACACATAACGTAAAAAGAAGTGGCCCCAATAGACATCTGTGGAACACCACTAGTCACCGGCAGCCAATTCGGAAATGCTCCCTTTATTCCCACTCTTTGCTCCTGCCAATCAGTCAATTCTATACCCGGGCTCGTATCTTTCCTGTAATACCCTAGGCTCTTATCTTGTTTAGCAGCCTCTTGTCAAAGGCCTTCTGAAAATCCAAGTACCAAACATCCACTGATTCTCCTTTGCCTATCCTGCTTGTCATTTCTTCAAAGAATTCTAACAGATTTGTCAAGCAGGATTTTCCCTTAAGGAAACCATTCTATGGCCTATTTTGTCATCTGCCTGCCAGTACCCCGAAACCAAATCCGTAACAAACGACACCAACATCTTGAAGAGCGGAGTGGTATTTGCAATTTTCCAGTCTCTATAAACCATGCCTGACCCTACTGATTCTTGAAAGATCATTACTAATGCATCCACGATCTCCAGGTAACTTATCTACCTTCAGACCTTTCAGTTTCCCAAGCACCTTCTCCCCAGTAATAGCAACTGCATTCACTTCTGCCCCTTGACACTCTCAAACTTCTGGTATACTGCTAGTGTCTTCCACAGTGAAGAGTGATGCAAAATACTTATTCAGTTCGTCCACTATTACTATCTCTCCAGCGTCATTTTCCAGTGGTCTAATGTCCACTCTCACCTCTCTTTTACATATCTAAGGAATCTTTTGGTATCTTTTTTGATATAGTTAGCTAGAGAGTAGTGAATCTGTGGAGTTCTCTGTCCAGGAAAGCAGTAGAGGTTATCTCATTGAATATATTTAAGACACAGTTAGGTAGTAGGGAAATTAAGTAGGGAGAATGAAGGTAGGTGGAGCTGGGTGCATGGTCATATCTTATTGCATGGCAGAGCAGTCTGGACAGGCCAGCTGATCTACTCCTGCTCCTATTCTGATGTTCTAACATCTGGAGTACTTAATTCAGTGCAGGTCTTTGTAATTAGGAGAGGATATAGATGTCCTGGAAGTAGTTCATAGAAAGTCCACCAGTCCCTGATACCTGGAAATAGGTAGATTAACTTTAGAGGAAGAGTTAGACAAGCTGGAGGCTTGGATCTACTGGAGATGAGAAGAGTGAGAGGGTACCTGATCAAAACATACCCGACCTTGAGAAATTTTGATGAGTGGATGGTGGGTGGAAAAGGATGTTTTCTTGTGTGAGGATCCATTAGTAGTCATCAGCTTAAGACAGATTTTTCACTCTCAGAGAACACTGTGTTTGGATGCTGTTCCTCACAGTGCACCTGAAGCAAAATTGCTCAATATTTTTAAGGCCAAAGTAGATATGTGATAAGTAAGTTACCACAGAAAAGAAAGCTCAGATTACCATCAGGCCAGACACTGAGTGGTACAGCAGGCTTGAGGGGCCGAATAGCCTACCAGGCCCCTAAATTGTACAAGTGCAAAGTGAACAGGTGCAGTTCTTGCTTGGAGACACCCAGGCAGGCAACTGTGCATGACTTTCAAAATATGGTCCTAGTACATCATAGACCAGTTTACCTTCAGCCCAAAAATTGTGTCAAACTAATTGAACTCCTAAATAGCTCCCTCTACCCACACAATATCCATTTATTCTTCATTCTCTATATATTCACGTGCCTATTTAAGAGTCTCAAGCACCTCCACTGTATTAGCCTCCTCCACCATCCCCAGCACTCCCCAGGCATCCACCACTGTGTGTGTGTAAAAAAAACACCTGCACCGTACATTCCCTTTGACTTTACCCCTACCCACCCCACCTTAAACGCACATCCTCTGGTATTTGATATTTCTGGCTGTGCACTCTATCCGTGCCTCACACAATCTTATAAACCTCTGTCTTTATGTCCCAGAAGGCGTATCCTTTGCTGCTGACTGTGATGTGCATTACAATCCCACTCCTCTTCTAATTATCTTCATTGTACCATAGCTTCCTTCTGACACCTTTTCCCCATGCTCTCCGGGAATCAATCATTGCCCACACTGCCCTGACTTCTGACATCTCTTCCCAAGAAGGTGCTCTTCATCTGACCAGACCATCTCTCTACGCCCTGGCTTCACATTCCTTTTACATGGAGATCTTCAGTGAAGTGCTGGTGCATTACTATCAGTACCGAGGTGACAAGATCAGGCCTTATGGCGACATGCTTGTAGTTGTAATCATATATGGGCCATTCTGCCCACCTCATCTGTACCAACCCCTTACATTAATCCCATTGTATTATCCCTCTATTCCCATCAGCGTCCTTCAGTTCTATTACTCATTTACATACTGGGAACGATTCACTGTGGTCCATTAACCTTCCAACCCCACATCTTTGCAATGTGGGAGGAGACGGGAGGAGACGGGAGCATTCAGGTGAGCCCACATGGTCACATGCAAACACCACACACACACCTGAGGTCACGATTGAGCCCAAGTATCAGGCACTGTGAAGCAGCCACTCTACTAACTCCGCCAGTATCTGAAAATCAAAAGACCACAGATGCTGAAAACCGGAAATGAAAGCAGAAATTGCTGGAACCACACAGCGTATCGGACAGCATCTGTGGAGAGAGAAATACAGATTTAAACCTTTCTACTCCACTTGTCAGAATTGGGAAACTGAGAAAACATGGTAGTAGCCACTGGGCTCCACACTTTGCCAGAGCTGGTGTGTCTAACAACTCTGCACCGTCCCAGTCCAGTGCCCATTGGTCCTTAAACACGGAGGGTTGGTTCCAGGATCTCCACACTCCCTGAGCCTGCAACTCCCTCAATGCCATAACCTCTTAGCCTCCGTTCCCCCCCCCCCCCCTCATCTGTCGAGGTTTTCATTTAGGAAGTCTGCTGTTGCAAAAAATAGCAAGATACACAAAATGCTGGTGGACCGCAGCAGGCCAGGCAGCACCTACCTGCCTGGCTGCAACCCACCAGCATTTTGTGTGTGTTGCTTGAATTTACTGGTGTTGCAAAAAAAGTACACTAATTTGCAAAACTTAACGGCCGCAATTGGCTAAGGTGCGTTAAGGATCAGGCCCTGCAAAGTCTTGTTTGCTCTGTCGTTACTTGGCCCTTGCAAACGGTATTTACAACCGTGGCTGCCTCTTCCAGAACTCCAAGCAACGAATCCCGTGTCGGAATCAATGGAAACATTACAAACATTGAATTAAGCCATGATCCTGCCCATCTGCTCGGAATGGTCAAGCGGCTGAGTTTCGGGGAGACGGTTGGGACTGCGACTCTGACTCTGGGCAGAGCAGTAATGTCGGTGCCCAGTCTGCTCGGAATGGTCAAACGGCTGAGTTTCGGGGAGACGGTTGGGACTGCGACTCTGAGTCTGGGCAGAGCAGTAATGTCGGTGCCCAGTCTGCTCGGAATGGTCAAGCGGCTGAGTTTCGGGGAGACGGTTGGGGTTGGGACTCTGTCTGGGCAGAGCAGTAATGTCGGTGCCCAGTCTGCTCGGAATGGTCAAGCGGCTGAGTTTCGGGGAGACGGTTGGGGTTGGGACTCTGACTCTGGGCAGAGCTGTAATGTCGGTGCCCAGTCTGCTCGGAATGGTCAAGCGGCTGAGTTTCGGGGAGACGGTTGGGGTTGGGACTCTGACTCTGGGCAGAGCAGTAATGTCGGTGCCCAGTCTGCTCGGAATGGTCAAGCGGCTGAGTTTCGGGGAGACGGTTGGGACTGCGACTCTGACTCTGGGCAGAGCAGTAATGTCGGTGCCCAGTCTGCTCGGAATGGTCAAGCGGCTGAGTTTCGGGGAGACGGTTGGGACTGCGACTCTGACTCTGGGCAGAGCAGTAATGTCGGTGCCCAGTCTGCTCGGAATGGTCAAGCGGCTGAGTTTCGGGGAGACGGTTGGGACTGCGACTCTGTCTGGGCAGAGCAGTAATGTCGGTGCCCAATCTGCTCGGAATGGTCAAGCGGCTGAGTTTCGGGGAGACGGTTGGGGTTGGGACTCTGAGTCTGGGCAGAGCAGTAATGTCGGTGCCCAGTCTGCTCGGAATGGTCAAGCGGCTGAGTTTCGGGGAGACGGTTGGGGTTGGGACTCTGACTCTGGGCAGAGCAGTAATGTCGGTGCCCAGTCTGCTCGGAATGGTCAAGCGGCTGAGTTTCGGGGAGACGGTTGGGGTTGGGACTCTGACTCTGGGCAGAGCAGTAATGTCGGTGCCCAGTCTGCTCGGAATGGTCAAGCGGCTGAGTTTCGGGGAGACGGTTGGGGTTGGGACTCTGACTCTGGGCAGAGCAGTAATGTCGGTGCCCAGTCTGCTCGGAATGGTCAAGCGGCTGAGTTTCGGGGAGACGGTTGGGGTTGGGACTCTGACTCTGGGCAGAGCAGTAATGTCGGTGCCCAGTCTGCTCGGAATGGTCAAGCGGCTGAGTTTCGGGGAGACGGTTGGGGTTGGGACTCTGACTCTGGGCAGAGCAGTAATGTCGGTGCCCAGTCTGCTCGGAATGGTCAAGCGGCTGAGTTTCGGGGAGACGGTTGGGGTTGGG